>NC_051065.1:0-600000 GCF_004664715.2 Peromyscus leucopus | reverse complement strand
TCTTTCAGTACCCACTGTGTTTTATATCATTACAGTTTCTTTTTTAATCAGGTCAATATCTTTTCTAATAAACTCAAATTCCTCTGTTTTGTCTGTTACTTGTAATATATCTTTAGCATCTATAAGACAGAACATAGTCTGTGCTCAATAAATACCCCTTAACTAAATTAGTTATGTTTACTTCTTTGTCTATAGCAAATTAAAGGTAGAAGATTATGAAAGAAATCAGTATGAAAGGCAAGAACAGAAACAGTGACTGACTATACAGAAGTGAGTTAACCTATAAAACGTGGACTGAAGAACTCAGGGATCATTGGAGTCCAGAGGCAAATTGTCTTAACAGCCATTAGACATTAAGACACTCTCTAATAGTCCATAATTGCATCATTACATTGGAGGTTAGTATAATAATTGAAGCCATCAGGAAGGGTTAGCTCTTGATGCATGGTTAAGATAAAAGTAAAATTAGTAATTCACCTTTAAATTGCATTCATTGAGTGTTTTTGTAAAATAGTTCCTTTTCTGAGGTGAGCTTCAGTTATTGAGAAAAATCTGCTCATTTGCATTCTTCTTCCTACTTCCTAACACTGTTAGAGAAATGAAGTGTTCCCTAACCTCACATTAGAGTAAATAACTTTACATTGTAACAATCCTCTTTTGTTCAATTTTATAGCTGCATGAAAATTATTTTCAAACTCCCCTTAGTGTTTATATTAACAAAAGAGTTAATGCTATATAATGATTCTAGCAAATTTTGCTATAGAAGAGGGTGTCCTGTACTCACTACAGACAAAATTATTCCTTATGTTGCCTGTACAAAGCAAGAGATGGCATTTCCACTTGAATTATAAATTGAAGATGACCTTGTGCTGTTTTGAGAAAGGCTGGCAGCTGAGGTCACCGAAGTGTATTGTGATAGACAGTGTGGCACTGTGCATGGCCCGAAGGCATGTCCATTATGTGGATTACAGCCAAGCTGAAAGAATTAGACAGCTCAGAGCATTCTATCATTTTATTTGAAAATGATGGTCAAAGTCATGGGCAGCAACCATTACCACTTTCATAAAAGGATAGAAGCATTCACTAACTCTATCATTTCAAACAGACAGTTCAGCAATTCACAATCAAATACTGTGAATCCAACATATCCTGTGTTGGGTTCTTGTGACAGTCACAAAAGCAATATTTCTGCTTCTACAGTTAAAAAAAAAAAAAAACATCATCTACACTGCATCACTCAATTCCTTGCTACCACATGACTAAACCATTGAAGAAAATAGAAGGAAAAGTAGACATAAAAATAAAAATGCAACAATCTTGATTATTAAAGTAACTCCACCTATTTTCCTCATCAGCTTAGTGTTTAAGAAGCTTAATATCATATGAAAAACAAATTTCTATAAGGTCTTCACTAATAATGGTATGAGCAAAATATTTTCAAATAAATCTGATCTATTGCCAGTGGTTCTGAATAAGCCTTCTAAATGATTTCTGAAATAGCAATATTTAAGTAGAATATTTTGATTGATAGAGAGTTATTTTTAACTTTCGTTTCTTTCAGAAACAGATTAAGGGCAGTACAAAAATATGTTTGAGATTGAAAAGCAGGTGGAAAAATTCACACTTCTGAGCAAGATGTATTGCCTCTTATCTTTGGATTTCTACTTCGTCCAAACACCTTCTCTGGATAGGGGGTGTGGAAAATCCCTCTAGCTTAATGTTGAGATAGAAATAAAGCTGTGACTTACCATTAAAATTCACAGCCCTGATGTAACCCAGGAGCTCTTTCCCATCGATGATACCCATTCTTGGGCAAAGGCCTATGTATCCTGGGCAGAGTTCTTTGTGCATGTTGTGCAGTGCATAAGCCATGGAATACACTGCATCAATTACAAACTGAACCTTTCCCTCTTGTTCATAAGACGAATCCCGTGCAATTCGCTCCAGTCCTGCAAAGAAAAATGAAAAACATCAATGGACAGTATTGGATTTTAAAGAGATAAGCATGGTGATTTCCATCCTTTAAACTTAATGAGATACTATTATTTTTTTAAATATTGGTCCTTTCCTTACAAAGTGAGATTTTAATACTTGGTTTTAAATTTTTGTTGTTTGTAAAGAACAGAAATTATTTAACTAGCAGCATAAGTATATAAAAGCCATAATAGAGATAATATATGACCATAATCTCTGTTTCTTCCTTCTCGAGTCCCATCTTATTTTACTTTCTTGTAACTATGTAACTTTTAGGTAATGCTATTATTTTTTAAGGAAAATTTGTAAAATGTTGATTATTTTCATGGAGTTTTGTTTCCAGAGAACTACTGTATTAGTGGTCTAATGCAAGGTTCCTCTCCACTTCATATCAATTCTTATTTTGAAAGTGCTGTAATTTTGTAAGTATTAAATGATAATGCTTGCTTAAGTGACTCTGCATATCTTTAAAAGAATCATTCAATTTATTTTCTCTTTGAACTCAATTTTCTCTTTTCTATTAAAAAGATGTAGGTCTCTCAAAATGAATGTCAGTGGGAATAATTGTACCCATATTTTGGCATAGTTAGGGCTGATAACTGCAGTGTGTAGGTTGATGTTTATCATTTAAAGTGCAATAGCACCATGGAGTTTAAAAATGAAAAATAAATTAGACATCAGCAATAATCTAACTGTCCCATTCTGAAGTTGAGGAAACTGTGACCTTTAAGGATGACAGTCACAAGGCACATAGAACAGATTCTAGAAGCTTCCCATGTGTCAGACTGAAAACTCAATGTTTTCTCTTTCTTCTGGGAGAAAACATTCTAAATATCCAGACCTTGAGGTATGAGGAAAAGAACAAAAATAACATGTTAGAAAGTCCTACCTATAACCACAACCTATCCAAACTTTATTCCTCAGAAACAAAAGCATGTACTTCAGACTTGCTCATGGATCCCAGTAATGTATAATCAAAAAAAAAAATGTAATACAATAAATAATTACTTTCCTAACACTGATGTATACATATTCTAAGTTTAGTAGGTTAGATTGAAATGGTTAATATTAGGGTGTTTATACTGAAATAAATTTAGTTACCTGTTTACTCAATTTCCTTCATTTGATCATTAGACATTTTTCCTCTACTCTCAGTCATTTCTAGCACTTCATTCTTTTAGATCCTATTGGCTGGTTTTCTGGACCTCAAAGCCTGTCATGATGTTAAATACTGCTCCACCACTTCATACCTGGATTTTCTTTAATTTTTCTATCCCCAATGCCCATTCTCAAAAACTCAATGTCTTCTCCCAACTTCAAAATCTACACCTACTCGATACTATCAATACCTGCATCTAGATGTAGTAGAATCAAAAACAGAGACTAAAATACTACATCAAAACACTAATCAATTGAAGTCATTTGGAAAAACTAATGTCTTGGAAATCAAGAACTGTGTATCATTTTTGTCACTTGATTGCAACACTTATATTTGCAATTGCTTTGTCTCTAGATATAACAGGTGTCTAAGTCACACTCAGTCTAAATTTGGGTTCTCATTGTCAGATGTAAAAGTAGTATTTTCCTAAAATCTCCTTTTGAGGATATTGCAGGTTTAGGAAAATAGGAAACATAGCCAGTTTTCACAAAGAGTACCTCCAAGTCTCCAGGGCTAGGCCGACCCCTCGCAGCCTGATCCAAGTCATATATCATGCAGATATGGGAACCATATCCTCTCCTAGTCTCTGTGTTCTCTTCATGTTCTGAATACCAGGTCAGCCATGGTGCTGCTAAGCCCATAATTTCACCATATTCCCTGGGAAGCAAGTCTTCCAGCTCTGTCTCAAATTTATCTCCCACAGTTTTAACTACAAAATAGACAACTCATAAATAAATATTAAAGAAAGAAAACAGCAACTAAAACATTGGTTCTTTCTTCCTAGACTCTTAGCTGGTTACCAGCTACTCTGGTAAGTTCTGAATTGAGACTTTTTCCCAGGACATGAGACTGAGACCTGAGCAGTCCTGGAAAAGCCATGGTATTTCCTGCAGGAAAAGACAGGAGAGAAAATTGAAAAAAAAAAAACAAAACCCTGCATCTAAGATTGAGGCCTGGATGGTTACTCATTATTTCCTTGGCATTGATTTACTGGACTTGATGAGTCAATGTGAAGTTCATCAGGCTTACAGCTGTTCTTCCAAATCTCACTCATCCCCACAAGCACAGACTCTCAGTGCCACCCTGTTTGCTGAACTCAAATCTCCTGACATGGAGACAAGAAGAATCTGTTAATTCAAAAACTACCCAGAAAATTGTGACCCAGCCAGGTTGGGCTGGGTACTGTCTCTTGGGAACCATGACTCCTTAGTCTACTAATCTTAAAATGAGAGGTATAAATTGACCCAGCTTATTTTATGGTACCGCTGTATCAAGATAATTCTTTCATTGGAGTGCAAACAGGAGAAAAATCTAATCAAATCTTCCTCCCCTTTCCCCATCAGATGAAGAGTTGAGGGCCATGTAGTCACCACTCAGGGTCTATGTGGAGTTCTCTTCTAGATCTCCAGTGAATAACAGTATTCACAAATATTCAAGAAGTCTCCCCTAGTAAACATGGTAGTTTTCACCTACTGCACATTCATTTAAAAAAAATGCCTAGACTGCTTGTAATATCTAACACAAGGCAAATCTTGCATAGATAGTTGTTATACTTGATTGTGGCAGAAATAAGCCTGAGAGAAATATATCAGGCACACTTTATATAGCTGCATTTAGAAACATCTTATGTTTGGCTTCATCTTCATTTGTAAAATGTGTGGATCAAGAGGGATAACTGTATAATTTGCTGTTCCATAAATTTCAAACTTTCTAGATGTTTTTAGATATATAGGGAGGTCTGGAGCTTATTTCAAGTAGAAGTCAGAAAGACATGAGTGGTCTATTAACAAGAAAGTATGAGAGATTAAATATTTCCCTCTCGAGAGTGTGGAAACAGAAGGGATGAGAGGAGCAGAGAAAGTGGACACAGGGGGAAAGGCTGAAGCTCCACATGCAAACACAGCAGAGGGAACATTTACACAAGAATGTGCCCCTTCCATATAAAGCTGTTCATACTGGGCTTGGAAAATTTCTCTACTGTAACACGAATCTTAAAAGGTCTTATTAATAAAATCCAAATCTGGAGCCAGGTATTAAGGTGCATGCTGAAAGATCAGAGAAGCAGAACAATCCACAGCTAACCTCGTCTCACCAACTTCTCATCTGTTCCTGTTTCCTCAAACTGGAAGCCTCTGAGTCCTCATCCAATTGATCTCAGCTGAACTGCTGCTGAAAGTTTAAAAGCTTAAAAGCCTAAAAGTCTCTAGTTCTTGGTTCTCACGTCTTATATACCTTTCTGCTTCCTGACACCACTTCCTGGGATTAAAGGCATGTGTCTTTCCCAAGCAAGACATGAGATCTCAAGCCCTGGGACTAAATGTGTGTGCACCATGCCTGGCTTCTATGTAGCTGTTCTGTTCTCTCACCCCAGATAAGTTTGATTAGGGTGCACAATATATTGGGGGTCACAATATCACCACATTTCCCCTTTTTTGTCTGAAATAATAAAAGTAGCTTATAACTAAGATAAACTATATCCAATAAGTATATACAATATATACAGTCAAGAATTACATTAACAATGTCCAGTCCATTAACATTTGACAAATTCAGACAAAAAGTTTCATTACTTATCTTATTTAAAACAAGTAGTTCCTTTTTAAAAGTAGATTCAATAATTGACCTTTTTATCTTATCACTCTACTGCACATCTTCTTCCTCATCCTCTTCCTCTTCTTCTTCCTCCTCTGTAAATATTGCAGTTTATCTGATTTTGTTTTCTTTTTAGTTGCTGGCTTTAAGGAAAAGGGGTAAAAGGAGGGTTTCTTTGCCCATCACTACAGGCAGATGATGGCTAGTTGTGTAACTAACTGGCAGGGAACACCTTAGCCAAATTACTTACAAGCAAGTATTGGCCATAAAAAAAATTCAGGCATTTTGCAATTTCCCATCACTGAAGGAACATATTTAAAATTTATACTTATATGATTTCTTTTTTTTTAGTTTTTTTTCAATTGGTTACCATTTGTGATAGTGTATACCTATAATTACACTATGTAGGAGGCTAAAGAATGATTACAGGTTCAAGAAAAGCATGAAATACAGAGAAAGGTCCTGTAACCAGGATCTCAGAAAATGGAATCATTGGTAAAGAGGTTGCTATGTAAACTAAGGGACTAAATTTGAATCCTCAGCAGCCACCTATGACACATATCTATAATACCAGTGCTGTGGAAACAGAGATGGAAGATAAATTCTGAAGCCCACTAGTGTGCCAGCCTACATGAATCAGTGAAGCCATATTCAATGAAAGAATATATCTCAAACATTAAGGTGGAAAGTGATTGTGGAGGAGACTAAACATTACCTGTTGGCCTTCAGGCACACATAAATACCCATGCACAGATCTATACATCCATGATGTAGACACTGGTAACAGGTCAGCTGCAAAGTATGGTTAACTTGAAGGTTTTTATTGTAAATATGAAGGAGAAAATGGGCTAAGGCATCTGGAAGAGTCCAGGACAGAGAGAGGATATAGTAGACTGAACGTGGCCAGCAGATTGGACCTGGCCATGCGAGAAGAGAGTAGAGTAAAGAGAAGGGGGGAGGCAGGGAGATAGATGAAGACAAAGAGAAGCCCAAGAGAGCACATAGCCAAAATAGCATGGTTATAAGAAGAATGAGAAGGAAGAGTTTCTGTGCTGAAGGAAGTTGAAGGGACAGGGTTGAGAAGAACAGCCAGGATGCCAGCATGGACTCTAAAATGTGTAACAGGTAGCTATGATACTGAGGGAGTCTGGAGACCAGCTATGCTTTGGTACACTAGCAGGCACCACAGAGAGCCATTTATCCCTTAATGCCAGTGGTAAGGGAAATAGCTCCTTTGGTAGAGGAAAGTAGCTTCACAAGTTCCCAAGGAATCCTGGCTTTTATCTAACCAACAGAATTTGCAGAAATGGAGTTTCTTGTGGACCTGACACATTCCTGTGTGCATGAAAACACATGCGCATGCAAATATATGCACATACACACAAGTGTGAATAAATAGTGTTATAATGTCACCATATATTCTGTAAACAATAAATTATGATTTTTAGAGCTACTGGAAGATCTGTTCATCTATAAAGACATTCCCCATTCCCTGTTTAATAAACGGGACAGATTTACAGACACACATTCTTGACGAGCAGATATAAAGGCACAGAGAGACAAAGTAGAGTTTGTCTTGGTTGTTCTTTCAATGATCCAGCTTCATGCTTTCATACATAATGGATTTCTATGCATTCATACATGTCAGAGCATCTTAGTAAGGGGACTTGATAGGATTTTCACTATTACAACTGTGTCCTTAGCTAGATGTAAGATGCAATTGGTGTGTATAAGGAATAATAATATTGCAGCTTGAACAGTTTTTCTTTTCAACATTTTTTGAGGGGTGTGAGTTTGAAACAGTGTCTCCTATGTAATCCAGACTGGTTTTGAACTCATTATTCTTCTGCCTCAGACTCCAGAATACTGGGATCACAATTGTACATGACTTCTTCTACCTTTAGTAAAAGCTGAGAAGGCTGCCCGATGACTGGTAGCCTCATATGAATTGGCAGTCACTATGAAGCATTCTCCTGTAAGCAGCAAAAGCATGTGTCAACAAACAGACTGAAATACATTTCAAAATTTGTGAAGAAATAGCTTATTTATTTTTTCAGGCTGTTTTCAAATCCTGCATTTTTTCTTCTGCAGTGGCGTGGTTCTCATGGTAATGCTTAGGATTTTATAGCAGCTAGAGTTGGCTCTTCCCTTTCTATATCTGATTCTCTCATTCATCTACAGTTTTGAAAGCTGACAGTGACTCGTGAACTTAATTGGCTATAAAATTTCATTATGCTATAGTTTCTAAAGTTAGCGTTAATGTATTACTGTAAAGCGCTAAATATTGTCAAAGGCTGTCAGCCATCCATTTACAATGTCACCGTAAAGTTCTGAAGTGTTTTAGTGCATGGTTTAAAATTAAACGCATACAGCAACAAAGCTCTCTTGCATGTTGGGAGATGAAGTCAGCCTCACAAATTGGACAGCAAGATTGATGCTTTCCGTAATGAAATCTCAAACTTCTGAGTGCACATTATGTTTCTAGAAAACACTAAATGTGTGTGGGTCCAAAAATACCAAGTGGACCTCAGTTCAAGTACTTCATATTCTTTGGTATATCATCTTGGTGCTTATTGCTTCTTTTAAAACTTTTTTATTGAAAATAATTTTTCAATAAAATATACTTATTTTATTGAAAATATATATATATATTCTCATCTTGGTTCCCCCTCCCCGAACTCTCCCAGATACTGCTCACCTCCCCATCCACAAAATTCCATGTCCTTTCTTTTTCTCTCTTTTTAGAAAATAATCAGGCAAACAAACAAACCAAAAGAATTAAAAGAAAAAGAAGTAAAACACAATTGACATCCTCTTAGAAAGGAAAAATTAGTTTTTTCTCCAATGGAGTCTCACTGTGTATTGCTTCTTAGTAAAAAGAAAAATCAGCTCAAATCTATGAAATGCTGTGTAGGTTAAAATGGGAGTTCCTGAGACAAGCTGGGCAGGAATTTACAGTTTGGGGTTAGACATTTACTATTGCACAGTTTTGCTTTCTACGCATTTCCCACTTTTCTGGATAGAGTTCAGTTTAGTAAAATTGGAATTTCAGAGAGTTGTGTTCATTTTCTTGAAATTAGACATGGGATACTTCAATATATAATGGAGTAAACAGTGTTCAATTCAAGGCAAAGAGGTAAAAGAACTGGAGTGAAGAAATAAAGCTTATCAGTTGCTTTATTCACAGGAAACCAAACATTCCAATTGTTTGCACCTTTTTTTTTATTATTACTGTCTTCATTGGGCTAGTAATCATCTCAGACTCTAAATTCATATGTTAAAAAGTATTTCTTTTATAACATTCCTCCCTGGTGTTTTCTTAAGTATGCAGCAAGTGTTTTAAATAATTAAACCATTTCCTCGAAGTTGCTGCTGAGAAATTGGTGAGAGGAAAGCAAGAATTTGTGAGCCTGCCATGAATAAATGCATCAGGGAGAGAAATTAAAAGTTATTCTGAATTCCACAAGAGTTCCACAGCCCTTACTCCTGGCCACCATGATCACGACAGTAATGTTTCATATGTGCTTTCCCTAACACTGCACACAGAGGCTGTGATTGCAGCATACAGTGACTCTTAAAACAGTAAGAACCTCAGCAAGAAACATGGTTCTCTCAAGAGCGACCAATTGCTGTTGAGTTGACCAGCATAGGTCATCTTTTACTGGGTGTGCAATGAGTTCAGAGATACAATAAAGGAACCATGAGCAGGAAACATGAGACATAGGAATGTCACTGGACACTAAGATACACATAAGAAGTGTGAGACCACAACCACAAAGGGATGAAAACTTAGTCCCTGATCTCAGGCAGAAAATCAAGTTGACAAAAAGGAACAGTCAGCTATAGTAGAGGCCTCAACAGTCAGTCATCTTAATGTCAGTCAGTCACTATCTTAGTTAGGGTTTTCTGTTGCTATGAAGAGACACCATGACCATGGCAACTCTTACAAAGAAAACATTTAATTGAGGGAGCTCACTTACAGTTTCAGAGGTTCAGTTCATTATTTTCATGGCAGAGAGCATGGCAGCATGAAGGTAGACATGGTGCTAGAGGAATAGATGAAAGTCCCACATTTTACAGCTAACAGGAAGTTGACTGAGACACTGGGTGGTATCCTGAGCATAGAAACCCTCAAGGCCCACCTCCACAGTGACACACTTCCCCTAAAAAGGCCACACCTACTACCACAAAGCCACACTTCCTAATAGTGTCACTCCCTTTGGGGGCCATTTTCTTTCAAAACACCACAGTCACCCAACAGTCAGTTATACCTTGAACACATTCCATAATCTCTCTAAGCCTGGGCCTTTTGCCAAACCACATGCCACCTCAAGTTAGTTGGTATTCAATGACTTTTTTTTCAATTCAACAGTTTGGATTAGATCATGGAACATCTTTAATGCTTTTTAAATACTAAATATTATTTACTTTATTGTTTCATTGATTAATTTTGGTTTCTGGTAATGTCATACATACATATGAAATATTCTAATTACACTGCTTCCTAGCCTCTCTTAGCTCCCTCCCATCCCTATCAACATGATTAGCATTTTTCCATGACTTTGTTTTTATTTTGTCATCTTTTTAATTTAACAGAGAACATCTGTGTGACCACTGGATCAGAACTACCCACTAAGCCTGGTGGGGTCATTTCCACTGCTGCATCCTATTTCCAATTTCTATATGGCCTGACTTCCAACTTGTATGTCATTCCCAGCAATCATTTTAAATATAGATTATGGCTATCTGTCTTAAAGTAAATGATATTGTTTAATTAGATTCCAAATCCTGTTCCTTTCTAATTTCTTCTTACCTTAACTCTGCTGTGGGATGTTAGTGTATGTCCTGTGGGAGCCCTTCTTGGGTTCTTTGTGGCGTTACCCAGCAGGTCCGTATAGAGGATGATTAGGACCATGGGCCTGAGTGCAGGTGTTTGAGATGGTCTGCACTTGGCTGTGCTGGGGGATGGTCTGTATGTCAAGTTGTTCTGATTGGTCAATAAATAAAACCTGATCGGCTGTGGCTAGGCAGGAAGGATAGGCGGGACTAACAGAGAGGAGAAATAAAAGGACAGGAAGGCAGAAGGACTGGCTGCAGCCGCCGCCATGACCAGAGACACTGCAGCCGCCGCCATGACCAGCAGCATGTGAAGACGCCGATAAGCCACCAGCCACGTGGCGAGGTATAGATTTGTAGAAATGCGTTACTTTAAGATATAAGAATAGTTAACAAGAAGCCTGCCACGGCCATACAGTTTGTAAGCAATATAAGTCTGTGTGTTTACTTGGTTGGGTCTGAGCGGCTGTGGGACTGGCGGGTGACAGAGATTTGTCCTGACTGTGGGCAAGGCAGGAAGACTCTGGCTACATAACTCTTTACAATCATTTGAAGATTATACAAGGGTATCACCTAATGTACTAAGCCCATTTCTCCAAAATGGGATATCTTATAACTGAGTTACTGCTGAGCCCTAGAAATTCCATACCAACTAAAGCACCAGATGAAAGCCTGAGTTGTAATCCCTGCACTCTGTCTTGGCCAGTGTTTCACTCCATTATTATTAGACTGCAGCCACTGCATATCAAATCAGGTTCTTGGCAAAGAAATATAGTATTTAGTTCAGTTCTTGTTATGGAAAATGAAGTCAGAGAAGTGTAAAGAAAGGGAAAGAATGCATTATTAAAATGGCCAGGATGCTCACAGATAACATTTGCTTACCAATAATATTAAAATACTATAATTCCTCCTTTACAAAGAAAAGATGAGGCTCCAAGTGTTGAGCAATTTCCCTAGAATCAGAAAGGTAGCAGTACATGATAATCTAAAGTCGATGTCTGTAACTCAAAACTTCCCCCAATATCTACCAAACCTTCTCCTCAGGAAATTTTCTTTGATTCTTCCAATGCAGGTTCAGGTTTGGATTTTTGGATCTAAATTACTGATTAGCACTTCCTACACTGTAGTTAGATATTGGGCAGATGCTTATCTTAAAGAAAACACCGCGGGGCTGGAGAGATGGCTCAGAGGTTAAGAGCACTGACTGCTCTTCCAGAGGTCCTGAGTTCAATTCCCAGCAACCACATGGTGGCTCACAACCATCTGTAATGAGATCTGGTGCCCTCTTCTGGCCTGCAGTCATACATGCTGTGTACATAATAAATAAATAAATCTTTAAAAAAAATGAATCTAGCCTTTCATGGCTGCAGGGGGTTCAGCCTCGAAGGACTGAAGCCCCCTTTAAAAAAAAAAAACAAAAACACTGGAACAAGAATTAAAGAATATGAGCTTTTACAGAAACACTGATGAATATTATCAAACATTAAAGACATAAAACTTACTTTGAAATGAACTACACAGGTGAGATAGATCTCTATAATATTTTCAGCATTTTCCTGAACTATAACAGAATCTTGCTTGTGAAATGCAACTATACATTTGAAGTCAAATGGCTGAAATCCACAAACAAACAAACAAAAAAAGACTAAATATTTGCAAGAAGACTCAAAGACAGCCAGACTATAAATAGATTATTTACAAAGATGGAACACTGTGGCCTAGTAAGTATGCATATCTTCTGATGTCTCTGTGGGACTTCTGTAGGAAAATACTATCAAACTCATAAAGGAATTTCCACCTAAGATTCTACTTCATGGATTCTGTGGCAGGCTTGTTGAGGACCTGTAAAAACAAATGTATTGAACTAATGAAGTGGTTTGAACCTCTGCCTTATCCATATACAAGGAGCAGAAGAAAGGAGAGGATGAGGGTCCTTTGCTGAGAATCTCCTGTCCTCTGTATTCTTTGTAATTTAACTGCAGTAGCTGAAGCAAGGCTCCCGAGCTGCCTGTGGACAGACACACCAGGAGACACTTGTAAATCAGCCACTGAAGAGCTCTCCAGTCTACAATAACTCTTTCCTTTGTGTCTGGCAGGAAATGAAAAGTGCTTCAGGCAGGTGCCAGGTGTCCCCTTCAGGTGGTGAAATTTCCAGCAATGCCCCAGGGTGTCTAAGGCACTGAAAACCCTCAGGTAAGTGGCAAATAAGATTAAGAGCATATCTTCAGGCAAAACAGCCGGGTTAAAAGAAAGACATTGAGAAGACTAAGTTATTTTATACCTTGATCCCTAAGTCCCCAAACAAAGAAAAGGCTGCTTGATTAAATCCAGTCATTTGCATTTTTCTACATAATTATCTGTCTTAGATCCTGCACATAGGAGACAAATTTTGTGAAAGTTTGTATGAAAATATTGATGAACAGTGAAGTTTTCTTTCTTGAAAGCATGTTAAAGATATCTCCTCTGTAAAAAAATTCAAATTTTCATTCCTATTTCCCATTTCAGCAGATAAGGGAGACCTAAATGCCACTCTGGCCCTGCATGTTTTAGTCTCCAGACCCTATGACTTGGCTTTGGACTTTTTTTTTAATTCCTAATTAGAAAAGTAGCATGTTGGATGGGTGGAATTGGGAACACAGTGGATGAAGAAGAGAATAAAGACCATCACTCAGCTTGCTCTTCCTGCCACCATTTGTATATTGGTCTGTAGCCTCACAGCGTTTCTTTGCCTCTTCCTTTAAAAACATTAAAGTGATCTATTCTTTTTAATATGCTGTATTCACTCCACTTACGGGGGAATTTCCCTTTATTGCAGGAAAGTATGACTTTTAATACTGTCTTTAATCTTTAATTAAGATTCAAATATAATCTTCCATCATTGAACGGATTTAAATTTTTGTGTGTAATTCTTTTCTCGGCTCTCAATGTGACGTTTATGGCAAGGTCAGTGGTCCCAGTTAGGGTTTTCAAATTGCGAGCCAGTTCTGCAAATGGTATTTGTTGAATGTATATTCTGCCCCCCCATCAATTTATATGAAGCCACATTTAATACATATCAAAATCTTATATATTTTGGATATCTATCTGAAGTTTCTGCCTAAAGCCATTTATCTCTTTATATGCCAATACCCCAACTTTAATGGTTATTGTGATTTCATAGTGTAGGTTATTGGTTCATTGATTGTATCACACTCTTCCCTTTAAATATCTTGACTAGTCTCACTAATTTAAAAAATGAAGCTTTTATTAGAGTTGAGTTAATTTGTAACTATTAATTACAGAAGATTTGACATAGCAGTCACATTAATTTCCCATCTGAAAATATGGGATTTCTGTTTACTAAAATATTTGTTCAGAATCTTTAGTAAATATATGCCAGTCACCTATTTGATTTTAAATTAATTCCTTGCAATATCATGTTATATAGTTTTATAAAATAAGAGCCTTCCATTTGACTTTCAATTTGCTGTTATTGGCATAATTCATTAATTTCAGTTCAATTTTAATGCTCAGTGCCGTTTTTACTCCTGTTTAAGTTCTGTACATCCTAGAAGGCCCTAGATTTAAGTCCTATCCCTTCCAAACATGAAAAATGCAAGAAAGACAGGGCTCCTGGAGTAGATAGATCACGATTTGGACACTGGCTCAGAGGCTCTTATCCTTCAATTATAAAATTGGAATTTACTGCCTATGTTACATGGTGTTTGTGAGGACTCAATAAAATAATGTAGGCCATTCAATATCCCAGGTAGTGGCACATCATGACGTGATATGTGGGGCCATAAAATGTTTAACCTTGTATAATGCCCAACACTGTCCAAATCACACAAATGTAATAAATCACAACAGAAGTCAAACCCAGGGTAGAGATTCATGTGTTTATTCAACAAACAAGAACTGACACTCACCCTGCATCCCATCATCCATAGTTCAAATCTTAGGACTTCCATTTATTCATTATAGGGTTCCAAGTTAGGCCCTTAACCTGCTGTGTTTCAGTTTTCCTGTCTATGAAATGAAGACACTAGCATATACTCCATAGGGTTGATGTCATAATTAAATTAGTTTATATATATATATATATATATATATATATGTGTGTGTGTGTGTGTGTGTGTGTGTGTGTGTGTATGTGTGTATGTATGTATGTATATATATATATGGCAGCTTGAAGAATATGCTGAAAATATTGTGCTCTACATAAGAGGATGTCATTACCCAAAAGTTTTGTGCCTCCTCTGTATCTCTCTGTCTCTGTTTCTGTCTCTCTTCTAATACCTTACTTGTAATTCAGAACTTGAGATATTCCTTTCCTTCCCAAGTGCTGGGAATGTATGTGTAAGCTACCATACCTAGTAAGATGTTATTATTGTCATCCTTATTCTCTTTATTCAGTTTTGTCATTTGTTAAGCTGTGGGCTGTGATAATAAATGAAAATTGACTTGTTCCTGATGTCGTAAGGAGACAGCAAGACTTAGATCTGAGCAACACGTGGAAACTACTTAGTTGGATGGAGCATATAAGGCGAGCACAGGAGGAAGGTATCAGTGGTGGCAAAGCCTCAGTAATGGGAATGTAGAAGAGTGTGAGGGGCTGGGTAAAGCCTCTGAGGCTGGGTAGAGGAAGCAAGACAGTGTCTGGTGGGGCCTAAGAGGAAGATGGAACAGATAGCAGCACGAGCTGGCTCTCTAGATTAAATTAATCCTCTCCTTAAGAGCAGTGGACAGTAAGAGAACAATAGAATGACCAGAGTTCCAGTTCAGAAAGAGCCCTGGGTCAGGAGAACAGGGAGGAAGTTCTGCAATGCCAGAACTGACTCCTTATTTGGAAAACAAAGTTGGGACCTGACCTTACCATTTTGCAAGTTAAAACTAGAAACTGGTGCTATGCCTGGGTAGTTGCAGGGTTAGTCAGTCCGCCAGCTCTCCCCTGTCTTCACCACCAGGGAAAGCTCTCCTGAATTGCCCTGGCTAGTTCACCCCTTGCAGTGAAGAGCAAGGGGCTGGGGGTGGGGGAGGGAGTTCTCCTGCTTTCATGTCCTCGGGGTTTGTTCTCCCACAGCTACACCTTCAGGGCCACCTCTACTGTGTTTCCCAGGCAAGGTGAAAGGGCCACTCTCTGAGTGCTGCAGCTGGTGAGGGGCAAGGACAGCTCTCCCACTCTTATGATCTCAAGGCCAACTCTCCTACCTGCCTCAGTCATTGATGGTGGAGGTATATCTTCCCAGCCCGTGTGGCCACATGACAAATGAGTAATAGGAGCAGCTCTCCCATGCTCACAACATCAGGTCTGGCTCACCCACACCTTGGCCAATAGGATTGGCTCTATTGTGCTGCCTGTTCTCCCTAGTGTTATAGAACCAGAGTTTTGTGTTGGCCCATCCCCAACATCCACCCCATCTATGATCTGCTAGAGCAAGCAAAGAAACCCGTCTTGTAGACCCAAAGCTGCAGGGTCTCCACAACCCAGGACAACAGGATAACCAAGAGGAGTTCCAGTGAGCACCCAGCATCCACAGTGTAGCAGAAACCAGAGGCCTTGAACCATACCCAGTGACTCTTTACACTGAACAATGCAAGGAAAGATGTATGGACAAAAGAGTTTCCTGCATGACTCACTGTGTCACATTACAGTTTCCGTGATGAGATTGATTTTTCCTTCTCACTTTTTTTCTTTTCTTTTCTTTTTTTCTCTTAAATTTATTTTTTTTTGGGGGGGCAGAGGTTGCAAGGGAGGGCAGACATGAAGGGACAAGGAAATGAATGGGATGGAGATGCATGATGTGAAAGACACAAGGAAATAAAAAAAAGTTTAAAAAAAAAAAACCAAAAATTAGAAACTGAGTGATTTTTTTCCAGATCTAGTAGCTTACAAAACATAGTGCCAGACATTGACCCCAGTATCAAACTGCATGACTATCCCTATTTCAATTCCATCATGTTCCCTAGAGGATAAGTAAAGCTCAAAGTATTAGCTAAATACGTTTGACTAAAAGAAAGTCAAAGAAATTACAGGATGAAATGAGTAACAAGAAGACATAGGAAAGTTGTCTCAATCCCATGGGGACTAAATCAGTGGAAGCCAACAACAAAGAAAGACATTGTTGTGGAAATGGCAGAAGCAAACTTTTTGTAACAGAAGCTAAACACTTTCAAAGACAGAAAGTAACTCAAGTGTAAGATGTGAACACTTGAAAGATGACGTTACAGCATCTGTGTGTAGAGCTCACCACTGGTCAAAGCAGAAACGGTCGCTGACTCCTCTGCATGACTGACTTGGACTTTGACTTTTCTTCCCAATTTTAGGGGTCACAGAGCAAGTGTAGGTATAATACCAATGGCTGATTAAAGCAGGTCGCAATCTGTCTGGGAGAGCTTCAGGCCATCCTTCATGAGGACAGGGACTAGACAAGATGACCTCTGCTGTTGCCTTGCAATTAATCCAATCAGCCTCTGCTTCTGTCAGACACCTTCAGGGATGCCAACGGTACTCAAGTCCTCAACAGGACTCAGCAAACATGGAGGTTTCTGCCTGTGCTTACTGGATAAGCAAGATTCATCTTTCAGTCACCTTTTTCATTTAATTTTTTTGCACTTTTTTGCCACCACAATAATAAAAATCCTCAAGTTTTAAAACAGAAACTGCACTTAAGTCTTCTAAGTTCATACTAGATGTGGTGTAGAGACATAATACATCTTAAGTTAAAGGCAATGTTTGGAAACCAACTAATCTGCAATCCTTGCTAAAGATATGCTCCATTCCAGGAAAACGACTATATATTAAAAGGGAACTGGAAAAACATTGGTCAAATAAACTGATTATATGCCCATCTCCTTTTGTAAATGTTAAGTAAAGGTTCTGAAATGTAGTTAGTTGGGGTGCTTGTTCTTTTTATTTCCACCCAGGACTAAGAAGATATTTTCCATAGTAGAGGAGATAGATCATCTGAGGCTAACAACATTAGACAGTGTTGAAACAACAGACCCAAGATGAGGCAAAGTCTCACATGACAGCTCATTTCAAGTTTCTCATAAATCAAAAGCCTGTGGTTGTATTTCAACACTTGCTAAACAATCAATAAAACATCCGTATTCATTAAGCAGAACTCATACATAGCATTGCCCAAGATAAAAACTGTGGCTTTTTACTAAGAATTTAACTTACAAGGGAGAAAGTGAATTACTTTGACAAGGCTTTTCCTAGGAAAATCTCACTAATACAAAACAATGTTCTTCACCATTACTTATAAACCAAATTACCATTCGTGGTTTGTAAAAGTTATGCTAGAATGTAGAGAACATTTCAAAGCAAAGGTGAATTCTAGCCCAGGTAGGACTACAGTAACCACCCAGAATCCTGTCTGACAAAAACCCTGGGTTCGGCTTGGGAGACAGAGCAAGGTGCCTTAGAATCTCTCGTTGTTACTGTGTATGCAAATGCAAGGAGAAAATGGAAAATATTTTCATCTCTAAACTCTCATTGCATGCAAATGCAATAAAAAACTGAAAATATTTTCATCTTGGAATGTTCATCACAAGCTTTGAATATCAAAACACATTTTGTGAGAAAAACTATAAATAGAAATCTGATAAATTTAGAACTAATGTGAGAATCATAGCCTGAGCTGCACTTTATATTTATTTCTAACAAATCTGTTTTTTCCCAGTGATTTATTTTTGCTACCCAAATTATGTTACTGGCATTAAGGACTATGAGAGAAAATCAAGGGTACATGATAAAGGCAGCATTTAGGCAAGATAGATTGAGTGTACAGATGTTTGTAAAGAGCTCTTTTTCTCAGAAGCTACATGGGATCCTAACATCTACAGGGATCTACCATGGTAGATCAGTCAGCAACCATGTTGAGGAAGGTGGAAATGCCATAGCACAATTTGCAGTTAACTCTTTTTTGTTTGTTTTGTTTTGTTTTGAGACAGGGTTTTTCCGTGTAGTGCTGGCTGTCCTGAAATTCTCTCTGAGAAGAGGCCAGCCTTAAACTCACAGAAATCCATCTGCCTCTGCTTCCTGAGTGCTGGGATTAAAGGGGTATGCCACCACTATCTACTCAATTGCAGTTAACGCTTATTATCTCGTTGTGCATACTTTCATGATTGAAAGTAAAATACCAATGAAAAATATCATCTAATCAATAAACATTTCAAATTATGAGAAAATGTTCTTCTCTATTCTTTTTTGGCATTCTATTTAGAAAACAGTGGTTTCTATACTTTTTGAGGAATTTTTCAACCGGTTTTCCATTCCAATTTACTAAATTGCTGTTTATTTGTTTTTTACTCCTTTTTACCTTCTCTATAAACTTTCACTTTTTTGTTACCGTTAAAACAAGATTCCACAGCCTGCAAATGTAATTCAGTAGTAGAGCTCTTGACTGGAATGTACAAGACCCAAGTTCAATTCCCAGCATTATAAATATGAATGAACAAATGTAGTTGATTATTTTTGCTCTTTTGTGGGGCCTGCCATGCAGCTCCCAAATAAATCACATATGGAGGCTTTTTCTTAATCATAAATGCCTGGCCATAGCTTGGCTTATTTCTAGCCAGCTTTTCTTAACTTAAAATTATCCCATCTACCTTTTGCCTCTGGGCTTTTTCTTTTCTTGCTTCTGTAAATTTTACTTTCACTCTTACTCTATGGTTGGCTGTGTGGCTGTGTGGCTGGCCCCTAGTGTCCTCCTATCCTTCTTCTCTTGCTCCTTCTTCCTCCTTCTAAATTTCTCCTTCTATTTATTCTCTCTGCCTGCTAGCCCCACCTATCTTTTCTCCAGCCTCATTATTGGCCATTCAGCTCTTTATTAGACCATCAGGTATTTTAGGCAGGCACAGTAACACAGCTTCACAGAGTTAAACAAATGCAACATAAAAGAATGCAACACTTCTTTGCATCATTAAACCAATGTTCCACAACACAAACAAGTGTAACACATCTTAAAACAATATTCTATAACAAACAAATGAATGGAAAGAAGGAATGAAGGGAAGAGGGAAGAAGGGAGTAAAAAAAGAAGGGGCTTTGTTAAGTAGCCCAGGCTGGCTTCCTGCTTACTCCTCCTGAGTACTGGTACTATATTTTGGACCACTCCACCTGGCTTCATAATCACTTTTGCTTTCACTTGTTATAACTTCTATTTGTGCTGTTTGTCAATTTGGTATGGAACTTTTATTCCCATTTTCAATATCTTTGTCAATATATGCAGGTGATTAAGTTTCAATTATACAACTTCTTCCAGGAAAATTCTACTAGAATTCAGTGTTTAGGGTGTTACAGTAGTGTTCAGAGAAAGCTCTACAACTTTCAGTTTGTCATCAGTTGTCTTACAGAAAAGATGTAACCGAGAATCAAATACATCACAAATGCCTGAGGAAAGATGCATCTCCACATAACGGTTTCTATCTGAAAGTATCGATTAGAAAGAGACACACTTGTGCTGTGTTTTCTTCCCTAAACATTCAGTTGGATCCAACATAACAACAAGACATCAAAAAACAGTACAGGTATTCTATCATTTAAAAGTGTCTATCAGGGATGGGGTGGAAATTTACAATAAATTAACCGATTAAAGTATCTCTCAGCTATCCTTGCATTTATTTTATTGTTGTTCACTTGAATTTGTGAGTGCTTTTTAATATTTTTAATCTTAGATATACTACATCTTTCTGATACTTCTCGTATTGATTAGCCATTTCTATCTTATTTCTAGATGGCAGAAAACTTGCATCCTTTGCCAGCCTATTATAATAAAGTAAAACAAAATCACATTAAAGTATATAAAGAATGAATCTTGTTTTCTCTACAACAAGATTCATCATAACTGTAAAATTAAGCCTATTATTAGCAGCAAACCAAGAATAAATTAAGACTAACTGGACCTAGACCATAAGAGAATCCACAAGCATTGTCTGTGAGACAGTAACTGGACCAATCAGGTTAATTCAAAACAAAAAATTAATAGTACATAGACTCAGAGAAGTAAAAGAACTTTCTCACATACTTTCTGATGCTTTCAGCTGGTATAAACACTATGATAATGAAAGATCAGCTGTTTTTCACACTGGAATAGACTTTACATAGTGCCAAGAATATTTTTGAAGAACAAGGCCATGTGGCTGTCTGACTTCTAGTCAGCCTTTCTGAGATAACTATGCTCTGTCAAGGAGAATCAGAACATGGAGCCACCCTCACCATGACTGCACACAGGAAAACATGATGCTCTGTTGCCAGGCTATACTTAGTTTATAAGCAACATGATTTATAACAGATAGTGAGATAATTGCTATAAACATCTTACATATATTACATGTATTTTGCATTTATCCCTTGCCAGAAGCCATACTGAAATCTAAGATAGCTTAATAATGTTCAAAAGACAAGCAAAAAAAAAAAAGAAAGAAAGAAATATAACAACAGAGTAATTACTATTCAGTGGGGAGAACAATGGAGGTTTTTCCCCCTAGCTGTAATTGGTTTATAATCATGGCCCTACAAACAAGGCAACACACAAAGAAACAGCAAGAAACTTCTAGTCAGCTTCTATACTGTACATTTAAGATGACTTCAACCTTTTTATCTTGGGCTCACTGAGAGATGATGAGGACATTGCAGTTCTCAGGTCTCTGTGCCTCTCATCAGGGCCAACATCCAAATGTACAGGTTAATGTTCCTCAGAAGCTAATTTATTTTTTTAAATGTTAAAGCCCTACAGAGCATGACAAATAACATAGGTTTGAATATATAAATAACTACAACTCAGCCTCAGGAGAAAGTGCCTTCTTGTTTGTCAGTGACAGATAGCAAGCTTGAGGAAATATGAAAAACGCTCTCCCTAAAACAGATGGATCCTGTCTGATATGACTTGTTAAAATCGTGTCATTCAAGTGAACAGCAAGTGAGTTGCTGCTGCTACTGCAGCCATTTATTTTTCTTTTAAAAAATGTTTATGTCTTTAATTATTTATTTATGTGTGTGTCCTGCTCCATCACTTCACTGTACCCTTTAAGACAGAATCTCTCACAAAATATTGAGCCAGCTTGGTAGGCAGCAAGTCCCATATACCCCCATCCTATAGTGAGTGCTACAGTCATAGGCCAAGCAACTATGCTTGACTTTTGGTTAATTGATTAGCAGTTTAGAATCAAAACACAGCCATTTTTCTTTGTTCAGTTCCAAACTAATTTGTATAAGATCAGACACCTGAAAATGTGATATGGATAATCTCTACTTTTTAAGAAAACAAATAAAAACAGAAAAAAAGAAAATTGGTGGAATAAGTATGCATTAAAATTGGGTTTTCTTCATAGATGTGGAGGTGCTCTGCTTCCTAAAGAGAAACATGGCTTTATGCAGCTTCATAAAGATACTATGGGGAATATAACAATTCACATCAATATTTGTAATTAACTGCTAGACATTTAATTTTGCCTTAGCAATTATTCATATTGTTGAATTAGCCATTGTATTATCATATTAGCATTTTTTCAGTTTGCTTGTCTTATTTAGAATTAAGTCCTAGAGGTAAACCAGCTGTTTCCATACAGCTGTGCCAAGACAGTCAGAAGGTGAAGAGGTATTTGCCAAATCAGAGACCACCCCTGGTGCCACAGCAGTACTAATGATCGAAGGAACATATGGTCAAAATGGCTCAGGGTC
The DNA here is from genome assembly GCF_004664715.2 of Peromyscus leucopus. Taxonomy (NCBI): domain Eukaryota; kingdom Metazoa; phylum Chordata; class Mammalia; order Rodentia; family Cricetidae; genus Peromyscus; species Peromyscus leucopus. The sequence continues at coordinate 577,771 of NC_051065.1, read as the reverse complement.
CAAGCAGGTGAAGGTGAACGAAAAGGGACCCCTGTAATGCTTCATAAAGTGTGGGTACAGACAGGGACACCCAGTGGTTCAATAGGTGAGAACTTGAGGGTCAGCCTAGAATAACTTTCCTATGACTACCCAGGGTTGCAGCTGCTTGTCTGGACTGAAGAAGTGTCTCTGATGCCTGTTCTTTGGGGAGTCAGTAGGAAAGGTGAAAGGCTGTATAAATGGGAGTGTTAGGATTCAAAATGGAGAATAAGCATCTGCCAGAATAAATGTCCACCCTACAGTGCCCAGATGCTCATTGCAGTCTTACTCCCACCCAAACAACATTGACTAATTACTTGTGCATCTTATACAACAGTTATTGCACCAGGCAAAGAGAAAGAGAGTAAGGGGTTTGGGGAGGCATAATATATAGTCCTTAGAATATTATATAACTGCATTCTTCTAAGAACAGACCAAAGTTGAAATGCCTCCCTTACATAATTGGATCTTTCCACTCTACCAGCTTTCTTTCTCTGCCCACATTTACTTGATGACTTGCATTTCTCAACACAGACCCTCTTTCAGGCATTATTATCCTTCTCCTTCTGTACTAGGTTCACACTTTAAATGCAGAGCATTGTCTGTATTGTTTCACATGAGGCAACTTTCCCAGATGGGTTTTTTGAAGTCTTGCTGTAGCCAGGGAGGCTGCCAACTTGCGGTGGTGACTCACCCTTGAGTTCTGCATTCATTTTTAAGTACAGAATGGAGAAACATGCTCTCTTCTCCTTGATTGGGTGCTCTGAAGGAGAAACTGACTTCCATAAATTGTACCAAGATATAGAACTGAGTTCAAAAGCACAGACTTAAATGATCGGTCCATGTATTGGAGTCATTGGTTCCCATCAAGTAAAACAAAGCTACCTGGGCACAGCTTCTGGGTAAAAGAACCAGAGAAGTGGCTAATTCAATTCCATAAAAATAAAGTACAACTCTAAAACAGATATATTTCAATTTTAATCAAGCAATTAATCACTATATTTAAATCAACAGGTAATTGCTAGGAAATAGGGTTTTTTTGAAAGATGAAGAAATGGAAAGAGATGTTGAATAGGCACCCCTGCGTACTCTCTGTAACTCCTCATTTCATAGAGGATGTGACCTTGCTTCAGAAGTGAGTAGTATGGTATGCTATCATACAATATTAATTTATGACAATTATCAGTGTTGTATTTGCAAATATTATTTCAAGGAAAACCCAATGACTATAAGTGAAAATTTTCCAAAGATCTAAATGTTTTCGGGACTGGAGTTTAAACTAGGGTCATGTGTGCAGAAAGGCAATCATTCTACCACTGAACATACCACATCTGTGTCAGCTGGTTACTTTTGTGAAACAGAAGCTCACCACAACTTAGAACCCTCCTGCCTCAACCTTTTCAGTAGCTTTGAGGACTCTGCCAACAGGCATGGCCAGTGGTACAAATGTAAAGAACTGTGACTCATAAAGTGTCTGAAAGACCTACTCTTCCTGACTTTTCCTATCACAGTCTTTTCAACATCTTGCACATCTAGATTTCCAGGAAAGAAAGTTAGCTCCCCAGTCCAAAGGAGCAATTCCCCAAGTAGGTTCTGAGGCACATCTTTCCATCCTATCCAGAAACTGAATATTGGCTGTTTTAGTGACTGTGGGGAATAAAATAAGCCAGACTCTCTAACATCCGGGATGCCCATTCACCCACTTGCATTCACGCCCTTCTGCATTGCCTAGAGCTGAAGAGGATACAAATCCCTTGGTAACCCAGCTAAAGTCCACACTAAGGAATTTGCATCATAATCACCCCTTGAATATAATTTAGACTGCAGAAGGCATGCGCCATGTTCATGCTGAGCCCCTTGTCAACTCCATCCCTGTAAAGAAGGAAGCTGGTAGCCTGACGTTCAATGTACTTGTGCTACTCTATTGGCTTAGTTCAAGGCAGTTTTGCTATTGGCTTCACTTCAGCTTTCTATTTGATTACTTGTCTTGTTTTTTCCTACTTTTAATTTAAATAAAAAAGTTCCCTTTATCTAATTCTTTTCCGATCAATATTTTTTTAAAAATGAAATAATAGTTTCCCTGTTAATCTGTTAATACTATGCACACACAAACACACACACACACACACACACACACACACACACACATGCACTTTCACCATTCCTTGCCTTGGTCTGTTCTAATAAGAAACGATTATAATTGAGCAGAAAAGGTACTGTGGCTGAGAGGGTCCACATTCATGGGATAATCCCATAACTTACAAATTTACCAGCACATGTCCCTTAAAACTTTGAGCCTCACCTCCTGATTTAAAAAAAAAAAAATGGAATGAACCATGACCCCTGTCTGGCATACTTCATGACACTCTTGGAAAGTTCAAATTAGAATTGCATGTGAAATCATTGTAAAGAGTTGTATGGACCTGAATTAGTATCACTGAAAGGGTTTACTAAACCCAGCCACAAAACAAATTGGTCCAGGACTGGAAAGAATGCATAAGTCTCACAGTGGTAGTAGCCATTTAGTATATACAGTCACAATGCCACAATCTAGACAGGTTGATCCAATTGACTAGCTAGTAAATGTTTAGTAATAAAAAGAAAATAGCAAGTGCTGTTTCACTCAAGTAGATTTAAGCAGAGACTCTCAGAAAATATAGCCAAATTATTTCCAAATAGAAGCAAAAAGAATAAACACACCAAAGACCACAGCACCTAAAATGTATTTTGGGTCAATGATAGCATACAAAAATGTTTACTAAAACAAAATAGGCTTTGAGGCAAATCCATAATGCTGTAATAGATCATGAGAAATAATCACACCCATAAGAAATCACTTTGGATCATTAACAGCAGTATAGATTTCCATCAATTTAAATGACCCTTGAAAATAAAGCACAATATTTACTTCCTTGGCTTTTCTTCAAGTCCTAAGAAAAAATATTGATTTGGAACTCAGAAATCAGAGCCAAGAGGCTAAAATAAGAGAAAATGCCTTCACTCTTTACTACTGAAACCACATAAGAAATGAAAATACAGCCCTTGGCACTAACAGTGTTAATTATCTACATTATTTTTCCTAGTATATGATACTGAAAAAATCAGCCCATTAACCTTGTAGAGTGCATTCTTCTAGGCATTTGCACAGCATGAGTTTACACGCAATCCCAAATTGTGTGAGTTCCTCAGATCTGGTATCCTCAAAGGTTACTTCTTCCACTTACTGAGGGTCAGAGTCCTTAGAGAAGAAGAGCCCTTAAAGTTACCCTATTGTCATCTGAAAGACCCCATCTTCCAGTTCAGAAGATATATGCCTTTCATTTATTTCACAAGAAATGATAGCAAACACCAGAATGTAATCCATACAGATTCTTAATATCCCCCTGAAAAATGTCTCCCTAATCCATATCATTCATTCTATTGTATGAAAATAAAATGATGCTCATTCTCAACCAGTACACCATGTTGTTCCTTGGGATTCTCAGGTTTGTTTTCTGCAATAACATAAGCAGCATAATGCTAATTTGAAAGGAGAACAAGTAGCAGTGCTTGCCAATATGCCTTAAATAGTGTTTGTCAGAGTGTAGTCCACAAACTACCTACAGCCAGACTTAAGCAGAATGCTTGTGAATTATCTTCACTGTCCCAGTGAATGAGATGGGTAAAGAGGTGGGGAATTTGTGCCTTTACAAATATTGCTGGGGACTTCTTTTCATAGCATAATTTGCAAACACTGTTCATCTAGCCTGTGTTTCCCAAAGCCACTGCACATAGCACATCTCAAAGCACCTACTAACTGCCACTGGCCAGACTTCACACCAGATCAGTTCAATCAGAATCTGGGTCATGACCAAAGTTATCTGATAAAGAGATTCCATGACATGCTAATATATATTAAAGTTTCTTATTTATCTGAAATTAAAATTTAACTGGATAAACTGTAGTCTTATCTGTTAAATCGCCAACCAAAGTTATAGGCTTATAATGTATCACTTCATGGGAACCTCCAGCTAGTGCTGACAGAGATGAGATGTTTCAACTCAAAATAGGAAACTCAGAAAAGTACCCAGTGAACTTTAATGACTTCTTATATTTTGTTTCCTCAAAAAAGTCATAAGATTTAGTGGGTTTCAATTTATGTACATAATAAATTAAAGGCCTCAATACAATGCATATGACTTACTTGTACAATAATGTTTTTAATTTGCAGATAACATTTACATATTTCTAGTTCCAGTATAATACTTATACATATAATGGTCCAATCAGGTAACCAGGATATCCATTTCCTCATACATTTATCATGTTCATGTGTTGGAAGCATTTATGTTCTTCTAATTATTTTGAACTGAATGTTAAACTGTTGTAAGTTACTATTACCCTGCACAGTAAGGTAATTAGAACAATATAGTTCAAAAATAAAATAGTCTTCTACAAAATAACAGATGAAATTACAGCTTATAAAAGTTGGTTCTATAATTAGCTATGCTTTTTTATCATGAGTAAATTGGTTTCTGCAATTACAAACTCATTGCTCTATATCACCAGCATACCCAGCAGGATAGAAGTCACAGCAGTTACCTCTTCTAATGCCATCAACTCTTCACCTTAATATGTTAGAATGTGGCATAAAATAATGGCATATCCTCCTCCTCAACAAAAGATTGAGAGTGTTCAGATATTTCCTAGTGATCCAGTGACTAGAACACAAAAGCCATGCATGTGTTTGCAAAGTAAAGAAGATAAGGCTACTGAATTTAAGTTGCTGTAGCCAGTGAAGTTAGAACAGTAAAGCTGATAATAGCCACCAAATATCTGAGTTCAAATTCCTCCAATACAGTCACTCTACCTTTAAAATATTAATATAATTTACAAATAACAATATTTTACAGTAAAAACTAACATATAAGTAAAAAAAGAATTTTAGATTGTAATGCTGCTTAATGTAAATGAGGCTTCAAATGTAGGCAAGAATGTTGTAAAGAAGAATGCCTATATGTTACTTTGGTCCCTATGGAATATAAATTCCACAAAAACCTACAAATGGAAGTATCCTATGGAACTAGCTACAGCCTGCCAGGAATATATGTGAAATGACCAAAACATTTATATATAAATACACACACACACACACACACACACACACACACACACACACACACACGTATATCCAGACCTAGAAAACAAATGGTATGCATGGAATCTAGATTTTATATTTTAAAAAGGACATGAAAATTGGTAAATTATTTTCTTTTTTCTTTTCTTTTTTTTTTTTTTTTTTTTGGTTTTTTGAGACAGGGTTTCTCTGTGTAACTTTAAAAAGGACATGAAAATAGGTGAATTATTTTCAAAGAGGAAGAAGGCAAGAAGGTAATGGGTGACTGGATGAATTCAATAAGTCTTGAACTCAATTAATAATAAATTGTCAAGTAAAACTCACTATTTTATATAATTAAGATATGCAAAATATGGTAAGATCAAAAATGTGCAAATGTTACTACCTGCTTTGAGTCTCACAACATGCCCATTTGTTCTTTTGATATGTGTGGCCCCTTGCTTTGTATGAACAGAGTAAGATTCTCCTGTTATGGCACTCTTCAATGAGAATAGTTTTTTGGCCCTAGCTATTATATTTATTGTTAACAAATAAACATCATTCATATAAATGTATTGGAGGATACATTGGTTTTGGTCTCAATTTTAAGCATTTACTAAAATTCATCATGTCTGTCTTCAGAACAACTAAATTCCAATTGCCAGATTTAGTAATTAAAATACATGTTTCTTGGTTATGTTTAAATCCCAGAAACACAGGTGCCCTATGTTCTCCCATTATTCAGCAGAGCCTAATACAATGTGTTTATTGAAATTGAAAAGTTCTAAGTGAACTCCAGAGTATTAAATGACCATTAAATGTGAAAATTTCCTACCCGCAACCTAAGCTATTATCAGATCTGAAGTTCATTAATTCTTGGGATATCCACAGTTTATAATTCTCCTCGCCTCTCTGTCAGGATAAAGGTTAGAATTTAATCAGCTAAAGCTCTTAATTTTTATAACTACTTCATCTGTGTTGTGATTAGCATTAGTGAAGGTGGCTTAGATTGCATGGGCTGAGAACATGATTTGTAGTTTATCATCTATTATTTACAGTTTTTACATTTAATCTGGAATTAAAAGTACCCAACAGTACATGTACTTAAGTTATTTTTTTAAAAAAATATTTAATCACAAACAGTACTTCCAACTCTATTTAAATTTTTATGAAAATCACACTTTGGATTTCTCTAAATATCAAGCTATGTCCAATGGCCCATGAATATATTCACCAGGACTCCAGCCAGAAATCTACAAATTTATCAATAACCACCAAGAAACAAAACTGAGAAACTGCTCCAGTTTGAAGTCCACTGACAACTCTCTGAAGTGAAAGCCTTTCGGTCTGTTCAGCACATATTTATTCATGATTTTTGACCTTAAGAGATTTAGGAGAAAAGGTTGAAACATTGAAAGGTCTAATCATTGAATAAAATCTACCCCTAGAACATGAAATATTATTGGAAAATCCATAAATAGCATGAAGGCGGTGTCAAACAACAAAAGATCTGAAATTTTCCTGCCTCATTTCTTCTCCCTTAAATAGCTGCATGAACTTATTTTCTGGCTCAACCCTGATACTGCCGAAAGATACATTTTTTTATATCCCATTAAAATTAAATTAAAGAGAGCAAAAAATATTTGACAAATCTATTATTAGAGGTGTATCCAGCTAACAACATTTGAAAAGGACTTGAGGCTGTCTCCTTGGGGATAAGTTTGTATGCTCAGAAACGGTAGAAAAAGAAAACGCTTATTTGACAAGAAACTGAATGGCATCATGACACCCCAATTTTTTCATTGAAGTCTCAGAATTACTTTCCAAATCTATAGGATACTGAGTACACTCTATTAGGTGCCATGCATTGTATGGAGATTAATATTTGAGAAAATTTCTTCCATTGTATAGTGCACATCACCTTCATAACCACAAATCAGATAACTAATGGCAGATCAAAGCAGATAACTACAGGTAAAGGAAAGGGCTTCAGTATTTGTATTTTACCAGGAAGAACAAAAACATCAAGTAGTGTCCTGATGGGAATGATTTAGATCAGGTAAGTTGGTCTGAAAGTTCAAAGGAAAAAAAAAAGGATAAACATATGAACATTTTTTTAACCTGGGTGGAAATAGGGAGAATGTATGATTATGTGGAACTCAGTATGTTCCTCCTGGTTACACTTAGGATTATTTTAAATGTTGAGTGCAATTTACCAATAACTATAAGGTTGTGAAGAGATAGCCTCCAATAAATACATCAACAGATAAGGAAGGAGACAGCTCTGGCTTTGCAATGAGGTTGTATTGATTCCAAGCTGTCCTTGGCTCCTGCCAAATAAAACACTTGCATAGAAAAATACAAGAAGAAACTGAGGAAGTTTAGTGTAAGATGACTATTCTACTGGTCTGCTCCTGTTACAGGGGTAAATTAGAGCACTTTCTGCCTCACAGCATAACCAAAGGTGGATGACTGAAGGCATCCATCAGGTCAGAAAGCAGAAACTTCAGAGGTTTGGACTGTTGTGTTGTGTGATATTTTGATTGCATTTTGACAATAAAGTTTGCTTTGAGTCAGAAGACAGAGCTAGCCACCAGCTGACCAAAACTAACCATAGAGGTTTTGAAGGACTGAGGATGTAGTAAGGTGGGGCTTAGAGAGGGTCTTGGCCCTTTTGGTGGAAGGGATGAAAGAGGCAGGAGCTCACTGGTGGCTTCTCCACAGCTTCTCTGCTCATTCAGGTTCTTACCCCAATATCTGACTCCCAAATTTCATTGACAAAGGGTAATTATTTAAATGCTTCACTGTTGGAAAAGCCTTGACTGTGAAGTAACCTGGGAAGATCTCTCAGGGATCAGAATGATAGCAGCGATGATGAGGACAGAGATCCAGAAACAGGGCCTCCACAATAATACCAAGGAACACTCCAGAGACCATCTGACTGCTTCAGAAGCATTCAAAAGGGAACTTGAAGGGGCCATTTGGATAGTTGAAAGGGGTCCTAAAGTACAGAAGGACTAATAACTAAATGAGGCACTTCAGCTCACTGACTAAATGTGACCCATAAACTAGCAGCACCAACTTTATCTGGGAACTTGCAGAAATGCAGGTAATCACAAGCAACCCAGACTTGAACTACAGTTTGCATTCACACAGTTTTCATCAGGTACTACTAACACAGGTGTTCTTCTGTATCTACTTGAATCCCCTCATCACTAAAGCTTGAAGATGAGTCAAGTAAAGGACTGAAAGCACCAGGCAGCAGTTTTCAAACATTAAGTCAATGAAGATTCAAGCTGCAATCAGTTAAAAAGACATGGAAAAAAATCTAGACATGATCAGGTAAAAGAAAAAGAGTTAGCCAGACCAACTTAAAACAACATTTTTGAGTCATAGTCTGTCACAGAAACAAAGAAGGGACTAAATACCAAGTGTCCATCTTGTACATTCATATAACATGATGGTATTTCAGTCATCAACTGATCACATATGTCACAGTGATCCCTCAAAATTATCAAGGAGCTGAAAATTGTCCAGGTTCCAGTGAAATTGTAAGTGGTGGCACAATGAAACCACATAGCAGTATGCACTGTTCTTGTGCACCTGGTGCTTCTGGTGCAGACAAACCTGCCACGCTGTTGGCAGTATAGAAATAGAGTACATTCAACTGCATACAGAGTTTAATATTTGACCCTGACATTGTACATGCTGCCAGTTTATACGAGCAGCATTCTCATGTCTCTTAGTTATAGCAAGAGCCATTTTGAGTGATTCTTCACTATCTGACCCATCTAAGTTCATGTAAGTATGTACACCCTATCATGTTTACATGGTACCAAAAATTGCCTAGTGACACACTTTTCAGAGCATGCTCCCACCATTAAACCATGCATGAGTATTCTTAGGAGCTACTTATAGGCGTTTCTCCACCACTTCTTTCTCCATCTCTGAAATGCAAGAAACAGATTCCCTGGGGAGGTACTCAGCTACTCATTCTCAGAGCTTTGCTTCTGTAGAGTAACACTACATGGAATAAAGCAGTTGTTTCATAAATGCGGTTATTGATAGAAAAATGTTATTAATAATAAGACATTGGTATCAATGTCCCCTCCCCTTACTTTCCAATCTGATCCCTCTAGGATGGGCTTTTATAGACTCTTTAGGACTTTTGAGAATATGGAAAATCTGGACTTGTAGTGAAACAATCTCGCTATAAAACCTGGACACCTCCTCCCTGCACTCCAAAGACACTGGAGCAGGTAAAAGGATCTGGAGGCATCCTGCCTTCTCTCTGAGACAGAGTTCAGGGAGTCCAGGCTGGCCACACACACTGTATTGCTGAGGGTAACCAGAATTCCTGATCTGGCTGCCTCTGCCTCCCAAGTGCTCAGATTACATACTTGTGTCATCAAGCCCAGCTTAAAGCCTGTTTAAAAGAAATGGATTTGGAAAACTCATCTCAGTTTATAAAGCCAGACAATATAGACATCCTCTTTTTCCAAGTTCAATGATATAATTGCCCTCAACAAAGGCTCCAGCTTTTAAAGCATTTCCCCTGTTGAATTGATGAAAACAATGACCATAATGATGACTAATGTTGCTAAAAGTATCCCACCTTGGTAAATTACTTTGTGGTACTTTAAAAAAAAAAAAAAAAAAAAAAAAACATGAGCTCTATGAATCTCGTCATAACCTAATGCATTGTTTTGTACTGAACCAGGAAGGTTACCAGCCTCTATCATCCATCAGTGTCTATTCAAAGACAGTCTGGATTCCCTATCGAAGTCCCTCATCAGCACAGTAGTCAGGCTTCTTACTCTCTTTCCTGATATGAAAGTCCTGCCTTTTAAGAATTGTGTCCTTATTTTTCTCATTTAAAAATTTATAATTGTGGTGCAGCCATATTCTGGCATATCAATAGTGATTTTTTTATAGTTAACACAGAGAAATGTGAAACACTAGACAATGAGGTGATGCTCTGTCTCCTCGCCATGTGCTGACTTCATTTGATCTGCACCTGAACCCAATGCTCACTCCAATCGAGGTATCAACAGAGTAAAGGCATAGCAGATGGGAAAATAACCAGCTCTCTATAAGCTTTTTGTGGTGTCCCAGCTAATGATTTGGGGGAAAGCTAATGATTGGGTTAAATGCTTTTTTAACATATATTCACCAAAGCAAATTTTAAACGATATTTAAATAAGATATACCTTTCTTTCTTTCTTTCTTTCTTTCTTTCTTTCTTTCTTTCTTTCTTTCTTTCTTTCTTTCTTTCTTTCTTTTTTTTCTTTCTTTCTTTCTTTTTGTTTTTTTGCTGTGTAGCTTTGGAGTATGTTCTGGAACTTGCTCTGTAGACCAGGCTGGCCTTGAACTCACAGAGATCCACCTGTCCCCCCCCCCCCCCAGTGCTGGGATTAAAGGCCTGTGCCACCACCGCTGGGCACAATCTTTATCAGTGAAAAGTAAAATACTTACAAGACCTACTCCCTTCTCCAAACCCATCCATCCCCCTGAAAACTCAGTGGCTTCCTGAGACACAGAATCTGCCAGCTCTGATTGGACCAAGAGGTAAGTGACTCTTCTCTGACCCAAAGATTCCTGTGTCCTAGGGCACAACCCATTAAGTGTTTTCTTTGACTGACAAACCTACTCCTCTATTGTATCCTCTGGGCCAGAGATCCTCTCGTCTATCTCTTGTATTCTGGTGATTATGTTTGCATCTAATTTTCTACTTAGATTTTCTATTTTCAGCATTCTCTCAGCTTTTGTCTTCTTCATTGTTTCTATTTCAATTTTCAGGTCTTGAACTGTTTCTTTCACATTTTAATTGCTTAATTAGGGCCCAGGAACTACCACTATTGCTGCCCCAGTTGCCAGCAGGCAGAGAGCAGGCTTGCCCACCAAAATTTTCCATCAGACTCTGCAAACTACAAGACCCATATTCTTGCCCAAACCCACCCATCCCCCTGCAACCTCAGCCACTTCTTGAGATACAGAAACCACCAGCTCCAATTGGACCAAGAGCTGCTCCCTCAGACACAGAATCTGCCAGCTACAATTATACCAAGGGTCACAACTGGACCCATAGTGGCCCCCTGAAACATAGACACAGCAAGCACAGATTGGACCAAGAACAGCTCCTTCAGACACAGGAACCTCTTGCACCTATTGGAGGAAAAGATGGGTAGACACCAGTGCAAAAATACATACAACAAACATAAAGAACAATATGGCATCACCAGAACCTAACCCTTTTACAACAGTAAGAAATGAACATCACAATGTAGAAGCAGAATAAAGTGACCTGGAAAAATAACTTTATGAAGATGATAGAGGTCTTCAAAGAGGAAATGAAAAAGTCCCTTCAAGAAATTGAGGGAAAAACAAACAAAAAATCGAAGAAATCAATAAATCTCTTAAAGAAAGCAAAGAAAACAAAGAGAAAGCAATTAAAATGTGAAAGAAACAGTTCAAGACCTGAAAATTGAAATAGAAACAATGATGAAGACAAAAGCTGAGGGAATGCTGGAAATAGAAAATCTAAGTAGAAAATTAGATGCAAACATAATCACCAGAATACAAGAGATAGACGAGAGGATTTCTGGCCCAGAGGATACAATAGAGGAGTAGGTTTGTCAGTCAAAGAAAACACTGAAGCCAAAAACGTCATAACACAAAACATCTGGGAAATCTGGGACACCATGAAAAGATCAAACCTAAGAATAATAGGATAGAAGAAGGAGAAGAATACCAACTCAAAGGCGCAGAAAATATATTCAAAAAATCATGAAAGAAAACTTTAACAACTTAAAGAAGGGAATCCCTATGAAGATACAAAAAGCTTATAGAACAAAGCTTATAGACCTCCAAAAAAAAAATGTCCCCTCACCACATAATGAAACCACTAAACACACAGAATAAAGAAAGAATATTAAGAGCAGCAAAGAAAATAGGCCAAGTGACTTATAAAGACAGACCAATCAGAATAACACCAAACTTCTCAATGGAGACTCTGAAAGCCAGAAGGCCCTGGAAAGACATAATGAAGACACTAAAACACCACAGATGCCAGCCCAGATTACTATATCCAGGAAAACTTTCAATCACCATAGATGAAGTGAACAAGACATTCCAAGACAAAACCAGATTTAGACAATACCTATCCACAAATCCAGCCCTAAAGAAAGCACTAGAAGGAAAATTCCAACCTAAGGAAGTTAGATGCACCCACAAAAAATACAGGCAATAGATAATCCCACAGCAGCAAATCCCAAAGAAAAGAAATACACACACACACACACACACACACACACACACACACACACACACACTACCACCAAAACATAACAGGAATTAATAATCATTGTTCATTAATATACCTCAATATCAATGGACTCAATTAGCCTATAAAAAGACACAGGCTAACCGAATGGATATGAAAACAGGATCCATCCTTCTGCTGCATACAATAAACACACCTCAACTTCAAAGACAGACACTACCTCAGAGTAATGGGTTGGGAAAAGACTTTCCAATCAAATGGACTTAAGCAAGCTGGTATAGCTATTCTAGTATCTAACCAAATAGACTTCAAACTAAAATCAATCATAAAATATCAGGAAGGACATTTCATATTCATCACAGGAGAAACCACCAAGATGAAGTCTCAATTTTGAACATTTATGCCCCAAATACAAAGGCACATACATATGTAAAAGAAACATTACTAAAGCTTAAATCACACATCAGAACACACACACACACACACACACACACACACACACACACACACACACTAGTAGTGGGGGACTTCAACACCCTACTCTCACCAATGGACAGGTCTGCCACAGAAACTTAACAGAGAAATAAGGGAAGTAACAGATGTGATGACTCAAATGGACTTAATAGATAGCTATAGAACATTCCACCCTAACACAAAAGATTATACCTTCTTCTCAGTACCCCATGGAACCTTCTCTAAGATCGACCACATATTTGGTCACAAAACAAATCTCAACAGATACAAAAAAAAATGGAATAACCTCCTGTAGTTTATTGGACCATCATGGTTTAAAGTTAGGTTTCAACAACAACAAAAATAACAGAAAGCCTAAAATCTCATGGAAACTAAATAATGTTCAACTCAATCACCACTGGGTCAAGGAAGAAATAAAGAAAGAAAATAAAGATTTCTTAGAATTCAATGAAAATGAATATACAACATACTCAAATTTATGGGACACTATGAAAGCACTGCTAAGAGGAAAATTTATAGCACCAAATGCTGACTTAAAGAAGTTGGAGAGGGGGTTGGAGTGATGGCTCAGTGGTTAAGAGCACCAACTGTTCTACCAGAGGACCCAGGTTCAATTCCCAGCACCCACATGGCAGCTAATAACTGTCTGTACCTCTAAGATCTGACACCCTCACACAGACATACATGCATACACCAATGTACATAAAATAAAGATAAATAAATTGTTATTTAAAAAAAAAAGCCGGGCAGTGGTGGTGCACGTCTTTAATCCCAGCACTCGGGAGGCAGAGCCAGGCGGATCTCTGTGAGTTCGAGGCCAGCCTGGGCTACCAAGTGAGTCCCAGGAAAGGCGCAAAGTTACACAGAGAAACCCTGTCTCGAAAAACCAAAAAAAAAAAAAAAAAAGTTGGAGAAAACTCACACTAATGACTTAACAGCACAACTAAAAGCTCTAGAACAAAAAGAAGCAATTCATCCAGGAGGAATAGACACCAGGAAGTAATCAAATTGAGGGCTGAAATCAATAAAGTAGAAACAAAAAGAACAATATAAAACAATCAATGAAACAAAGAGTTAGTTCTTTGAGAAAATCAACAAGATAGACAAGCCCTTATCCAAACTAACCAAAAGGCAGAGAGAGGACATCCAAATTAACAAAATCAGAAATGAAAAGGGAGACATAACAAAAGAAACAAGGAAATCCAGAAAATCAACAGGTCATACTTCAAAATCCTGTATTCCACAAAATTTAAAAATCTAAAAGAAATGGACAATTTTCTGGATAGGTACCATACACCAAAATTAAATCAAGAGCAGATAAATAATTTAAATAGACCTATAACCCCTAAGGAAATAGAAACAGTCATTAAAAGTCTCCAAACCAAATAAAGCCCAGGACCAGATGGTTTCAGTGCAGATTCTACCAAAATTTCAGAGAAGAGCTAATACCAATACTCCTCAAATAGACAGTAAGAAACAGAAAGAACATTACCAAACTCTTTTTATGAAGCTACAGCTACCCTGACACCCAAACAACACAAAGATACAATAAGGAAAGAGAATTATAGACATATCTCCCTCATGAATATTGATACAAAAATACTCAACAAAATACTGGCAAACCGAATCCAAGAACACATCAAAAAATTATTCTCCATGACTAGGCTTCCTCCCAGAGATTCAAGGATGGTTCAACATACAAAAATCTGTCAATGTAATACATCATATAAACAAATTGAAAGAAAAAAAAAAACACATGATCATCTCATTAGATGCTGACAAAGCCTTTGGCAAAAGCCAACAATCCTTCATGATAAAGGTCTTGGAGAGATCAAGAATACAATGAACACACCTAAACATAATAAAGGCAATTTACAGAAAGCCAACAGCCAACATCAAACTAAATGGAAAGAAACTCAAAGTGATTCCACTAAAAACAGGACCAACACAAGGCTATCCACACCCCCATATTTATTTAATATACTTCTCAAAGTACTAGATAGAGCAATAAGACAACAAAAGTAGATCAAAGGGATACAAATCAGAGAAGTTAAACTTTTGCTATTTGCAGATGATATGATAGTATATATAAGTGACCTTAAATATTACACCATTGAACTCCTACAGCTGATAAACACCTTCAGTAATGTGGCAGGATACAAGATTAACTTTATTTTATTCTTCTCAAAATTATTTATTTTATTATTATTATTATTATTATTATTATTATTATTATTATTATTATTTTATTTTATGTGCCAGAAATCCCATGCAAGGACTGAGGAATCTGGATGCAGACATCCACGGCTAGGCCCCGGGTGGAGCGCCGGGAGTCTAATTAGCGAGAAAGAGGAGGGTTTATATGAGCAAGAATTGATGAAACCAAAGTTGGATAAAGCATAGGGACAAATAGCCAAACAAATGGAAACACATGAACTATGAACCAAAGGCTGAGGGGCCCCCAACTGGATCAGGCCCTCTGAATAGGTGAGACAGTTGATTGGTTTGATCTGTTTGGGAGGCATCTAGGCAGTGGTACCAGGTCCTGGGCTCATTTCATGAGTTAGCTGTTTGAAACCTGGGGCTTATGCAGGGACGCTTGGCTCAATCAGGGAGGAGGGGACTGGACCTGCCTGGACTGAGTCTATCAGGTCGATCTCAGTCCTTGGGGGAGGCCTTGCTCTGAATGAGATGGAAATGGGGGGGTGTGCTGGAGGGAAAGGGAGGGGGGCAGGAAGGGGGAGAACAAGGGAATCTGTGGCTGTTACGTAGAACTGAATAGTATTGTAAAATAAAATAAAATAATAATAATAATAAATAAATAAAAGAAATAATTTTGAGAAAGAATAAAAAAAAAGAAATTGAAGAAGATAACAGAAAATGGAAAGATCTCCCATGCTCATGGATAGGTAGGATTAACATAGTAAAAATGTCTATCATACCAAAAGCAATTCAGATTTAATGAAATCCCATCCACATCCCAACACAATTCTTCACAGACCTGGAAAGAGCAATATTCAACTTCATATGGAAAACCAAAGACCCAATGATAGCTAAAACAAGCCTGTACAACAAAGCAAGTTCTGGAGGCATTACCATCCCTGACCTCAAGCTCTGCTATAGAACTATAGTAATAAAAACAACTTGGTATTGGCCAAAAAACTGACATGTGGATCAATGCAATCGTACTGAGACCCTGGCATTAATCCACACACCTATGAACACCTGATTTTTTAAAAAGAAGCCAAAACTGTACTGTGGAAAAAAAGAAAGCATCTTCAATAAATGGTGCTGGCATAACTAGATATTAACATGTAGAAAATTTCAAGTAGATCCGTATCTATCACCATGCACAAAACTCAAGTCTAAGTGGATCAAATACCTGAACATAAATTACACTGAACGAGTTACACTGATCTTGATAGAAGAGAAAGTAGGAAGTAGTCTTGAACACATTGGAACAGGAGACCACTTTTTTTTTTTTTTTTTTTTTTTTGGTTTTTCGAGACAGGGTTTCTCTGTGTAGCTTTGCGCCTTTCCTGGAACTCACTTGGTAGCCCAGGCTGGCCTTGAACTCACAGAGATCCGCCTGGCTCTGCCTCCCGAGTGCTGGGATTAAAGGCATGTGCCACCACCGCCCGGCAAGACCACTTTCAAAATATAATACCAGTAGCACAGACACTGAGAGCAACAAATAATAAATGGGACCTCATGAAACTGAGAAGCTTCTGTAAGGCAAAATACGTGGTAAATGTGATAAAATGAGAGCCTACAGAATGGGAAAAGATCTTCATCAACCCCACATCTGACAAAGGACTGATCTCCAAGATATATAAAGAATTCAAGAGACTATACATCAAACTACCAAACAACCCAATTAAAAAATGGCCTACAGAGCAAGCTAAACATAGAATTATCAACAGAAGAATCTCAAATGGCTGAAAGACATTTAAGGGATTGCTCAACATCCTTAGTCATCTAGGAAATGCAAATCAAAACAACTCTGAGATACTACCTTATACCTGTCAGAATGGCTAAGATCAAAAACATTAACATGTTGGAGAGGATGTAGAGCAAGGGGAACACTCTTCCACTGTTGGCAGGAGTGCCAACTTGTACAGCCACTTTGGAAATCAGTATGGTGGTTTCTCAGAAAATTTGAAATTAATCTTTCTCAGAATCCAATGATGCCACTCTTGGGCATATACCCAAGGAATGCCCAATCATACCACAAGGACACATGCTCAACTATGTTCATAGCAACATTAGTCATAATAGCCAGAACCTGGAAACAAGCTAGATGCCCCTCAAACGAAGAATGGATAAAGAAAATGTGGCACATATACACAATGGAGTACTACTCAGTAGTAAAAAACAATGATATCATGAAATTTGCAGGCAAATGGATGAAACTAGAAAATACCATCCTGAGTGAGGTAACCCAGACTCAGAAGGACAAATATGGTATGTGCTCACTCATAAGTGGATACTACTTATAAAGCAAAGGATAACCAGACTACAACCCACAGCTTAAGAGAAGCTAGCTAACAAGGAGGACCCTAAGAGGGACACATGAATCACCCTGGGAAGGGGTAATGGATGAAATCTTCATGAATAAACTGGGGATGGGGGGCAATGGAGGTTGGGGTTTGGAGGATGATAACATGAGGGAACAAGATGGCCAAGCTGGAGCAGGGACGGAGTGGGGGAGCAGTGAGGGAGATACTATGATGAAAGGAGACGTCAAGGGGATGGGGAGGTTCCCAGGAATCCACAAGACTACTAGAAATAGTGGAGAGGGTGCCTGAACTGACTTACCCCTGTAATTAGATCAGTAACTACCCTAACTGTCATCATAGAGCCTTCATCTAGTAACTGATGGAAGCAGATGCAGAGAACCACAGCCAAGCACCAGCCAAGCTCCAGGAGTTCAGTCAAAGACAGAGAAGAGGGATTCTATAAGCAAGGGGCATCAAGACCATGATGGGGAAATGTACAAAGACAATTAAACCACACTAGTGATAACTCATGAACTTTAGATCAACAGCTGTGGAGCCTCCATGGGACTGGATAAGGCCCACTGCATAAGCAAGACAGTTGTGTACCTTGATCTGCTTAAGCCTCCCTGCCCCCCAGTAGGATCAGGATCCATCCCTGGTGCATGAGCAGGCTTTTTGGAGCCTACTACCTATGGTGGGATAATTTGCACAGCCTTGATGCAAGAGCGGGATCTTGGACCTACCCCTACTGAATGTACCAGACTCTGTGGACTCCCCATGGGAAACTATGCCTTGTTGGAGGTGAGAGTGGGGGGTGGGTTGGGGGGTTGAAGGTGGGAGGGGAGGGGTAAGGGAGGAGATGGGGATATGTGATTGGTATGTAAAATGAATTAAAATTTCCTTAATAAAAAAAAAGTAAAATACTCAGAAGAAAACAGAGCATGGATATAACTCCAATGGGAAACATTTTATAGCGTGATGCCAAAGTTAGAAATCTTAAAAAGGATGATTGACACATTTAACTGAATAAAATTACAAAACATGAAGTGCAAAATAAAATCATATAGTGAATAATATCAAAAGCCAAATAAGCATCTGAAGATGAAAATATAAACTGTAAGAACACAAAAAAATATTATATAAGACAAAACTGTCCAAACTAAAGAAAAAAGGATATAGTAAGAATACATTTTCAAAATTAATAGGCAAAAGTTATAAAGAGGGTTTTAAAGAGAACCTCTATGAACCAATGGAGATTTGGAATGATCAACTTCGTTCATATCAAGCAAAGACAAATTAAAGCCAGTCTTCATAATTTCTCATCTATTGGTATTCCATTTCCTAACAGTAGTAATAAATGCAATCCTGTATCTTCTGCATAACTATTTGTCAGCATTTACTACAAGTTTCAAAATGTGAATAAGTTTTACCCAGCAATGCCACTTTTTTTAAAAGTATGTTAATTAAATGCAATGTTACTGTTTATTAAAGCAACCAGAAGTAGAAAACATGTGCAATACTCTTCAACCATAAAAAGTTATGATCTAGATCTCTAATTATTAACCTAATGGATATTCATGACATTATCATGTCATATTAAAAAATTAAATTAAAAAATGAATTTAATTAAAAATAAAATTAATTTTAAAAATTGAATATGTGAGAGTTTTATCACTTATTTTGTGTAAAATGGAAACAATCATAGTAATTTATTCATATGGGACACTAAAATTCTCAACACTACTTATCTGGATGAATCTTATAGATTTTTATATAGAGAGTTTACAAGTATTATATAGTTTCCTGCAACATGTATGTATCTATTACTAAAATATTTGCTGATATAATTAAAAATAAATGATTGTAACTTGCAAGGGAAGAAGGAGAGTGAGGACAAGTGTACAAAATATTCCAAAGAGCTCCTCTTAGCAGACCTAAATCTGGTTTTCTTGCCTGGTTCCTTCACAATGACTGCTTATAGGGGGACAAAAGATACGATGTAATGTTATGTCATTGGCTGAGTTCCATCCCATTGCTCGGTCTATCTCCTCAATTACCCATGGAGATACAATGAGTTAAACATCCATAAGCACTGTTCTTGACTTCTGACTGGTGAGAAATACCCAATGGTTTAACCTAGCCAATATCTGCAGTGCCATCACCACAGTATTATACACAATTCCAAAAGACAGAGGTGGCTGTTTCCCTCCTGTCAGGAGAACTTTCCATAGATAAATACTAAACCTATATGATATACATGATGTTTTAGATATGTATACATCATAGAGTGAACAAATAAAGCTATCTAACATAGAATTTACTTCACACAAGTTATAAGGTTATAGCACCTAAAATTTATTCAGTTGTCAAATGTTAAGCATAGCATATATCATTATCAATGTCATGAGATGAAACCGATCTCTCTAACTGATTTCTGCTGTCTAACTGAAGTTCTGCATTACTGGGTAACATTTTCCTGTTCCTTATACTCTAGGAATGACAATTCTGAGCACTGCTTCTATGAGTACAGAATGTTGGGATTCTATATTTGAGTAAGCCATGGTCTTTCTATATCTGACCTCTTCTGGCAAACTAAGTATGTAATTACAAAGTATCGCATCCAGAAAACATGACATTAAAAAGGAAGGAATCCCCATCATTTGCAACAGCACATGTGAGCCTGGAAAACATATAACAAGAACTTTTGAGCAAGTCCCATGCCTGTAATTTTTTTCCTGGCCAGCCTTTTCATATATGTGTGCAGAATACTTATTTAGTAGTGTGACCATCCTAACCCTGTCTATATACATTGGCAGCTGCAGTATAGGTAATATTCTTACAAGAGTGTGCTGGAAACCAAAGTGAAATCACAAATGTAGCTGAAGTTTTCCTGTGTCCCACCTGGCCTATGGTTAGGACAAATCTCTCTCACCCACCAGTCCTGCAGCAGCTTGGACCCGAGTAAACACACAGAGACATATTAATTAAAACTGCTCAGCCATTAGGTCAGGCCTACCACTGACTAGCTCTTACATTTAAAACAACCCATAATTTTTATTTATGTTTAGCTACGTGGCTTGGTACCTTTTCTCAGTTCTGTCTTCACATCTTGCTTCCTCTGTGTCTGGCTGGCAATTACTGACTCAGCCTTCCTATTCCCAGAATTCTCCTCTCTGCATGTCCTGCCTATACTTCCTGCCTGGCTACTGGCCAATCAGCATTTTATTTACCAATCAAATCAGAGCAACACACATTCACAGCATACAGAAAGACTTCCTCAGCACACAAAACTTTTAAAAAAATTTAACCTGAAAGATTAAAAAGCAAATGCAGAGACTATAGTGAAGATCATAGCTGCATGCTGCAAATAAGAGGTTCATTCCCAGAGTCATAGTTATCATGTGCGTTCAACTGATAGACAGTGAGGCATGAATCTGATAGGCAACCATAAATAGCCATGTCACTCCTAGCAAATTTCATTGACCTTAAAAGAGCAACCCAGGCAGATTTCACAAAGGCAGGTCAAACAGACAGATTCCAAAATGTAAACTGAATGAAATCCCCCTTTGAATAAATTAGTAAACTTTATTGTCCCTGTAAGACTGAAAATCATCTTGGGCATTTACTGTAAATGTTTGAAGTTTCATTCTCCATTTAAGAATCCATCCCTAAGCCACCACTTCTTGCTTAAATAGTAAGGACTCTGGAACCTTGTGTCTGCAATTCAAAGAACCCACCAGCAGATGGCAATATTGCCTTGTTGAGCAATGTCATGGGAACCTGTCACTGGGCATTAAATATTGGATGCTCCACGAATGTGCTCCCTGCATGTGGAGTTCATTTCTATCTAAGTGCAAAATGAGGAAGGCTCAATAACTTAATAGAGAAGAAGAGAGAAATGTATGAAAACATATAAGAAAGTTGTAAAAAAAAATACTCATTTCCAAATACAAATCAAGTTGGTGGAACATCTCTAGACATTTTGGCATCTCTAATATCAATGAACTCTTCTGCAGTTATCTTTACAGTTTGTATTTCTCTACATCCCTAGAGACTGCATTAGTCTCTTTCAGTTCTGCCTGTGCAAATTATTGTGAATTCTTAAGTATTGTTCTATGATCCTTATAAGCAAGTAAACTGGTGTCCTTAATTATCTCTAAGTAGAGGTGCTGACCACAGTGGTCAACAGCTCTGGCCCCGGTGTCAAAGAACAGTGGTCTTAAATTGTTCACAACTTACTTAGGCAAATTATTTAATCTTGTTAACTCTAAGTGTCCTCATCATTAAGAGAATGCTAACACCTGCATCAGAATTAAATGAAAGAGCAAATGTTCAAAGTGCTAAGTATAAAAACATCATAGTGCCTGGCCCAAAGCAAGTCCTCACTGATGCCCATTATCGTCACTAACTATATAGTACATACTTGACTGAACATCTTCTCTGTCTGAATGGTGAAAATCGTTTAACTGAGACTCTACTCACTACAATGTCCTATCCTAATTATAACGGATTCAGGAAAGAGACTGGCTTCCCCTTTACAACTGACTTTGGTCTCCTCTCCAAACCATCTCTTGGTTTGTGTCTTTGCAGGTGTGTTTCTCATTACTTTAGAAGCCCAATGGCCTGTTCTCCAGAAGATTCATGTGTATGGGGGGAGGGGTGATCCTCCCACTCCCATGTAGATATAGATACTACCTTAAAAAGTATCTTATTTCACAAGGTCACTTCTTTTAGGAATCTCTTTGAACATAGCATGACTTATTAAAAACAACTGGTCACAATCATTTTCTCCCTTCCAACACCTTTCCACTTCATGGCCCTTTCTCTTAGTTTATTATCTTGTTAGAGTCCTCAGATTTGTCAGCCATTTGAAGTAAACATTATGTCATTACCCACTGATCTCAGAATGTCTAGATGAAAGACCTAGACTGTATACTACCCCTACCTCTCTCTTCTCCTCTTTCCTCTCCCTTGCCCCTTCTGTTACCTCACAGTTACAACTTGAAGAAAAGCAAGTTATAATTCCACTTAAAAGTCCATTGAAGAAAGACATTTGAATTATATCCTGACTGTGGATAAGCTGTTGTATTTGATTAACCCAACCCTTGCAACCCAACTAGAAATCATGACCCTTCATTGGGTCTGCAGTACACATCTCAGCTGTGGCAGTTCAATTGCCTCTGTGTGTTTAACTAAGAGAGGACACAGCAGCAAGTGGATCTAGTTTGCACTAAAGTCTACCCTTGCATGCACCAAGGTTTGTTAATAATCTGTAGGTCTTCTTGAACCTTGCTTCTCTTTAGTCTTCTCTGCCACAAATTATCATAGCAGGAATGCTGTCTCCACCATAAACAAGAGAGTGACAGGGGATAATCCTTGACCAAACTATAGTCTCCCACAGCTTCATATTCTATCTAAATCAACTATGATAATCTCCTTCCACCAGAGAGCTTGTATTTATTTCTAAATAGTAATGTATGGCCAGACTCCAGATGACTTCATATAAACAACAATAGAATAATTGACCATAACCTTCACAGCAATCAGCCTAGGAAGTCAAGCCATAATTTTAAGTAGAATCATCCAAGAAAGGCAAAATCTTGACCCAGATGAATGAGTTTCAGCTTCCTTATTTGTTATCCCTGTTCTGCCTTCATGTCTGGACCAATCAGATAAAAGCAAATATCTTCCCAAACCAGGCACATGAGATGCCTCACCCCTAGTAGCTTATCTTCAGTATCTCTGAGCCAACAACGTCTACTCAGAGCATCCATCCACCCATCTATCAATCGCATTAAGTCCCATTTACCTGCAGACTTTAATTTCTGATAAGGGAAAGTGATGGTGGCTAATTTCTTTTTCAGTGACAAACTCTAAATAAATGCCTCTGTTTGTTCTCACTTGAGTAGTCTTTGTTATTTCCACAATTATTCTGGGGGTTTCTTCGGGATGCTTTCTGCATTTCTCTTCATTGTTGCCTGTAAGTTTCCACCAATTGTAATATACAAGGAAACAACCCATGTTTTGCTGCTTAGGACTACTTGATGTAGCTAGAGTTTTCCTGCCTTGTCCACAGTCAGGACAAATCTTTGTCACCCGCCAGTCCCACAGCCGCTCAGACCCAACCAAGTAAACACAGAGACTTATATTGCTTATAAACTGTATGGCCGTGGCAGGCTTCTTGCTAACTGTTCTTATATCTTAAATTAATCCATTTCCATAAATCTATACCTTGCCATGTGGCTGGTGGCTTACTGGTGTCTTCACATGCTTCTTGTCATGGCGGCGGCTGGCAGTGTCTCTCTTCCTCAGCCTTCCACTTCTCAGAATTCTCCTCTCTCCTTGTCCCACCTACTTCCTGCCTGGCCACTGGCCAATCAGTGTTTTATTTATTGACCAATCAGAGCAATTTGACATACAGACCATCCCACAGCAACTTGAGTCCAAACCAATGTGGTAAGTCAACACAAATGATGAACTTTCTCTCTTCATGAAGTCCCTTGGCTATTTATTTTCAGTTTGATGTTTAAGTCTAATTCTATGGTCCATTGGTTTGACATCTCCAGTCAATTATTTCTGTTCATTCTTTGCTCTCTTTTGTGCTCATATTTGTGTTTTGTTGTCTAAAAGTGTTCTTAGTAGTTGGAGGCAAAACCATAGCTTAGAAATCAGCTCCTATAAGCCTGTTGCTCTATCTGGCCTCAAGACTAATGATTTCACAGTTCGCACCAGCACTGTATTCATTTGTAAAAGCATTATTGTGCCTCACCAATAAAACTGGATGATTGTTTATGTCTATTTCAGAGTTTGTCTTGAGAGCTCACCTTGATCCAGAGAAATATTTTCCTTGTTTCTGCACACCAGGCAGTGTACATTATCTCCATCTATTTCAATGCCTGATACATGGAGTTTCTACACAAGTATCTCACTACACCAATCATCATCTAGTTTCATGAGTTAACTAAGGAAAACTACTTATGTTTCTATGTACTTCTATTTCAATCCTAATTTTCCAGTATAGCATTCTAAATGGCAAGATCCCACCCCCACCCCCACCCCATAGAAAATGTGAGTCTTCAAAGGTCACTCTGAGGAAATCTGACTCAGGTAAAAATGCTCATCTGAGCAGCCTGAGGAAAAAGAGTAAGATTTCTCAAGCCCAATATGGACAACAACATCCTACTAATGTATGAAATGCAGAGGACTTTATTTGTAACTCCCATAAAAAATTACTCCAGTAAAGATCCTTTGTCCCAAGCTAAGGGACAATTTGAGGAATTGCTTAGTAAACACAGTGCAGTTCCCCGGCTGTCCCTTGCTTTCCTTAAGTTTCACGAGCCTCCTAAGACTTGGTTCTTCCTTCTTCATGTTTACCACCCCCCAACCCTGTCATCTCCTCACTCTCCTTCTCTGTCCCTAGACTTTTCCCTGATGATTTTAGGAGTAAATTCTAAAATGCCATTAAGGACCTGTTTCTCCAGACAAAGGGATAGAGCCAGCTCTAGAATTACACCTTGGACTTGAGCCAAACTAGAAGCTATAGTTAGAGATGTTTCTGAATACAGAAAAGACCACTAGTCACACATACAAAATTTTGAAATTATTCTCTCAGCCTGGAAAAATGTTAATTATAACCACCAACCCCAAGTCCTAGATGGCAAATATTGATGAGACTGATCCTATAAGGACCTTTCAAATTTCCCTCTTCACAATAAAGATGAGGGGAGTAGAGTCTAAAAATGCAGGGCAAAATCTCTACTTGCCAGGAAAGTTGAATGGGTTAGCAGTCATGCAAACAGAGTGAAAAAACCACAGGGCATTTTCAGGAGAGACCGGAAAATTCATCTTTGCAACATTTGGGAATCGAAGAAGGTAAGAGGCACCTTTGCAATTTTGTCAATGAAGTTACACCTGAAATTAGAGAGACACTTTGAGACAAGAATTAGATCAGAGAAGTGTCATTGAAGGATTCCCATGTAGCATTTAGAAAAGACTTTTGAACAAAAATAAGTCAAAGACCCAAATAAACTTACAGTACTGCAGCTCAAACAGATACCTTTCCAAATGACCATTTTCTGAGAAGGACACTTGTTCACGGTAACAGAAAAGACACTGGAAACAAAAAGATTATCCCGTCTTACAAAAGAAATGCCAAATCCAAGGAAAATCTCTCAATTTGACCTTTGGAGTGCTCTGAGGAAGGAGAAAGCATTCAACATCCTGCCTTAAACACTCAAGATGAAAACACAGTAATCTAGATGGCCAGACTCCTGGCAGGGCAACAGCCACTCTCTCTTTATTAACCTCTCCCACCTTTGCTCCATCTCTTCCTGAAAGTAAACAAACCATATCAGTGGTGAACTTCAACTGTAATCCTTGCAAAACCTCTCTACTCTCCAATTGTAGCAGGTTTATTTAAAATGAAAAGACTTACTTGTCAAATAAAATTGTGACATTACATTCAAAGCAGCTATTCCCTAAGGTTCCAGAGGAGAGAACTCGTCTATGCATAGTCATGATGAGTGTCTTCTGGTACCTTTACTCCCATCACATTCCATATACCTCAAGTGAACACCTAGATTCATGGTTGTTTTCCAGTGGATGCTGGAACAAATTGTCACAGGTGCAATGGTTTAACAGGACACACATTAGTCATTCTACAGTTCTACAGCTCTAGAGTGCAAATGCATCTCTTGGGCTGAAATCCAGGGGTCATTGAAGAAGCAATTCTACAAACTCAACAGGGTTGTAGAAAATACATAGCCTGCATTTTCTAGCTTTGCCTGAATATTCACGTTCCTGTATCACAGCACCTTACTCAACCATCAAAATAATCAGTGAAGTGTCTTGAAATGCCTAACTCTGAATTTCTTCTACTGAGAACTGTGTGATTACATTGACTCCCTACCACCACTAACACTGAAAATCTTGAATAATTATCTTCTTCTCTAGGTCAGCTGATTATCAACTTGCAAATTGGAGTTCCCCTGGTGATAGATTATAACATATTCACAGCTCTGGAGAGTAGGATGTAGACATTTTGGATGGTTACTACTATTCTGTTATCCCAAACTTGTTTCTATATGCTATAGGCTAAAATTTCCACTGATACATTAAAAGTACCTGGAAGAGAATCTATTAAAATCCAGGCAGAATCTACCAAATACTTTTTCAAAATTCTCCCAACATCCTTTGAATCCAGAAACAAAACATGAACTCCATTCTATGATAAAAGTATAATGTGCAAAGGATTTCCCTTATCCTGTACTGGTCTGTTATGTTCCCATGCTGCCAAACAGAAAACCAAAAGTGAGATAACTAATATTCTTTTTCAATATGTGGGCGCCATCAACAAATGCTGCCATCACTTTCCCGTAGTACCTAACTCAAATACTACCCTCCATTTCCAAACGAAACTACTTTTCACAGCAAATCTTTGCTCTTTTTCAGTGGTCTGAAATAGGTAAAAGTTGTCACCTTTATACCTTCCTCTGGGGAAGATAGCTCTGCACCTGAACAGTCAGGCATTGGGAGTTTGCTAAAACCCTCCTCCCATTTCCTGAGATTCTCAAATAAATATTCAGATGTATAAACCTCCCTCTGCTTCCTTTCCTCTACAGTTTGGAGAGGATATTCTACATTGTTGTTTAAAGGGCAGCGAGACCTGTTAAAAAGTTTCACTTTTGCAGAAAAAGACATAATATCTCAAAAGACAAATTACAACTTTGTCAAGTCAGTCCATTACACAAGATGCACCTTATTGATAGAGGGGAAGATACTCCCTTTTAAAGATTATTCACACTTATCTCCCTAAGAAAACAACAACTTAAAGCATTGTTACATTTTATTGGGTGTAGAGTTTTTCTGTTAATGCATTGTTATGAATTGACTATAGCTTCTGTAAGAGATCCTCTGAGAGTGAACCACAAAAGAACCTAAAGAAGGTTCTTTATTTATTGTTTCTGTTCATTTTATTCTTGCTTTTGACTCTGTGAGCTAGTGCGCAAACCTAGGGTCTTATGAATACTAAACAAGTGGTCTACCATATGGTTACATCATCAGATCAAGATGGCTCCTCAAAACTATATTGCTTGGGTATGCTTGACTACAAAATGTTCATTTAAAATATCTGTGCACAGGTGAGACAGACAATATGAGCTTTAAGTTCAGTTTCAGGAGCAACATAAAGAACCTGTTGCTTACTGCAACCTCACCCTGGCCCCTGCTATAAAGGCTTAACTTGTTATCTCAGGACAATAGCAGCTACAGATGCTAAACCTCACAATGTTTATGAACTGGTCCCCAATACCTGATTTGGAGTCATAGCTCCTCACACAGTGCAGATACTATTATAGACTGAAACATCATCATCATCATCATCATCATCATCATCATCATCATCAATCTTTATCCAACCATTCACGTGACACTGTTTTTCTCTCTTTCTTACAATACTATTCACTACTAGAATGGCCTAGATACTGCTGCCCTCCTGCTCCTTCCAGAAGAAGGGACATTCATCAATGATCTTTCCTAGGTTGGGGAACTTTCTGTACTCACATTGAATGGTGAGTGCCACTGCAAACTTTGACCTAGCATTTAATAGCTATCCTGGCTGGGTTTTTTTCTTAATTTGACTCAAGCTAGAGCTATCTGGGAAGGGGAACTTCAATTGAAAAAATGCCTCCCTCCAGATTATCTGTAAGCAAGTCTGTGAGAAATTTTCTTGTTCATTTTTTTTTCAGTGAGGAACAACCCGCTATGGGCAGTACCACCCTTGGGAAGAAGGTCCTGGGTAGTATAAGAAAGCAATTTGAGCATGCCATAGAGAGTAAGCAACTCAGAAGTGCTCCTCCATGGTCTCTGCCTAGTTCCTTATTGACGGTCATGCTTGGGTTCCTGGCCACATTTCCCTCAATGATGGATTGTGATCTGAGAGCTATAAGATGAAATAACCCCTTCCCTCTCTGAGTTTCTTTTGGTCATGACATGTATCACAACAATTGAAAAGTATCTATTACAGAAAAAGGCCACATTTCAAGAAAAAAATGGGGATTGTACCTCAGAAAATAGATATTTTCTGTCCAATAACTTTGACCAAATGTCCTAATTTCTGGTTGAATTGGGTTAATTCACTTATTTGTGTTTTGTTTTCTTTTTAAATTATTCTTTACATTTTTATAGACTTTTATTTGTTATAATAGTACTTATACCTTGATAATTTGTTATGTCAGGGAATACCCATCATTTCATCATTCCTAGATTCTCCCAAACAGTAGTTACTACCCTCCACCTTGAAGATTGTTCTATAGGTAACACATGACCAAATTCTCTGATAAAGATATGAGAAATATTTGTCTTATCAAATGTCACAGATGATTATAACTGATGCCATATCCACCTTAAACAAACCAGCCTGTATCTTATCAAAATGTCCTCTATCTCAAAATAAAGAGACAATTATAACTTCCTATTGATCAGAACCAAGATAATTCTAAACATGATCCATAATGTTCACTGTTTAATGAGTCGATCACTTGATACTTGGAGGAGAATAAGAGAATAAAATACTGTAGTGGCTACAATAATATAATGTTACCAATGGTACCATGAGTGTTTTCCCCATGACTCTCAAACTTCCCCTGTTAGCTATAACTTTTGTTATAACCACAATATCTGCTCCTGTTCATCTTAGAATAATTCATAGAGCACTTTAACATTAATAGTCTAAGCCATTCTTCACAAAAATTCCAAATCTGTGACTCATTAAGTCAAGAAATTCTGACACAGACATAAGTGGCCAACCTTTCATCTCAGACATTCTACATGAGAGAACCACAAATTCCTTGTTTCTGTGAACAATCAGAGAAGTGGTGCCAGTAGTAAGAATCACACACACACACACACACACACACACACACACACACACACACACACACACAGAGCTGTAAGAAAGTTACCACTAGCTCAAATAGAAGTTGTTATAAAAGGAGTATCTATCAGTTTCAAGTCACTAGGCGTACACTGGACAATCTAATTGCTCTACATTTCTCATTGACTATCCCTGCCAACATCCATGTCATTGCTAATACTTCTTGCTCTACATGGATCAATGAAACAGGCAAAACAGGAAAAGTTATATACTCTACCTTGGAAGAAACTGGATTGCAAAGGTGATCCTCTTGTTCTTTGGTATTTGTTTTTGTGACCTAGTTTCTGGTTTATTGGTAAGTCTCCTGGCTACAGAACATCTTACAGGGACTATTCATCCTTGTTTCTGTTTTTTTGGTCATGATGATGATTAGTTGTGATCTATCTAAAATCTCAAATACTTCTGTGCATCTCTTCTCTCATCACATGACAGTCATAATAATACAACAGTTAAAGGGTTAAAGCCTCAGAATACAAAGACTTCGACAACAACTGGCTAATTCCTAGGGAGAGAAATCATGATCTCTAGTCTTCTAGGAATTGGTAAAACCCTTACAAGTGTAGAATGACTCAAAAGTGGGAATGAAGAATCCATAGTGGAAAATAACCAATTAATATGTACAATAAAAATCAAAACTATAAACTCTTCAGCAAACTTTATTCAGCTATTACTATTACTTTCCCACTTTCAACTCATGACAGACAAAGCCATATAAGATCCTATTCACATAAGATTCCCCACTTTAAGTTAGCTTACTATCAAATATTTCATTATGCCAACAATTTCTAATGACAGCACCTCTAGGGTTTTCATTTTGTTTTGTTTTTGTCCTTTCTTTTCCTTCAGTTTTCTCAGTTTTTGCCTGTCTTCAAATCTCTGAAAAATATTCCTGATGATAGCTGTAACCAGTTCTGCATGAATTGTGTTAATTCTGGTGATATTAATTCATTTTCACACATTTACTTGCTGTCTGTCTACAAGCAACTAGACAAACTAAATACTACCAAGTCTTTTGGTAATGCAGAAAATACACAACTTAGTAATTACTAGTTCTACCATTCAGTATAGATCTAATCTTGGAAAGTTAATTAATACCTCTTGTTCTCAGTTCTCTTCTGAGAAATGATGGTAATGCAGTTACCTACATTGATGTATAATCACTAAGTGTAATAATATATGGATATATTTGTTCTATTGTCTGTCACATAAACAACCAATGATGATGGTGGCAGTGAGGGTGATGTTTTCCTATATTTTCTGTGTTTTAAAAATTAGATGATAATTTTGTCTTGCTATGGTGTACATCATATGCTCACAGTGATGTAAAGAAAACTTCATGTATGGCACAAGGAATAAATGTCTTATGTCTCTAAAATTTCTGTAGGGAAGTACACAGATAGTATAAGGAACTTCATTGAAGTCATTATCCTGTTGGACCAATTACCAATCAACTCATGGAAAATCCTCATATATAGTTACCCAAATTCATCTTTCATTCCCTTCTGTTTAAGAGAAATCAAATCTCATATCTATCATTCCATTGGCAAAATTTCATCTTGTACATTTTAAATAACTTTTGCAAAGTATAGGTGTAAATCGATATCTCTCCTTAAACATTCCTCAATATTATCCATGAAGTCTTCTTTGATTTAATATATGCACAGAAGTTCAACATTGAATTTTATATACTTCAATTTTTTTCTTCACATTTATGAACTTTTTTTTTATTTTTACTTTTCTTTGAAACAGTGCTTACAAAAATGGTTACTGATTACCTGCATAATTTTTTTACAAGGAAAAGAATCTGGAATAAAACCATATTTTGTCTTTGAATAATGCTATTCTTAAACAAAAACCCTAGTACCAGACAAGGGATATTTAAACATAAGCTTTTGGTTAAACAGCCCCCAATGGCATACAAAATGATGTAGTAGTTATTAATTAGTACTTGTCAATACTGCATCTTGTCAGTATCCTTGGTAACCCACAGAACTGTAGGGTAAGATGATTATTGATGAAGATACCACACAATACCACACATGTTGGTTACAAGATAGAGAGAAAATCAAGCTGGAATTATAATTGAAAACTTCTTCCTCCTGGTCAGTTTTCACAGCATCAGAGGGTGCGACACTGGCAGCTGGGGGGAAAGGCATCAACAGGCTTACTCAGTTATGAACCAACAGACTGCAATACCCATCTGCCAGGCCAAGTGCTGCCCAAGGCTGCAGTAGTGGCACAATTGTTCCGAGGTTAACCAACCAGTCACTGTCTATAATTGAAACTCATTCCACAGGATGACTCACACTGTAATCCTAGTGAGAAACATATAGCTGGGGACATACAGTCATAGACACTAGGTGTGATGCATACTATTGTTTAGTTAAATTAACAGAGTGTCAAACTGCCTTTTAAATATTTGTTTATACCTATAGACAAATGCTACTATCAGCTATAATCAGAGAAGCCTCTCTTTCCAATGAAAATAGAACCTTATGGCTTCTCAAGGTCCTGAGAAGTGATGACTGAGTGCTCAGACCTAAACAATACATTTATTTTCCACCCCTCAATGCCTCATGTTCTAGGTGTCATTGTAGAAGAGATGGTATAAAGAACCTAAGAGACAGAAGACAGGGGAAAGGCTACCAAATACTGTCCTCTGGGCAAGAAAACAGCCATTGCAGTCATATTCTCACATAGCCTTAGGTAACTTACACCAGCCCTATACAAGACTGGTCCTATCAATAATCTGTCATGGGTAAGGGAGGAACTCAGGGGGCCCTATTACTCTCTGACATACTATCGACTAGGCTATTGACAGACTCTAGGAGAAGGAAAGTCATTGTCTTCAGTGGTATACCCACTGGTGAGCCTACTAGGATTCACTGGATAGTTCTAAACCCATAGTCATGCAGATGTCCCTTGTTAAGCACAGTTGCTCACAAAACAAAATAAAACATCTTTAATGTGAGAAAGGGACTTGTAGGAAAGTAGGGTTTGGACAGAGGTGGAAGGACTAGATGAGGGAGCAAGGGCTAAAAATAATGAGAATTCACGAAATTGTCAAAAAGCAAATTTAATTTAAAAACATGCATCTTCCCTATCTTTTATGAGTTTTCATTACAGTTTTGTTATTTAATGCCAAATATATGAACTATTTAATATGTATAGTTTAGTTTATTTTGTACAACAAAGAAAATTACAGTAAAATGCTATCATGATAAATACCCATGATAATTCACCAACTCAATAATGTCATAAATGTACTTAAAATATTCCTCATTTCTCTCAGAAATTATAATGAGGACTTGCCTATCTGATATGTTTATAAAGCTCAGTTTATTTACTGAGAACTATTGACAGGCAGTTACCAGTAAACTCAGAAGATATTCTAGAGGTTGCATATTTATGGAAATTCCTTCCCCATCATTCATCATTCTCTCAGCACATCCTGATCACTTTCACCATCATCAGTTTTAAGCAATTGATTTAAGGAGCAGACATTTGAGGAGAGTGGATAGGAAGGTTGTTTGAACATTCCTGTTTTTATGGTCAATAATTCATCTCAAAGGAAGGACTTAATTTATGGAGTTAAGTAAACTATACTTTTAAAAGGGTAAAGAGAAAGTATCTAATGTTCATTATATTTATATTCATTATATATAGTTACATAATTAGATGTTCTTTTCTCTTCCTTAATCTTGACACATTCTAATTTTTAACTATAATAAACAAAATAAAAACTGACACTCAAAGGTGAGTTACAGGTTTGGGGATTTAGCTCAGTGGTAGAGCACTTGCCTAGCAAGCGCAAAGGCCCTGGGTTTGGTCCTCAGCTCCGGAAAAAAAAAAAAAAGGTGAGTTACTACACAAAAGGTTTAAATACCATTATCTTTAATATAACTTTGTAGGGAATAAAAATAACTAAATGAAATTTAAAATCTTTAAGAGACAGGTTTCCTTTCCCATTCAGAATATAGAAGAATGATAAACAGAAAAGAATGTTCAAGAAAAGTGTAACTGCCTATTCGTGTAACATTTTTATTAGAAATATTTTAGTCAACTGTAATATTACTAGATATGTCTCATTTTCATCTGCCAAACAATAAAATTTGTTTCCAGATGATGCATTTGCTCTCAATAAATTGTAGGGAATATAATTTGAATGTATTTGTGGAAGTATGTCCTAAAAACAATGAAATCTAAATTAAATTTTCTGTACACTGGCTTAGGGCTTGATTGTGTCCTTTAAGTGAGAAACATCAACTGTTCTGTTAAATACTTCTCTGGAAAGAAGTAACTGAAGATGTAATTGCAGAATAAAAAATAATTTATTCTTGCTTACTGCTATTAAACTAGTTTATAGACCCTTAGTAGCAATGAAAAATATCAAATGTCAAATCTTTCAATATAATAATTCTATTTTTGGCTGATTCTGTCAGTCAAAAATCAGTTCTGTAAAAGTAATATGGTCTATCATACAATGAAATATATTAATGTTGTACCCTCTACTTTTTTTTAAGTTTCTGTTTTCCATGATAACTTATATGTTGTAAATTGTTTCAAAAATACAAGAAAATTTAAAAATCATATAACCACACTCACTGACAATTGAGAACCTGCTCAATTGCTACAATAAAATGGACATATCTGTGGGCTGTACTATAGGACCCAGCCCATTTATCTTAATATGTAGTTGCCATATTTCCACCACAACACTTTTATCAAAATTTATCTTAGCATTCCAATGACTTAGGTAAGTAAATCTTTCTTCAGTGTTAAGATAGTTTATAAGCTTAATTTCAACTCTAAACACACACACACGAAATCTCATCTAGTTATTTATAACTTGATAGTAGTGGCAATCAGGTAATGGCTTATTGCCCAACACTAGGCTTCCATGTGTTATCAATTTGGTCATTCTTGGCAGACCTTGAGGAAAATCTAACTCATCTACAGTTATCCTTTGGAATGTCACTCATTGATTCCCTCCTAATTTAATCATTCCTTAAACTTCTCAGTTCTGTTCCTGAGCACCGTTCTCATTCCTGCAGCTGGTAATACCCCAGAATGAATCCTTTTATGTGAACTGTGGATTTCTAGGATGATTTCCTGGTTCTGTACATCTCTGTTCAGTAACTGATCCTTAGCTGAACCAAAAGGAAGCTGATTTCTCAGGAGAACCAACTAGAGTGGCATCCAAATAAATCCACAACATTTTCACTATACATTATCAGTTATCATAGTCCCTCCTCCCTTGCCCTCTCTTTTACACACACACACACACACACACACACACACACACACACACACACACGCATGCACGCATGCACGCACGCACGCACGAACACACGCACGCACGCGCACGCACGCATACACGCACACCACATTAACTTATTTTCTCTTCAACTTTCCTAACACAGAACCCATTTCATAACTGTCAAAAACCACTTCATAAAAATGAAATTAATTCTAACTAATAATTCAATGTGAAACATCAAATATCCAATAAATTAAACATAAACATTCAATGCTGAATATTAAATGTTGAAGATAATGGTTTCAACTTCATTAAGTTTATTTATCAGAAATTTAAAAACTATACATGATATTAGATCATCTCATATGGCAAAACATTTCAGATCCATTAATAATGCAAATAAATTTCTAGAAAAACTATAGAAATATCATAAGAAAATTTTCAATGTAACATTTTTAGCATTTTGTATTGAAAAATCTTCTCCAAGAATTCAGCAAAAATTAATTGGGAAAGCAACATTGGCTTTCCAAATTTAAAAAAAATTCTATAGCAATCCCTTCCAATATAACTTTCAAACATAATTAAAATTTAAATATCTGCACAGTGTAATATAGTATCTACTAGCTACATGTAGCTATTGGGCACTTAAAATTTAGTTATTAAGATTGCATAATGAATTCTTAATTTTATTTAATTTAAATGATATTCAAATAATACTCAAATCCTATAACCCTTTATAGTTCTTTGAATAGATAAATCTAGGGATTCAAATAAATATTTTACAAAAGACTAAAAATATATCACAAAGCTGAGAAGATACTTAAGAAATACTTGTTAACTAACATCATATCCTTAAATATGAATTATTCTTGAGCAGTAAAAACAAAGATCTCTTTTAGAAAATATAGCCATAGGTAATACATAGAATTATCATAATCACTAGAAGTATTTAGTCATTAAATGGAAAGCATTAGTAGTTTTAAAAAGTTGAAATAATACACTGACTACTCTAAATTCTCCTTAGCTGTCCTCTCCTACCATCAACCATTTCTACTAGATTTGAGTTTACCTATTCTACCACTTTCTTATCAATATCATTCCATGTCTTAATCAAATTCATTGCTAGCAAGCAACCAGCAAAACTACAAAGTTGAGTAAACTCAACAGTATATAGCATGAGCCACAAAACACAGTGTAGAAAGCTGTATCTCTGCAAAGATGGTACACATGCTGGTAAGTGTGATCTTGCCATCTTGCCCTTAGCACATCCTGGTCACCTTCTCTGTGTTCTTTACCAGTTCTCTTTCCTTTCCTCCACATTGGCTATTTATAATCTCTCCACTGCCTCCAATGTCCAGATGTACTGTTATCTAACTGGACCATCAGCTCCTGCTTCACAAAGAAACTGAAGACCATCTGAGAACTCTCAGTCTCCATCTACAACAGCTTACACGTTGCCTGTCTATTTATTGCTTGGGTTTCTCTCACATTTACCATGGATGCTGTGTCCCTGCTAAGAGCCAATCCCTTTACTTTACTCATGTGCTGATTTAGCACTCTACTTTTTATTCTGTCTCTGTCTTTTGTACTCTTTCTCCCCATCTAATAGTACGTGTGTTTTAATCAGTTAAAGATACCTATTTAAGGACAGGAAAGATGGCTAAGTGGATAAAAGCACTTAGTGCTCTTGAAGAAAACCTATCATTGGTTCCAGGAGTCACTATGGCAGCTCACAATGTCTTATAATCCAGTTTTAAAGGACCTTATGCCCTCTTCTAGCATCCATGAGCACCAGGAATGTATGTGGTATACACACATAGATGCAGGCACTCACATACGTACATACATACACAGATATGCACACACAATAAATAAATAAATAAACAAATAAACAAATAAACCATTAAACATGCCTAAATGTATACCATCTTATAAAAAATATAATATAACAAATTTGCAAGTCAGCATCATAACGTCATCTCTGCCACTTGCTACTCATTCATGGCTTCCTTTCCATATGTTTAAAAGTAGAATAGCTAACAGCAAAGACAGATTTCTTCCATTTTATAACTATGTTCAAACAATTAAAATTTTTCCACAAGGCATTTTGCATGGTACACAGCATAGGATAATCTCCTAGAAATATTACCAATCATTTTTTATCTCTACAGCTAATTTGAAATTCTTCTGGGCCTCATGCTGCTTCCAACCTTTTCCATCTCTCCTGTTCCTTTCAGAGCAAAATGTGATTCTGAACTAATTTTAGACCTACAGAAAAATTTGGAAGTTAGTAGACTCTCTCTATATCCCTTTCCAATGCGCCCTAAAGTTAACACATTGTAGAACAAGGAAGTAGTTAGTGTAAAACTACTGAATGAAAGGCATTTCAAATTTCACCAGCTTGCACTGATCTCTCTCTGTCTCTCTCTGTCTCTCTGTCTCTGTCTCTGTCTCTGTCTCTCTCTCTCTCTCTCTCTCTCTCTCACACACACACACACACACACACACACACACACACACACACACACACTCCAGGTCCAGGATCCTGTATTGCGATCAGCCACTGTTTCTCTGTAGTTCCCTGTGCTCAGTATCAGTTCCACTGTTTTTCTTGAAACCCAGGATGCTGGCCCTCAACTCTCAAGCACCGATCCTGACTAGGATTTTAGGCACCTACATGCCCAGCCTCCATTGTCACTCCTATGCATAATTTCAGCACTTTTCAAGAGACTTCATTTGTTACTTTATTGAATGACCTTCAGTTTGGGCTTGTCACATATTTTTTCATGACTGAAATTTGAAAACTACTTGAGTTTTAGCAGGAATCAGATAGAAATGATACTGTGTTCTTCCAAGGGCATCTTGTCAAGAGATTCATGATATCAATATGTCAGACAAGACTTTCAATAAAAATTATCTCCTCTCACTAGCTCCACTTCATCTCCTCTCCTTTGCTTTTTAATCCACTGTTCCCTGGCTTCATTGTCCATCAGTCCATTAAAACTGCTTTTCTTAAGGACACAACTAACCCTCT
Organism: Peromyscus leucopus; assembly: GCF_004664715.2. Taxonomy (NCBI): domain Eukaryota; kingdom Metazoa; phylum Chordata; class Mammalia; order Rodentia; family Cricetidae; genus Peromyscus; species Peromyscus leucopus. Next base: position 540,177 of record NC_051065.1, on the reverse strand, counting down.
AGTTATTCAAAGTAAAAGGACTATCTTACCCTTTTATTCTTGGACCAGGTGTAGCCAGAGAGCTGCTAAGAACTCTCATACTTTTCACACCTGCACTCGGCTGCTGGTACAATGCCACACTTTCCTGACTGATCATTAACTATTCTGAGTGCTCTCCTTAGTTCTTTTGGCCTGGTCTCATTTTTCATCAGTCTCTCTACATATGATACTGATTGCTTCCAGAAATATACTCTTCCTGGTCAAAGGCATCTACATCTCTAACTAACTACCACAGATATATTTTACATCGATGTTGTTAACACATTTTTCTTAGTCTTCAATTCACATACACACAACTGTATTCAAAACATCTAATGGAGCCATCTTATAGGAATCATAAACTGAGCAAATAGCCTAAAAATGGCTTGATTTAAAAATATACCAAGTCACCTGGTGGTGGTGGTACACGTTTTTAATCCCAGCACTGGGGAGGCAGAGGCAGGAGGATCTCTGTAAATTCGAGACCAGCCTGGGCAACAGAGTGAGTTCCAGGAAAGTCGCAAAGTTACACAGAGAAACCCTGTCTCGAAAAACCAATATGTATATCAAGTCACTGCCTCTGCTCTGACATATATTTTTATCATCCTAATCAAAGATTGTGTTGGATTTCATTGTGAATTCATCATGTAATTATCATAAATTAAACAACTAACAAAAGAAATATCCTTATTTTTTATTTTTTAATTAGGTGTTTTAAAACCTAGAAGAAAGAAAAAAACTTACTTTGTAGCCCTGGCTGGCCTGAAACTGGCTATGTAGATACACTCTATTAAAAGACTTCAAAATATACATAAATTTATTATTTGTGTGTATGTGTGAGTGTAGTGTGTGTGTGTGTGTGTGTGTGTGTGTGTAAGAGAGAGAGAGTGCTGTATAAGTGTAGGCATGTATGTGGAGGCAATAATACAAATTTTAGGGATTGGTTCTCTCCTTTTACTTTTATGTGGGTTTCAATGATTAAACTCAGGTCATAATGCCTATGTGATAAGTTCTTTACTTGCTAAACCAGTTCATCAATCCTCAAATTTTTAGTATAAACATACTGATGTAGCTGATTTCACAGTCCTGTAGTTGTACGGGGGAAACTTAGGATATACTACATAACTCTTAAATTTTGACCTATCACCCAATCTGATATACTTTTGGACATAAAATCAGTAATACAAGTGGTCGTTAAGTCAACATACACTGAGCATACATTTGGTGCTCAATACCTGCAAAGTCTTAGAGATATAATAGTGGGGTGACTGATAGTTGTCATTCTAATTATGTTTTCTCCTTGTCACTTGGTATTGTCATTTCACGTGGGTTCCTGGCCATCTCTTACTGAAATGCTATCTAACAACAAATATAATGGAGTCCCTATTTCGGTTTTTAGCTGAAGAAGAGATATCTAAAATTAATTTTAGAATTTAATTTTAAATCCAAAAAATTAACATTTCAACATGTAGTCAACATAAACTTAATGGGATCCTGTGCATTGCTTTCCACTGTAAGTCTTTGATACCAATGTGTGTTGCACACTGAGCACATTTCAAACTCCAACCACAATGCAAAGGATTCGAAGTCTTCTGTAGCCAGTGGCTACTATCCTGCATGATACATATTAGATATGGTGCTTTCCAGACAGGTGTTCCAAACAGTGGCATCATGAGTGAAACTTACACCTGAACCTTCACCTCATTTGCATAGAAGAAAGGTTCTTCTATTTGTGACTACTACTGGTGTAGGGACTAAACTATTAACCTGAAGAACATAAGACAGGAGCAAGCTACCATGCTGTTTGTCTACCCACCCATCAGAAATTTTGGCAAGCGTCTCTTCATCTAAAACAGTGTAGAAAACAGAAAACTAAATAAATAAGCTGGAAGTCTCCCACACACAACTGGAAATTTCCATATTTGTGTGCCAATCTATTAACTGCAGCCTATGGTCCAGTTATTTATCTAGCTACAACATAATTGTTTTTACTGTCTCTGCATTCAATTCATAGTTCTACATACTGTCCTGTGATGTGCTCCAGGAATTAGAAGCTTTATTCTTTGTCCTTGAGTGCCTTCCTACAAGTCTCCTGACAGTTTCAGGTTAAATGTGTCACCTATTGAAGAATCAATTCACAGAAACTCCTCCTCAAAAGTGACTCCTATGTCATGCTTTACTAATCCAGCCCTCTAAGAACATGAGATAAACAGGAGTTGTCATAAAACCAGATGGTTGAAAATCAACCAAGACTTTCCAGGATCACCATCAGCAATGAATGATGGATTTTTCATAGGACACATTTGTTCTCTCTCTCTCTCTCTCTCTCTCTCTCTCTCTCTCTCTCTCTCTCTCTCTCTCTCTCTCCCTCTCTCTCTCCCTCCCTCTCTCCCTCCCTCCCTCTCTCTCTCCCTCCCTCTCTCCCTCCCTCCCTCCCTCCTCCCTTCCTTCTCTGTGTGTGTGTGTGTGTGTGTGTGTGTGTGAGAGAGAGAGAGAGAGAGAGAGAAGAGGTTATGTGTCTTAACTCTATATTTGCACAAAAAGAACACTGCTCTTTATTTGGAATGCATGCTTGTAATCACCCAAAATAGGACACCTGAAATGTTTCTATTTGTTTGTATATAAAACATTATTGTTTGAAATACCTTCATTGTTGCTATTGCTATTGTTTCTTAAGTTGGATAGTCACTATCCATCTCTTATTAACTCACCTCTTATTTTCCCAAGGCAGACAGCCTTGGAATATCATTAGCAAGGTGATGTGTTATGTGTGTCTCAATGGCTACCTTAACACGGTGTTACAGGTTAAAAATAATTATTTTTACATGTATGTCAGAACTACACATGAGGACAAAAAGGAGTCATAATCAATGATGAATAAAATCAAATTAAACACACTCTGCTCTAAAAGTTTGTTGAACTATATTCTAGGAAGTCATCATTGCCTAATAATGGCATCTCTCTCTATATCTATCCCTTTTCATCATTTGTCATGTAGGAGCCTTGGGAATAGAGAACAGAATATGTCATGTAAACATGGTATATGTCATGTCCCATGTAAAAGTAACATCTAGGCCTTGGATTGTGGCTTGGCTCCTGACAGTCTCCATTGTATATTTATCAAGCCTAGTTATCTCATGTGTCCCAAACACAGATAGGTCTTATGAGATATCAATTGAGACATCAATGGGAATATTTTAAATATACAAAAATTCCAAGAATATAAGATGTTTTATTATTTCATTTACACTTGTGATTAACAATTAAGAAATATTTTTGAAATCTTTCCGCTCTTGTGAATTCTTAAGCCAATTGAGTTTCTTTATTCTTAACCTGAATGTTAGTAAAGTTAAAATAATAGCCAAGTTGGATTAGATGAGTGTTAGCCATGAAAAGTTATTGATCCCAGACCTCTGCCCAAGGCCCTCTTCCTCAGGAAAATGCTGTGGAAACAGCAGATTCTGGGACACCAAGTAAGGAAACTCTGGATGCTTGTCACTGTATCACACTTTGTGAAGCGATTTCCTAAATGTGAGTTTCTTTAGAAGTACAAGAATTAAGTGAGAAACATTTTGGTTTATTACTGTTATTATATTTAATATATCAATAAATCACTTGGAATTTTTAGCTTTAATTAACGGTTTATAAAGAAACATTAATGTTGGATTTTTTTGAGACCAGGGTCTCACTATGTAGCCCTAGACAGCCCAGATTCTCTATATAGAGTTGGCTAGCCTCAGACTCATAGAGAGCCACCTGCACTGCCTTCCAAGTACTGGAAACAAGTTTTGTTGTGATAAGGATACATATTGGAAGCAATGAATGCTTTATTATGTCAACTTCATAAAGCTAGGGCTGTATAATAAATATCTTCCACTTATCAATCCATAGTGAATATAGTTTAATTAAGTAATTTACATTTAGAGTTAAACCTATTTGTAGTCAATCTCTGGTCAACAATATCCAAAAGAAATATGGTTACAATCAAGCTGTACAAATTTTTGAGTTGGACTAGCAACTTACTTTTTTTTTACTCATATTTAAATACTAATCTATTTACCTTATGTTTTCATTTTTAATCTATACTTATATAATCAAGCATAGCTTGACAACTAAGAAGATACTCACTCATGTAAAGCTTCTATTGTAAAGAAGGCAATGAATTCTAAGTTTTTGAATCCCAGATTAGATTCCCCAACAAAATTTAGGAAGAGACATTATTTTCTGTTTTTATTTTATATAAACATTTTTCCATTAGCTCATTTTCAAGCACTTTGCTGTGATCTCCTAGATAATAATAACCAAGAATTAAAAGCTACAGCACATGCCAAAAAGATGCATCACCACATAAATCATATTTACTGCCATTTCTTAATGTGCTGTTTGAATTTCAGAAAACTCAATGACAGTTTATGAATATTGCAGTATCTCAAAAATAGCATGATTTTATGTGGAAGACTAAAGGGATATTGTCAATTTTAAAGTGTACTGGGAGGTCACATGATACTCTTAAATTTAATGCTGAGGCAAATTCAGTTATGTCTGCAGAAATTTAAGGAGTCTTACACAATCAGTCTCTTAGCTAGCCAAGGACAGACTAGGGACCAGGACACTTAGGCATTTAAATACCCACATGATGCTTTGCTGTACTAAATGCAGCTGCTGGAAGGAACTTACGAAGGAACAAGAAAGAAGGATATAGAAAGAAACATGATAGTAGTCAACAGCTACTACAGTAGAAAAGCTGAGGTTAGATGTTAGAACTAGTAAACTATTAGTAATTATTCTTTCCATTCATTCATTTTCATTCTTCCCATTCCTTGGTCTTTATCACCAAACTGAAGGATAATGTTACCTGTAGGTCCAGACATGGTACATTTCCCTTAAGACACTAGATGGCTTAGTTTCTTTGAACTGCTATAAGAAGGTATTATAGGATAGATAACTTCAACTACAGTAATTTGTTTCTTAAAGTTCTGGAAGCTAAAATTCTAAAACTGTTGTATAGTATGGACATGTTCTGGTAAAGGCCATGTTTCTGATTCACAGATGGATGCCTCCTTGCTATATCACAGAGCTTAAAGTGAACTTCAAGTGTTTCTTTCTCCTTATATAAAAGAACTAATCAGATCATGGATCTTTCACTCTCATTACCTTTCCAAGTCTAATTGTTTCCTAATAGACCCCTATCTTGACACAATCACATAGGAGATTATGGCTTCAATATATGCATTTGGAGGAGTATAAGCATTTAGTCATGTGGGAAGATACAGAAAAAGTGCATATCACCAATGCTGCAATGCTTTTGATTCAGATCATTCCATCTGGAAAGTAGACAGAAAATACTTTCACAAGAAATCCAGATAATCCTGGATTACGTGCTCAGATCATGGGAGATCCTAACCTAAACTAGGGTTAACTTTGGGAAGAACACATGGCTCACAATTTCCTAGGATATTTCTGGACTAAGATGTATATGTCAATGTATAGATGACAATGATACTGAGAATCAAAATATACCAACCTATATAAATTTCAGCCAAACAGCGCTTGCTTTGTGTAATGTATCTGCACACACTATCTAATCCTCACCCCTAACACTCTTGTGGTCTTTAGAAAAAAAACATAGTAAGAAAAGAAAAAAATGCTGCCACGTATCCTATTCCACATAAATAGGGTTTGTTTGTTTGTTTGTTTGTTTGTTTGTGACAGGGTCTCTCTCTATGTAGCCTTGGTTAGCCTGGAACTCACTTTGTAAGACTAGGCTGGCCTCAAACTCATAGAGATCTACACCTGTCTCTGACTCCCAAGTGCAGGGATTAATATGCATCAGCATACCCAGCCCCTGAATAGGAATTCTTATGACTGATTTATGAGAATAGTAGATAGAAATTGATTGATCCTTCAGGATATATGCACCTGTCGCCCAGTGGCAAGGTATGGTCAAGAAGAGTGCATGCTTCACAAGGCAAGAAAGCACCCCCTTAAAATATGACACCAAGGAAAATATCTCATGAAGCAGAAAATAAAGAACCTATAAGGACTGTTTAATTATGTGAAACCCTTTCAATTGTATTTGTTAATACATCAGAGTGCTAAACATGAAAGGAAAGCTATAATCATAAGCGGTTCAAACAACAATGGAATTCAGAAAAAAAGTCACAAGAATGAAAGATTGAATTATCCTGAAGATAATGCAGTGTAATCAGATTGAAAACCCAGAATGGGTAGGCTTTAATAAAATTAACTGCTGAGGCTTAATTTTTTTCAGTATTTAAATCCTAAGCTTTAATAGCTTCAAAGTATTTTTCAACACATGCAACCATGATTTCTAAATCATTGCTGTTCATGAGTATAAAGGGCAACACAGAAGGGAGACTGAGAACATTGACTCAATTATCATTACTTTTAGTACACTCTGTTTTCTTTTAATAACAATTCAAGGTGTCCTTTATATAAAATTGCAAAATATTACTGATGCTTCAAGAGAAATAAAACTTGGTGTCATCATAGAGCTATTTAACATTAAGCCATGTGTAAACTGGAATGATACAAACAAGTGAAAAAACGAAGTTAACCTCTACAGGACACTCTTCTTTAAAGGTAAAGGGCATTTTAACACCAAATGAAACATTATTGCATCTAGAGAAGTGTTCCATTCACCAAGTGTCAAATACATAGGAGTTTATTGTGTTTGATATATTATGCACCCCATAAACTTATCTGGGGGTCAGAGAACAGAACAGCCACTATATTAAACATAGAGGTTAGGCAATGATAGCACATGCCTTTAATCTTAGCATTCTGGAGGCACAGATCTATCTGGACCTCTGTGATTTCAAGGCCACACTGGAAACTGAGCCAGGTATGGTGGCACACACCTTTTAATCCCAGGAAGTGATGGCAGGAAGCAGAAAGGTATATAAGGTGTGAAAACCAGGAATGAGAGCCTTTTAAGCTTGTAGGCTTTTAGCAGCAGTTCAGCTGAGATCCATTCAGATGAGGACTCAGAGGCTTCCAGTCTAAGGAAACAAGATGGGCTGAATAGTTGGCAAAGTAAGGTTAGTTTTGGCTTGTTCTGCTTTTCTGATCTTTCAGAATTCACCCCAATACCTAGCTCCAGGTTTTTCTATTACTAAGACCTTTTAAGATTTGTGTTACAGTTTACCTCTGGCATACTATATAAGTGGAACAGCTATTATAAACATCAAAATCAGTCTATAATGAATTACTTTCAAATCACATTCAATATTTATATCTTTAAAATCCATTTAATTTCTTTGAAAATACAATATTTTCCAAAAATGAAAGTTTATTGATAGATTTTGGTCTCCAGTAATTTATAAGAACTGGTCTCAGAATGCCATTTGGCACAAAAATCGCTTCAGGAAAACAAAAATGGAGTAGAAATTGACATTTAAGTGTCAGATTGCTTCTGTATAACTTCTGGGCATTAATTTATAAGACAGAAGTATCAGTTGTTTTAAAGACAACTGCAGAGTAATGATTTCTTGGCTTTGAGGCACATACACCTGCTCACCTCTAAAAAGAATAGGCTATATTTAAGGGTTCTCACTACATCAAGCCTCAGACTACAGATTTTCTAAATTTAGTCCCTATTTAACTCACATTCTCAATTAGGTGGCCTATTTTCTTTCAAAGGATACTCTGTTTTTCCTTTGACACATTTACCAATATTAATTATTGCAAATTTGTATAATCATTTAATTTCTCTTTTATTTGAACACGCAGTTGTTGTGGGAGCATATATGATAACTAGCAATTAGTAAAAAATTAATCACATGGTGTTTGGTTGATAAAACACAAGATTTATAGTTCTTATGTTATTAAAAAAAAAGTCATGCAACTTCTTTGATATCTTGGGTTTTTTTATCTATAATTATGAATAGTACCAAAAGGATTCTACATATTTCAGGTAGTAAGTTTATACTCACAAAGGCATTTTGCAAGCTTCAAGTATTATTATCTTTATTACTCAACCAAGCCAGGCATGATAGTACATGCCTATAATCCCAGCACATAAGAGACCATGGCAGAAAAATAGCCTGGGATACATACCAAGATTTGTCTCAGAAAACAATAAAAACCAAATAAATATATATTTGGCCATTATATTATTAATTAAATTTTTATTATGTATAGATGTATAAATATAACCAAAAAGATCTCACAGTTATTAGTAACAAGGTATGACTTGAATATTACAGACTTTGAATGACAAATAATAATAATTTGTAAATTACAGCTAAAGTATTGCTGCATCGGGTATCCTAAATTCTTCATTTAGGCCATTTTCTTTAATATAATCTATACAAGGATGTCACATAAAATAAATCAATTGGTATTATTTAAATTTTATTTATGGGGACTATTTCAGAATTTTATTTAAAAAACAGGGTATTGTCATGTTATAATTCAGATATACCTTGGCATTACCATCACTTCAATGAACAAGAATATTAGAAGTTCACTTTACAGAAAGATATGACACACATGGTCAGTCATGGGTGGGCTTATTTCTCCAAGAGTGTAAATCATTTATACTGCTCTGTGCACAAACCTCTCTTTAGTCCTTTTTCCAGTGTCACAGTGAAAGGATCTATGTCCAGAGCACGTTTCATCAGGGTGAACAGAGCCAACAAGGGCCAGATGGAACACAACTGTGGCCTCATCTTTCCTCACCTTAACCCACTGGCCTAACAGGCACAGGTAGCCAAAGATTTGCGATGCTGAAAGAAGTTAGTCTGCCTGGATGTTTCAGAGATTTGACTCCTGTCAGGCATTGCAACAAAGTCAAGTGATTTCAATTTACCAAGCAAGGACAAGGGATGGTTTCAGGAAAAACCAAGGTGATGAACTATTGAACGTTCAGTTCATTAGCTGTCATCCATCTTGACATCTTCATCTTTCAAGCAGGACTGGAGAAAATCAAAGACTTGTAGTACTTCTCTTAAAAATCCTGAGGAGGAATCCATATCCTCTTAAAGTTAACGGGACCGTGAAGGATGTTTCAAATGGATTATGAAAGATAACCATTGCTGCAAGAGTGAGCATTTTGATAGGTATCCGGTTGTAAATACTACTTATGCCTTAAACATGTTAATCTTAAAAATAACATCTCAAGATAATGTGAATTGCTTCAGTATTTAACTTAATCTAATTTTATGAGTCCCACATTTTAATGTGCAGTAATAGTAGGATGACAACTGACCTTTTAGAAAATTAATCTTTAGGGAAAAGAGAAAAGGCATTTTTCCTAAGAAAACATGTGCTGCAAAAGTCCAGTGATAGCCAAGTACCTGCAATATCAGCTTGCTTCTTTTATTTCTCTGCTCTGCTTGTTCAGCACTGAGGGACTGAAATTCCAGGGTTTCTGCATTTATATAAAGTTTCCTGGAATTACAGTGTAATGCAAGCAATTAAAAACACTAAAGAAAAATCTTCTAGCCTCCCTTGGCCCCTATCCGTTACCAAGGGGGAAGAAACTATTCCATTTAGGTTATTTAATAAGCCCAGAGCTAAAGTGAGATGGGCATGATATGCCATCTCCTTTCCTTAAGTTACCTAAGGTCTACTGTCTTTCACATACTATTTTATTATTTCTAAAGAGTAGTATAAGATGTCCTTGAATTATTTCCTTATTGAAACACTTGATGAAGGGTCCGCTATGTCTGTAGATAACTAACATGCAAACAAAAACAGAATCAAGACTTTCTACAACATCTCCTGAACACACTTCTTGAAACATCTAAATCAGACCATGAGAAAAATGTCAACTCAGCACTAGTGCTCTGTAAGAACTTCCCCCACAGACCCTACAACTTGATCTTGAACTCTCAAGACTCTTTGTCACTAGAGTTACTAGAGAACAAGTGACGGTCTATATGTGTGTGATTAGCCAATGAGGAAAAGCCAAAGAGTCAGGTGTCTGACTAGCTAGTCTGTAAAAAAATGTTAACTTGCAGCTAGTTAACCCTGACTTAATCATCAAATGGGTCCCCACTGCCCACAATGGCCTTAACATCCTATGCCCTTACAAGCAAACTCATTGAACTATGAACAGCACAGGATTCTTATATGCCAAGTGTTGCTACAGAGAAAAGACCCAGAGACAATCTTGTGCTGGATGCATGTGCTTACCTCAGATTCCTCCAATGACAATCAGCTCAGTATTGAGCTTTCTGAGAGAACCACTACTTTACCAATTCCTACACATGGAAATATGTTTGTGTCAAAAAGCTTTTTATATCCAGTTTTAGTGGTTTATTTTTCATCAAATATAATAAATCAAATGACATTAACCAGTGAAACTATCTTCCTAATCCCAGTTGGGATCTGCAGTAATGGTTATCAGGTCTGATACATATTTGAAATATTGTTTATGTAAATTAGTATCTTGTCTTAAAATGTTCCTTTAATTTTAATTCAGTTAAACTTATTTGCTAGAGTACTAAATTATGCAATTTCCCAAGCTAATCTTTTTGTTACAAGAACAAAAAGCAATAAATGATACATTATATATAATTCAATTTTTCATAATTATTTAGTTTTATTGTATTTTTTGCTAAAATATACTATACTTTTCCTCCATCTGATATTTTAGTGAGTGACAGTCATACTACCTACCCATTTTTTAGACAAGGTCTTCCTGTATAGTCCAAGTTGGCCTCATGCTACCTAAGTCTCAAAAATCTTGGAGTGACAGCCTGGAATTACAGGCGCACATTGCTGTTCTTACTTTATTTTCAGCCTCTCATGGAGGAAAATATACTGCTATTTTTAAACTATACTTTTCTTACTCGTTAGATTGTTTTGATAATCATGGGAATCAAAAATACATTTATGTTGCATTAATACTTATTTCTGTGGGCTTCTTTTTTATTTAAAAATAAAATTTGACCAGTACTCGTCATTATGTAAACTTTTAAATTTTAAGTTACAGTATGGTTTACTCATGAGCATGCTTAATCCGAGGGAAAAAAATGGGATCCTTATGCCTGTATCTATTACAAATGAAAGAATAAGAACTGCCTCATGGGAAAGAAAGATGACAATGTTCCATCAGATTTTCATTTTAATACTGTAAGTATATACTAATTTTATGTGACAGATGACATCAGAGTTTTGTTTCTTGGGTTTTTTGTTTGTTTGTTTTTTGTAGCCAATATTTGTTAGTTTACTCTGAATCCTATCTGAGGAAGGTTGAAAATCCAGTAAAGTAGGTGTATTTCATTTTGTGTAAGCAGTAGTGTATGTGAAGATTAAAGGCTCTGGCAGTGTCTAAAATTGAAGCCCTTTATTTTCTGTGCTAGAAAAATGCATGTATTAGCATTGTGACAGCTTTAAAATCTCATGAAATGAGACTTAACATGTATTGCACAGCTCACTTTCAGGCCCTGAAAGCTATTAAGTAATACTCCAGTCATCCCCTGGCACACAACAACTTATCTCCAAATTCCATGGCTTAGAACAACTACCACTTGACCATTTGTTATGGTTGTACAGGTCAAAACTCAGGAAAGCCCTGACTGAGCAACTCTTTGGTAGCATGTGTCATCATCCAACATCACTTGGTAGTTTTCTGCACGAGCTTATTATCTAGGCTGTTGGGGATAGTCCACATCAGCCTTCTTTGTTTCTAGAAGCAGTTCTGGTGAGGACCCAGTGATGATGGTGTACCAGAAACCAGAGGCCTTGAATCAGACCAGTGACTCATTGCAATGAACGTTTGCTAGTAAAGATGAAAGGACAAAAGACACACTGAGGCCCTCAATGCCACCAAGATGAATGAAGAGGTGTTGGAGAGGTGGGAAAGATGAAGAAGCAAAGAGGTTTTTTGTTGTTGTTTTGTTTTGGGTTCTTGTTTTTGTTCTTCTTTGTTTGCTTGCCTGCTTACTTTGTTTTGTTTTCTTGTGTGGGAGTGCTGCAGAGGTGAGGGGAGAATATGGGAGGACCGGGAAGTGAGCAGAATTGGGGTGCGTGATGTGAAACTCCCAAAGAATCAATAAAGAAAGAAGTTAAATTAAAAAAGAAAAGAAAAGTGAAAGAAGACCGGGTGTAGCTGGAGCAGTAAGTGCAAAGTCTCACGTGACTGCAGTTCACTGATTGCCTTACCTGGCAGCTCAAAGTTCCTGAAGAGTACATTCTAAGACACCTAGACAGAAGGTGAAACTTGTGTTACCATCAGATGTCTCTAAGTGTTGTTTCACTGCATTTACTCACTAAATGGAATGTAGATTCTAGAACATAAAATGGACAAAGATAAATGAAAGAAGTTTGAATGTAATGCCATCTTTAGTTCAAGTATATCTATATGTGTGTATTCATGTGCATATATGTAAATGTAGGGTACTTGATATGAAATGAGGTAATTAATGTGAATCAAAAATAAAGCTCATGCCAGGCGGTGGTGGCGCACGCCTTTAATCCCAGCACTCGGGAGGCAGAGCCAGGCGGATCTCTGTGAGTTTGAAGCCAGCCTGGGCTACCAAGTGAGTTCCAGGAAAGGCGCAAAGCTACACAGAGAAACCCTGTCTCAAAAAACCAAAAAAAAAAAAAAAAAGCTCACATACCTACACTGGCAGAATTATCTATGATTTAGTATTTTGGTATCCATGGGATAAAAACACAGAACAAAGTAATTTGAAGGAAAACTTTAAGCTTTAAATATCTCAGTCTGTCTATATTGAAATAAAATTGAGCCCAGCTCTGAAGAGAACACAGACACTAGATGGAAAGGGAAACTGATGACATACTAGACACTACAGGCACCAGGAAAGAATTCAGTGCAGACTTGTGCAGAGGGATGTCAGAAGAAACAAAGAGGGGGATTAGCAAAAAGACATTGAAGAGGCTATACAATGCTGATATGGTCTTGTCTAACCTTTGTATTTAGTCCTGTAAGCAGGTGATTTTATGTTGCGTTGCTGAGGGGGGGTAGTGGTGGTGAAAGCATTTCTCCTAAAACAATAAGATCACAGGGGAAGACTTAATAATATTTAACTTATTATTTAAATAATATTTAAATAATAATAATATGTTAAATAATATTTAACACTGACAGAAGGAGCAAAAGGTAGGAGAGAGAGAGAGAGAGAGAGAGAGAGAGAGAGAGAGAGAGAGAGAGAGAGAGGCAGAAGCAGAGAAACAGATACAGAGGCAGACAGACAGACAGTAACTACGTATATGTAGTATAAAATGACCATATTCTATCTCATGAAACATTCAAGTGTACTGCTATATAAGAGGAATCAAAGTTGTTAATCAGCTAAATTTAAGGTTTACATAACTCACATAAATCTAACATTATCACAAGGATTCAATAGTAGGGGTGGGAAACAGATGAGGAAGACTTAGAGAGGTGGCAAGAAAAAAAGGATGCCAAGTATCTTTTTTTTTCCTTCTGATTTTGAAGATAAGTGTTGATCATGCAAAGACAAAGAATACGAGGAGCCCCTAAAAACTAGAAAGGGAAGAAGCCACGCAGGAGCTGTCTCCCCCGCCCCCAGATTATCTCCTAGGACCTGTCAGGAGGAGTGCAGCTTCAGACAACTTTAGCCCAGTGAGACCTGTTCCAAATTTTCCTACTTTCCGAACTGTGAGATAATATGTGTTGTTTTCAGGCACCACCATTGTGGTGATTTGTTACTGCAGCAACAGGAAATTAACACAAGTCGAGAAAATTTTATGGGAGACGTGAAAAGGAAAAACAAAAAACATTTGCAGATAGTCATTCAGAATGATTTTAGGAAATGATACTGAGACTTACAAATGTATTACCAAAGAAGATGGCTGTGCTAAAAGGAGAAAACCCTGTAACATAGTTCTTAACATAACTGCACCAGGTACACAATGAAGGTGCTCCATGTACAGTTTGAAACACCAGATACATGTTTTACTTATGGTCAATTTTGATACATCTAGCCTTCAGCAACCAGCTAAGCACCTGATACATAGTAGAACCTCAAGAAGGAATAAATCCATCCTAGGATCTAAATAGGTCTCTAAAAATCGCAAAGCTCATGATCACATATGGCTTGTTAGATTAGGTACATTAGCAGAGGGAAGGAGAGAGAAGAGAGCTAAAATTACTTGGAATAAAAAAAGAAATCAAACTGAGATCCAAGTGCAAATGCTAATATATTTCTAGTGAGACATTTTTAACCATTGACAAAGCTTCTGGGCTTCAGTTGGATCTTCATAACATCTTGCAAAAACGCATGGCTGAGATACAGCTGAATACCCACCAGCTGAAGCCGAGCTATGATTGTTCTGGCAAGCCCATAACCCAGAGTAAATATTGTCTTGCAGGAAGATGTGTGGAGGTGGATTAGGCATTGTAATTACCATTTGCTGGGTCTTTGGCATTCTTTTTAAAGATTTAATCATTTCGATGAGACTTAGTATCACTAAAAAAAGAAGTCAATATTTCTGGGAGCCAGAGACGGAACATCGCTGATGTTTGCCTTCTGTTCAGCTGTTACACGTGCCCACAGAAAGGCAGCTTCACCTGCTAGTTATTCAAGACAACACAGATAAAACACTAGAAACAGTAACTTCCTCCAGTTCATTTTTCCCCTGAACATACTGTGTCTCGTATATTATTGATCAAAAGGTGGTATGTAAATAGGTTCAAGATTTATAAAATGGTACAGTAATCTCATTAAACTATCTTAATTTTCCAGCCAACACTGTATTTGTGTTCTAAGGTATTTCCATACTAATCAATGATGGCCAAGGCAGAGGCTAGAAGCAGCTTCCGGATAGGGACTTCTGTTAATCTTTCTCATGCTGATTAGCATCTACTGACATAAACTGTTTTAATCTGAATGCCTGGCATTTGTGCATCGGTAAACCAACATTTTGAGACATTGATTCACATAATATTTCTCTGATGCAATGTTACTAAAGTTTGAATTTTGTACAATCAAAGATTTCTTGGCATTACCAGGAATTCTGATTCTTTGGGCCTATGTAAGGATGGGTATCTGTATTTGCAACAGATGTTCTGGGAGCTCGAGTTCATGGAGTCAGGGATATGTAACCAGAGTGGTTTTGCAATCATATATAAATTTATTAAGTAGTTCTCCTCACAGTCTTTTAATTTTCTCTTTAAGTCCCCAAGCTCTATGATGTGACCTGTTTAGTTCTTGCTATCATCTTGGGAGGTAGAAATTATTATCGCCTCCATTTAATGGAGACAAAGGGTTAAGTAATTGACTCACTTGTCATCTCAAACTAAATTACCCTCAGCTGGGTGTTATAAACCACAGACATTTGCTTCTCATGGTTCTGGAGGCAGAGATTAGGATGGATGGTGAGGTTCTGGTGAAAGTTGCCTCCCAGTCATGCAGATGGCTGCCTTTTCTCCCTGTACTCTTCTGGCATTTGTCCATGGGAACAGAGCTCTACCACTGCCCTTCTTAGAAGACCATCAGCCCACCAGATTCGTCTCCCAGCTCTATGCCACCACTTAGTTTCCATTAGCTCTTGAAAGCTTCTTTTCTAAGTACAGCCACCTTGGAGGTTAAGGCTTCAGCAAAGAAATATGAGTGTTGGACCTCTCGTGACTTTGCTTATGTATAGACAAAGCATCTCTCAGTGCCTCTCTGAGAAACTTCTATTTGTAATTGATGATCATTAACACAATGACCAACAGCTAGCCAAGAGAATGTGGAGAATAGGAAACTGCAGAATACTGAATCCTAAAGGGAACATATATACTGCATCCCACCTCCAAAGGCCGGGAGACCTTTGTAGAAAGGAAGGATTGCATATAAGAACCCGAGTCTGTGGATGACTTCAAAGAAACATTATTTTCTAGATACAGAATGATGGCTGCACATACAAACTCACAGAAGTTGCATTAGCATGTGCAAAATCCATGTGAGTCCAAGACAGACAGAATTCCACTATGGAGATGGGAGTTAGGCATACTCAAGTGGTAGAGCTATTGGCAATTGTTAGTTGCTTGAAGAGGGAGGGGCAGTTTTCTCTAAGACTATAGCCCATTATAAGTTGGCCAGTCTCTAGTAGAAGACTGCACTTTCAAGAATATTTGGGCAGCATGAGTTTGTATTGAAAGAATAATTTTAAGAAAAGGACACAAAACAGGTTTGACAGTAAAGTGTTGAGAAACTGGGAGGGGGAAATATGTTTTATGAATATCTCAAAAAAGCTAATAAAAAAGAAAGATTTTTTCAGTACTTTAAGAGAGGATATTGGAAAAAAGTTGAAGTGGTTGTATTTGCATCTCCAAATAGTACACATCCACCTTTTCTTTCAAAGCAAGAATTCTAAGCTTCAATTCAAAAGACTTTTTCTTATCCTTATTCTTCTCCTAAAATGTAGTGAAAATAAAGTGTAACAAATAAACATTTTTCTATTTACAATCTGCATATAAAATAATCTTCTTCTACCCACCACAGTCTGTTGAAGAAACAAGAATTAAAATGAAAATACAAAAACATATTTGTAAAAATACCATTTCAATACCTAGGTAAAGTCAAGAATCTTTAAAGAATCATTTCTTGTGAATTCATGAATATTTGTGTTTTGATCAGAACTTCTACTGTGAAAGATATTGAGCATGCATTATGAAAACTGTATTATTCATTTAAGAGAGTAGAGATCAGGGTAATTCCTTCTAAGGATGAATTATAATCTGCTGTCATGTATTGTAGTCTTCGTGCCATTGCTGGATGGAGGACAATGACAAGTATTGGGCTCTAAGAGTCATGCATGGAGGAAGAATGAAAGAAAGCCAAATGTATGAGAGAAGGGTGCAAGGAACAGCAGATCTTCATCACTTATTCTATGCCCCCTCCTAATGAGAAATAAAAATAATAATTAATTCTATTTCCTATTATATTCCCAAATATAAATTATAAATATTATATATAATTTGACAAACATAATATCTATGGAGAAGTATATATATATATATATATATATATATATATATATATATATGGTACATATTATATGTGATGTGTACCATAAAAATCTTGACAACCTAATAGATAATTAGAGCTCAGGAAGATCAGTTAAGTCGCCCAAGCATACAGATATTGAATGCAGAACCAGGGTTTACTGTACACTCTGGAAAATCTGAATGAGATGTTTTAGGTTTATGAGTTCAGAAACTTGCCATTAAAACTCAAATTCAAAATGAAGTTCTCTCATTTAAAAAAAAATCAACTAAATAAGTACCTTGGAGACAAAGGCATTTATTATGAAATCCCGAAAAAAAAGTGACCCTTTTATCCATTACAAATTGCCACTTGGAGTGGCAAGATCAGTTCCTCTCCAAAATAATCATGTAGTATGCATTTACGTGCAATACTATCTTACCCTTTTAAAGTTGTGTCTATGAAGTAATACAGAAGGGAAAAGTTGGTAACTGAAAAGTAGCCAAAAGGCTGTATTTTTTATAAAACATTTTTTTACTCATATGGTGTGTGGAGGAGGAGAGGGACATGTGTGAGTATGTATAAAGTGTGTGAAGGTATGGTAGCCCAAGGATGGCAGCAGGTATCTTCTTCCATTGCTTTCTACTTTATTTACTAAGTCAGAGTCTCATACTGAACCCAGAGCTCACCATTTACTCAGTCTAGCTAGCCAGCTTGCTGCAGGGATCTGAATTGCAACATCCAAAGTTCCGGTACTATAGGTTAACCTCCATGACTCCCTCTGGCTTTCATGTGTGCACTGGGGAACTGAATCCTATTCCTAACACTTTATGCTGAGCTGAGTATTTCTAACACTTTAACATTGATCTAACTCCCTACACCCAGAGATCTATTTTATTCCAAGAAAATAAAGATTTACTTTAATGAACTTCTTTATTAGTGTAGATCTTTATGATCTTGGAAGAGCTAACATTTGAAAATTCATTGAGGCTCGGATTATTGACAAACTTAATGATTATTTAATGCCTCCAAACTTAACAGCTACAAGTAACAGTAAAATATACTCTGTTTGAGTTTCTAATCATGGTATAAATGAGATAGCTCATCACTGTTTCACTTGGGGTCAGCTACGATTACCTTCAGGAGTGAGAAACAGAGGTATCTGAAGGCTCCAACAGATAGACCTAAAATGGTTGGAGATCATTAGACATCTTTGTCTCCATGTAACCTCTCCATGTGATCTTTTCTACAATGTATTGTTAAGATGGCTTCTTTTATATTTTGACTAAGGAGTCTGAACATGTACTTAAGACAGCCAGGTAGAAGCCATATTGCTTTTCATGGCCCACCCCAGAAGTTATGCATCCTAGATTTGTTTTGGATTTTTCAGGCTCTCAAGACACAGGAAGAAGAATATGGATCTCAGATCTCCATAGAGAATCGTCAGCTACGTGTGGCATGATGAGAGCATGTGTTATAAATATATTTTGGGGCCCATTTTTGAAGACTACACTCTACATATATGCTTTCAGCACACCTTAGGAACATGAATCTAAATACTGAGAAAGATTTTCAAAATTGAAAACATCTCATTTTGTGTCTCCCCAAGATCTTACCAAACCAGAAAGGACTAGTACTGGGCATTATAATTTGTCTTCCCAGGTCACTTCTCTGGGCAGCATCCATGCCCTGCCCCCAGTCCTCACACCATCTTAATTTTCACAGCTGTGACCCTCCAATCAGCTGTTTACTAAGCTGGATGAAACCTCAACCAATGGTGGCCACAGGGATTAGACTCAACCAGAGCCAATTAGAAGATATTTTCTTTTATTGTGATAGGAAATGCAACTTTTATAATTGAAAGAAGGCAATAGCTAGAAGGATACTGGCAAGTGAAAATAACATAGGAACTGAGAACAGGTGATAAGAAGGAGATGGGAGAGGACAGGACTGCTGCCTGCAGACCTTCAGTTCTGGTTTCTGCCTGTCTACAAGCATTATTCCACCATTAGGTTCAAAGCATTACTGTATTTTTTTCTTTTATTGAAAATAGATTTTTTTCATACAATATATTCAGATCACCATTTTCTTACATGAATTTCCATATTGTGTAAGCTATTTACACAAATCATGTATCAAATTTAATGTGTGTGTGTGTGTGTGTGTGTGTGTGTGTAAAACCTTACATCAAATATTGACTATATAGTATGAGCCATGGATGAAAGGTTATCTTTTAAGTTTCTTGGTCCATTAAAAGACCTAGGAGATCCACAAGCTTGCTGTGTCTAGAAGGAGTCTTTTCAAGTCTCACCCACCATATGCTCAACCTTTTCTTTCTATGATGCAATGCCTCTTCAAATAAGTACAAGTCAGGTAGACACAAATTGAACACAGTAAGGGCAACAAAGAATAAGAAACACCTCCATTATCTGTTACTACATATTAAAAATCAAAATATCGGTAACTGATGGTGAAGAGGAATGTTAATGCCAAACCCAGGAATCACTGCCTCCTGTGAACTGAGTTATTCAGCCTGGAAGGCCAGTCATGTACATCAGTGTTCACCTGAAATAGCTGAAAGAAATAAGGGTGTGAGTAATACTGAAATTCCTATGTATGGCACATTCTTTAAAAAAAAAAAAAAACTAGGTTTTGAGGCCTATATTTACAAAATGTTCCATCTATCTGAAAATCATTTTCATGAGATCTGGGACTTTGAAAAATGCAAGTGCTAGCAAAACCAATTAATTAACTACTTCTAAATTGTTGGGAGCAAAGTGAGACCATTCAAACAAAACTAAATTAAAAATGTTGACCATCTATAAGCAGCACTAATTGGACTTATTGGCTTACTAATTTTTTTTTGAAGAAGAAGACATGAAATTAAAAAGAAAAAATGTGGAAGATGATCCAGGTAAAGTTGGAGGGCAAACTAGTGAGTGGATATGACCATGGTTCATTGTATATATATATATACATATATATATACATATATATATATATATGAACTGTCAAAGAATAATTTTTGCTATTTTAATTTAAAAAAATATAAACAGTATATTTTAAGAATGCTTTCCCCCAAATCCTCCTGGATTAACCTTATTCCTTACCTACCCAACTTTATGTGACCTTTCTCACTTTCTCTCAAACAAAAACAAAAAACCTCAATTATACAAAAATACCAAAACAAAAAGCCCCCCACACACACAAAAAAAAAATGGGACTCTTTATGTTGGCCAACACCTCTTGGACATAGGGCCTGCCTTGGTAAGTAGTTGATATACCCCCAGACACTCTATTGAAGAAAACTGATTTTCAGACAGTTATAAACTGCAAACAGCTTCTTGGTGAGGGGAGGGACCCCATTCCCATATTCCCAGTCTCAGCACTGGGACCCCATCTGGCTTGAACCTACGAAGGTGTAGTGCATGCTGCCACAGTCTCTGTTAGTTCATATGGGCATCAGTCCTACTGTGTTTGGAGACACTGTTTCCACGGAGTCCTCCATCCCCCTGGCTCTTACAATCTTTCTGCCTCCTCTTCTGCATAGATCCCTGAGCCCCGAGGGAAGGGGATTGATAAAGACCTCCCACTTAGTACTGAGTGTTCCAACATCTCTCAAACTTTGCACATTGTTCAGCTGTGGGTCCCCGTGTTAATCCCCATTTACTGCAAGAAGAAATTTCTCTAGTGAGGATTGAACCAGGCATACATCTTGTTCCACCTTTTTTTAACCCTAAGGTAATAGCTCTCTTTGAGGGTGAGTTATGCTTTTGTAGAAATGCAAATATTCAAATATGTAAGCATAAACACATTTAGGCTAATGTCATAACACACATATAACCTGGTTCATAGATTAGTGATGCTGGTTAGACTATGTTTTGTGTTAAGTTAGAAATTTCTAGATTTTGTAAATATAGCTCTTATAAATTCATTTAAAGTTACATGTACTGGCTCATATATGTTATTCCAGCACTTGGGAGGATAAGAAAGGAGGATTTCTCCAAAATGGAAGCTAGCTTGGGCTACATAGTGATATTGTGAGTTCCAATCCAGCCCTTGATTACAGAACACAATTTATGTCTCAAAACTTGAAAAAGAATGAAAGAAAAAAACTTTTTTAAAGAAAATTTTCTTAATATGTTTTAAGATATCTTAGAAAGCTTAATGAATGTTACAGTTTAGTCCAAAACCAGTTCTGAACTTTCTAGCTCAGTTATGAAAAGCAATATTCAATTCAAACTTTCATTTAATTTTATCCCTTTTGTTGGAAAAGTCTAGGATAATTTAATTAGAGATAAAAGATAAACAAGCAATATTTACTCAATGTCAGCTTGCCCCTGGCAATGGTTGCCCTTCAAACTACGGACAGACAGATTGTGACCACAGTTTATTTTGTCAGCACTGTATTCTGCATTCTCTCTACCTAAACATTATTGTAATGATATCTAACATGAGGAAAGACACACACTAATGTCTAGCTTCATAAGGCATGTGGATTACAGGAGACCATGCTGTCTGGTGTCTGGGATGCTTGAAAACAAGTACACAGAATGACTGGCACAGGGCACCCCCAAGGACAGAAAAGAGTGACTCAGAAGGTACTTTCCTCTGCCCTGAGCATATGCCTAAATTAGACTCTGAGGCCAAGACTGAGATGAAGCCAGAAGGAGGAAATAGAGCAGCATAATGGCAAGGATTTACATAGACAACTCTAGTTCTGGAGATGTAGAAGTCTGGTCTTTGCTCGTATCACTTTCCTCTGACTCCCTAAGTGATCCAATATCTATTGTCCCTGAAATGACAAGGCAGTCCTTGTGGACAAATACTTTTTATACAGCAGTTAAAACAAGCAAAAGTTCTGTCCCCTGTGGAGGAAATGAGAGAAGCAATAAAACCAGTGGGGAAAATGTAGTGCATAACAGATTTCCAGATTCAGAAGAACAAAACAAGGTAAGAATTGTGGTGAGACAATGTTAGTGTGGGGTGTTATCATTTCAGAGATAACGTTAGGAAGAATACTTGACATTGGCCTAGGAACCTGAGAAAAGCAGGACTAATATAAGGAAGTACCTGGAGAAATAACATTCTGGAGGAAAGACAATAGCAATAGTCCTAAACAGTAAATAGGTGACATTCTAGATGTTCAAAAGTCAGCAAGGAGGCCATTGTAGCTGAAGCAGTTTGGGAATGGTGGAAGTAACAGACGAAGTCAATGTATCAGACCAAATATGTCTGAGAAAAGATGTTAGATTTTACCATGAGATGGAAACCATTCATAGGAAGTTATTGAAAGGCTTCCTGCAAGGGGTGTAATTATCTTATTTCTAAAAGCATAATGATGATTGCTAAGCTGACAATGGATTAAGCAGGGAAAAAACAGATGTGGGCAAAATAGTTAGATGCCATTTGATAATCTGGGAGGAGTTGCTGGTGACTTGGATCAGAGTGAAAACTCAGGAAAAGCTACAAGTAGTCAACACTGAATATGTTTCATAAGTTCAGCCTACAGGATTTCCCAGATATCAAATATAAAAGCCAAAGAAGAAAACTTCTGAGCTATGAACAAGTGAAAAGAATGGAATTATCTAACAAAAATTGATGAGTGGATTTTGGGACGTCTATCAGGATCCTAGACTCAGACATGTTCAGTGTGAAGAGCCCTACAAGGAAAGGCTTTCCAACTGTCATTTCAACCCATTACCCTAAAACCTATGGATATGAACTTGAGACTCCTCACACACTGATGGAATTTGTAAGAATGATTAGAGCACAGGCACAAATGTTCAAACAAAAAGACCAACTATCCTCAATCTAATAATTAATAACTATTGCATCTTTACCAAATGTAGCTTCAGTCTTTATCAAGTCTTTATTTCCCTATAGATGTTGCTTACTAAGGAGGTTATAGAATTGTCCAACAGTAGTCAATCAAGAGTGACCTTTCACTTTTTAGGCTCTATTCATCAGCATCCAACCAAACCCCAAAACCTATAATAATCACTTCAATCATAATCGTAATAAAACTCCTACTTTTTATTAATAAAAAAGACATGTGATGTGTTCTTCCTGCTGCAGTAAGTAATAAAACTAACTTGTTTCAGACAAGTGTGTTCCAGATATAATTGACTGGACAGCCATGGTGTGAATTAATATAAACAATAAAGGAATACTATATGTTGGGGGATTTAAAAGCAGGGAGAGAGTGATCACAGGTACTGAAAGAATAGCCAATGACACAGAATACAAATTAAGAACATATAGCATCCTGGAAGCCAAGGGCAAATAAGATCAACTGGATCAAGTGCTTTTGAGAAGTCAAGTAAGATGAGTACCCATAAATGATGTGGAAACTTGGAAGTTGTTAGTGACCTTGATAAAGGGCAGCAAAATGGTGAAAACTATGATTGATAGAGGTTCAGAAGGGGATAAGGAGGAGAAATTGAAGGCAGCATGTACAGGAAACCCTTTCAAGATATTTTAATGTGAAGACAAGAAGAGAAAAAAGTATAATCACGGGAGAACAAAATGGGATCAAAAGACTGCTTCATTAAGATGAGAGAAAAAGCAATTCCCTGTACTGATTAGAGCACTCCAGTTGAGACAGGGAAACTGTGATGCTGGAGAGAAACAATTACGGAGCCATGTTCTTCTGTGAAAATGCATCAAGTTGCTAAGCAGGAATTTGAAAAAAACATGATGGTATGAGTGTGTACCAATCAAAAGAGATGTGTGGGGTAGAATTAGAAAAGGACCTCCTTTTGTTATGATATATATCAGAGAAAGAGACAGGAAGATGGGTTGTCAGACTGGGGATAGAAAGGAGAGTGATATTAGAGTGTTGGGGAAAACAGTAGCACATGGATAAGAGAAGTAAAGAAAGTAGAGTCTAGGGATGTAAACATGATTGCAGAGCAGAATCAAGTGTTTACTTGAAGTAAGCAAATGTTAATCCATTCATCATTTCCCATATAATAATTCTCTCAGGAAGTATTTATATCAATAGAACATACCATAATAGTAAGTGTAAGAGGTGAATCTATGAACACTTCCTACTCTTATCTCTAATTAAAGCATTCCATAAAGATGTGTTCTCATCTCTTTGCTTTCTAACTCATTCTTTGAGATCTCATCCAATCCTATGCTTTCAAGTATAGTAAAGGACTAGGTTAAATGTTCCAACATACATGCTCCAAGTTACTGTTTTTTCATTGAAATAGTAGATTAACTGCCTAATAGAATTATAATGGCACAATTAATTATCATTTTTTATTTCTAGTGTCCATTTTTAAGAAGTAAAAATACAATATAAAATTCTTTTTAATATATTTTAGGTAAGCCAACATATCTGAAATACTAAGAGTTCAAGAAGTAATATAGAAATTATTTGGGTACTTTGCAGTTTTTTTTTTTTTTTTTTTTTTTTTTTTTTACCTTTCTCCTTTCATGGTTCTTTTTTATTCATTTATTTATTTTTTTTATTTTACAACACCATTCAGTTCCACATAATAGCCACAGATTCCCATGCTCTCCCCCCCCCCCGCCCCCGCCCACCTCCCCCTCCCCCGAGCCCACCCCCCATTCTCACCTCCTCCAGATCAAGGTCTCCCCCGAGGACCGGGATCCACCTGATAGACTCAATCCAGGCAGGTCCAGTCCCCCCTCCCAGACAGAGCCAAGCGTCCCTGCTAAAGTCCCAGGATTCAAACAGCCAACTCATGCAACGAGCCCAGGACCCGGCACCACCGCCCAGCTGCCTCCCAAACAGATCAAGCCAAATGACTGTCTCACCCATTCAGAGGGCCTGATCCAGTTGGGGGCCCCTCAGCCTTTGGTTCATAGTTCATGTGCTTCCATTCATTTGGTTATTTGTCCCTGTGCTTTATCCAACCTTGGTTTCAACTTCTCGCTCATATAAGCCCTCCTTTCTCACTAATTAGACTCCCAGCGCTCCACCAGGGGCCCAGTCGTGGATGTCTGCACCCAGATTCCTCAGTTCTTGGATGGGTTTTATGGCACAATTGTCAGGGTGTTTGGGCATCCCATCACCAGAGTAGGTCAGTCCCGGCCGTCTCTCGACCATTGCCAGCAGTCTTTTGCGGGGGTATCTTTGTGGATCTCCATGGGCCTCCCTAGCTCTCTGCTTCCTCCCCTTCTCATGTGGTCTTCATTTACCATGGTCTCCTATTCCTTGTTCTCCCTCTCTTTTCTTGATACAGCTAGGATCTCCCGCTCTCTTTCCCTCGACCCTCGCCGTTCATTGCTCCTACTCATGCCCAGGCTGTTCATGTAGATCTCATCCATTTCTCCGTGTCTTTCTTGGGGTCCCGTTTTCCAGGTAGCCTCACTGGTGATGTGAGTAGCAGTCCAGTCATCCTTGTTCCACATCTAGCATCTTCCTATGAGTGAGTACATACCATATTTGTCTTTCTGAGTCTGGGTTACCTCACTCAGGATGATTTTTTCTAGATCCATCCATTTGCCTGCAAACCTCATGATGTCATTGTTTTTCTCTACTGAGTAGTATTCCATTGTGTATATGTGCCACAATTTATTTATCCATTGTTCAGTTGAAGGGCATCTAGGTTGTTTCCAGGTTTTGGTTATTACAAACAATGCTGAAAAGAACATAGCTGAGCAAGTGCTCTTGTGGTATGATTGAGCATTTCTTGGGTATATGCCCAGGAGTGGTATAGCTGGATCTTGGGGGAGATTGATTCCCAATTTTCTAAGAAAGTGCCATATTGATTTCCAAAGTGGTTGTACAAGTTTGCATTCCCACCAGCAGTGGAGGAGAGTTCCCCTAGTTCCACATCCTCTCCAGCATAAAGTGTCCTCAGTGTTTTTGATCTTAGCCATTCTGACAGGCATAAGGTGGTATCTCAGGGTTGTTCTGGTTTGCATTTCCCTGATGATTAGGGATGTTGAGCAATTCCTTAAATGTCTTTCAGCCATTTCATTTTAGAGTTTCCTCTGTTGAGAATTCTCTGTTTAGTTCTAAAGCCCATTTCTCAATTGGACTGTTGGTCGTTTTGATGTCTAATTTCTTGAGTTCCTTATATATTCTGGATATCAGTCCTCTGTCAGATGTGGGATTGGTGAAAATCTTTTCCCATTCTGTAGGCTGTTGCTTTGCCTTGTTGACCGTATCCTTTGCTCTACAAAAGCTTCTCAGTTTCAAGAGGTCCCATTGATTGATTGTTTGTCTCAGTGTCTGTGATACTGGTGTTATATTTAGGAAGTGATCTCCTATGCCAATGTGTTCAAGACTACTTCCTACTTAATCTTCTAACAAGTTCAGAGTAGCCGGATTTATGTTGAGGTCTTTGATCCACTTGGACTTAAGTTTTGTGCACAGTGACAGATATGGATCTATTTGCAGCCTTCTACACATTGATATCCAGTTATGCCAGCACCATTTGTTGAAGATGCTTTCTTTTTTCCATTGTACACTTTTGGCTTCTTTGTCAAAAATTATATGTTCATAAGTGTGTGGGTTAATGTCAGGGTCTTCAATTCGATTCCATTGGTCCACATGCCGGTTTTTATGCCAATACCAAGCTGTTTTTATTACTGTAGCTCTACAGTAGAGCTTGAAGTCAGGGATTGTGATGCCTCCAGAGGTTGTTTTATTGTACAGGATTCTTTTGGCTATCCTGGGTTTTTTGTTTTTCCATATGAAGTTGAGTATTATTCTTTCCAGGTCTGTGAAGAATTGTGTTGGTATTTTGATGGGGATTGCATTGAATCTGTAGATTGCTTTTGGTAAGATTGCCATTTTTACTATGTTAACCCTGCCTATCCATGAGCATGGGAGATCTTTCCATTTTCTGACATCTACTTCAATTACTTTTTTCAGGGACTTAAAGTTCTTGTCATATAGGTCCTTCACTTGCTTGGTTAGTGTTAACCCAAGGTATTTTATGTCATTTGTGGCTATTGTAAAGGGTGATGTATCTCTAATTGCCTTCTCAGCTTCTTTGTCCATTGTATATAGGAGGGCTACTGATTTTATTGAATTGATCTTGTATCCTGCTATGTTGCTGAAGGTGTTTATAAACTTTATCAATTCCTGGGTGGAATCTTTGGGGTCACTCAAGTATACTATCATGTCATCTGCAAATAGGGAAAGCTTGACTTCTTCCTTTCCAATTTGTATCCCCTTAATCTCCTTATATTGTCTTATTGCTCTGGCTAGAACTTCAAGTACTATATTAAATAAGTATGGGGAGAGCAGACAGCCTTGCCTCATTCCTGATTTTAGTGGAATTGCTTTGTGTTTCTCTCCATTTAATTTGATGTTGGCTGTTGGCTTGTAAATTGCCTTTATTATGTTTAGGTATGTTCCCTGTATTCCTGATCGCTCCAAGACTTTTATCATGAAGGGGTGTTGGATTTTGTCACATGCCTTTTCTGCATCTAGTGAGATGATCATGTGGTTTTTTTTCTTTGAGTTTGTTTATATGGTGTATTACATTGATGGCCTTTCGTATGTTGAACCACCCTTGCATCCCTGGGATGAAGCCTACTTGATCATGGTGGATAATTGTTCTGATGTGTTCTTGGAGTCTGTTTGCCAGTATTTTATTGAGAATTTTTGCATCAATGTTCATGAGGGAGATCGGTCTGTAGTTCTCTTTCTTCATTGCATCCTTGTTTGGTTTAGGAATCAGGGTAATTGTAGCCTCATAGAAGGAGTTTGGTAATGTTCCTTGGTACTTTGCATTGTTACCCTAAACCTTCAAAATGAATTTTTTAACGATTTAGAATAGATTAAGGAAAAATTAACAAGCTTCAAGGAGATGAAGTTTCATCTGTACTGGTTACTTTTCATAGTGCTGGAGGGATTATGCATTTTACCAGGGGAAAAAGTAATTATCAATTGTACCCAGCTACGAACCTTGTGGGCTACACTAAAGACTACCCTAGGACTATATGCCACTGCTGCAATAGTGGTACAAACATCACGGAAGAAACCAACCACTTTCTCATTGGATTGAAGTCCAATTCTACAGAATGAAACACATTTCTGGCATTATTATTTGGCCAAGAACCTATGACTAGGCAGGCTATAGGCCATAGGGAGAACCTACCATCATTGTTATGCTAAATGGATAAAGTATTAATCCAGTTCCTAATGAGTTATTATTATATTTATAGATTAATGTATCTCTCAACCCTTACTAGACAAGCTGCAACAACTAGCAAAAATTCAGAGAATAAAGTACTGCATAATGCACCACCCTAAGTGAAACATATGTGCTTCACCTCTTCCCCCAAAGGCTCAGTAATCATTGTGGACGAGTGGATAGAAAGAGCATATGAGTCATAGTCAGTGGATGACTGGATAAAACCTGGCAGCTTCAAATATGAGCCCACAGCACTTATAACAGCATGCATAAAACCTGAGCAAGTCCAACCATGTCTAGAATTCCACTAACATCAGGAAAAAGACAAGGCTTCCACTCTCTCCATACTTATTCAATAGAGTACTTGAAGTCTTAGAGCAATAAAATGTCCCTCAACAGAAGAATGGATAAAGAAAACATGGTACACTGGAGTATTATCCATCCCTTAAAACCTGACATCATGGCTGGGCAGTGGTGGCTCAGTCCTTTAATCCAGCATTTGGGTGCCAGAGGCAGGCAGATCTCAGCCAGGTATACACAAAGAAATCCTGACTCAAAAAAAAAAAAGATATCATAAAATTTGCAGGCAAAGGGCCTAATCCAGCCCCATGGAGGCTCTACAGCTGTTGTTCTAAAGTTCATGAGTTCCCACTAGCTTGGTTCAGCTGTCTCTGAAGTTTTCCCCATCATGATCTTGATGCCCCTTGCTCATAGAGTCCCTCTTCTCCCTCTTTGACTGGACTCCTGGAGCTTGGCTTTGTGCTTGACTGTGGACCTCTGCATCTGCTTCCATCAGTTACTGGATGAAGGCTCTGTGATGCAGTTAGGGTATTCACTGATCTGATTATTGGAGTAAGCCAGCTCAGGCATGCTCTCCACTCTTATTAGTAGTCTAAACTGGGGTCATCCTTGTGAATTCCTGGAAACTTCCCTAGCTTCTCTGCATAAGCAAGACAGTTGTGTAGCTTGGTCTGCTTATGGGTCTGCTTAAGGGGCCCCCTGACAGTAGGATCAGGATCTATCCCTGGTGTATGAACTGGCTTTTTGGAACCCATTACCTATGGTGGGGAACCTTGCACAGCCTTGATGTAGGAGGGAGGGGCTTGGACATGTCTCAACTGAATGTTTCAGGCTCTTCTGACTCACCATGGGAGGCCTTACCTTTCCATAAGAGGGAATGGTGGGTAGGTTGGGGGGTAACTGGGGGGAGGAGAGAGGAAAGGGAAAAGAGGGGTATTTGTGGTTGCTATGTAAAATGAATAAAAAAATTCTTAATAAAGAAAAAGGAAAAAAAGAAATTTGCAGGCAAATGGATGGAACCAGAAAAAAAAAAAAAAATCATCCCGAGTAAGATAACTCAGACCCAAGATAAATGTGGTATGTATTCATTTACATGTGGATATTAGTCATTAAATAAATGATAACAAACCTACAATCTGTAGTCCCAGAGAAGTTAGTTAGAAAGAAAGGGGCTAAGGACACAAGGATCTCCTTAGAGGAGAAAAATAGAATGGATTTTATGGATGGAGTCCGGGCAAAGCCAAAGGAGAATCAGAGGATAAAATGAGGAGGGGTGGGGGGAACATACGGTTGAGAGAGGGAATGAGGGGAGAAACAGAACTGAGAGGCATTTGAAGGATGGTATGGAAACCTAGTGCTGTGGAAAATGCCCAAAATATATAAATGCAACCCTAGTAAGGCCTCCTAATAATGGAGATGACAGAGTCCCAACTGGCCATCTCTTGTCACCAAATGAGTACCAGACATAGGTTGCATTAATTTGAATTGTTTGCCAGTGGGTCCCATGAAAATCCTCAACAACCAAGGTTGTTGCTTAAAAAATGAGTTGTTCTCCACAAACCAGCTGTGGAACACCACGGCCAAAGACAACATTCACACAACTCATTGAACATGGAGACATCAACCTGGTGCCTTCATGGAGCCTTCACCCATACATTCTAGTGTCTTTGGTGCAGAGAGGTACTCTGCAGGCTACCAAAAAAGAAACTAAACTACCAACCCAGCCACAAAACCTTTGAACTGCAGTATCCTGCCTACAAGATATACTAGGGCAATGGTGGCACAGAACTTGTGGGAAGAGCCAACCGGTGTCTGATTTTACTTATGGCCCACTGCATAAAGGGGAACTCATATCTGACACTGTTTGGGTGACCAAGGACTGGAGACTAAGTGATAGCCCAGAGAGCTAGGATAAAACTATACTCATAAAACAGTGCCTTATTCAGCCATCATCATAGAGGCTTCCTCCTGCTGCAGATGGGAACAAATGCAGAGACCCACAACCATTAGAGAGAGAGAGAGAGAGAGAGAGAGAGAGAGAGAGAGAGAGAGAGAGAGAGAGAGAGAGAGAGATCTCCATCAAATCTCAAATCTCTCCCCTCAGAGTTCAGGGAACCTCACTGAAGAGGAGGTGGAAAGTGTATGATCCAGGGGGGAAGGAGGACACCAGGGGAACAGGGCCTTCTGAATCAACTGAGCTAGGCTCATATAAACTCACAGAGACTCAAGCAGCAAAAATGGAGCCTACCCAGGTCTACACTGGGTCTTCTGTGTATATATTCCAGCTTTCATGTTAGTATTTTTATGGGACTCCTGTGTGTATGACTCAGTGGGTCTTTGGTTCTTATGCCTACTCTTGACACTATTTTCCTTCTGTTGGGTTACCTTGATGTAAGGGTTTTGGTTTTATCTTACTATATTTTATTTTGTCATGTTTGGTTGTTATCTCCTAGAAGCCTGCTCTTTTCTTTTGAGAGACAGAAAGGGAGCAGATCTGGAAGGTAGGAGAGGTGGAGATAGACTTGGAGGAATAAAGGGAGGGGGAACTGTAATCAAGATATATTCTGTGAGAATATATCTATTTCCAATAATTGAAAAAATAAAAAATAGATAAATATAAAAATAAAGGAGGTATGCCATCCTATATAAGATCTATGCATTCTTTCATTATTCCAGTGGAAGGATCTTCTCAGTGGGTCAAATTTCCCTTGTCCTGAAATATTAAGGAATGGACATATCTTCTAGTCCATTGAGAGAGGTATCTTTATCTAGATTCACAATTCAAAGGTCTTAATGATAGATGTTTCTTGTCAATGCATGGTACATTTATTGAATAACAAAAGCAAAATAAACTTTCTGTGAATAGGAAGATCTTCACTCAAAGGGTCCTAAAATCTGACATAATTATTAACCAAGTAGAAACTATACCTGTTCTGGAAGGCACAAGAAAAAATACAAGTATCTTTGCTTGTATAGGTGCCTAGAGAAGATTGTCTTAACTTTATAAAAACCCCTGAGCCAAGTTTTGTAATTTCCTGTAAATCTGCAGGCAGGGGTGGCAGCTGCATGCCTAAGCAACCATTTTCCACTGAATTACTGAAATAAAGAAAGGTCATTGGCTAGCCGACCCTGTGATAGAAAAAATGGCTTTGTCCTCAACTCTCACTATACCACTGAGTCATCTTTTGGCATCATCCTTTACTCCTGAAAACTGGGTCATTTCTATCCATATATAAGTCTTTTCTAAAGCAGTCCATCTTAAAAGAGCAGGTAAGGCAGAGACCCTCCCAGGTCTCACCCAATAGCCATGTCTACTTGCTAAGTGATTGCTGTGTTTCCCTTCTGAGCTGTGTAAGGTGTGCTGTCTACAGAAGTCCTCTCCTCTCTGTCCAATGGCTCCTTCTGGGAGACCCCAATACTCAGTCTGCCAAGATCCTTTCTAAACTGCATCACTTTTTATTAAGAAATTTTTTATTCATTTTATATACCAGCCACAGATCCCCCTCTCATCCCTCCTTCTGTTCCAGTTTAGCTTCCTCCCCCTAATCCACTCCCCCTCCCCTCCTCCAAAAAGGTAAGGCCTCCCATGTGGAGTCAGCAAAGCCTGGTACATTCATTTGGGGCAGATCCAAGCCCCTTCCCCCTGCATCAAGGCTGTGCAAAGTGTTCCATCCATTGTAAGTAATGGGCTCCAAAAAGCCATCTCATGCACCAGGGGTAGATCCTGATCCCACTGCCAGGGGTCCCTTAAACAGACCAATATTTGCACCAAATTAACCCACCTCTGGGAAGTTAGTCTTGCATCTAACTCTTTCTCAAAGCAATCAGAACCTGTTCACTTCCCTTATAGCATGAAGATAAAAAATGTGGAAGTAGGGGAAGCAGTGAAAAGAACAGTAACCTTTACTGAACTCTAAAGCATTGAGTACACTACAACTGATTTAAATATTTCTCATATTTATTCATCATAAAATTAAATTCTCACCTCTAACTGGTAAAGCAATTCTGTGAGTCTATGAGCCCCATTTTTGCAGAATGGAAAGTAAGTCATATAAGTTGCTTGTAAGAAGTCCCCCAGTGAAGCCTGTACTCATATCCAGATTATAAATCCATACTCTTTATGGACCATTTAATCATGTTTTAAGTGGACCACTAATTCTTTCATATAATTAATTGACACTCCATGTGTTGTTATGACTTCATTTCCTGTCACTGTACTCACTTCATCTAAGACACCACATCTTCCTCCCCACTAGCTCTTAGACTAAGATCCTTCATGAAAAATGGACTGTGGAAGCAATTAAGAGACTTGTAAGTACTATTGTAAAATTATATTTATATGCATAAGTAAAAGTATATGCTTTTGAAGAAATAT
Organism: Peromyscus leucopus; assembly: GCF_004664715.2. Taxonomy (NCBI): domain Eukaryota; kingdom Metazoa; phylum Chordata; class Mammalia; order Rodentia; family Cricetidae; genus Peromyscus; species Peromyscus leucopus. The sequence continues at coordinate 507,424 of NC_051065.1, read as the reverse complement.
AGCTTGGTAAGAATATTATTTAAAAATTATTAACTAATATTATTTGTAATGCAGATATTTTTTTAAATTTAATTAAAATGTATGAAGAAATAATTACTAATTAAAATGATTTAAAAACAAATAAATCTACAATAAAAGTATAAACAAAGTCTAATTTAAAATATGCTAAAATTACACTCAGTTTGTATATACTGTTTCTCTTATATAGTTAAGAAATCAGAAAATTCACTTAGAACTTATAAGCATCTGGATTCAAATATTCTGCATAATACATTTACTGGCAGAATCACTCGCCTAACTCAGGGATATTGGGAAAGAACAGTGAGTGTGTGTGTGTGTGTGTGTGTGTGTGTGTGTGTGTGTGTGTGTGTGTGTATGAGAGAGAGAGAATCCTAACTTGTCCTTTAGTATTGAACTGAGAAAGCACACACATGAGGAAGAATATGTTAGATAAAGGCAGACTGATTGTTCCATACTTTGTGTCTGCTACAATAATGATAAATCTCTCTGACGATTTTCTTGTGTGGCTGCTAGCCCTGATCAGACATGTCTTCCTCCTTCTATACCTGGCAGCTACTCTGCTGAAGTTGGAGATTAGGAGTTCATAAGAACGTAATGTAAGTCAGAACTGTGCTAAGATTTATATCATGTAATAATACAGAAGGAGCGTTACATAAAATAACCACATGCTCATCACTAAGAATCAATAATCCTCTTTTGTTCCTTCTCCAGATGTAATTATCATACTGAAGTAGCTGAATATACTTCCTTATCAATATTTGGTCACATAAGTATCTATTCATAAATAATTTAACATACAGTATTTTCATGTTTTATAGCCATTTTATTTTCAAAATACACCTAATATTGCTACATGAAGATCTAGTTCATTTGCTTTAATTCATATTCACAATACATTTATCCTCTCCACCATAAATAGCTTTGTGGTGATATTTTATTTGTGCTGAAATGTGATATTTTATTTGTATGTTAATAAAGTTGCCTGGAGATCAGAGGTCAAATAGCCATAAACAGAAGTCAAGCGGTGGTACCCCACACCCTTAATCCAATCACATGGCAGGCAGGACCAAACATAGAGACCTGGAGGTCTGTATAGACAGACAGTGACGAGGATGTCATGTGGCTAGGCTTAGAGCCAATGAGAAGGCAGAACAGAAAAGCAATAAAAGCACAGGTCAGACAGGAAGAAGCTCTCTCTGTGGAAGCTACTGCTGGTGGAAAGCTGAGGCTAAACGTGGCTATTTGCTCTAATCTCTTCGGTTATTACCTCTGTATTTGGGTCTGTGTTTCTTATTTAATAAGACTGTTTAGAAATTCATCTACATAGCTATTTGTATTATATCCAAGTTTCCAATACTAAAATCAATGTAGCAACAAAAATTCATGGCATAGATAAGGAATCTCCCTATAGTGCATGCTAGCAGTGCAATTACTAGCCTTAAATATAAATTTTCAATATGTCTAGATATTGTTAAAATGACTTGTGATGAGGTTTGGCAATTTGTTCTCCCAGAAACAAAATTTGTCCCCAGATTCCAACAAACTCTCATGCATTTGCTATTACTATCCAATTTTTTCAAATGTTCCAAAGTGACAAATATAAAATGATATATCCTTGATTTCTTAATATTTGTTGCCCTTGATAATTGTAAGCTGAATGTTGGTGGCCATCTTTGTAGATGGCCTGTTCCTACTGACGATTTTTAATGCTACTCAGTAAGTTGCTCTTCATTTCCTACCAATTGTTTTTGTTTGTTTGTTTGTTTTTGTTTTTTGAGACAGGGTTTCTCTGTGTAGCTTTGGTGCCTGTCCTGGATCTCACACTGTAGACCAGGCTGTCCTCAAACTCACAGAGATCCTCCTCCTAGCTCTATCTCCCGAGTGCTGGGATTAAAGTTGTGTGCCACCACCATCCTGTTGTTGATGATATATATATATAGCCTGTAAAGTAGTTATTTGATTTAGTTGGTTCTATAAAATTTCTAGAAAATAAATGATTTTAATTTTTTGGTCTTAGCTAATTTTTTTTTTACTTTTTCTTTGATATACTGAAATTTTAAGTTGTTTTTGTACAATCAAATTGAGTAACCATTTCAGTTTTCCTTCTGGCATGTTCCTTGTTTATGTATTTGTTTGTTTTTCAAGGCTTGGAATCAAACACTTTTATACACCAATGAACTGTCTGCCACTGTAATACATTCACATCCCTTTGACGTGTATTTATAGAAATAACTTGCTACTATAAGGCAGAATATATTCATATTCCTCTTATATATTCATACAATTAAAAATATTTTTCTTACTTTATTTTTCTTTTTAAAAAAAAGTTATACTTACCTTAATTTTTCTGCAACTTTTTGTTTTAAATGTATGATATATGCCTATTTTTCTATTTAACCAGTTAAGTAAATACAATCAATAATCTATATTCTCACCGATTTTTATACCACCCATTAATTTGACTTCCAAGATGGCTTAATTCTGGGAGTTATATCTAGTCCAGTTGTTTAATAAAGACAGAGAATAAATTAATAATTAGATATCTCATAAGCATTCTATAATTATTACTGCTATTTTTTACTTTTTAAAGGATAATAATACATGTTTTATTACAATTAATCTGAAGAATTATTAAATATTGCTTATATACAGCAAAACTATGGCATACAAAAACCTGTCAGTAGATACTTCTGAGTTTTCCATTTATACACTTATCTTTTACAATCAATAATTATATTACATGTTTTCTTATTTCATGGGCCTGGGTCCGAGATATATTAAATACAAATTTTGCAGCAGCATGTATCTGAGAAACAAGGTAGCATTTTTACTATCAATTCAATGTTTAAAATTAGTACATTTGCTTTTTTCTTATTCCATGTTCATATTAGAATTTATATTTAGAAAAGCATACAGTTAAATATCCTGCATTACATGACCAATTTATTCTCTTAAGATTTAAAACTCTTCAGTGCTCCCAAAATTCCATATACTTTGTTCCTTGTATATGTCAGTAGGCACTTTTCTAAGCTGATAAATCATTTTTGGACATTTATTTCTCAAACTTTTTCCCTCAAAATCCATTTTTTAATATATTGAGAGTGTCATACACACACACACACACACACACACACACACACACAATATACTTTGATCAAATTACTCCCACCTTCTCTCCCCCAACTTTTCCCAAATCCCTCACTACCAATTTTCTCTCCTAAATTCATATGCTCTCTTTCTTTTCTTTTTTTTTTTTTTTTTTTTGAGGTTTTAATGAAAAGATTTTTTTTATTTTATTTTACAATACTATTCAGTTCTACATAACAGCCACAGATTTCCTTGTTCTCCCCCTTCCTGCCCTGCTCCCCTTCTCCCCAGCCCACCCCCCTTGCGCACCACCTCCAGATCAACGCCACCCCCGAGGACTGAGATCGACCTGATAGACTCAGTCCAGGCAGGTCCAGTCCCCTCCTCCCAGATTGAGCCAAGCATCCCTATATAAGTCCCAGGTTTCAAACAGCCAACTTATGCAATGAGCCCAGGATCTGGTACCACTGCCTAGATGCCTCCCAAACAGATCAAGCCAATCAACTGTCTCACCTATTCAGAGGGCCTGATCCAGTTGGGGGCCCCTCAGCCTTTGGTTCATAGTTCATGTGTTTCCATTCGTTTGGCTATTTGTCCCTGTGCTTTATCCAACTTTGGTTTCAACAATTCTTGCTCATATAAACCCTCCTCTTTCTCGCTAATTAGACTCCCAGCGCTCCACCCAGGGGCCTAGCTGTGGATGTCTGCATCCAGATTCCTCAGTCCTTGGATGGGGTTTCTGGCACAACTATTAGGGTGTTTGGCCATCCCATCACCAGAGTAGGTCAGTCCCGGCTGTCTCTCTGCCATTGTCAGCAGTCTTTTGTGGGGGTATCTTTGTGGATTTCTGTGGGCCTCTTTAGCACTTTGTTTCTTCCTTTTCTCATGTGGTCTTCATCTACCATGGTCTCCTATTCCTTGTTCTCCCTCTCTGTTCTTGATCCAGGTAGGATCTCCTGCTCTCTTTCCCTCGACCCTCGCTGTTCATTGCTCCCACTCATGTCCAGGCTGTTCATGAAGATCTCATCCATTTCTCTGTCATTGGGTGATCCCCATGTCTTTCTTGGGGTCCTGTTTTCCAAGTAGCCTCACTGGTGATGTGAGTAGCAGTCCAGTCATCCTTGTTCCACATCTAGTATCCTCCTATGAGTGAGTACATACCATGCACAAAACTTAAGTCCAAGTGGATCAAGGACCTCAACATAAATCCAGCCACTCTGAACCTGCTAGAAGAGAAAGTAGGAAGTAGTCTTGAACACATTGGCATAGGAGATCACTTCCTAAATATAACACCAGTAGCACAGGCACTGAGAGAAACAATCAATCAATGGGACCTCTTGAAACTGAGAAGCTTTTGTAGAGCAAAGGATACAGTCAAGAAGGCAAAGCAACAGCCTACAGAATGGGAAAAGATCTTCACCAACCCCACATCTGACAGAGGACTGATATCCAGAATATATAAGGAACTCAAAAAATTAGACATCAAAACGACCAACAGTCCAATTGAGAAATGGGCTTTAGAACTAAACAGAGAATTCTCAACAGAGGAAACTCAAATGGCTGAAAGACATTTAAGTAATTGCTCAACATCCCTAATCATCAGGGAAATGCAAATCAAAACAACTCTGAGATACCACCTTACGCCTGTCAGAATGGATAAGATCAAAAACACTGAGGACACTTTATGCTGGAGAGGATGTGGAACTAGGGGAACTCTCCTCCACTGCTGGTGGGAATGCAAACTTGTACAACCACTTTGGAAATCAATATGGCACTTTCTTAGAAAATTGGGAATCAATCTCCCCCAAGATCCAGCTATACCACTCTTGGGTATATACCCAAGAAATGCTCAATCATACCACAAGAGCACTTGCTCAGCTATGTTTATATCATCATTGTTTGTAATAACCAAAACCTGGAAACAACCTAGATGCCCTTCAACTGAACAATGGATAAATAAATTGTGGCACATATACACAATGGAATAATACTCAGCAGAGAAAAACAATGACATCATGAGGTTTGCAAGCAAATGGATGGATCTAGAAAAAATCATCCTGCGTGAGGTAACCCAGACTCAGAAAGACATATGCTCTCTATCTAAACCCACCAAGTGAGCTTAATACTGCTGGCATGCACATGAGTTCAGGGTGATCCATGGAGCATGGGCAGCATGCTCTGTATTTCCTTAGCACCGTTGCTTTCTGTTCTTTTTATTGTTATTTCACTTGGTTCCTGTTTGCGTGATTTTTCCCTCCCACCTTCCTTTCAGGCTTTCTGCTGTTCATTTTCTACCTGCTGTATCACACAGCAACTTTCAAATGACTCATTTTCTTTACCTCGTTTGTTTTATGTTTATCATTTAAGAATGTCACAAATGTCGGTCAAGTCTAACCCCTTCCCTTCCCCTCTCATTTCTCCCTGTACTCTCCATTAATTTCCTCTCCCAGTATCATGTGTTGTTTTATAACCCAGTGAATCCACTTAGTGGATGCTCTATGTGCATTTGGCATAGGACCATCTACTGGAGGTTGGGTAGCCTCACATTCCTGTAGAAGACTGACTAACCTGACACCAGAAGCATCTCAACTACAAGTGGGGCTTCATGAACCCTTCCTCCATCTATACTGGGACTTTGGCAGGCTTGGGCTTGTACGGCCTTCAAAATTACAACTGCTATGGGTCCATGAGTATGACAGCCCTGTTATGTCCAAGAAACACTTTCACTGCAGATGTCTGCTCCTTCTAGCTCTTTCGATTCTTTCACCCTCTGCCATGCTGATCCCTGAGCTTTGGATGGAGGAAGTGTTACGTAGATATCCCACTTAGATATGAGCACAACGAAGTCTCTTATGCTCTGCAATTGACCAGTTTCTCTGATGAGGGTTAAGAGATTCACTATTTTATGGCTATAAAGATAAGGGGGTAGTTTAATACTATGTCCATTTGCTGGGATAATAAATAGTATTAGTTTCTCCCCAAGGCTTATGATCTTTGGAAGGTAAGTTCCCAGTTACCTAAGTGATTCCCACCCAGACATGTACAGCTGTGACTACTTGTTATGATATGACTAACTGCTTTTTTTTTATTACTGTATCTTGCTTGTGCATATACCCCAAAATTGTTTTGACCATAGGTCTTTGGCCAAATTAATGATAGCAGGCACAAGTTCTGTCTTACGAAGTAAGCCTTAAACCTAATCAGAACGTGGTTGGTTACTCCCATAACCATTCATGCCACTGTTGCACCAATAGATCTATCTGGCTAAGATAGTCATTCACAGCTGGGTGAGAATTTTGACTTCTCCTCGTGCATCCTAAATAGAAATTTTCAGCACTATGAAAGCTAGCTGGTGGGTATGAGGCTCCCCAGTCACTTCCAGATTGATTTCTCCACCTCTTTTGATTAAACTATGTGGTGTCTTCAACAATGAATTCTTAACATCAAGTCTTGCACTGGACTTTTTATTTGAAAGTCTACAGCATCTGGGAGAGGTATCCTCCTTATATGGTAACTCCATATACATTCCTTTAACATATGCATTCATTTTAGGACGCTTCCACCGAAGTAGTTTCCATCTGACTTTTTCAGTGTTCTTCACCTTTAGTTACCCCTCCCTAAATTCCCTTCTCTATCTTCCCTGACCTCAAATTTGCAAGTAACTTGGATGGAACTGAAAATAATCCTCATGCATGATAACAGAAAGACAAACACCACATTTTCTCTTTAATATGTGAATGCAACTGAATCCTTAGTTATGTGTGTTTAAATTTAAGTACCCAAAGAAATCAAGAAATTAGTTAAGGTCCATGATGGGACTTTCAAGGCAAAATGGAGAAAATAGAAGTGGTGTGAAGGGGAAAGGGAGAATAATGGAATGGGAAGGGTTAAATGATTTATTTTCTAATAAATACATTTATAATTATAAGCTTCTGTTTTAAGTGATTAGGATACTCTGTGTGTGAGGCTTTATATGTACTATGCTTACTGATTCAATTATAAATATTGTATGATATCTATTTTACTTTCTTCATTAACTTATGAATTATTAAAAAGTCTATTTCTCAACTTCCAGCTACATGGAAGAGTGGGGGCCATTTTCTAGAGTTGGTATCTGATATTATTGAATTTACTTCACAGAACTTTGTGTGACTTATTTTATATACTTGTATGTTAGTTATAGCAGCTTCTATTTGTCAAGCATTTACTGGCATTAAGCACTATTCTAGGTGGCTTATTTATTTTACTTTGCCAGGAATCATAAAAACACCTTGGTAATATTACTACCTGTAATTTACAAATAACTATCTATAATTTACAATTATGAGACATAAGATGGTAAAATAACACAACTAGTAAGTTGCAGTACAGGGAATTGGAGTTGGTCAGCCTCCAAATTATCACCTCTCAAGCTGCCCCTGAACTTGTGTCTGAAGAGACCAGAGGTATACATTTGTTGAGTCAATTGTTGTATGTGCATATGTAAGATCAACTTGGTTAACTGAGTCATTGAAATCTTATCATTTCAAACTATTTTGCCTGGTTAGTTTATTAATTTCTGACAAATATGTTAGCATTTCCTATTTGGATTATAATTTTATTAATTTCATAAAATCATTGCTAATGTTATATATCACAAGTTGATTTCGGTTCACAAATATATTGAGTTATATTGTGGTGTTCTTATCTCTACTATACATTACAATAAATTCAATTATGTCTGATATGTATTTGCTATACTGCCTGCTTTTAAATATTTGTTCAGATTGGACTGAAATATTATTTTCCTTTTAAATTAATAATATATATTTAAATTAATAATATATAATATGCAGTATATACAGATGTTCACATTTATATGTTGTAAACAACTTTTAAACTGGATTTGGGGTTTTATTCACTTGGAGAAATTCTGTATCTTAATACTTGGATTCAGTGCTAGAAACATTACTCAGAGGTGGAGTAATTACCCTGAACATGCACAGCCCTCGTGCTTAATCCTCTACACTGAAAATAAATTTAAAAAACTTAGATATGTTACTCAGAATTTTCTCGCTGTAACAACTATATGAGATAAAATACTTTAAAGGAAGATACATTTATCTTGGTTTAGGGTTTGAATGTTTCAGTCCACAGTCAGCTAATTCCATTGCTGGTAGGTGGTGGTGAGGCAGAACACTGTGGGGAAAAAGCATCGTGGAGTGAAAATGCTGAGTTCACAATAGCCAAGGGGCAGAGAGAGAGAGAGACAAGAAGAGGACAGGAGCAGGAAACCATACAAAGTCACCAAGCTGGTGACCTATTGCCCCAGTCAAACCCCACTTCCTAAGTCTCTGCCAGTTTCCCAATAATGCCATCAATAGACGGATCAACTAACAGATTAAATCTTTCGATGAAGGCAGATTTCTTGTCATACATTCACCTCTCAATGTCATTACCAGCTGAGGATGCCTCCAATACTTGCTCTATGCCTCAGGCTCTATATGTAACTCTAGCCATTGAGTGTTAGCATTGCACTAACTTGGTTTATATGGTCTAGTTACCATCCTTTAACTGATATTTTTATTCTTTTCTCCAACCTGATTGATTAACCTTACAAGATGGCTCATTCTTTTTGTTTCTAGTGATACAGCTGCCTTTTTATCAGTGTATATTAATTGTACAAAATAATGGGTTTCATTGTGACATTTTCATACTTGCATAGTATGCTTTGATCATTTCATTTTCACAGTAATAATTCTGAGCTATGAATAGCTGTGGAAGGTTTTATTAATCCCAGAACCACAGAACATCAATGTGTCCATAACTTTGTCTCTACCCAAATAAAACCAACATCAGCTATTTTCTTTTTCTTAACTTAAAAAAAACTTAAAAACATTTTTTATATATTTTGATTATTTAACCATGTTTTTTTCTCCCAACTCCTCCCAGATCTTCCCCAGCCTAATATATGTTCTCTCTCTGTCTTGCTCTGTGTGACTCTGTCTCTCTCTGTCTATGTCTCTGTCTGTCTCTCTGACTGTCTCTGCCTCCAGAATAAACAAAACAAAACACTAAAATCAAAACAAATAGCAAAAATACAATAAGATTAAAAAATACCAAAACAAAACCAAAAGCTCACATACACACATCCCACTCCACACAAAAAAAACACTCAGGGTCTCTTGCGTTAATCAACTACTCCTGAGCATGAAGCCTGTCCTGGAGCGCAGTTGATATATCCCATGATACCCCATCAAAGAAAACAGGTTTTCCCTCTCCCAGCAGCTATCAATTGTGAATAACTTCTCAGTTAGGGATGGGAATTTCTGTCCACTCCCCCTTCTCATCGCTGTTTTTTCTGGTTTGAACCTGCACAGGTCTTGCTTGTGTGACCAAGGTCTCTTCGAATTTATGTGTACATCAGTCCTGTTGGAGCTGCAAAACAAGGTTTCCTTGGAGTCACCTCTGGCTTGCAGCCTTCCTGCCTCCCTTTTACATAGATCTCTGAGCCTTGAGGACAGGCGTTCAATGAAGAAATTCCATTTAAAACTGAATGCTCCAAAGTTTTTCACTCTCTGTACGTTGTTTTAGTTGTGGGTCTCTGTTAATGAGTATCTACTGCAAGAATAAACTTCTCTGATGAGGATTAACTGATACACTGATCTATGAGTATAGCAGTGTGTCTTAGGAGTCATTTTATTGCTATGCTCCTTTATCAGAATAATAGTTTGTTTTTGCCAATGATTCTTATGTTGTGTTGCATATTTCTGGAATCAATGTCCTATTGTATGAATTTAGCAATTCCTTTAGCAAGAGTTGACAAAAGGGAAACTTTCTCATTCTTTCTGAAAACAAATGTCTTCATTTTCCCATCATCCCTAAATTATACACAATTATAGTTACTGTTAATTTTCTTTCAATAATTAAAGACTGTATTTGTAGTGTCTCCTGGTATCCATTTTAATCATTAATATTCTGCTGTATCAGTCTTGTATCATCATGGATAATGTGACTTTCTCCTTTAGTATATTTTAATTTCTTAATTATTTTTTCAAGAATGAGTATAATAGCTACTGATCTTGTTGCTGTAACAAATTACTTGACAAACATAGGGAGGGAGGGTTTATTTTGACTCTCAGCTCATGGACATCCAACCCATCATTGCAGGGAAGTCCAGTGGAAATCGAAGAAGACATGTGGATACACTAAATCCCCAGTTGGAAACCGCACAGCAATGAATGCTCAGTTCACATTTTCCAGTTCACATAATGGTGCTTTCCACATTTAGGGTGGTCCTTCCCACCTCAATGAACCTAATCTAGACAATCCCTCACAGACAAGCTCATAGATTTGTTTCCACATGGATTCTAAATCCTGTCAAGATGACAGTGTTCCCAGGTTCTAGCTATGCTGTGCAGGAAAATTTAAAATATCTGCCTTCAAGTGATCCTTCCACTTCAGCCTAACCAAGTAGCTGAACCATGTGTGAACCACAGTGCCTGGATACCTCTGTTTCTGTGATGGTTCTCTGAATGAGCCTTATGTTTCCTTCAGTTTGGGGACTGGCTGTGTTCTGTAAATGTAGAATATTCTCTACTGTTATCTATTTGGCTAGTCTGTCATAGTCTTTTTATTTATACTGTAAGTACTGTTTAAGTTTTCTGATTTTTGTTCTTTACAATACCATAAAATATTTGTATTTCTACATCAGGGCATTGTATAGTAGGTGGTGTCCTTCTGTTTTCCTTCAAGTTGAGAATATCATTAGACTTCTCTAGTCCATTATCCATCAAATCTACTGATAATTTTGTTTCTAGAAACTCTATTTTAGTTGGTTTTCATAAATGTCTTTCAGTTTTGGCTTATTAACTTATACCTTTTACTATTTTACATTTAACTTTTAAAACACATCTATTGATGGGGCTTTTTTTGTTTTTGTGTTGGTATTGGGATTGATAAATTTGTGGTTCTGGGGATCAAACCCAAGGGCTCAAGGATATGACAGGTACTCTACACTGGAGCCACACCCTCATATATGTACCTTTTAAATGTTAAACAATCCTACATTTCTAGATTTTACTGGTTCTACCTTAGAGTGATTAATTTTCTTATTTTATTTGATTTTTCTACTATTAGTTGATTTTTTTAACTTTTATGGCATTTGTTTTACATGAAGATCTACCTACAAGAAATTTTCCTATAGCATAGCTAATTTTATTCTCCTGGGACCTTTACAATTTTTTAGTCAGTCATAAATAGTTTTTAATTTGTTTTCCTCAGATTAGGACTTCTCTAAAAATACTGATACTCCAGACATAACACACATATAGCACAGATGTAGTCTTTCCAAATCAGAGCCCTGAACAAACAGGCAATTTTCTTTCTGCTTCCTAGGACTTGTGCAGACTCTTTTTCTATTGCTCTTTATGGCTAAGCAGACTTCTGGCTCCAGGATTTTGTTCATGAGCTTGGTTCCAATCCCAATGCCTATGTCAGCATCCAGTATTGATTTCTTCCATTCAGTTTGACACTCCCTGAGCTCTCTTTACTGATTTTCTTCAATGTTTATGCTACCTGAAAACTTAGCTTTCGAAATTTCCTGTGTATTTTTACTATACTTTTTCCAGTGCTTAAGTGGTTTTGGCATAAAGCAAAGAGCCTTCTGTGAGCTTCTTCTCCTTGAGGTATTTGCAAAGTTACTTCTTGACCCCCATTTCTGTGGAGGGTCCTCTTTAGACCACTAACCCAACAAAGAACTATCTGAAAACATTGGGTTTTTTGTTTGTTTTATTGAAAAACATTTATAACTTGTATAGTTTACCCGTAATTCAATTCCTTTTAATTTATTCACAGTGTTATTCATCAATTTTTAAACATTTCAGTACTCCAAAGACATAGGTGCTGCTCATATCCTCTTTCCCCAGTCATCTTATTCCCCTATCTCTAATCTATAGCCCATGCAACTACTGCTTTATTTCAATCCTTATAAATTTTCCAAATCTGGGCTACTCATACATGTAGACTTATGCAAAAATCTAGTGAGTCTTGACTGGCTTCATTCATTTAGAATAATGCTTTAAAAATTAATGGCCATTCTCTTATCTACCACTATTTTTCATACTATTAAATAATTTCCTTGTGCAGGTACAACATGACACATTCAATTACTCCTTCATTAGTTGATTGATATTCAGTTGCTTTTAGCTATGATGAAAAAAGGCCATCACCAACAAGTTTTTGTGTGAAACTGTGTCTTCACATCTGCTGGATGTGCAGTTAAAGTAGAACTGGTGGAATATATAGTGACTTTACTTCATTGCTTCGGTGATTGGCAGATGGTTTTCCAATGTAGCTGTGCCATCTTAAAGTACCATCAGCAGAGTGTACAGGGCTCTAATTTTGCCACCTCCTTGCCAGCACTTATTACTTGTCTTCTGATGGCCATCCTACTGTGTCTAAAGTGGCATCTAATTATGGTTTGACTTGCATTTCCCTGGTGCTAAGCATACTGAGCACTTTTTTCTTGGTCATTTTTACATCTTTGGAGAAATATCTAGCTACAGCCTCTGTTTATTTTTAATTGGGTTGTCTTTTGTTATTGAATTGCAATAGTTCTTTGCAATAAATATAACATGCAAATATGTTTTCCATTTTTCTGAGTATTTTTCACTTTCTTGATGATACCCTTAAAAGCTCACAATTTTTAATTTTGAAGATGAACAATAATCTATTTTCCCTATATCTTGTGATTTCTGATGCCATTGCTAATAAATTATGGCTTAGTCCAAGGTCACAAAGACTTACACATCCTTTTCTAAGGTCTTCAGAGTTTTAAAGACCACATTTAATTCTTTGATTCATTTGACTTTATCTTTTCTACAATATGAGAACAATGATAATTTTTAAAGTGCTTACCATCTGTAAAGGTCTTTAGGCACTGAAGATATGACAAGAAAATGACATGATTTGGGTTATATTATGCATAATTGCTGTCACAGCAATGATAGAGGGCACGAGGCATCAGCCTTCTATACTTTAATTTCTCTAAGAAGCGTGGAGTTACAAATTGCTAGTTCAGAAACATAAAACATGTTCACATGTTTCCAGGTATGTCTGTTTTAACACAGCTAAAAGGAGACATTATTGTTGTGCTCCTACTATAAGATGAAGTGGCAGTACTGAAGTCCCAGTGACCAAACAGCCCACGGAACCTAACCAAAAACCGTCCCAGGATGATGGACATAAAGAAACAGGAGGAAAAAAAAACATTTACATAGGCTGATTTCCTTTGGTGTCCTGGTGTAACCTTGTTCCAAACATCCACTGTTGTGATTTATAAGAAATGAAGGAATATAATAAATTGGGCACTTTCTTAGCCAAATCACTGGAGGTTTATTTGAAATTTAGATGTATTGACTAGAGACTTTTATAAGTGTCTGGAAATCGATGCCAATATTTTCAAGTAATGAATCACTGGTAAAGAAGAAAGAACAGAAATTCTTTACAATATGGTAAATCCCAGTAAGTAATTCTTGTCTGCATTTCTCTTTGTATTGCAATATCAGAAAAATAATTGAAAGATTCAATAGGAAGTGTGGGAAACAGACTCTATCAAAAGGGCCAGAGGAAACAAAGACTTCTAAGAATGTGAACAGAAATAAGAGGAGGAAATAAAAAGGAGGAAAACCAGAGTGCAGACATGGGAATACAAGGATGGGAACCCAGAGAAGAGAAGAAATAAAAGTTGCTGTGAAAGACCTGATATTAACAACAGTCACAACTGAACTGTGTGAAGGTTTCGAGTCACAACAAAATCATAAATGAAATTCAAGAGAAATAGCAAATAAACTACATTTCTAAAATTATTTATAAAGCTTCTCAGTATTGTAAATCTTATAGTGAAACACCAGTTGGATAGCTTACATAGTACTGGAAGGTAGGCTGCTGCTAAAATAAATCAGCAGTGTTACCCAGCTGTAAGTCCTGTAAACTCCAATTAAGACAAGGATGGCAAGATCTGCCCATGTGTGCAGTTTTGGCATGAATGAATGTTGGGGAGTAAGCAGCCACTTTCTTATTGAATTTAAGGCCCATTCCATAGGAGGAAACACATGTTTGGTTCCAGAAATCTGCTCAAGAATATGAGGTCAGAGATCTCACAGGCCCCAGGAATGAAACATTCATGACCTCACCCCAAATTGAGGTGCTATAGACAGTTGGGTCATTTCTAGGGAGTGTGAGTTGGTGTTCTTTATACATATGGTTCCTCATAGTTCAATCACTCACCAGGAAATGGCCACACAACCAGAAGGACAACAACACAGATTGGAGTCAGTGTATTATTAAATTAAAAAAAAAAGAGTACATCAAATTGGGGTGGAGGGAAGGTGGGGTGGATCTGGGAGGAGTAAAAGAAGTTGGGATGAATATGACAAAATATATTGTATGAAATTTTCAAAGAACTAATAAAATATTTATATTTATAAGAAATAAATTTTCTTACACAGTGAAACCCTGTCTCAAAAAACAAAATTAATTAATTAATTAAAAATAAAATTCATAAGGAATTTATTTTGGGGAAACTGAATGACCAAACTATTTCTTAAAGAACACAGTATGTACTATTTGAGAATCAAGGAAGGAGGCTTTACAACAGAATCCATTCAGTTTTATGATGGAGGATGATTAACCCTCTTATCCTATATGCATATAAATTTTATTTTATTTTATTTTGCGGGATATCTAGTGTGAGAATATTGGTCCTAATTTTATCATGTCAGATCTTTCTGGTAAAGAGGATACTAATGTATTATGAAATTAAATGTCATAAGTTATTTTGTATATTTCATTTTATAGAGAAGACTTTCATCTGAAAAATGACTTGTGAAAGCAACATTAACAACACATCTCTAAGCATCATATGTACTTAACCTTGTGCATAGAGTAAACAAAAGGAATGTTGAAGAAAGAAATTCCAAATCCAATTGACCATTCTGAACTGTTCAATATTAACTAATGTTTTGATTCATAAAATAGCATATGGCCAAGATTTTGACTCATCCATTAAGAATTTTACCCTTCCTGGGAAGCAAATTGCAACATTGGTAACACACACACACACACACACACACACACACACACACACACACACACATAAACTGTAGAGCAAACTTGTGTACATCTATGCCGTAGCATTAAAGACTGTTGCTGCTCCGACCTTGGTGCTGCATGGAGCAGAGGTAAGGATACAGTTGTGCTCTTCTGCGGGAACTCAGCTCCAACTCTTGCTTCTGAAAGAGAAACTCTTCTAAGGGATGCTTGACTCCATCCTGTCTTTCCTGTTTCCACTTCATTCTGAAAGGCCACAGATGTTGGGGGGGGGGGGAATGCTATTCCCACCCCATTGATTCCGTAGCCCATGCCTTCTTCATCTCAGATGGAGTCATTCTGCAGAACTAAAAGCACCAACCCTAGCTTCTAAGATACCTCCTGAGGATCCTGGCTGTAGTTATGTGAGCCAACAGGGATCTCTGATTTAAAGTTACCATGATACTTCTTTTAAAAGACAGTGTGATTGCAGTCACGGAGGATGAGGAAACAACCCCCACGCTTTGGGAGAATCATGCTAGCATTCTTGACTGTGCATTATTCTTTTCAGAGGATAAAACATTTAAGGTCAGAACTGTATTAGAATGTCCAGATTCCCTCCAGTTGGTTTTCTGCCACTGAAACCTCAACACCCAGACATTCTCAGCAGTGTACTGCATATATTACACAGGTGCATCAAAGATTTATCACTCCTCCTAGTCCACCTCCGGGGAGCATTTTATCACCGAAGAAAATAACTAAACTCATTTGAGCCCCTCTTTAATTTTTAAAGTGAAAATCTATATCCATCAGGCATATGTCATAGTTTCAGAAGGAGAAAACAAAGATACATTTTGTAAATTTCCCTTTTCCCTTTGAATATGGTTACAAGATACCCAGAATACAAAGAATTTAAAATTAATTTTATATTAAAAACAATTTTTCTTATTACTGATTTCTCAATATTTTAGTAGATATTTAGACCCTATACTATAGTTTGAAATGTGTGGTCCTGCACGTGTACATACACACACACACACACACACACACACACACACACACACACACACACACACACACTTCCTTTTCTGACATGTATCTCTATTGCTTCACTTTTGATACATTTTATTGAGAAGTACTGTTCAGCCTAAATTGTATCTGCACAGTATACTCAATTTCCGTTTCTGAAGAAATTGACAGGTCAATTCAAAAACAACCACATTTTCTAAACTTCTTTTTATTCTGTTCATGGACAAATTCACAGAACATATTCGTTTCCTTTAAAATAAAGAACCTTTCTAGTTATTCCTGATAAACATAAACTTATTTTAATAACTGAGGAAGAAAACAGTTGATCCTTGACACCTGTCTGTTTCAGACTAGTGCCCTACCCATTATTTAATTTAACCCTAACAAACCTTTCTAAGGTTAACACTATGGTTCATTTACTATCTGGAGAAACCAACATTCAGAAAGGAAAAAACATTTTCCTAACGTTATAGAGTGCCTAAGGTACTCTCATCTAAGAAGCTGAACTCCAAAGTTAGATGCCCAATCACCATGCTCCACAACTTCCCTAAAGGTGAGCACATGCAAAGAAGAATGGGCAGAGACGCACAATTCAGTCTAATAAACGGCATGTAATTACAAAAGTAAAATCCGTTCAGTCCCCAGCTCCATCTCTGCTAGGATGTTTTTGTCTTCAACAGTAATCTATATTCAGGCTCCCAATATAGTCACTTGAAGGCTTTCATTCTTTAGATAGCACAAGTCTTATCAAGGTCTTATGGGTATTTTAGCTGTGTACATAGCTGTGTGGTATATGCCTATAACCCCAGCACTTGGGAAGCTGGTGCAGAACAGTGTGTTCAAAGCCAGCCTGAATTACGCAATGAGACCCTGTGTCTCAAAAATTTATATATATAAATATATATATAAATAGTCTAATTTTGTAATTTCTTACCCCTTGCCAAATTTCATTTCTAACTGCTTAATGGAATTCTTCACCTAGATACTCACCATGCTTCTGAAATCATTCCTAAACCCTCTAACTCTGCTCATATTGAATGTATTTTCTGTTCTCAGAAGGAATGCATGACTGGGAGTAAAATAAAACTTGTCAAAAATGACAAAATTCAGATATGACTCATATGCATCACTGAATCCTAATCCCAGTCATCAAATTCGGAGCTCACCTAATCCTCTTGCTTCCCGTTGCAGATAAGGAAGCTCCAACCCTGAAACAGTGACTTTCTGTAGATTATCATGAATTTATGCCTTAGATCCCAACAGAACCTTGAATCAGGAGGATTTTTTTGTAATTTATATTAGTTTTATACTGGGTATGCTGTGAGTCACTCACCATACTGAGTATCTGCTTTGCATTATCTCATTCCACCCTCAACACATATCAAAAAGTAAGCATTATCACCAGCCACCGAGGAAAGTGAGGTTCTGCTAGATGAAACCGTTCATCCAGGCCAGTGCATTGGAGGAGATAAAACCCCTCGCTGGCTCCCTCACTCAAATCCCTGGCTTCAGACTGCTACTCTAGACTAATGCTCCTTTTGCATCACCTGTTTCCTTCTTCCCTATAAAAACAAACTGTATAAAGAATAGAAATCTTCTTGACCTTTTTAACTGTTAGACAGTTGATGACAATGGTATTTCCACAATACAATCATGTTAATTACAATATGTTAACAACAAACCACATATTTTACCAAGGGCTATAAACTCTCTAGTTGTTCCAGCTTATAAAACATGTCTGCACATTATAAGGCAGCCAAATTTGATAATGTTTTGTGTTCTACTTGTTGGTAATTAATATATTCAGTTTCTATTAAACTTCATGGAAATTTCCTGTGTTCTTTTTTCTACATCACTTCAAGTATCCTTACTATAAGAAGTCACTACCTTTCAGATTTAATCTCAAGATATCTTAAATCTTTTAGAAAACATCAACAAATCTCAAAAATAATTCTTTTTTTCACTAACATTTTGGATATCTGCATATTCTATGTATTCATGAGGACTGTGGTGGGTCAAGGAGGGGGTATAAAATAAGTTTTAAAAATAATAATAAGCTATAAGTAGCCAGAAAGAGGGAACAGGAAAGTAGGGGTTACTACTACCAGTTAGAACCCTAGAAGATTTTAAAGAGAGCTATGCGTACTTTGTAATAAACAATATAACACAAAAAGTTTGAGATTCCCACAGAAGCAACCATGGAATTTCTCTCATCCTCTACTCCTCCATCTCCTTGAATCAACAGGAAATACTGGAAACTATTTCCAACTGCAACCCCACTTGGACAGTGAAAGTAGCTATGCATAACCGGACAATTATATGCACCTCTTGTGGTCAAAATATCCAGTATGTGCAATCTATACAATCAATTATTCAGCAATTCAATTCATCTCATTTTGACAGTCTTAATAAAAGAGCCAAAAGAAACATCATCTGATTCTATCATGCATCATAAATCATCAACTATTTTTCAAAAATGTCCTTTCCATTCTACCTTTAAAGCTGTTATCTTGAGTTAAATACCAACACCTCTCACCTCAATTATCAAATTATGCTTTGGAAGGTCTACCTGTCTACAATATCACTAACCTCACATTACCCTTAATGACTTCAATTACCTTATAAATAAATAGAAACATTTTTATGACCAGAGTCTTCCTCAGCCACATTAGACATTTTCGCAGGAAACCTGTTTTCCAGCTGGATTAAATTAAATTTTATTTTCAGACTTAGTATAATTTATCTTTCATTTCTGTACATTTTTTCCTGGAAGAGAATTATTTTATTTGTCATCAGTATCTCATTGGCTTATCCATGAACATCTTCCTCAAGCCCCCAGTAAAACTTCTCATGATCTCCCCAAGGATTCCTCTGGGGTTCCTTTACAGCATCATCCAAATCATGTATCTCACAATTTTGTTACCTTTCTACAGCTAGAGCAATGACTGGAGATCAGAGACCATATTAGTCACCACTTTTCACCAGTATCTAGTTCAGAGCCTGAAACACAAGAAAATGCTTAAGTGATATTTACTAAAAGTATGAATAAATAACTTTAAGCAATGTTTTTCCCTAAGTGACACAATTTAAAAGTCACTGAAGTTTGATGGGGAGTGATACTCAAAACTATCTGAGTATAAGGTTAAAACTTAGAATATAGTTAGGAATTATGCTGTTGTAACAAAGTAAGCGTACTAGATCCTATTCTAAGACCCATAACCTCATCTAGCCCAGTTTTCTAGGTATCTAGTACCAGACATGATTTCTCTCAAGTTGAGAGGATCTTAAATCAAATTAGACAATGGTTGGTTACCACCAGCATGTGACTGCTATCTAATTCTCCCCAGGTACTTGCCCTGAGGGGAATTCTCCCAGAGTTCCAGAAAAGACACTACCAACATCAAAGAATTAATTTGATGGATATCGCATGAATCTATGTACACTGAGATCTTTTAGTCCATTCACTTTATTCTTCTAAGTCAGTTCTATCTACACAGCTTCTTTTCTGTTCTCACACTTAGCTTCTTTCTGTCCCTTCTGCTGCTGTTCTCTCATAGTTCTATCTTAGTTCTTTTCTCTCTCATTGCTCTATCTTAGTTCTCTGTCTCTTCATTCTCCCTTGTCTCTAAAGTTTCCGGTTTATGTACCCATACAATCAGCAATTCTCTGGCCAAAGCAAGGTCACAGGCTTGAATTCTATCAAGGTCATAAAAGCAGATAAGAGTGTACACCAGATGCAGAGATCCACAACATACACCAGGCCAAGCTCCAGGAGTCCAGTTGAAGAGAGGGAAGAGGGATTACATGAGCAAGGCGGGTCAAGATCATGATGGGGAAACCTACAGAGACAATTGAACCAAGTTCAAAGGAAGTCAAGAACTTTAGACTGACAGCTGTGGAACCTTCATGGGACCAGACTAGACCCTCTGCATATGGGAGACAGTTGTGTAGCTGGGTCTGTTTGAGGGGCCCCTGGCAGTGTGATCAGGATCTATCCCTGGTGCATGAGCTGGCTTTCTGGATCCATTATCTATGATTACACACCTTGCTCACCCCTGATAAAATGGGGAGGGGCTTGACCCTGCCTCAGTTGAATGTACCAGGCTTAGCTATCCCCCCATGGGAGAACTTACCCTGTTGGAAGAGGGGTTGGGAGAGAAGGTAGGGAGAATAGGAGGTGTGATGAGGGAGTATCTTTGGTTGGTATGTAAAATGAATTTAAAAAAAAAAAAAACAAGTTTACACCAGGCACTGATTCAGGCTTTCTTTACAACTCAAGGATGAACTCTTAAAGGGAAAAGGTCAAATGAGAGGGAGAGGAACCTAGAATCAATTAGGGAAAATCCAAGAAGGGAAAGGGGGGTTCCATATGTAATACTGCATTCCAAAGTGTGGTTAGATAATAAGCTGATTAGTAAACCAAGGTGAAAGTAAAAGGAGTTAAGAATTTGTTAGTTTGAGGTTAGCTTGGGGCAGCACTTTCCCATCTGCTGGCAGGGGAAGTGTTCAGGGTTGCTGGGCAACCTGTGTCACAGCATGATGCACCTGGCTTGTAAAAGCCCTTTTGTTCTAAGCTAATGCTAAATAGGGAATCTTTAGAACTAAGGGTAACATTTGGGCTATGGGAAAAAGGAAGAATTAAGCTTAATTTGCACAAGAGACAAAACTTTGTAACTAGCATCTGCCTGGCCTTGGCAGTTGTCTCAGTGAAAATATTTACCTCATCTCAGGAACTAGCAGATAGTCTGAATGCTTGTCTATCTGCAGTCTGTCTTTGGATGTCTGAGAAGTATCTCAGATAAAATACCTTTTTGTCCAGAGATGGCCCTGGTGAAATATTTGCTAATAAAGATAATTACAGAAAGGCAGAGTTCTGAGTCTAATGCTAAAAAAGGAACAAAGACCTGAAAAAAAAAAAAAAAAAAAAAAAAAAAGAGGTCTTGACTGTGTGACTGTTGTCAACACAGTTGGGAGATGTTATCCAAATACCCCAATAGCATAGGGAAAATTGTGCCAATGAATGATCAACCACACTGTTAGAAGTTCTTGGGAAAAGAATCAAATGGGAAAGCTACAATAGCTCACAAGAAGTTTGCTGCAGGACACAGCTGATTAAAAATCCAGTACCACCCATACTCCTTGAGTTTTGGTTTTATCCTCTGAAAGAGCCTTTGGCTCTTCCAGGTATTAGCGTAGCTAGTATCAGCTGAATTTCCTACTTCATATTACTGCAGCTTGCAGCAGATTGCCACTATTGAACCTTTAGGGATATCTCGCCATGCTGGTCATTGTTGTGGTTTGTAGGGGTCACAGCTGGGTAAGATGATCAATTGGTTCCCTCCCTTGGAAACTTTTACAGTATATTTTGCTACCATGGAAGCTAGACTGCAGGAAGGAGGCTTTCAGGTTAGATCCAACTCAAATAATCCAAGTCCTGTATCCTAAATCTGTAGTGTCTTCAGCAATAGGGCTCATCTTCAACTTCTGAGAGACATCCAAGGTGCGTCTATAGGCAATATTCTATGTCGTTTTGGAGTCACTTTGACTATCCTGACCAACTATTCAAAAGGAGATTTATCATGCCTAGTACTGGGGTATGTTTTAGTCTATGGTTCTTGGGGGGGGCACTGCTGGCCCAAGTGTCATAACTTCTTTTAAGATACAAGGTAAATATAAAATAATATGATTCCTTGAGGTGTTTAAAACAATCTTTGTGTTATTTGTTTGTTTTTCTTTCCCTCTCCTTCTGTATTGAACTGCTTCCCCCTCCCTGGTCAGGACCTCTTCTCCATTTTTTCTATTTCCTGCATCATATCATCTGTATCCTGTTATTCCTCCCTTAAGTCCCCCAATATGGTTCCTTTGACTTAACTGGTATTATGTAGTCACATCTGAACATTTGGACCTAGGAACCACAGATGAGAGAAAGCATGTGTTGTTTTTCTCTCTGTGTATAGGTTACCTCACTCAATATAATATTTTCTACTTCCATCCATTTACCTGTAAGTTCTATGATCTTACTTTTTACAGTTGAATAGCATTCATTATGTATATGTACCACTATTTCATTTTTTGTTATTTGTAACATAAATATTCGTAACGAATATTTCATTATTCATTATTCTATTCAAGGACATGTAAGTTGTTTGCATTTCCTAGCTATTGTGAATAGAGCAGCAATGAACATGGATCCATAGATTATCCATAGCAAGTATCCATAGAGTAGGATGCTGACTCTTTTGAGCACATGCCAAGGAGTAGTATAGTTGTGTCATATGGTGTATTTATTTTTAGATTTTTTTGAGGGTTCTCCGTACTGATTTATAGGGTGGTTGGACCAATTTGCTTTCTCATCAACAGTGAATGAGGGTTCTTCTTTCTCTACAACCGCACCAGCATTTCTTGTCAATTGTTTTGCTAATATTAGCCATTTGGACTGGGGTAATATAAAACCTCAAAGTTCTTTTAAATTGTATTTACCTAATCATTAAGAATGATGAATACTTTTAAGTTATTTCTAAGCCATTTTTATTTATTTATTTTTGTTGTTGCTGCTGCTGAGAACTGTTTAAATCCCTAGCCTACACCTCTCCTAAACAGAAGTTTCTCTATACCACAAACAACCAGATACAATGCAGAGATCAATGGATGGTAGAGAGCTCAGCCCAATGGATACAATTATATTACAGCTCCTGCATCTGTGGCTCAGAAAACATTGAAGAAGAGCAGATGTAAAGATTTTAAGAACCAGAATATGGGGAAGCCTCCTGTGAAATGGTCTTTCCTAGAAGTGGCTGTACAAACTTGACATACACAATGGCATTATCAAAGGACATGCTAAATGAGAAGGAGGGAAATCTCATGAGGACCCAACCCCAAAAAACAGCTATAGGTAACTAGTGTCTGCTGAGAGAGGGAGAAAAATCCTATCTCAGGAATGAAACCCTTATTGATTATTCAATACAAAGTGGTCATCCTTGAAGCCATATACACACAAACAATGAAAGCAGACTAAGTGGGTTCTATTTATGTATTTGTGTGTACATATGTTTGTGTGTGAGTGTGTGTGTGTGTGTGTGTGTATAACAATAATAATTAAAGAAAATGAGACTATCATTTTTAGGATGGGTACATAAAAGAACTTTAAAAGAAGGGACATGGGAGGGGCTGGAGGAACACTAAAAAATGTATTATCACAAAGCAAATCCCTTAAAATTTTCATTATCACATGGGCTGGACACAAATATTTTGTATCTATATCAAGTATCAAAAGCAATTTTCATAGAAGCACTGAAATAAGTACTGTAGCCATTTCATCATGAAAGATAGACATATCTTTGTATAAAGTAGCCTTGTCTGTGGATTATCACTCTTTGACATATCCATAGGGATACTCTTTTTTACCTGCTCTGTTAACTACCTACTGTGTGCATGTAAAATTAGTCTTTCATCATATAAAAGCAAAGGCATGAAAATAGTCTATCCTGAGCAGCTAAGAATATAAACTCAGCAAGGAGCTTTGTTATCATTTGACATTGTTTGTATTCTTCCTGCCAGTGCTCTCAATGTGGCCTAAAAATGTCATGACTCAGAGTAGTTATTTGTAGAATTGCTTCAAATTCTTATCTAAACCACTATAATTTCACACCTGGCATTGAAACTACCTAGTTTGCCTGCAAGAGCACCACTTACTCGGCGATTATGCAGTACTTGCTGAAACTAACTTAGTGTGTAACGGTTTACTCTCTAGCCCTCGCAAGAGAGACATTTTCAAAAAGGACTGTGCTCCATGGTGCTCCTCCTCAGTACACGTTGACCTTTAATCGACGCCACAGCATCTTTACTTTTATCACCATAGGTCAAGGAAACTTTGCTATTGAAGATCTCTACTAATCTTTCAGTTAACTAATGTAACAAACTCTTTCCCCATGCGTATTAATCCCTGTAACTAACAGATCAAGGCAAATCTTTCTTTGACACTCTTCCATTGCTGGTCTTCCTTCCCTTGTTTCTGGGTTTTGGTCTTCATGGCCAATTGATTTTCTCCTTCTCACTATGTTTGTTTCTGCTTTGGAATCTAAACTTGTCGGTCAAGCCATTAATTTTTCTCCCTCTGGGGCCAAATGTTTTAATCTCATCATATTAAATGATCCATGTATCCTAGTCATCATATCAATATTAGCCATATGTAGACTTAAAATTTCCTGTTAAAATTAAGCTAAATTAAAAATTCAATTGCCACCTCTCCCTGTCCATATGTCAAGTGCTTGATAGACACATTAGAGATATTCAAAACGTTTATAGAATGTTGTTATCATGTGAAAAGTTTCTGATGTGCAACACTAATCTGAACAGCTGGATCACTCAAGTTGCACATTTCCACTCAGCTCATTATATTTTGTTTTTCATGGAATGATATTCACCGACCACATCATCTCCAATTGAGTTCTGATTCTTTCCGCAAGATTCATCCAAACTATGTACCTCCCTTACGATCATCACTAGTCATTCTGATTAAAAGGATGACAGTTCTACCACCAAGTCTTACAGCTCTCTGTACTACTCTTGCCCATGTTGCTTTGCTCTGTCCATGTTGGTGTGAATGCCTACTCTGCCTACAAAGGGTCTGAAGCCTTCCTAGTTGACAGCCATCACCGAGTGCTCTCAATGTGGGAGGTCAAATGCCTAATGACAGTTTCTATATCTCCTTAACGCCTTGTCAAAAACATGCTGTTTTGTCACCTTGATCTTAAAGACACTAGGATTTAAGATGATGAACTGAAAGCCTCAAGACAAGAGGTGACTGTCTGGGTCAAAATCAGTTTTGAGGTCTGAACCATTCCAAGTGGGTAAAACTCTGAAGCCCAAGCCCTTCACCATCCTGATGCACAGCTTCTATATCTGCTATTGACACTTATGACATGCCTCATAACACCAAGCACTCTTCCATTGGTGAATGAGTGACTAAGGACCAGTGTCTTTTATGTGAGGATAGTTTACAGGACATAAAGGCTTCTTGTTGACAGCACAATTTATTTCCACTGCAACTTGGAGACAGTGCCATGGGAAATGTTATCTCTGTTTCCCAGATACTGAGAAGTTCACATTGGTATTTAGTGACTTGAATAGGGCTTCACCTCCATCTTCTGTCTTCAAGTTTCATCAGACTTCTTTTGAAGCTCCTGAGCATCTGCAACTCATTAGCAACTAACCAAGGTATATCTAAATATACTTGTTTCTATGGCCCTCTGTACTGTTTTAAAAACATAATAATGAGGTTTCATTGCTTACATCCTTGGGAGGAGAAAGAGGAAGTTTCAAGTTTTCTGGTAAAATAGCCACATGTGTAGATATTTATCATATTGTATTGCCCTAAACCTATTAAGATAATTTGTTAACACTAAAACAATTCTGGGAACATTACTTGTCAATTTATCTTTGAATGTGCCTGGTTATTTTTTTAAGTTCATGTATCATATACAGATTTTTAATCTCTAATTGTGTCTGAAAGTTCCTTTATTTTTTCCTTCACTCATTTTGGAAAGCTGTCAAAAAATATTTGGGAAATATTTGAAGAATTAATTTTAGTAGTCTTATTTTCCAGAATAGTCTTAAATATTTTCTAGCTATTATTGTTGTTCTTTCTCATCACTTCTCGGCCTTTTGGCTAAGATCAAGTGTAATTGTTGTTCTTTCTCAAGTCCAAATAATACATTACCATATTTGACAAAATTTGACTCAAGAAGTTGATTTCAGAGCAGTTAAGAAATAGAAGAAATGGTCATACTTTATTTTAGCCTTTGTTATATAAATTTTTCATATATTAAACAGTATTGCATTTTGCCTTCATTGTATAGTCATTCCCTTTTAAATGAAACATTCTTTCTTTAAAACAAAAACTATATAACATGAGGCATTATGAGGGAAGCCAGCCTCTGATGGACAGACTCATAGGAACCATCAAGGACACTTGACTATCACCAGTTGAAGTTACTGTAACATCATGGAAAACGAAGGAAGGGCAGGCATTTCTGAGAGAAGTGGGCATGACAGAGGCAGGAATTGACATCCAGTTCACCTTTAGCCCAGTAAAACTGTATTGCTGGAGTGTGGAGAAGGAGGTTGGTTCACCAGAGCCCCGCAAGACTAGTGTGGGGCTTTAGTAGGTTTGCTGAGCTCATGATAAGGAAAGATTTCTAGGAGTTAGGATGGTGTAGTCAGTGGATCTGGATTATTTACATAAGTGCATAGTTATGTTGCTATATACATCAAGAGGGGATAAAAGACCAAAGCAGACAAAGGATTTCTATCCTGGTTGCTCAGAAGGCAACGTGGTAAGATTTATGTCAAGTTGGAGTTCCTAGAGAAAAAAAAATGCTCAAAAGCCAAATGTTGAACTGGTGAGCTTCTGGAGTGTTTTAAAACCAGAACAACTGTCCACAAAAGACATAAATGTTAAAACAATGTGGATAAAACAAAACCAAGTTTGTCTTAGAGATGGACAATTATTTTCCCCAGAATATGCAGTATATATTTATCCACTGTAAGAAAGCATACTGGGGGCAAAGATTGTTCACCCAGCCTGAGACCCTACCAATAGCCAGATCTAGCAGACTGAATGGCAAGATCTTTCCCAACCTGGGGTTGCTAGCCTGGAGATGATCTGAACCAGGAGCTGACTCCAGAGGCATTTAGGTCAAATAACAGTGTGCTCTACTTCCGCTGAGAGTCAGGCTAAGCAGTATCCCACGTCTGAACATGGGGATAGAGGAGATGCACATCACCTACTGTATCCCAAGATAGCTCAAGGAAAATGACTGTGGCCTAGGGAAGGTTAGATTAAGGTTATAGCTTCTGTCCATGCCACTGTATCTAAGACTGATAAAAGGCAAAAGAGCCCAGTGGTGATCATTACTTGTAGCAATAGCAGGGTGCTTGACTAAAAAAAATAAAAGTCAACAGCCTGTTCTCAAGAACCCTGGGTTCAAAGGGAGTCACACTTTCACAGCAGAACTGCAGAATACCCAGCTTCCAATGCTGGCAGCCCTCTGTCATTTGACAGCCTGCTGCCATGACCAGTCACATGGGCCCCAGGAACAAATGGAGGTACCACTCTTCTGAGAGCCAGATACCTACTTCTCCTTAGCTGCCATGGCAGAAAGGAGAATTGGAAAACACTAAACCACAGCTGTTTAGGAGCCCAGGCAAGAACTCCTCTCCCTGGAACACAGCAGGCTGCATTTGACAGCCCACAGGGAGAGCTAGGTGGCTCCAGACAAAGATTGGGGCTTTTCTCAAGCCTAGCAAATGCCGTGGCAGCCAAAAGTTAAGTCAAGACCCTGGTTTGCATGGAAAGCATAGTGAAAAGCCACAGAAGAGATTTCCTCTTCTCCCCACTTCCCTTCTAACACAGGGGGAAGCGGGAGAGGGGACAGTAAAGCCAGTAGCCCTAATTGAGAACACTTTCCATTCATGTGAAAGTGCTTTCTCTGCTCTCTTCTGATTGGTCCCATTTCATACCTCATTTGGATACACATACTCAGCCAAACACTGCCCACTGGGCTGTATCTAAAAGAGGGCACAACCCCTCATTTTTGCCAGCCCAACAGCCCATTTCAGACTCTGGCTGGGACTGGTATCTAGTAGGCCCTGCTTTCTCCAGAGAAAGAAGCCTAAAGATTTCAGCATCTGGCTCCTGGCCAGACTGTGGTTATCAGCCAGGTCCCAGCTCTGGCTAGAGACTTGGCTGCTAGATAATCCCTGGAGAAGGGAGATTGTTACTGCGGCTCCCCCTGGAGGCAGACCTATCAACCTCTTGCCATCAGCAGGCAATCTTGTTCTGCCTCCCACTGCTCCTCCTGACAGACACTGTTCCTGCTTCAAGATGCACCATTCAGGACTCCATCTTTAAAACCTGCTGCTTCTTCTCCAAAGGGAAAGACTCACCCTGGCCTTTGAGACAAGCCACTCCCACTACTCTCATCAGTGGCCCATTGTCTGCAGAATTGCTCTGCCAGGGACTGCTCTTAGCTGCACCCCGAAGCCTTCTGAGACCTTTCTAGCCATAAAAGTTGCAGACAGTCCTTCTACTGGCGTCCTAAAGCCTGCAGACAGTATAGAAGTATTTGTAAGCTCTCAGCTAGTCACATTGAAATATGAAGAAGACTTAGCACTCTTGCGATACGAACTGCTGCTGTGTGGCAAACAGAAGTCCTTCCTGACTTGTTCACCCTTAGCTGTCTGCCCACTCCATTCTTAGAGGAGAGGCAAGACAAGAGCCCAGCTGGAGGCAAAATAGACTGTTTCAAAACAATTGGTACGATTAATTAGATGGTTTCATGCTGTGTTGGACTTTTCTAATGTATCTTTATTAGTCGTCCCTTGTTACTCAAGATCAATTGGCACTTCCTTGATATGGATGACAGTAAACCTTCACAGGTCCTGCCGGCCTTCTACAAAAAGGTTTGAGTATATATATAGTGCTAGCCCTTGAGTGTCTTATGGATTTGGAAAAACATTTGGAGGAACAGGAAAGAAAACCATTAAGGAGTTTAATTTAAGGCATGCCTGCATTCATGCCAAAGGACACTCCCAGGAGCCATACAGCTGCTGCATGAGTCCCAGAAATAGGCTACCTCCTGAGAGTTGTGGGCCAGGGAGGCCTCAGAGGCCCCACAAATCATATGGCTATTGCCATTGCAGTTAAATGGTAAAACTAGATCATAAAGCCCAATTGTTGAAGACACTGCACATTCTAGATAGAAGGAACAAAGAAATAAGTCTGAGATGAAGCTGTAAGTTTTCTCCCAACCCTCTAACATTCATAGTACTGAAAGGTGTTTGGAGAGTCCTATGCAGGTTTCTGGGAGAAAATCATCCATAACAGCCCTTGTCAGTTACAGATCCTATATGCTACACTACCAACTTACCAGGTAAGTTGTGCCCACTACTGCAACCACGGCACAACTCACATAGGCACAACCAACTGCCATCTGGTTGGCTTAAAGCCTGCTCTACAAGAGAGAATATACCTCTAGCATACTGATACAGGACAAAGCCAGTGGCAGAAAGGTCATAGGCACCAGGGAAAGCATAACTATTGATTATTAAATGGATGTGATGTACCAGTCAAATTGCTTCCTAAACATGTGTTTATGCCCATAACTTAGTAGTACTTTCACCCTTGGACATGGAAAAAGTTAATTTCTTCAACAAGTGTTCTGTACTATAGAGACTCATAACCCATCAAGCTCCAGAGACAAGTTACAGTTGCCGTGCCATAGTGGCCCAATACTTATCAATAAATGAAGAATAATAATCAGTCATCTATATCACCACCACCAAGTTTCAGGGAACATCACAGAAAAAAAGAATAGAAAGAATGTAAGAGTCAGAGAAAATAGTGGAATGTTGTATAGCCATTTTCTCCAAATTAAACCAATTTGTCCTGGAAAGAGGAGAGAATCTCATACAACTTGAAAGGCCCAAAAAGTCCCATGATTCACAAAGCCCTCACCACTAGATGCAGTAACAACTTTTAGTGAAAGGAAACTCTCCAACTGGCCTAATTGAAAATCCTGCAGAGAACTCTGGGGTTGCATCTTTGAGTCACCTCCTATGCTGGCTTTCTGGAAAGACCTTTGAGTCTATAATTACTCCACCACCACCACCACCACCACCACCACCACCACCCCATATAGCTGTAAGCATTCCTAATACCTGCATTGATTTATAAACCCAGACTTCATGAAATTGTTTCTTTGGTGTCAGTGATGCACTTTCTGGGAAGAATAGACACTTATTCACACACAACCCAAAGTTACACAACACTCTTTTATCTGTGGTTAGTTTAAGGTTGGATGTCACAGGTTCTTTCCACTTAAACTTGGAACCCGGTGTGATTTTACATATGTATAACAACAGTTAGTCATGGGTGAGAATTAAACTCACGTATTTTGAGTGTCTTATCTCAGCCATAATGCACATTCTTGGAACAATGAGTTTTCCATCTAAGCTGAAAAGGTGTCTGTAAAATAATTTGCCCAGTGCAATTACAGCACATGGCAAAGTTTTGTTTCAAACCCAGGCTTGCTTCATTCCAAAGCTTGTGACCTTTTCACTATGAATAAACAAATGGGAGAACAGCTGAATAGTAAGTAAAATGCCTCGTGAGTAAAACATCAATGTGCCCAGTACCTATTTACTAAAATGTTTACCAAATGAATAAATAGATAAGCAAATTGGTAGGTACAACTCAACATACCTTAGCTCATTTACCTCCCAACAAAAAGGAGGACATTTTCAAACAAACATTCAGGAGGCATAAATGATTAGGAAAATGTTTCAGCGGTGATGGGGATTTTATGAGATTACTCCACCCAAGTTCAACAGTTTTAATGTCAATGCAATTTGGTATAATGCCCTTGGATTTCAAGTTAGGGAGTTTTATCATCTGGAAAGAGAAATTTAAGGATCTAAAATATTGTTAAATAAATAGGCTGAACTGAAATTAGCCTCTTAGGACTTTAAGAGCTACCACATAAAGTCCAAGAGCTAGGAACAAGAATGCTATTCCCTACAGCCAAATATTGCCTTAATTCCTAATTCAACTTCTGCCATTTGATCTAATGTTGCTACATCAAGGCATATGGGCCCTCCACATGTGAAGAGCTTATACTAATTTAAAGCAAATGCATCACATGGGGAAGAATGCAAACTCAAAAGCAGCAATGTTTGTTGCATTCCTTATGACTTTGTCTCCAGTTCTTGACAACTGTCTTATTTTGAAAGCCTTTCACCTGTTCTCTCTACATCGACCTTCCCCCTACTTTCACTCTTCCTACAAATGCTAGGATAATATTCCTGAATGACAGCTTTTATCACAAGATCAAAAACCTATCACAGTTCTCTAAAGCCTGCTGTATAACAGACTCAAAAAGTCTTTGCCCCTCTTGCTATCATAGCTCCTTCCTAAGGCAGATTTGCTATAAGACGAAGCAATCTTCTATTGGGCCCTGTATTTTATTTTATTTCTCTTTCTTTTGTTGTTTTTGTTTTTGTCTGTTTCCTTTGTCACCAAGGGATCCTAATTTAGAACTTTAAAGCAAGATGTACAAATTATTTCTGACATACTCTCCTACAGATGTACCATCAGTCTCTATGTCAGTTAGCATCCAAGAAGGACCAGAATTAGCTGTAGATGGTTGAAGTAAAGAGAGAGCAAAATAGATGCTGAGATATATAAAGACTAGCAGTGATGAAAATATAACACTATGGTTAGGGATCGAGAAATAAAGGGAAAATAGGGTGTCTTGGGAGCCTACTATACATGCAGACATGAAGGGCAGCAGTTGCAAAAAGTCAAAAACTGAGAAGACACTGCAAAGGCCAGGGCTTGGGCTTAAAGCAGGGAAGGGAGAAGAAATACTCCTACCTTTTCTTCTTGTCTTCCAGTGATATCTTTCTAGATAACTCTCAGCTGAACCAAATTGAGATAAATACAAAGAGGAAGAAAATCCTGAACTATGAAAAATGGTAGGGACCAGATGAGAGTATGGATTATTTCAAAGCCTTGTTGTAGCTTTGTGGAGGAAGGTGATGCTAGCTGCCCATATTTGGGATGAAAGAATAGCTAGCTATTCACTTACACAACACAAACACACACACACATACACACACACACACACACACACACACACACACCCTTAAGTATACTTAGAAACTCAGTTTCCTTACCTTTAATATAATATTAATAATCAATTTGTAAAATTATCCTGAAGAGTAAATGAAAACTATACAGATGATTAACTCTAAGGCTGCTTGAAAAAGCCATGTGCAAATCTACTATTTTATAAGCTTCATATATGGTGGTGGTGGTGGTGGTGGTGGTGGTGGTCTCCTCCATAGTCTTATCCTGCTGTGAAGTCTATGAACTGAAAAGATGACCAGCATGGCAAGATATGTCCATGGTTTCAATAGTGACATGAAGGTTATGGGAGTAACACTTTTGGGTTATATTTAAAGCCTTGTCTACAAGCAGAAATGCATTCCTGATACAAAAATCTGGCAAAAAAAAGAATTTCATGTTTGGGGAGCTCACAGGTTACTCTCTCAGGGAGCACATACTACAATTATTTTGGTAAACATAGTATCAAATTAACCTCTAAGTTCATTATCCCCCTACCTGTAGATTAGAGTAGCTCTCAGACCAAATTTGAAAAGTTTCTTTACTGCAGAAGCTAACACAAGTCAATGTACAGAGAATAAGTGGCTGCAGAGTGATTAGCAACATGTGGAACATCTGTATGATACCTCAGAAACTCAGGGCAAAAAGATTGTAAGAGCCAGACATCAGAGAGGACCAGAGCAAAACAGTGCCTTCTGGATGTCAGGACCACTAAATACCTGATCTCCTGGCAGCTGTGGATGCCTGCACAAGATCAAGCCAGTAAACATTCTAGCAAAGAGTGAGAATGGCCCCATTCCTAACTGAGGAACTTTGATGGCATCTTGGGGAGTAAAAAATCTGTGATCCCTATAGCATAACATCTGTTAGGTCAAGCTCTCCCCAGTGGAAGGCCAGATACTGAGAAGTATATCAACAGCACAAATTAGAGTTGATGGGTTACTAAATTAATATTTTTTAAATGAGGACATGAGGTAGATCTGGGAGGAGTTCAGAGAAATAGTTAGGGGTGAGTATGAGTGAAATGCATTGTGTGAAATTCTCAAAGAATTAATAAAAAGAATCATTTGATGTATGTATAAAATGTCTAGTCTTACTAACACTAAATGATCATTACTGCTGTTGCATACTAAATAAAGACTGCAGTCTGCGAGTATACCTGTGTATACTCAGCCTCTTATTAAACATAATAAAGAATGAGCCATCAAAGGAAAGAATCAGGGAGTGTTAGTGGTCACCTTTGCCACTTACCTCTAGCCCCCATTCTGTGGCCTCAAGACATGTTGCAGGACATCTCGAGGATTTGGCAGACAGACTATTTTATTTACACCGGGGACTTGCATGCCATTGCTCTTTCTTCTAGTCAGTAACAGACGCTGCCCTGGACAGCAGTGACATCTGCAGCCCCAAGGGAGAAGGGTCAGCACAAATTTTAATTTTGCTTTTGGTTTGGGGCTGTAAATACACAAACAGATTTTTTTCTTCCTGTCAGTTTGTATCTAGCTTCATCACTGACATTTTTTTAATGCTTTATGTATTTGTATTGACCCAGAAATATGTAGCTTTAGGTTTTTGCTTATTTTACTGTGTCTCTAATTCAACCTCTTTGATAAAGAAAGAGAAAATATGTAGAACTGAATGGTATTGTAAAATAAAATAAAATAAAATTTTTAAAAAAAGAAAGAGAAAATACCTTAAAATGCTTTGATTGTCCTTTCTGTGTCAGTAAAGGAGTGAAGGGGACACCATTATATTCTTTTTTGAGGTCTCTAATATCCCAATATGTTAACATTTAAACATTTTAAATGCCAGGAAACAAGAACTCTAGGGATCTAGACTGATCTCCCATTTGCAAGTAAAAATTAGTGCATGCTTACATAGCTATGCACAGTATGAACACAAAGTTGTTCTTTGAACATCCAAGGTTTGCACTAAAGACAATTTCATCCTTTAGGGTACACTATCAGAAGAATTTCTATAACAGAAGACACTGCTGATGTTTGTTGAGTCCACGTTTGAGGCCATCAAAATGTCCTGCTCGGGCATCCCACAGAGAAAAAGCATCTATCCCTTAAGCATATAAAATAGCATCCTCATTACAGAAGCACTATCAGCCTCCATAGTATTTGTAATTTCCCTGTGCCTTGGAGCAGTCTTGAAAGGTCAAAGAAAACACTAAAGGCTGTTTCTGTAAGATAATTAGATCAAAATAGAACTGAAGGCTGGCCTCAGGTAACTGTTTCTAGTGTGAGTCAGTCACAGGACAATGAAAACCACAATTCATGCCTAAACGTTCTCCTTGGTCAAGGGGAGACAAACAAGATTGAGTCAGAACTTCTGGGTCATTTCTGATTGGCCTCCGGCCAGAGAATCACAACAAACACAAGAAGCTTCACAGGCAAGTAAGTAAGCAACAATTTAGATGTTTAGATCAATCATCCACAGTCTCCTTCATCTGCTTTGGTCCAATTTTTCTAAACTAAATAAACATTTAGAATTTGCAAGAAAATGTTGAACATCCCTTGAACTATGCAATTAGTAAAAGACAAAACAAATTAGGTCTTCTTTTATTTTGATACCAGAGAGACAAACAGGATGGTATGCACAAATCACTAAGACTAGTAGATTAAATCATCCTTAAGTCCCTGAAAGATAGGGATGTAGAGGGATGTCTAGCCCCTTCCCTTGGCTCCTGAACAAGTTAGTCTAACTGATTCCAAGTCCAGTATATGGAAAAAAAGACATATAGTAAATAATCTCTAAAATTTATTTCAACTCTATTGAAAGCTATATATATTCCAAATACAATTAAATTACAATTTTGTGGATGGTAGGCTTATGTTCCCACAAGGCTTTGTTTCAGATGAATTGGAGCAGCCTAGTGTGTATTGTAAAACTCTCTAAAGAAAATGGAGTACATAAAAGCAAGGGAAATTTTCTCATCCACAAGGAAGTGTGAAGGTATGTTGTTCACAGCAAAGTAGATGCCACTGGAATAAGCATGTTTTGTCTTCAGGACAGGGTTTCACTAGCTAGCCTGGAACTTGCTATACAGACCTTGTGGGTCTTGAACTCATAGAGGTCTGCCTGTCTCTGCCACCCCAGTGCTGTAATTAAAGGCATGTAACACCATGCTGGGTCAAGGAATATACACATTAAACAAATTAGGCCAATAGTAAGCAAATATCATTAGTTTTCTCTCATCTGTGGTCCCTAGAATTTGTACCAATACATAAAATCACGAATGTAGCTATGACATGCTCAGGAGGATGAAGGGGAGTAATGGAAGGAGGGAAATAAAAAGAAGACAAGGACATGGGAAATATACTAAAAGTAAAATTTGCATTTGAACAAAAATGTACTTATGAGACATAGTACTATGTATAATGGATATACACAATGAAAATTTTAAAAATAATAAATTTTACAAAAAAAAAAAAACAACTTCTTTAACTCCAGATTAAAGAAGAATTTAGCTAGAGCCAGGCAAAACTGAAGAGGCCAACTCACAAGGATGGACCAAAGCCTTCAACCAAGACCATCACGCCTTAAATTATATCATTGTTCTCTTGCATACCCATATGCTGACATGTATGATATAAAAAACTGGGTATGATGACAAATTATATAGATGGATGGAGAGATGACAAGTAGATAATCGACAAATAAAACAATCACATTTTCCAAAATGTTAGATATATTTTTAAATGTAAATAGACTAAAAGTAAAAAAAAAATCGGATTAGAGAAAATGTAGTTTAATAACAAAAGATCAAGTGTATGTCTATCATTTAACTCTACATGTGCTGAAATAACCTATTATTGTTTTTTTTATTTATCTAGAATTTATTTAGAATTAACATCCTGTGAGCACTGGCTAACAATGTGAGGTATTATAAATTAAAAACAACAACAAAATGAAAGCATATCAAAAATGACAAAGCCATGGAGATATTTCCTTAAAGATAAGACAGAAGAACAGTACCCATGGCTAAGAGCCGAGCGCTATTTATCTGAGGGTAAAATAAACTAAATTAAGGGGCGAGGCTGGGCAGATTCAGATCACATATACCTGTGAAAGATAAAAATGTTTATGTGGAAATTTCATGGTTACACCAAATATAAACAACCCCAAAACATCGTTACCCGACTATATATCACTAGCTTTAAATATTTCTACTTTATGCTTTGTCATTT
This sequence comes from Peromyscus leucopus, assembly GCF_004664715.2. Classification (NCBI taxonomy): domain Eukaryota; kingdom Metazoa; phylum Chordata; class Mammalia; order Rodentia; family Cricetidae; genus Peromyscus; species Peromyscus leucopus. Next base: position 471,337 of record NC_051065.1, on the reverse strand, counting down.
TACTTTCTATCCTCCTATTTAATTTATAAAAGCCTATTATTTATTGAAGAATTTATGTGCACAATCATGGCCCAATTTCTCAACCTCATAGGAAACTTAGCAACTATGAGTGACATAGAAATAAGAATGTGTTCTTATTTGGGAGAAGCGTCTTTTATTGTAGCTAAACTGAATGGATGCATCATCTGCTTCACAGTACTTTTACATTTATTTATTCATTCAACCAATATTTATATAGTACCTCTTATATGTCAGGCACAGTGAACAAAAAAATGAGAGAAAATACATGCTTCTTGTCCTCATGGAGCTTGCCACTTCATAGGTGATCAGCAGTCAAGAGATCTGACAAATCAATGTGCCACCATACCATAGCATAAGCTGAAAATGAGAATAGTGCTCAACAGGCATGTAACAGAAAGATGCATGGTATATAATGCTCAATGGGCATATGGCAGAGAAATCGTGGGTTGGAGACTTGATCTATTCCTAAAGTCCTGCTCATCAGCAGATAGGTAAAACACCTATTTCTAAGAACATGCTGTTTTGAGTACCACAAAATCCTGTTCTCTGGACATCCATTGACTGTATACATACTTCTATATCCAAATCTGGATCTGCTCTCGAATTGGTCAAAAAAGGGGTACAAAATAAATCCAAGATTATCTTCCAGTCTCAGCCTTCTTTTCACCACCATCTGTATCTTTTGAGCAGTCGGGGGGGGGGTGCTCTCTAGTCAAATCTAACTCCCTTCTAGAAAGTCGCCTCTCAGCTTAGAAAATGGAAAAAGAATCCTCATCTTTTATGGCAGCAAGAAAATCTATTGCTGTTCCTTATAGTAGGAAACCATAGCATAGTTAAACCTGAAAAAAATATAGTAAGCCTAAAATAACTCTAATCAAGAAATTAAGTTTAAATACTGTCATACAATAAATATTAATTGAATTTTAATTTTGAGTACATTTACTAAATTATGAATGCTTTCAGAATTTCAGAGGATGGAAGATAAGAAAATTCTAGGTATCCTTATCTTTATGCATAACTTTGTTAATGTAAGATGAGGAAATATAATTTAAATTTCCAACAAAGGCTCTTATCTGAGTGCAAAGGCATGCCTTCTTGTCCCTTAGAGACATAAGCTCCTCAAAGGGCAGTGGCAACATCTCCATATCCTTTGTCTATGCTCTTGGCATAGCATCATTTCTATTAAATGCCTTACAAGCAGCCTCAGGTGTTTATAGTACTAGAATGTTTTCCTCATTTTTTGTAGCTGCAGGAAACCCTTATAATTCTGGGCAGGTACAATAATGTCTTATTTGGCTCAAGTGGTCTTCTTGCAAATGGTATTTTAGTATGATGCCAAAGCAGGTATTATAACACAGAGACTTTGATGATAGTATCATTTTTCATACTAAAATGCACTGCAAAATTGTCTGAGTTTCCCACAATTACATACACTTAGTGTTATATCCACTCACACACCTCGAGAACAACCACTCAAGTACATAAACCCACAAATGGATAAAATAAGTCAGGAAAATTCTGGATATATATTATACATCTTGCTATATATTGGATAACATGCCTAATAGAGGAAATTGTGCCTAGTTCTGTACATTTTTGTTGACTTCTGTGAACTTTGTAGTGACATTTCAAAATAATTTCAGGAGAGATTCAGTACAGTCCAGATCTGTGAATGTCAAATTACCACCCAAGTACTTGCAAAGGCTCAGTGGGGGATTCTCAAGGGTTTTTATGTTGTCAGCAATGATGCCAAGAAGACAAGAAAAAAGGAAGGGAGCTAATGACAAAATCCATTGGATAAAAAGGCTTCATTAATTTCTGAGTAGGCTGAACAAATTCATTAAAGCCTACAAATTAATTACATGCTAAAACAAAAGTGAAAAGTCAATAAACATATTTTCTAGGAAAATGATAGTTAATTCATCTCATACTATCAAAACTCCATTATAATAAATATATATGTTAAGATATTGTTGAATAACAACTCTATGCCTAAATACCATGGAAACTTAGATTTTTGTCTAGTGTTAATCATGATGGACAATGAATTAATGCACTAGAGCAAAGTAAAGGACAAAAGGCAGAAACATATTGTTCTAGAAATATATCTATACAGGGAAGTCTCACTCAAGAGAAATGGATGATAAGATCCAGGTAGACTAAGGTATGGTCCCTGCAGGTATTTCAATAAAGAGCCTGTGCTGGACAGTTTTGTGTCAACTTGACATAAGCCAAAGACATCTGAGAGTAGGGAATCTCAATTAAGAAAATGCCTCCATAAGATTGGGCTGTAGGAAAGCCTGTAGGGAATTTTCCTAATTAGTGATTGATAGACAAGGGCCTAGCCCATTGTGGGCGGTGTGATTCCTGGGCGGTGGTCCTAGGTTCTGTAAGAAACCAGGCTGAGAAAGTCATAAGGAGCAAGCCAGTAAGTAGAACCCCTCAATGGCCTCTGCATCAGCTCTGGTCTCCTTGTTTATGTCCTGTTTGAGTTCCTGTTATGGCTCCCTTCAATGATGGGCTACAATGTGGAACTGTACACCAAATAAACCTCATCCTCCCTAACTTGTTTTTGGGCCGTGGTGTTTCATTACAGTAATAGAAACCCTAAGACAGAAGCTATCAACGTGAAATCTGAGAAGAGAGTTGGTACATCCTCAAATAAGCCAGGAAACACTGCAAATGCAAGAACTGGAGTGAGAAAGAAGCAAGTGGAAAGAATTGCATATGGCCTGGGAGGTCAGTGTCTAAGGTTCATAGACTGAGTGATGAGATTGTGCATAGTTTACAAATGAATTCAGCATTTTCCTGGAAATTCCCTTTAAGGAAATCTGCTCTTGAGTTATAGTTGTCATACTGAAGTTGCTGCTGAACTGCCCAGAGTATGCTCAAATGGAAAGGAACCCTATCCACAGGGTATGGTCCTTGAGAAATACTGGCAGCCACATGTGGCTAGAAAGTTTCTAGCAACACAACATGTTCTATGGGTATCTACACATGAGAGGTAGAGTGAGGAGATTAGGAACTGTGCTGAGTTTGTCTCTTCTTTGGGAGAGCACACTCCCTGTTTATATTAAAACTCATTATTCGTTTCCTTGTTCAACTCATGTTTAGGCAGACATGTTGGCGAGACTTTATGGATATAGCTTCTAATAGTGGAGGAAATGGTGTACTTTCAAAAAATTTAAAAAAAAAAAAAAACCTCATCATTCTTCCCCTCCCTCACATCACCAATGGCTCCCTTATCCACCCTTTTTCCAACTCTGTAGAAACATATCCCAAATACACACTGCAGTTATTAAGGATGAGAACAAATTATTTGCCCATTCTCATAATCATATCTCCTAAAAGGTCACTTAAACATTTAATCAAACCCTTGGCCCTTAGGGCAAGCGGGGGAGTCCTCCAGCTTACATAGCACACTAAAGCCGGGCTTTGTGTCAGTCTTAGGGAGGATGCAGACCAACTGCACACAGAAACCAACAATAGGAACACTTTCTGTCACTAGGCAGGGAAGAAAAAGCTAAAGAGTTCCTTGGACTCTACTAAATTAAACCTTTTGCACCAATTAATGAAACCCCTGTGGGAAACAAGTTATAATTCCAGGATGTCAGCCGTGTATTGAAATGTAAACTAACACTCAAGAAACATAGTGAGTAGGTGGGCATCCTAAATCAATATGAATGATTTGTTTTCTGGGACTTTGGGTCTGCTGCACTGCTGCTCCCTTTCACAGGTACAAATGCACAAAAGAGGGCTCTGTTTCATCAAAGTGGCTCAGACAAATGACACTCCTCAGGGTGTCAGCCCTACACTGGCAGTCAGCCCGCTCTCTGCCCTCCATCTGTGGGTACTTTTCACTTCCACAGCTATCAGCCTGTTTCAGACCTATGCCTTCCCTCTGAGGAGGGACAAAGGAAAGATCACAGTGGAAATCCTCTGTGTGCTGCTAATAAGCCTATTTAGAGTCAACGAGAAAGCCTCATTTTGTACCAATAAGAGCCTTCAAGAGTTCTACTGAATCAGTAAAACCAAAATGTTTCTGTGTACTCTCTGTCCTCATTTCACATCAGCCTGGAGGCAAAGCTGAGCAAAACTCCAGTCACTATGACCTCTACATTTCCTTTCTTCTTTGATGTCCTCTGGCTCTGATGGCTGGGGGAATTTGAATTTTATCTAATTTGTCTCACAATCTGATGGAATTCTGAGCCATTCTTGGTTTTAGGTAATCTCCCTGCGGTCTGCCGAATCAGCATATTTGGAGATCTGAGACCCTTTCTTGGCAAAGAAATGAGTATTGCTCCCATCCCACAGCTCTGCTAACTGACACAACCTGCTTTTTCTAAAAGATGTCTGGTAGAAATAGAAACAGAACCTGTTTCTACCTGAGTCTCATAGCAAGGAGAGAGCTGTGTTGTTTGTGGGCCACAGACACAGGGAGAGTTCAAGCCAGCACTAGTGTCCTTAATGAAAAATATTAACCATTTTCCCAAATGAAAATCTGCAATTCTAACCATGTGAATGTGGTAACATAAGCAAATACACCCACAGCTGGAAGGTCATGGGTGGGTCAATGGCTTTAATAGAAAGTAACCCATGGGTGGAATGATGTTCCCCAGTTGTCAGAATACTATCTTCTTCCAGAACTGCTAGACACATTCCATATCTGCCAACTGTTGGGCACAATGTAGAGATGTATAACAACTTAGGCAACCTTTCTGAAAACAAAGGAAATTATATACTTAAACTCAACGGTTTAGTAATACAATGTTGGTACCAGAAGGAGGAAACACAAATTTGAATGACATTTGTGAGCACTGAGCACCATCATCAAAACTAAACTCTAGAAACAGGAAGAAATGAGGTGTGGAAAGAATATAACAAGTAACAAGATTAATTTACCTGTGTGAGACCATCCAGCTAGGATATAGGTACCAATGGCACTGACAACTTTACTATATACAGAAAACCTAATAGAAATGCCATGTTCCTCTTACGTATTATGTTAGAGCTGACATATTTGCCAACACTTTGAACAGGTTTTAACTTACACTGCAGAGAAAAGTGCTTAGCTGGAATCCTGTTCACCTGAGCATAAGTAAAACATCAGTACCATTTGTAAAATATCCTTGTAGAAGAGAGGGCATAATGTTTAAAGGGGAATTATTTTTGATGAATTAATGAATATCATTTGCTATATATGTCATAATTTTCTATTTATGTTGAAATGAATCAGAAAAAAAATATTGCTGGAAAGCTGTAACATCATTATTATTTTACTAGATCACATCTTATCTTCACTAACTGGCTAGTCATGTTTAGAAAGTCAGTGATGCAGAGTTGGTTAACTCAAAGTTGTAGCAGACTAAATTCTCTCCACCTGTCTATTGTGCTGTGCTCAGCATGGTTTCTCAACTGTACATCCAGACACAGCTACAGACATAACAGTAACCAAAACAACAAAGATACCTCATTCCTAGGGGTCCTGGAAGACTTTCCCATCTATATCACTAGCTAGAACTACTTTACCAACCACTCTTTCACCACACACTGGTAAGCAAGGTAGTACTGCTATAATTAGAAAAAAGTCAGGATTAAATGAGTTGCATTGGGGGTGTGCTGAAACAAAACTGTTCTATGGTTCTTTCTACTAGGAGACCCACGAACCATAGGAGACCACTTACACTACATGTAGTGTAATAACTTAAGTAAATAAAGTGTTCAGTTCTGTTTGCACTAGCAATATTTTAAGTACTTGATAGCCACACATAGCTGGCTACTCTATTGGACAACAGAAATCTAAAGCAATTTTACTCACCAAAGAAATTTTTATTGGGCATTTCTGAACTAAAGCAGGAGAAAATTTTGCCCAACACCTAGCAGCAAAGTCTACAGTATTTTCTGTGTAATAGACAACAGGCTTTGTGCACAGTATCTCTTTTAATTTCACCAATAGCCTTGTAAGGTAAATATTCTTTTCCTGCATTCATCTAGAATTGAGGTTACTAGCCACGGATGCAAAGATATACTTAGAAAGATCTTGAACTATCTCTCCTACATGCAAATAAAGGCATAGTTAATATCTTGATCATACTTAGGCAATCCATCTGGCATCTCCATTCTTTCTACATGTCAATTATATTCTTCCACAAAAGTTTTCTGGAAACATACATCTCTTCATTTTGTCTAAATTCTGCTCATATTTTAATTTCAACTTAAAGTTTACAACTTTTTCCATTCCCTACATTACTTCTCCCTTCTGTGTGTTCCTATCTTATTACAGGATAAATAAAAGTGTAAGGATGTGGCTTAATAATTCATCTTTCCAAATAGCCTCTAAGCTCAATTTGAACAGCAACTGTTTCTTTGTTGTCCATTGCCACATCCTTGGTATCTAGTAGAAGATGTTTGTCAAAATGTAGATAATGAATAAAATATGACAGGGACTCATTAATTTACGTTTTAACAAAAGGATTTGTGCCAAGTGCCCTGGAAGGAACTGGATACAGTAGGAAATGAAATAAAGTTCCTGCCCTCATGAAGCCTTTATTCTTCTAGGGCTGATGAATGTAACAAAAAAAAACCCAATAAGTAAATAAACACATGTAGCTTGAATTATGTATACATATTTAACTCATCTTTTCCATTGTTTCCCAAGTTGTCTTTTCATTACTGTTACCTTGTCAGCGATAGTGAGGTCCCTTTACATAGAATAAGTGCAATGATTTTAAAACAAAATATAAAGCAGGCCATAATTACTGACCAATTTATCTAAAAGTTAGAAGATAGTAAGTATACTTTAAGTTCTGAAGATACAAGCCCTGCCTAATAGCAAACTTTAGCACAGTAGTTCTCAACCTTCCTAATGTTGTGACCCTTTAAAACAGTTCCTTATGTTGTGGTGACTCCCAATCATAAAATTATTTTTGTTACTACTTCATAACTATAGTTTCACTACTGTTATGAATTGCAATGTTAATATCTGATGTTCAGGATATCTGGTATGTGCTGTGAAAGGGTCATTCAACCCTGGGGGGTCGCGACACACAAATTGAGAACCATGGTTGCTCTAGCCTGATGCCTACATCTTCCTCACTGTCTTCACCAAGCATGTTCTTTGTGAGTGGAGATGTGAAACAGACTACAGCATTCCACAAACGTCCTAAGCAACCAGAACATCCTCAGATCCCTCAGACTCTCCAGTTTCTTCCATTACACCCAGGAAGCTCAGGTTACTTTGTTTTAGCTCTCCTCTGCCTTTAAATATTTAATTTGTTGTTATTGTTGTTGTTGTTGTTGGTGGTGGTGGTGGTGGTAGTGGTGGTTATTGTTGTTCAGTTGGATAGTTCTTCTGTTCAGGTGTTTTCCTAAATGTTTGGGCTAATGCTCTCTTGGTTCATCAAATGATAATATCTATGGCATTTCCTTAAACCACACCAGTTTAAAAGAATCCCAAGATTGATCCTGAAACGGTTTAAAGAGCACTCAGTTGCTTAGGTCTTCTCCACATATGAGTGTTTCAGTGGAATATCCAAGAGATCATCTGGACATGCTCAGCTCCCACTTGACCCCACTAACTCTATGGTCTTGTGGTCTTTACAGGAATAGAGTACCATCAAGTCTTACATTGCATTAGTTAGCATTAAAAATGGGCATTTTTCTGTTTTGTTCTTGTCTGGAAAATGTTAGCATTTACAGACCATTCAGGCATACTTACTTGGTAGCAGAATTAATATTCCCAGACTAAGATTTTCAATATGACCCTTCACAGTAACACAGATGGAATAAATAACATGGATAGCCATTGAGAGACCTGGCTACTAACCCAAGAAAATCAGTGGAGTAGTGCTGTGGGCCGCAGGAATATATCATAAGAACTCAGCTGGTTATGGCAAAGTCACTACCTGGAGGGATCAGGGAATTCCTCCAGAGGAAGCCAAATCCCAAGGAGTTTTTGGTATTACTTGGCTTGTTATATATCAGCTGTCTTCTGTTATGAAAATCATGTGTGCCTTCATAGTTTTCCCAATTGACTTTTCCCTAAGAAGGGCTAACAGTGTAGACTGATCACTCTCTGGACGTACACATTCCAGGTATTTGGAGAACAGCCTCAGGAAAGGCTTTCTCTGGAATCAGATTATCTCCCTTGGCCACTTTCAAGGAAACACCACCCAGGTGGGCTCCCATTGTTAGTCCCAGGTGGACTAACAATGATAACAACCCACATGCAAGTCTCCTGACTTATGGTAAATTCCACAAGGAGACACCGCCTAGGAGAGGTGGACTTTAAGTAATAGCTTTACACAATTTAGCTCGGACCCTCCCTTTATATACCGAGACTTCCAGGGCACGGAGGGAAGAAAGAAGAGAATGGAAGAACTAGATGTGTAAGAACTTGAGAGGAACAAACTGAGATGGGGAAGAAGTAGATTGAAGGGCTACAGGAGAGTACTAGAGGAACGAGATGGAAGATGAGAAAGAGCCAGATGGGGAATGTGAGACCAAAATGAGCCATCTTAGAAATAAGACCAAAATGCTTTCACCCTAAAATTAAGGCCTAAGATTTCTCCTTTTGGGAATAGGCCATTAGTTACTGAAACCAGTCAGTTCAGATTCCAGAAACCAGGAAGTGTAAAAGTACAGAGTCACAAGATAGTCACTAGGTAATGCCTGCCAGACTATGGAATGTCCTCTCCCTGGTTTCCAGGGTAACTGACCACAGAAATGCCCCCATCTGAGGGCAGCCAATGAGAAATGGTGGTGGGCAACCACTCCCTTAGAAGTAATTTCTAGAAGTCCCTAGAAGCGAGCCAATCAGAATTTTACCTGTACTAGCACCCCTAAATGATGTAACCTTGTGACTTTTCCCTTTAAAAACTGAGCTTGCAGACAGGTGGGCGCTTCCTCCAGCCTCCACTGCATTGGATGTATTGGACGAAGTCCCTGCCTAGGCTTGTATTGCTTTTGGATATCCAGAATTAAACCTTGCTTTTGCATTCCGGCATGCTCGTCTTTGGTGGTCTCTCTGGGGGTCACGATCTGGGCACAACATTTGGGGGCTCTCCGGGATCCCCAGAGACCCCCCGCCGGGACCCCTAAGAGCTCCGGAGTTCATCTGCACCGATCGGTAAGAGCGCTCCATTTTCTTGTCTTTGCTTTCCTTTTCTTACCCGAAGCCGGCGGTTGAATCTGACAGGCTCACCTTGGCGGACGCGCCTGTAAGGTGACCCTGGAAGAGTCGAGAGACGTCTCGACCCCTCGTCAGGATGGGGGGGGGCTCAGAGGACCCCTCCTCCGTCAGAGGACTCCTGTGTGGAGTCCATCCGTTTAAGGGGACCAGGAACCAATCTTAGAGTTCTGTGGCCCCGTCTGTATGGTTTTTGGATCCGTGTACATCAACACGGGTTCCAGAGACCCTCTGTTGCACCCGGGAATCTGTTAAGGCCTTGTCATTTCTTTATTGTCTGTTCTTGTGTTTGTTTTTTGTTTCTCTCCCCTTTGTTCATTAGCTTTCTAAACTAACCATGGGGACAACTCCATCTTCCCCCTAGGATTTAACCCTTGCTCACTGGCAGGACGTGCGAGACACGGCGAACAACAACAGTGTGAATGTCAGGAAGTGTAAGTGGGTGAGATTTTGCTCCGCAGAGTGGCCAACTCTTAATGTTGGCTGGCCGCGGAGGGCACGTTTGATCTGGCCATTCTTCCTTTTTGTCTGCCTATCTTGTCACTGTTATTTGTTATACCTTCATAAATGTATAAATGTGTGAGAACTGTGGCCACACGTGTGAGTGTTTTATGCCTGAGCTTGTGTGTGTATTGGGACTTGTGGGCCGATTGCCAGCCGAAGGGATGGAGACCCCTTCGGTGGTTGAACTGGCACAGACTAACCTAGTGGACTACAGGTCTGTGGGCCCAGCCAGGGCGTGGAGTCATCTTTTGTCTCCATGGTGCAGGGCTAGGCGGCCTGTGAGCATCACGGGACCTAGATGCAGTGGGTTCGGGGCCCCAGCTCGCTCAAAAAGCTGTGGAGTAGAGGCTTGGCTGCATGGGAACTAGGCATGGCTTTGTGCCCCCCGCTTTCCCCGTCCTCCTCTTCCATGCTGTTGGGTGGGGCTCCCAAAACCTGCCCTGGGGCTAAAACCTGATCAAAGTCTGGCTCCAAGAATGGAATGTCACCAACAGTTTCTCGTCTGTGGTACAGTGCTGATACAAATTGAGAGTTATTCTTGTTATGGTATATGCATGTATTTCTGTTGTTGTTTAAAATATTGTAACTTTACAATATAATCTAGAGTACTGAGGGAAATCACAAGAAAGACTTTGGTAAGAGTTTCTGTTTTGAAGGAAAAGAAAAGGTGGAATTTGTCTAGAGTAAATGTCTGAAGGATCAAAGTTATGGACTGAAGGTACATAGAAGGTTGTAGAAAGTCAGAGAGGATGTGATGTAAACTGTTAAGGTTTCTTATACCTGCAAATACTGAATTTAAAAGTTGATTCCGGTTGGTTTTCATCTTAAGAATGGCTAATGATTCTGCAAACTGCTTATGTGTGTATGTATACAGGTATGTGACTTGAAAATGAAAGCAAGCTTTAACTGTATGTATGTATGTGTGTAACTTGGATCCAACTGTGTGTATGTGTACAAGTAATTATTGTTTAGAAAAACGAGCTTTAAACAGCAGCCACGTGGCTCCCTCCATCTTGGCTAGTGACCTCATGGGCAGCCATGTGGCTGACAGTCATCTTTTACTAAGGTTATAAAGATCTACTCGGGTTAACACCTAATACTTATGTCTTTACCAAGTGTTCAACAGCAAGTTTCTAGAGAATTTAAATAGATGGCAACATATGTTTAATAAATAAGGTATTTGATTAATATTAAAGCTGCACATCAATGCTTTTATTCACAGGAATATACCTTGCTCTGGCAGCCAAACTTTGCAACATAAAGGAATCATAGGAAACAGCTGAGGTTTGCAAATGTATGGCAGGACTAGAGTTCCAAAAAGAGTCTAGTTGCAGTGGTGGAAGACTTTTGAGAGATATCAGTCTTTTAAGAACAGTTTTTATAGTTAAAAACCAATGGCTTAAAAAAATGTTTCTTCTTACCCAAGGTACGTTCAGGCTTTAGAATGTTGTATAATGATATTTTGTTTTGGTTTCTTTACTGAACCTGTATTTGATGCTAGAAGAGCTTCAACTTAAAAGCATTGTTTTTAGGCTACTTTTGTAGGCTGTTAGAGAACATAAATAGTCAGTCATAAGTAATCAAGTTTTTTAATTGTAGTCAGGGTAAGTAAGTACTGATGTAAGTTTACTCATTTACTCAGTCTCTTGCATATGTTTTTAGGGTTGAGCTTGAAACAAGTAATTAGAAACAAAGTTTGTCTATTCAGATATACCTGGACAGCCCTCATACTTCAGAGATCTGAAGAATATGGCATTTATCTAAAAGTTTACTATATCAGACAGGCTTCCAGATCCTAGCAGTGACCCAAGGTCTCCAAAGAAGATTACGTACGAGGCACCACAACGTCTCTGCCTGAAATATGACCACAGGGCAAGATGCCCCAGTGAAACGCCTGCCGCCAGGACCCAGCTCAGACTGTGGATGAGCAGTAGGACACTGGAATTGATTGCACCCTTTTGCCTGATCAAGGTCAGTCTTCCATGTCCCTATTCCACAGAAAAAAAATACTCTGCCTTATGGATCTGATGGTGGAAGAAGATTTATGCTGTTCTGACTGATGCCTCCAACGCTATGGAGACCTGGGTAGGGTTTGGTCCCTGTAATTTATAGGATTGGAAGCTTCTTGGTCTGTACTCAGATATAGTTTATCCTTCTCAGATCTCTGACAGTACTGATGGCCAGGCTAGCTCTAACTTTGTCAGCATGGCAGCATCAACCAGATCCTCATGCAAGGCTATAGCTTTCTTGTTAGCTCACTTTTAGGAAAATGTTCTAAGATATAAAAGTTTAAGTAAGTCATAAAGGTTCAGATATGAGTCCAAAATGAGATAAGTTTCAGATTACTCTCCTGTTCTATGGTTCAGAGCTTAACATTTAGGAGCCCTGATGATCTGGTAGAGCAATGACTACTTACTATTCAGTCACAAGCTCAACATTTTGGATTTGTTTTAGATGTCATCTAAATATGTCTAAATGTAAACCTAAAAGTGCTTCTCATCAGGTCAAAAATCTCTGTCCAATTTATACCTGGCTTTCTGGACAGAAGGAAAATGCACAAGCTTTTAACCTAAATCTGTAGTTCTTGTTGGGACTCAAAGGTATGAGTCCACTTCTGCTGTTTTATAAGATACCCATTATCTGCATTGTCTACAATATGGATTTCAGTACAGATTGGTAATACTAATGTATCTAATACTTTTATGTCATTTTGTAAGTAGGCCTCAAAGGATCAAAAGAGTCATAAAAACCTAGACCCACTTCACAGAGGTCAAAAGGACCCCAGATAAGTATTCCTAAAGATGGTATTTTTCCTCTCTCCTGGTCTTGGGACTACTGCTTTTCCCATTACTAAGGGTATGGACCTAAGGGTTCCAAATAAGTTCATAAATTTTAACTTCTGTTCCTAGTTTAAATTTGTCTCAACAGATTTCTACTCAGCTGGCAGTCACCTCCAGGTTTCAGTCGTTGACTCCACTGCTCCAGACGACTGTGAGCTCCAGACTTGCTAAAAGCTGACGTGGACCAGCCCAGCTAACATGGTTCTTCCCTGTCCCTATGGGGTCAGGCAGCTACATGCTTCTGACAAATGCCCCCTTGCCCAGTCTTTGACTAGCTTTTCAGCCTTTTGGGGCCCCCTGATATCGGCACCCCAATGCCAGCTCGAAGCAGTTCCAGAAGAGAATGTCACCCATGTTCCCTGTTCAGAAAAGGCTGAAATGCTGGGTCAAAAGAAAACTCCCTGTCATAGAGACAAGATGACTAACTATACATGGCCATTATTAGAGAGGGATAGTTAGGAACTAACTGTCCAAAACCCATGATTGGGTTCCATTAGGCACATGAGAAGGGGGAAATGTGAGACCAAAATGAGTATCTTAGAAATAAGACCAAAATGCTTTCACCCTAAAATTAAGGCCTAAGATTTCTCCTTTTGGGAATAGGCCATTAGTTACTGAAACCAGTCAGTTCAGATTCCAGAAACCAGGAAGTGTAAAAGTACAGAGTCACAAGATAGTCACTAGGTAATGCCTGCCAGACTATGGAATGTCCTCTCCCTGGTTTCCAGGGTAACTGACCACAGAAATGCCCCCATCTGAGGGCAGCCAATGAGAAATGGTGGTGGGCAACCACTCCCTTAGAAGTAATTTCTAGAAGTCCCTAGAAGCGAGCCAATCAGAATTTTACCTGTACTAGCACCCCTAAATGATGTAACCTTGTGACTTTTCCCTTTAAAAACTGAGCTTGCAGACAGGTGGGCGCTTCCTCCAGCCTCCACTGCATTGGATGTATTGGACGAAGCCCCTGCCTAGGCTTGTATTGCTTTTGGATATCCAGAATTAAACCTTGCTTTTGCATTCCGGCATGCTCGTCTTTGGTGGTCTCTCTGGGGGTCACGATCTGGGCACAACAGGGAAGAACAAGATGAAGTAGAACAAGAAGAGGAGAAAGGAGAGGAGATGATATGGGAAGGAACAAAGTGGATGAGAACCTAGAAGGGGCAGAACTAGATGAAGGAATTAAGACAGAACCTAGAGGGGATCGCAGATAAGTGTAGAGAGAAATCAGGCTAAAGATGACCTAAATATGAGAGCAGAATATAAGCTTATAGCTGTCACAGAATAATAAAGTATATGGACTAAGGAGTTTCGTGTACATATATTCATTTCATTTCATCAAAGATTATCAGCTGGTTGTAGATTCTTCCCGGATCCTGGGAGGGGACTATCGAGGGGCTGGACCCCCATAGTCCCCGATAGAGTAGGTCAAAGTAACTCAGCCCCATTCTGGCAAAGGCCTTCAGAGTTAAGACAGGAACAAAGAAAGAACCAAGCAGCAATCAGACTTCAGGCTTTCAGACAGTTAAAGGGCTTTAGATAGTTCACCTAGACCACATGGACCCCAGTTTGTTTTTCTCCAACATGAAAGAATTGAGCTGGCCACTGAACACCTCTAACTCCTGTACTTTATGTGCACTTAGGATTGAAAGTACATTTTCTGACATTTTCAGAGTTTCTTTTGTCCTTGATGTGGCAAGGTCTATAATCTTTACAGATTTTAAAAATGCAGCTGCATCTGCATGCATTTTGTTAAATTAAAGCTTTCCACTTTCAAATTTCCTTATGGGAAAACACACACACACACACACACACACACACACACACACACCTGCATAGTTTACTGATCTACATATTTTTTGAGGATAATGTATGAAGCATAGGTTACTGATTGCATAATTTTGCATTTGCTGATAAATATTAAAATTTTTATTTATATGATCTTGTGCAGGCAACATTTTGAGTTTATCTGTAATCCTTAGTACAGCTGAATATTTATTCTGCTCAGTAAGTTTCAGGTGGCATTGATATCAATGTAAGCTAACTATCATGTCCCCAGAGCTTGCTGGCACTCAAGCCACCTGGAAACTGCTTAGAAATATAGGATAATCCGACCCAGACCCACAAAATTAAATCTGCATCCTAAAAAAGCACATGGGTAATTTGTGGGCAAATGGCCTTTCTAGAGGTACTGGTACTGATCTTAAAAGTAAGTGATTTGGGGTTTTTGTTTTGGTTTCATTTTGCTCAAAAGTAATGAATAATTAGGCAAACTAACTATAATTTAGCAAAGTAGCCTGCTTTAGTTCAGTGTCACTGGATTTGGAGCTATAAAATCTGAGTCTTAGTTCTGTTCTTATAAATGGCTGGGAAACACAGAACTATATAAAAACTTTCGAGGTATTCCAGAGTCACTAGTAAAAACCACATATATAATTGAAAGGCCATATGAAGAATATTAAATTTTCTGTGTGACTGGATAACAACCAACTATATCCTTTGCTTTTTTTTTTTTCATTTTCTAGCTAGTGATTTTAAAATCCAGCGATGCATTATTGTTATATGCAAAGTCCCCCGCAGGCTCGTGTATTTGAATACTGGGTTTCCAGCTGTAGATGCTGTGTTGGGAAATTGTGGAACCTTTCAGAAGCAAGGCCTGGCTGAAGGATGTGGGTGGTTGGGGTGGGGTGGGAGCCGGCTTAGCTGAATATAGCCCAGCACCATTTCATACACAGCTCTTCTGATTCTAGCCTATGAGATCTAACAAGCCACACTGTCAGAGCTCCTGCTGCCACAGACAGAGTTAACCCAGACTCCATGGCCATCTTGCCCTGATAGACTGTATGCTTTGAAAGTGTTTCTCTTGGGCATTTGGTCATAGCAATGAGAAAGGTTGCTAAAATATACATAAAGCATCACAGAGGAGCAAACAAAAAATATTTTGGACAGTATGGTAAAAATTATGAAGTAAGGAAATAGCCATTTGAGGGTAAAATACAAGGACAAATTCAAATTAGACTCCAGGATTCCAGTTACAGCTCTGAGACTTAACACTTGGAGTAGTTTTAATAATTCACTTCCCTGGTTTCCAGTTTCTTTATCTAGAAGATTGGAGAAGGATTTTGATTTTACATTCTCTCTGAGTTCTAAAATCTAGTATGTCTGAAATCAATGCCTGTTTTGCCATCTCAGATGCACCTATTGGAATTCAATACAGAATTTGAGAAATGGAATAAATAAGTCATTCTGGAATTTTTGCTCTTTTCCTTGCCAAGAGCAGAAGCAAATCGGCCAATGGCCACCTCAGAGTGCTAATGTGCAGACACTCTTCCTGGTGGAATCTTAGTCTGGGCAAGCAGACAAACGAGACTACTAGAGCACACTGTAATTCAGAGATTATTATGATTTGGGCCTCTTTTCATTTGGAATCACCAAATCAAATTGCAGAAATCTGATCCCTGGCTAACTATCTGATTCATTTGCAGAGCCTCAGGAGCCCTGAGAGAATAGAGGAGAGCATCCTCATTTCAGAGTCTTCCATAGAAAATAAATGGCTGCTGAGAGGTGGCGATCCAGGAAAACTTACCTAGTCGCTCTGGCACTATGAAACAAACTGACAGGCCCTTTCCAGAAGCTAATTATTGTGCCTGCTATTTGGTTCACTGACAAAATTGCTTGTTTGTAGGAAGAAACATATTTGTGCATTGCTTTTTCCATTACCACTATTTCCATCATCATAAATAAGAATCAATAGGCCATTTCATGTAGCATATGCTCACCACCATTTATAACCTCAGTGTCGGCTGCATACAGGCTAAGCTGTGTGCCCCAGTGGGCTGGCTGAGGATCAAAATAGAACAAACAAGGGAATAACTTTAGATTTAAAAGGATAATATTCATTCATGACCACCTGGGGGGCAAAGGAGGAGCACTGTTTGTCTATAAAGGTGGAGCACAGTGCCTGTCGTACAGTGGTCTAGTCAAATGAATCATCAGGTGAATGGCTGATGGATGAATGGATAAATGAATCACCAGAAAATTCTATGGAGGTAGATGGAGTTCATTGGCCTTCTTGGTGTTTTGACAATAGCAAAGACATTTTTAATTCCTGATGCAGAAATAAATGCAGAGACACAATGTGAGCTGAAAAACAGCCCAGCTGTGAGATGAGCGCTCAAACGTATGTACAGGTTCCTGTAATACTCATTATCAGCCCTCACAGGAGAAAACACTAAGTGGAAAAGACAGTCATTAAATGAGGCACATGACATCTCTAAAGAAAACCTCTTTTCTGCCAGTAGCAATCTTGCTGAACAAAGTAAAGTCACAGAAGAGACTGATCAGAGGAAAGAGAGAGAAAGAGAAAAAAAGGAGGTAACATAGAAAACAATGGGGAAGAAGTCAAGGCAAGGGCCAGAGTGAGAAATGTGGGGGGGCGGGGAATGTGTGGAGATGAGGAGACAATGAAGACACACTGCTCAGGAGTGTCTGGGTGTCTGGGTTTGGGAGAGTGGACAGACACTGACGCTGAGGTGAATGAGAGAAGGAAGGAGGGAAGGTCAGATAAATGTCTATCAAATAGCAGCCATCATCACTGATAACAAGTATAGGAGAGTTCTTTTTCTCTTCTTGAGAAAGACAAAGGGAATTTTAAGTAGGATTAAGTAGTGGTAGCTTTCAGAACTCAGCAGCTCTCAGAAGCAATAATAACTACATAAGTAGCTAAGTGGATGCTAGGAATTACCTCACTTGGAGTTTGGCCAGCATATCAAAAGTTAGAAGTGCTAACACATCTCTCTGAAAGCTTTCCTGAGACACTGGGGGAGGAAATCATCTCAAACTGCCTGAACCACACTAATGTTAGGAAAAGGATGCCCCTCACTGCTGGAAGATACTCTGTCTCCCAAAAATTAATAAGACAGATGCCAATGCTGCTGGGAAGCACACTCTTATCCATGTAAATATATTGCCAGCATCACCCCCAATGGAAGCAAATTGCTACAGTCACCAATTACCATAGTCTAATATAAAATTTACTCAACACATGCAATCCACAAGTGATGGTCTAAATGGGGGAGGGAATCCTTGGGAATATTTCATTCTTAGAGTTCCTTTTTCTCATTGTGAGTGGTTAAACAAGAACTGAAAAATAAACTTATGGGTGGGGTGGTATGTGGCACTCCGGGAACATCTTGCAGGTATCAGTTTTCTCTTTCTACCTTGTGGATCTCAGAGACCCAGCTCAGGTCATCACGCTTGGTGCCAGGCACCTTTTGCCACTGATCCATTTCTGTGACCCTAAAATTTTAAAAGCCAATTTAAAAAAAAAATAATCTCCAGACCCTGCAAACCTTTACTCATGCAAATACAGTGGTTTTTCCTCTCAAGTACTTAACCACTAACATGTTTTATCATTTTCCCTCCTTCCCCAAAATAGAGAAGAAAATGGATTATGACAATAATCTAAGGCACAAATATCTTTTCTTACAATTTGCAAACATTCACCAGTTACTTTCCTAAAGTAAATTATAGCACCATCCATTGCTTTTTAGAAAGCATAGGCAAGCTACTTCAGTGTCCCCTAAATGGGATCTGAATGAAAATCTTATTGACCCCTTCCCTAAGCCACATTTCCCCCCAGCACTTAAACACCACCTTCATTGCACTAAAATAGTTCTGATTGAGCAAATTATTACATTTATAACAATGTCCAAATAATTCAAGGAACTATGAAGCAGACCTGCCACCAAAGCTTCATTCAACAAGTATTTATATCTGAAATATATATATATATATATATATATATACATATATATATATATATATATACTAATGTAGTATTAGTATATGTAATATACTAAGCATATGTCATCTAAAGATGCCAGTGGTATAACTGCATGCCTCAATTTACTTGGAAAATAGGAGTTAGGAAAACCTGGTGATTCCATTAATAATGTGTGTGATAGATTAATAATCAATTTCCTAACACACACACACACACACACACACACACACACACACACACACACACCAGGAAAAGTAAGTTTCTCTGTTTCAAGAGCTGGTATATTTCATGGCTCCTATATATCAGTGAGAAACACAGGCCACTCTATATATAAATTCTCTGTTGTGGCTTGAATCTGAATTGTCCCAATAGCCTGGCATTTTGTGAATAGTTGGTTCTCAGGTGGCACTACTAGTGGAGAAGGCCCTGAAAGCTTTGGGAGCTGGGGGAGAGTAGGAGGAATTAGATCAGTAGAGGTGTGCCCTTGAAGCCACAGCCAGTTCCTACTCCCTCCTTCCCTCTCTGCTTCCTGTGTATCTGCCAAGAGGTGAACAACCTCCTTATTCACATTCTCTTTCCACATGTTCTGCCTCACAATAGGAGTGGAATCAGTGGAGCCATGGACTCCATTAAAATGGCATCTCTGAAACTGTGAACCAAAGCACATCCTACCTGGCTTTTATTGTTTTGATTGGGTGGGGTTTTGTTGTTGTTGTTGTTGTTTTCAACTGAGATGGGAAAAGTAATGGATGCCTTTTCAATTAAGCTTTATTTACTGGTCCTTTATTTCCAGCTGTTCCTTATGAGTCCTCCTCTCTAAGAAGCTGGGCCTTTGCTGATCATCCACCAGTCTGTCACAGAGGAGGGCTCCATGATTTCACCTGAGGACCTTCCTTTGCCTCCATCTTGGCGGTACTCTCCCAAATCCTTCCGGTGACCAAATATGCATTGTACTTGGAGCCATGTACTTATCTGAACTTTATTCATATCTAAGTTGAGAATTAGCATTTATTAATCACTAAATTTCCCACTCTGGTTTTTATATATAAAGTATTATATAAAATATAATACTTCCCCGAAATAAAGATAATTGCTTAGGAGTAATACCAGCCTCTTACTGCCCGCCCTGGAGTTTCTCTAGAAGTTCCTCTCCAATTTTATATGAAAACATGCTTATGTGCTGGAGCCTTTTCAAACCTTTACCTTTAATTTTTTTCTCAGGTTTTCTTAGCATATTTTATTTATTTATTTATTTATTTATTTATTTATTTATTTATTTATTTATTTATTTGCTAAAGTTCTCTTCGAAGCATCCTTTTTTCCTCTCTTCTGTTCTCCTTTTCCCTCGGGGTTTCTGTGTCTCTCGCATTTCTTCTCCCTGGTCCATATCTCTCTGCAGCTCTGAGTGCTGTGTCTTCCCCACCACAGACTAAGAATAATCTCAACACTCAGTTCACTTCCCTCCCTCAAGCCCACTATTCTGTTCTCTTTTCCCATACTGGTTATAGTTCTTGTTTGTCACCATCTAGGGTCAGAGGAGAGGGAACTTCAATTAAGAAAATACTTCAATCAAATAGTTCTGTAGGCAAGTCTATGATGTGTTTCCTGATTAATGACTGATGTGGGGGGACCCAGAATGACTGATATGGGGAGGATCCAGAATGACTGATGTAGGGGGACCCAGCCTGCTATGGGTGGTGCTACCCCAGGGCAGGTGGTCCTGAGTTGTTTATGAGAGCAAACTGGGCAAGTAACAGAGAGAAGTCAATAAGCAGCATTCCCTCATGGTCTCTCCTTCAGTTCCTGCCACCATATTCCCCTTGGACTTCTCTTCCCTGGCTTCCTTCAGTGATGGGCTATGATATGGAAGTTTAAGATGAAACAAACCCTTTCCTCCAAATGTTGATTTTGGTCATGGTGTTTTATCGAAGTGACAGAAGCCAAACTCAGACACCACCCTTGAGTTTCCTATCATTCTTCATTCTTTCTCTGATGATTAAATGCACTTCTGTCCTTGTGTCTAATTTCAAAATCTCTATTTATGACTTTATTTGAACTTTTAGTGAACTCCACATAGGGTCCCAGACCTTATGTTGCCACCCACTGAAAAACTGCACAGACTGTATCTAAATTAAGTCCAAGTTAGTTCCCAAAGCATCTATTTCTTTCTGTTGTTTTCTCAGTCAGCTAATTATATCACCAGAGTATTCACCCTGTATATACACTATACTGCCCTTGATGGTGGCTGTCAATCACCAGGACTATGGCTGAGCTCACTGACATCCCCTCTTTCTTCCCCTGAACTCTCAACCTTCTTACATTTCTGCTAAAAGAATCTTCATGAAACTCCCATCTTAGCAATTCCTCTGAGTAAAAAGCCAAGTCGCTCTGCCATTTGAGCAGGATAAAGCCCACATCTCTCAACTGGAAACTCTGAAGACCATCCCTTATTCTTCCTTCATATGCCCAGTGCTATCCTTGTCTTTAATCATCATACTCTCAAACTCTGGCTTCCAACAGTTGGTTTTTTTTTTCCATCCAATCAAAAGAAAGTCATTCCAGTTTTAGCCCCTGCTATTTTCCTGTCTTCACACGGCTGATATCTTCACATGATAGCAAGGTATCCTCTCAAGTGTCACCCCTGTGTGAATCGCCCTTAGACCACACAAACTAATTGCTATCCTCTCTCCCAATTCCATCCTGCCTCACTTTCATATTCGTTTTTCTTTCATTTCTTCTAAATTTATCTCAGCATCTGGAAATATTGCTTCACTTTCATATTTACTTAATTCATTCCTGTCACCTCAGATGCATGTGTAAATTTATGAACATGGATCTTGTCTCACTTCCTTCCCTCCATGCTTGGCACAGGAAGCATGAAGTAAGATTTTTTTTGCACCAATTTTTGCATCTTCATTTTCTTTCTGATTAGATGGCTGTACTAACATTTAGCATATTACCACTTCATTTGAACAAGATGCAAGATAGACAGAAAGTAAGACATCTCAAAATATAGGTGAAGAGGAAAAATCACATCAACTCTTGTAGTTTTCAGTGTTATTATCCCTAACGATTTCTGAGGTTTTAAAATCATGCTATGAACAATACTCTTTAAATATCAGTTTTGATATATTAGATTCTAATTATGTCACAGATAAATATTTATATTAACCTTGTATTATGAGCTTATTAAATTTACTGCTTAGTAGTAACTGCTAAAGGTACTATTTCTATGTACATGACCATGTTCTCTGCAAATAAAATAGTTTTGTTCTTGCATTTAAAGAGGGACACTCAAGGATTATTCTTTTAAGGACAAGCAATAGAAACTAAAAGCATCAGAAATCACAGCTGCTGGGGCTTCTGGGGGAATAACTGTTATGCTAGATTGCGAACGCATTGTAATAGTTTAAAAACACTTGTCTTGCAACAACTTATGATCAATTACTCTCACTGTGTTTGAATGCCTGGAAAATAGTACCATATCTTGACTGTCTGTCTTAAAACACATTAAAGTACTTTCCCAAAAGAAGATACTTAAAATATGTTAGTCAAATACAATTGAAATACCCCAATGCTGCCCACATGGTATATTTTTGATGAATGGTTGTTGATAAAGTATAAGAAACAATAAACAAGCTTCAGTTTATTGAATGATGAGCTCATGTTCATCCCTGCTAAGGAAATATAGGACATGAGAAAACAGATGATTCCCTATCATGACACAGAAAAACACTTCCTCTCTTAGGTCATGTGAAAACAAGTATAACAAAGGAGACATGTGCGTCTACCTGTGCATTTCTTTATGTGACTGTTTCTCTTCCCATGTGATCCCAATTTGCATCCAAAATTCTCCTCCCAGAAT
This sequence comes from Peromyscus leucopus, assembly GCF_004664715.2. Lineage (NCBI taxonomy): Eukaryota > Metazoa > Chordata > Mammalia > Rodentia > Cricetidae > Peromyscus > Peromyscus leucopus. Next base: position 449,138 of record NC_051065.1, on the reverse strand, counting down.
TCTGCAAACCACACATTTCTTCGATTATTGGCAAGAGTTCGGCTTCTAAAGTATCGATCAAACCCTATGTTAGAGGAAAAAGGTATGGTTTCAGTATTCATTCAAAACCAAAACAAAATACCACCATAACTTTGAAGAAATGTTTTATTGAACATTTATAACATATTATAAATTATTATATGTATCATATATTATTATATGTGATACGTATATAATATATATATGCTATATATGTATAACACACACACACACACATATATATATAAACAAATAAATAATCCTTTTCTCTCTCTCCTAACAATAAGGCAATCAGAACTGATACAATCTTGTAGAGTCATGGCTAAGTAGTCTAAATGATTAGTTTTCTCAGTTAACTACCTCATTTAAGTGAAGACATCTAGAAACAATACCTTACCTCAGAGGATAATGTTAAAAATAGGAATTTAAGTCATTGTCAAGAGTATTCAGACAATATTTAGGAAAAAAAATCCATATTTAAGTAAGTTTCCCTTCAAAATTTCTCTGTTTCAATTTTTCCATAGGGTCAATTAATATAATGTATTTGGTGTTTTATTCAAATTATTTCCCTCCAACAATCTATAACCCTCATAAATGCCCATTAAAGTGCATAAAAGTAAACTACAGTAACTAGCATCATGGAAATGTCTGATTTTAATATTAGCACTCTTTTATAAGGAAAACAATCTTTAAAGTACACTTATTAACATATAATGGTTGCATAGTGGATATGACTACTGTGCCAACAGAGGTGTATGCACATTCCATTCAGAATCATCAATGATGGGTATAACTCATATTTGAATTATAACTTTGAATATTTCATTCCCTTTTTTTATCCAGTGTTGTGGTTTAAACCCAGAGCTATATGTACTCTAACCAAGCTATGTCCCCAGACTGCATCTGAACTGTGATTTGACTGAAATGAAATGAATTATCCTTATTGCAACCTTACCATCAATTGATGCCCTTTTGGGCAAAATTGTCACGGCCCCTTCTGCGATCGCCTCCTGCTGGTAGACAGGTGCTATTTTGGATCCCCAACTGTCTGAGCCAATCCATAGAAAATGCCCGCTTTGGTTTAATTTTTTTGCTGCTTCCAGTATCCTCCTATAGGAATGGAATGAAACAAACGCATGTCATTTATTGAGAATCACTACAATTCTGAAGCTCATAACACCAGTGCGCAGATCCGAGTGTGTCCTCCAAATTCCATGTATCATGGAAACTTAATTTTCCAATACATATGTTAATGGTTTGGTGGCAGTGTTCTTGGGAGAAATCAGGTTTGAGTAACTCAGGAATGTGGGTCCCAGGATAACATGAATGTCCTTATGAGGAGAGAAGCAGAGCCCAGAGTGAGACACTTCTCTGACTTACCATATAACGCCCTCCATGTCTTCACCCAGAAGACAGGCCCTTAAAAGATGCCAAGAAGCAGCTAGACCCATACTCTTGGATCTCCAGAGCCAAGAGCCATAACAACTTTTTTTTTCCTTAATAAATTTCCCAGTGTGTGGTATTCAGTAATAGCAACAAAAAGTGAAACCAACATAACCAGTTTTATAAAGTTAAAAATACTCAGTAGGTCACTGTTAAACAATTAGTCAATCATTCTAATTGCTCGAGTCTTATCATCTCCTAAAGGAAATGAGGCTGAGACTCCAGCATGTGTTAATTGGGCTAATTCTTGACCTGTTCTCATCACTCTGTCTCTTGTTTTGAATTATCTCATCTCTCTCAATTCCAGGTTTTACTCTGTAGGCATAGCTGACATAGAAGTAAGAAGGCTGTTGGATCAGAAGCAGAAGGTTATCTTTGGGTTAAGAAACTAGCAATTCTGGTGACTCTCACAAGCTTCTTACGCTGTTCAGATATATGTCTGGAAAGGATGTGGGGCACAAATCTGATCCTATCGCCTGGAAGAAAGTAATCAGCACCTGATGTCATCCTCGTTGGCAAACATAATCACTGCTCGAGCATTAGGTGTTTCCAGCAGGCGTTTGATAATTTTTTCAAATTCTCCAGGTCTTGGTTCACGTGGGATTTTCTGTGATTGAGCAATGCAAACACCACCTGTTTGAGGGGGAAAAGAGTTGTTTCAGAAAAGGCAATTATTTAATTAAAACTTAATGAGGTTAATTGCATTGTAAAAGCACATTATTTACTACAAAGTATTATTATTCCAAACATTTGCCATTCTGGCCTATTTTAAGTAATTGTGTCTGTTTATTATAATATATACAGTAAGTAAACAACATCAATATGAGTTTGATTTCCTTTCACAAATTTAAACATTTGTTGTTTTTTCATGGTGGTGATCGTGAAGGTTTAGAGAAGTACAGTAACTGATCTAAGATCTGTAAGGAGATCCTGGGGATAGAAGGAAAAGGGGGACATTTTACATTTATTTATTATAAAACTAAATGCAAGTGATAAAATTACCTCTCACTATATATTGCACGTGAGGCTACTATCAAATAGCAAGACCCTTTGTCTGTTTTCCTTTACTAGTAGATCTCATTTAAAGTTAATTTCGTCTTGTTGCTCATAGCATTGCTTTACATATCAGCAGAGTACATTATGAGACAATAGTCTTCAAGGCTATCCAACAAGTCTCAAAGACTCAAGTCCTCGGTCGACATAGGCTTCCATCATACAAATCAAAATAGCTACTTGAGCCAAAACCAAGAAAGGGAGAAAGGGGGGAAGAACAGAAAGAGAGGAAGAAGGAGGGATCTAGGACTCTTCTTTTAGCCTTTTCTAAAACAATTAGAAGCCAAGAGGTGTTCAGAGAAGACTCTACCTCTGAGACTCCAAGATAGGGGTCAGAGAAAGAGTTTTGTTTTATTTGGTTTTTCTTTGATTTCCTGATTGCAGTGGAGTATAGACAAAACATATTTTAACACTGGAAGATAAAATAGAATTAGCTATAGGTTTTATTGCATTGTAGCTTAAATGGGCTTTTTTGAGTCAGCTAAGAATGAATTGTCATTTGTGACACTGCTTCAGTAGGCAAGGCTATTTTTACTCTCAACAACTAACAATAACCAGTCACTCAACAATTCTTGGCTACCATTATATATTATGCCTTAGATCCTGCAAAATCTGTCTAATCTAGGAGATATCATCTAATCTGGAGACAGATACTATAGCAAATTGCCATGGAATATGTAATAAACTGGAGAATTACAAAAATACATCATGCAATGGGAGCAGAGAGGAAAGAAAATGAGAGCTTGAAAAAGCCAGATTTCAAGGAACACACACACACACACACACACCACTGTGTGAGGGAAAATGAGAGATACATAATAGATTACACGGTGTGAAAGAGCTAGCTTAATGTCAGCCTACAGTATAAATGGATTAAAGTAGAAGTTGGAAAGAATGGCCAGGTTCAGAGCAAGAATACATTTGTCAGGATTCCGAGGGACTGTATATGAGATAATCATGCACTGAAACTTAATCCCTGGTGTGATGGCATTGAGACAACATTGTTGGAAGGAGACTGAGTAACAAGGATTGAGCCCTCATGAACCAAATTAGTATCCTTTCTTAAAGAAGAAAGAAATAAGGGGGAAGGAGGGAGGGAGAGAGGGAAGAAGGGAGAAAATAGAGAAAGGGGAAGAGAAAGAGGAGTGAGAAGAGAGACCAGAGAACCCTCTTACACTACAGGCCTTCTGAGAACACAATAAAAAAAATGTCTTTGAACTAAGAAATGAACCATCAGAAGAATCTACCCTTTCTGGCACTCTGATCTCAGACTTCTGGCTTCCAGAAGTATGAGAAATAAATTTCATTGTTTACAAGCCACCAGCATACTGTAATCTACTACAGCAGCTTGACTGAACTAAGACATTACATAATTTAGACTTTATCTTGAAAAAAAAAGAATTCATTTAACACTAACAATACAGAAAGAGATAAGCTTTCTTTTAGGAAGAAAACCAAGCCTAACAAGAGACAACTGGTTGAACGTGGGTATCAGACATGATGTGTACAGCAAGAATGGATGAGTAAACAAGGATTATTTTTCATATATGTTTGAATATATTACACACACACACACACACACCCCGTCACAGAAATGTACTAACCTTATTCTTTAGTCCTTGGGGATAGAGCTGTTCATAGCCTTGCTGCTTCCTATACTTAGCCAGTCTACTAGTATACCAGGAAGAGTTATAGTGATCAATTCATTACAGAGCAAAGGTTTATCCAGTATTTATAAAATATGTGTAGGGAATGAGGATACAATGGTTAATAAAATGGACATGGCCTCTGCCTTTAGAGAATTTAGAAATATAAGTAAATCAGGCTTCATGTAAACAGTAAGTACGTAAGTATGAATTATTGCAAGCCCTATGAAGAAGAACAAGGCTTTAAGTTGGCTGGCCAGTCAGTGGTCAGGAAAGGCTACTCTGAAGAGGTATAATTTGGTTGGCCTCAAAAGGATGAAACACATGTAGAGAATAGTATTGGAAATGTCAGGAAAGAGCTGCTAGAACAATGTAAGGGGTGGAGAAATCCTTGATGGCCCATAGGAAACATTGGCTGCCTAAACATGGCATTTCATGGATGAAAACAGATGGGGACTACTGATGTCAAGGGAGACCCAAAGTGTAAAGAATGGAAGAAAAAATCCCACTGAGAAGGTTATTGGTATACGTGGTGGGGAACAATAAGTAAGACAGGAAGAACAGAGAGAACTCTGTTGGAAATTCCAAGCTAGAATCAATGATGCTTTCTGTTGATTTGATATAAACAGTGACGCAACAGGAAGGCATGAAGTATGCTTCCATGGATTCAGTCATGGTGACCAGTTTTTGTGAAGACATGATTAAATAAGCGGATAATTCAAGAGGATTGGCAGGTATATGGGTGGGGTTGATTCCAAGCAGGTGTCTTCAAAATCCCCAGGGAACATCCATCAGGCTTTGTTTCTAGAGCTGAGGAGAGAAAAAGGAGACTGTAGCTACCACTCTGTCTAGCATTGAGATTGAGGATTGATATTTAGATCAGCAGAAAGAAGGAAGCTGATGGAGATCCAAACAAATCATGTGCTGTGGATAGGGATCCATTGAGAGACTGGGAACCAAGATCACATCTTTGAGAAAAATTTTGGAACCAAGACTGGAAAAATGCTGAGAACTACAATTTCTTTGAAAATCAAGAATGGCTGAATGACAATATAAGGTAACTGCCGAAGGGCAACATGAAACTGTGACAACTCTTCAAGGAACAATGAATGTTTCAGAATATGATTGCCTTTTTAATTAAATTGCCAGGATTACTTAAGTACTACTTAGCATTAAAGGCCTGTTACATCCTGGGCATCATTCTGAGACTACTTCCAACTCCAGAGCCAGAAGAAATGGCAGCTGGAATTTTTTTCATTATAACCATTTCAGGTGAATCATTCTTCACATATGGTTTAGTCTGAATTCAGTGGCTGACTTTTTCACTGAGGACCTGGTAGAGATTTTTGTTTATAAAATTCTGAGCTAGGCATGTTAGATTTTAACAAAAGGTTATGTCCACTTCACTTTTTTTCAAATTATTGCCCTTCTCCTTATACTTGCCAATCTGGCCAAATGTTCTGTAGAGACTATATGTTTAATCTATTTCAGCTGAACCAATATCTTTGGAGAAAATCCACTGGACGTGGCATTTTAATGTTTGGTACCTTATGGATATTGTATTAAGTTATACGGGGACTGCTTCTCCAGTGATTTGCATTAGAAGATTAGAATATCTTCCTTAGCCTTGAAACTCATTCACAGTTTCTATTTCTACATCATTCAAAAAGACAGACAGTTAATCCATTCATAAGCACTCATGGTCTGCTATGTTTCAGGAGCTATATAGGCATTCAAAGATTTTCTGCACTCAGCAGTTTCATCAGTTAGCTGAGAGACAAGACATGCATATGAAAGTCAGACAAGAGTGGAACACTGGATAACAATGAAAGGTAGCACAAGAGATCTATCAAAACACAGAAATAAATGGCAAACAAGCCATGGTCCCAGATGGTCCACTGATTCATATTAAAAATCAATCATTTCAAATGTTAAAATTTACTTAAAAATAAAGTGAGATTCAGCCAAATATTCAGTCCTAATAAAAGATGTACTTCCCACATAGCATTCAATAATATATTTTTACTTCCAGAAGAAACTGCCTTAGTTTAAACACCTAGGAGGAGGAGACAGGGCCTCTCCTTGGGGAATTTGTCCATTGTGTCTCTGCTGTGATATTTCACTCTGAGGAGTTACTAACAGAGTATGATTCAAGGGGCACTAGCTTCCTTTTCTACAGCACCCAGTGCTGGAAGAAACAATTGTATACAAGCTTGGCATACAACACCCCCCCCCAAAAAAAAACGAATTTATAACTGTTTTCCAACTTCTCTTGACTGGTTGTTTGCCACTTGTATAATTTTTCCCTGTTTCATTCCTTAGCAATCATTAAGGACCATCTGCTATGTAAGCACACCCCTAGTCATCACTCCTTTCCACTCCCATCCATTCTGGGGTTCCATCACCACAGCTAACAGCAGCACCCTGAGGTTGCTGTCATCACTACTTCCCTGACAGGAAACAGAAACAGGTGCATCACTAGGCTGCTGGAGGCTGAAGCGCCACTTCACAGCCAAACACTTTAAGTGCAGACTTTCCCCTCACCATGCCCAGCCTTGAGTGACTATACCTGTAAGCATAATGGTTTGGTGGCTGCAGGTCACTGATGAATAAGATAAAGCAAATTTAAAGACTCATTTTAAAAACCCAGCAGGTTATTCCTGGTAAATCTGATTGACAGACACATAAATACAGCACTTCTATCGAGTATTAGGAACTTAATTAAGATACTTAGAACTCTGGAAGCTTATAGACTTGACTTAAACTTCAATGTTTAGTCATTCCATACTCAGTGCTTCCCAATCATTTCTGTAAATGTGCATTCTCAGAAGACTTTACTTGGGTCCCTTGTCTTCTGTTTTATCTTTGTACTGCAGCAACCACAGTGACTGCAATATTTATGTGTTGTCTTCTCCTTCCTTCCACTAGAACCCAACAACCACTGAATCCTGCTGCTTCTACTCATCACAACAACCCCAATACCTATACCTTTCTTATTACATAGACATTTCAGTGGACATATATTGGATGAATAAATGTAAGGTCTGTGGTTGACAGTTTAAGTTTTGAGATAGGAAAATAGATAGAGACAGTTCTGCTTTCATAGGCCCATCAGCCAGGTAGAGAAATGATTGGATACATATAAATATATGGTCAAAAATGTGTCTCGATAATAGATGTAAAAATAAAATAGGGACTATGGTAATACAGAGGACTTTACCACTGAAATAGACTCAGCCTCCCCACGTTGTTTTTACCAGGATGCCATTAGTTAGAAAGCTATCTAGGCTGTAGTGCACTCATCTGTATTGTGGCACTATAATTTGTTGTATTGCTACAAGAACAGATTTGTAAGCAATGTCATGGTTATTACTTTTTGAAGAAGCTGAGACTCAGGGGTGAGTGGTCTGTGTCTCAGACCTGGGAGATGACAGGTTTGTGTGCATTGATCTGGTAGTATAGAAACAAAGTGATATGTGAAAGAAAATGAACCTGCTGTCTGCAGACCTGAGAGTGGGTCCTGTGTGACCTTGAGGAGGAAGTCATAACATTACCCAAGTGCACTGTAGGAAACCAATAAGGAGGTTACAGTTCTCAAAAATGCAGCACATTATCACTTCCAATACTCATCATCATCAAACCATCAACACTGAGAGGATGTTTGATGTTCAGATCTGAAACATGGAGTTTTCAACAGAATTGATTTTTCTACCATCCATCATTCTTTGTATAGCACCATCAAATATCCCAAGTTCTGAGAAGTGGCATTTGCTCACTTGCGTATACCATGGAACAAAATGAGTATATTTCAGAAGAGGAGAGGAGAGAAGAGGAGAGGGAAGGAGGGGAGAGGAGGGAAGGGGAGGGGAGGGAAAGGAAGGGAAAGGGACAGGACAGGAGAGGATAGAGAGGAGAGATGCAGTAGCATTTTTCCTGGCCTCAATAATATAGGTCTCTTTCTAAAGGCAGTCCATAAATAATATCTCAAAGATTTTGATTTTAAAATAGGGGTTGATGAGATGGCTCGGTAAGTAAAGTCTCTTGATTCTAAGCCTGACATTCTGAGTTCAGTTCCCAGGACTCACAAGATAGAAGGAGAGAATTGACTCTACCAAACTGTTCTTTGACCTCTGCTCATGTGTGCGTGCACACGCACACACACACACACACACACACACACACACACACACACACACATATTTTAATTAAAATTTGACTTTTTAAAATAAGAGAATTGCAACAGAAATACTATTCAAGTATTAATGGTACAAACTATGATGGAAAAGTTATGAAAACTGTTACATGTTGCTTCCTGTAACAGTTTGCCAGGAATCATGGCAGTCTTCATTCTGGGCAGCCCTGGAGATCATTGTGCTGGTCTTCCCAGCCTGTGCTCCTGTCAACTACCCAGGGAGTCATGAATACTCAAATGAGGGCTCCCAGGACCCATGATGACCTGGCAGACTTTGGAGGCCACCAGCCACCTAACACCTTGGGAGCTACTGTGGTAGGAAACCAGATTTAAAAGAGATTTTTGTTCCCTAATGATCTCTACAGACTCCTGAAGCTTTGTGTGGAAAGGAGAGAAAGCCCTTGGTGAATGTGTGTTGTTGACATGGGCAAGGCCATGTCAGGGACTCTAGTCCCATGGGAATGGCAAAGCCTCCCTCCCACTCTGAGGTAAGGTTCAGAGGGAATGGCAAAGCCTTCTTCTTGGATCTGAGTGCAAATGTTGATAGTGTATGCAGAAAACACCCACCATAGCTTTCTTCCTTCAGATATTTATAGCTTGAAGGCTGCTCCCTTACAGAGACTGATCCACAATCTAAATGTGTACCACAAACCTGTTATCTGTATGTGTCTTACTTAAAGTGACTATTATTGTAATGAAACATCATGTCCAAAAGCAACTTGGGAAGGAAAGGGTTTATTTCACTCACAGTCCCATATAGGAGTTAAGCATGAGGGCAGGAGCTCAAGCAGGCAGGAACCTGGAGGCAGGGGCTGATGCAGAGGCCATGGAGGAGTACTGCTTACTGGCTTGCTCCCCATGGCTTTCTCAACCTCCTTTATTATAGAACCCAGGACCATTAGCCTGGGGATGGAACTACCCACAATGGACTTCCCCATGCCCCATCACTCACTGATTAAGAAGAAAATGTCCTACAGCCCTATCTTATGAAGGCATTTTCTCAACTGAGGTTCTCTCCTTCCAGATGACTCTAGCTTGTGTCAAGTAAACCCAAAATTAGCTGACACAGTATATAAACCCACCTGCTTGTTCAGCTGTATGCAATAACCTCACCTCTCTATTCAGTTGTATGTGACAAACATGATGTGTTTGTGGAGATAGAGCTGTGACTTCTCCATCTGACAGCCCAGACCACTGGACCCCAGTCAGGTCCATCCCTGGAGCTGTGAAAAGGATGAGACAGTTCTGTTTGTGCACTTTGGGCCTCCAGTGTACAACTGGCTCAGGTTAAGGACTCATATTCTGAGAAAACAATCCAACTGCTGCAAAGGTAGTGTGACAACCCATCACATCAGGCAACGACCATTAAACTAAGTAGGATGTGAGCACCAGAGAGAAAAGCTCCTTTTTTGCTCTCCATATTGACTCCATTGAGCCAGAGCAAAATGGAGAAAGAGGCTCCCTGAGACACACCCAGAGTAAATGTCAATGCGAATTTACTGTCACAATCTATAAATGGGTTACTCCAGGTTATATACTCTCATATAAAAATTCAGGAAAATTCCAGCTGTCCCCACCCCTAGAATAAGAACTATGGCTTGCTGACAGAAGGTGAATCAGTATTCTCCAAGGATAAGCCCCTGATAGGTGATCTAATCCCAAGAGATCAGCCTTAAACAAATATACATGTGAGCAACACTAAATCAACTAGCAGTGTGTGTGTGTGTGTGTGTGTGTGTGTGTGTGTGTGTGTGTGTCTAATGAGAATAATTAAAGAAGAGGTCATGAATTTTACATAAAGTATGCAAGCAGGAAATTCTCAATATTTTTTTTTAATTTAAATTTTAGAAAGTATATAAATTGCCTATAAGATGATATGAAATTTATTCATGAAAGAGAAAATAATTTGAATAAAAAAATAATAATTTCTAGGAACTCGGAATTTCAAGGGCTTTCTTCCTTTCTTTCTTTCTTTCTTTCTTTCTTTCTTCTTTCTTTCTTTCTTTCTTTCTTTCTTTAATACCAGCAATACTTGGTGTAAAATATTATTGTACAGACCATGCACTGTGCATTAGCAAAGCCTTCCTCTGTTCCTTCATAGCAATGCCCTACATTGACAGCAGAAAAAAGTGCTCCTGTCTACATGGTGCAGGATTTTTCTCAAGACAACTTTCTAGGGTGAGTCAAATGACAAATGAAGAAGTAGAAGACCCAGTATTGCCATCCAGCCACACTTGCCCTCATGCTAGGTCCTTCACAAACATGTTCCTGTAGAATCATTTCTGGCTTCTCCTCACATGGTTTCTCTAGAGGACAAATTAAAGACAACCCAGGGAGTGGATTGTGACACATTCTACCCATCTCTGGAGAGGATTAAACCAACACTCCTATTATTTTTTAATATTCATTTATGAAAGAAAGGATTGAAATAATTTCAGGACATTGATAAAGTTAACAAATTGCTTGCTGTAGCTCATTAAGAATTAGAATCTGGAGTGTTGAGATAATACTGCTTCAGATTAGGAGCCATAGAATTCAAACCCTCAAAATGAGTTTGAAAGATATTTAAACCACCCTTGCCTTACAGAAGACTCAGGAATGGTCAGTGAAAAGGTCTAACTTGTTGAGGCCCAGTGACAAGTCCTAATTCCATAGGGAATTATGAGAAGAGAGGAAACTTTGAAACAAGCCACAGAGGCCAGGCTATTAATTCTCCATGTAAATTAAGGTGATTAATTTTATGGGTCAACTTGACTAAGCTGTTGGATGCCTAGACAGCTAGTTAAACATTATTTATGAGTATTCCTATGGGAGTTTGTATAAAGCAGGTGGTCCTCCCCAATATGAGCTGCCATCATCCAATCCATTGAGGGCCAGGATGCAATAAACACGTGGAGTAAGGTGGAACTGATTTGGGTTGGCAGCTTGAACTGGGACACAGGCCTTCTACCCTGAGAACTACTGGTTCTCAAGCCTTAGAGTTGCACCGTAGGTGTTGCTGAGTCTCTAGCTTGCAAATGACAGATTGAGAGACTCCCCAATTTGCATGCCTATATAAGCAAATGCCTGATAATAAATTTATTCAAGTATATGTACACATGTGGGTTGTTCTATTCATCTGGAGAACAGTGGTCAATACAATTAATCATTGTATATGGACCATTCTAGAATGGGTGAAGGTAGCTTCACATGAGCCAGCACTTGGCAACCAAGGAAGTCCCTCAAGGGACTGAAAGATGACAGCTGCTTGATTACAGAAGTCTCAGAGGCAGGAATAAGAGGTCCCTTGTTGTTTGGTGATCTTGAAGGATGATTCACCACATATACAAATTAAAATGTAAAGACAAAGGAAGATTTTAAATCTTTTAAATTGTACTATGTATCAATTTATTACAAAATCTTACTGTTTAATGTTAAAATCTTCTTCAGGAGAATTACTGTACAAGGAAATGCAAGCTCTACAAACAGCAGAAGCTGAGATTGTAACCAGCATAGATAAGAGACCATAAAACTTTCAAGTATTTTAGTGGAGAAGTTTTGTTTAAAGAATATCTGAAAGGATAAAGATTTGTTCTTTAGATATTGCTTATTTTTAATAGAGACACAAATCTCTATTAATGGTATAGTACATGGGGGAAGAAAACACCACAGTACCAAGTTCCAACTGTGATGGAAATTGAGGATTAACTTATTAGAATGAAATTACTTACTAAGCCATGTGTAGAATACCAAATATAATTTTTAATAAAACAACACAACTACTATTGTGTTTTGTGGTAACATATCAAGTTAACTCATAATTTCTATCAAATTAATTCCTATAAATATGACCAAGTTTCTGATTGTATAACAGTTTAAGGTAGTGTCTCCTGTAGCCCAGGCTAGTTTTAAACCCACTATGTAACCAAGGATGATCTCCAACTTTTGATCCTTCTGTGTCTGCCTAGTAAATACTGGGATTATAGACATGCATACCACACCCAGCCTGACTGTATAACTTGATGAATCTATACTGCAAACTGGTTGGAGTTCACAAACAAACATATAAAAAATATCACTTTATCTGTTATTAAAAAGACTATCAATTTAAATTATTGGTTTGTACAACAATAAGAAATTATTAGTAGTTATGAAGTATGTTCTAATAATATAAAAAAATCTGAGTTACTCAACTCTTATTTATTTGTACAAATGACCAAAACATGGTACTCAGATTACTTCTTATTTCATTTTTAAAGATAGCAGAAGCACATGACTTCCTCCCTAAGTACCCATAGCATCATTTCATTCTATCTTTCTGAAGAGATGAATAAAATAACAATTTGACATGCTATAATTGGTCCTTTAGTGGGAATTGTGTAAAATTCCTTCTGGGGTTCAAATAAGTGTAATCACACCTCTTGTAACAATATTTTCACCTCCTCATGTGATATACAACTGGGACTTAGCAGGAAAGTGCACAGCATGAAGACACTGTGGAGGTTTGTCAGCTCAAAATGCACTTGGTGAGAGTGAAGATTTATCTGGCACATCACTGTAAAAGGAAAGTGCTTTCCTCACCAACATGAATTAAAAGAGTAAAACTGCACCCAATTCTATTCTCCTTTTCCCTCTCCTCCTCCATCTCTCTATCCCACCCCCGCCTTTCTCCTTCTTCCATGAAATTCCATTCTGGACTCTTAAATGAACCATGACAAGCAGTGCTATAGGAGAAGCAACTCCCTGTATAGGCAAGGAATGAATCCAGCATGACCATTCTCAACAGTGCTCTGAAAGATAGCAATGGGGACACTCCATTACATAAAAAACAAGCCCAAGGGGCCCTTCAACTACCAGTCTCAATCTCTACCCTCAGTGAGAGTCCAGTCTGGAGGCAGACTGGAATGAATCAGGCTCCCAAAGTCAGTGTTTATACCAGGCCAACACAACCATCACTCATCACAGAACCAATGGTCATCTCAAGGAAAAGGGTGATATGGTATCCACAAATCTCTCCTCTGTGGTCAAACACTATGATGCTGAGTAAGCTATGGAATGGAGGAATGATGAGAAAATGAGACAGAGGAAGAAAAGAGAAAAGCACAGACATTTAACCCTGAAGTCCTCACAGAAGTAGATAACAAGCAGATCCTCTGGGAGGTCAAAACAGCCAAAAGCATTTAAGTACTTTAAGAGAGTATTTTGAAACTTTAGTTTTACACAAATGTTTTTTTTTTCTTTTTTCTTTTTCTTTTTTTTTTTTTGCCATTGTGAAGTACAGTTCCAGAAACTGAAGCCAACAATATAACAGGAAGGCCTCAAACTCCCTACATGCTCAAGTGCCCAATATGAACAGATCCAGGAAAGAAAAAGTTCACATTTTCCAGCCCATTGCCCAGGAAAATCATTATGACAAAGACAGTACTGAATCAAAATGAGCATTGCTTAAATTTCTCACTTATTCTGGATTCAAAGAAAAAAAAACACTAGGCTTTACACTAAGTCCATTTCAGAATTGGTGACTTAACTTAGAAATTCATCACATAATTCCATCATGTGGTTTAGTAAAGGGGAAGGAAGACATTAATCATCTCTGTTCTTCTTCAGTGACTTGACAAATATTTTGTGCATGATATGCATCAGATATCCCTTTTAGACAAGGGATAATATCAGTGAACAATATGCAAAAGGTTTCTGACATCACAGAGTCCCCATACAAGAGAGTATTAGTAGAGGCTAGTAGAACCTGATGCTTGTAAGCATCCATTGGATATGTGAGATGCAAATAAATAAGCAAGGCACCCCACTTAATATTACCATGGACTGTTCTATACAAAGATAAGCATGCCTGTGTCTTATAGTCATGTCAATCAAGAAAAGGCAAAGCATATTCACACACACACACACAGACACACACACACACACAGACACACACACACACACACACACACACACACACACACACACCTTTTAAGCTATTCCCCAAACACCAAATAGGACACTCTATAGCATCTCAGAAGAAGGTTGAGAGACTACAAACCAATGAGCAACCTCCATTAAGTATCAAGCTGCATTTTATTCTAGTTTTCAGCACAGCTCCATACTGGCTTTCAATACGTGGTCTTTGTTCAAGAAGTATTTCAATATATACTCAAAGTGGGAGTGACATTCTCAATTTAAGGAAGAAGAAACTGAGAATAGAAAGAATATTATCATTTTAGTTAAGCAACTTTAAGAGCAGGGATCCTACTGTGACCAGTGTACAGCTTCGACAAAGAAAATAGAACAAACATAGGCACAAAACATGTAACATTCTCTTTCAACCAACTTTCAAGCAACTTAAAGATTTACTCTTGGCAATGCCAAAATCATTTTCCACAGCAAAAGTTGGTCTATGTTATCATGTTGCAATATGAAGGAGTTAATTATACAACTGTCTAGAAAACGTCTTGGGTTCCAACCACACTAAGAGAGAAGAGTTAATGGAATTTTTAGATAACAAATGGCTGGCAATGTCATTCTTTAAAGAATTATTGTTAAAAATAAGTTATGGACCAGATTTTATCTAAAATAGACAGTAATTAGTAGCTTGAGATGTAAGACATCCCACCCTAAACATATTAACTCTATTATTTTCTCCTTAAAAGATTTGTTTCAGAACAAATGGAAAATAATGTATTTGAATAGAAGATACTAGTTCATCACATTTTAACACCTCACTTCACTTTTATAATATCCCAGTGCTTCAAAGAAGTGGGTAGACATTAAAATTTCCTTTTACAAGAAACTGAGCAAGACCACCCAGCTAGTTTTGTCAAATTCATACCTCACAAACTTCATCCTAATAGCTAAGTATAGACACCGCACTCTGCTATTATATCTCTGTGGCCATTATATCTGTTTGGTACATTTAATTAAACACAGTATCAGTGGTAAGAGAATACAGTCGATATATGAATGCCAACATTTTATGTTTAACAAAATGTTTTAGGTCTAGTTTAGTTTGAGAAGAATTCACTTTCACCAATATTCTTGCCAAAGAATATCCTACCTACAAGCTCAAGCATACTTGCCATCACTCATAGAACATTAACTGAGCTCTTCATACACTCTGAACACTATGTTGGAATTTGACATTTGAAAAGTGAATAGGATGCATCCTGTAGTCTTCAGTAGCTCCTAATGCACAATACACCATGCAAACAAGTATGTCAGCTTGGTGTGAAAAGTGCTCATTATAGTACACATCTTAGGAATGCAGAATCAAGAGACTGGAATCTGGTAAATAAGATCTACTGGCTCCTGCTAGTGACCTTGGAAACATATGGTCAGAGTCACTGTATATGGTACCTTGGCATGAGCAAGAATCACATGTCAGAAAACACTTCAGAAGAAAACCCTTTTGATTAATTTAGCATCCCAAAATATGAAAAACATCTTTTTCTAATACACATGCATGGCATTGCTCATTAAAATGTAATTGTCATTAATAATTTTAGTATAAATAAATACCCTATATTTATGTATTAAAGGGTATTTAATTGCACATTTTGATGATAAGGAACAGACAATTCACCTGGAGGTGGGAGGAATACTGAGCACATCATTAGCCATTAAAATGGTTCCTTGAAAAGGAAATGGCAAAGTGTGAGCCTAAGCACCAAGGACTCCAGCTGGTTTTAATAAATGCTAATCACAACCCACTGAGTGGCTATCTCTATCTCGAATAGCCTTATTTAGTGTTACAACATAGCAAAACCTAAAAAAGTCTATTCCTGTTATTATAAATTTTATAAATTGGCACACCAGTTGAAAATTGCATAATTTATGGATTGACTATCAAATATACTTTCATGGAAACAAAATAAACATTTGTAACCCTCATTGCTATAAAACTATAGCGAGGATGTTATATTTTGCATTATTAAATTAATTATCATATTGTATATTAATTATATCATACTGTATTAATTATATTGTTTATTAAGAGGTTTCTTAGAAAAATTTGAAGCTTTTAACACTTTCATCATCGAAGCTCAAAAATGAAAACTTCTCAGAACTGTAAATGACAAAGGGATAATTTGTTGCCTCGTACATTTCTGTAATAAAATCTCTACAATTTCCACTCATGAAGTGACTCCTAAATCAAATTCATCTTCCTTACAAATGCATTATGGCTTAGTCATATATATGGCACATAAATATCTATAAATGAAAAGCAGTTCAGCTTTGAGAAACAAATCCAAGAATATAAATGTCATAACAGAAGCCTGAATTCTAGCATTATAACAAATTCATTAATGCCACAGAATCATGTTCTTATCCCCACACTGGATCATGGCCCTGCCCCTTTCCTGACCTTGAGGAGGACACATAACCACTCAGCCCAGCGATCCATTCTTGGGTAAAGAGTACTTGGCAAGACGAGCTCCAAATTCCCTTGAATTTCATCATTTGTGTTTCTATGAATACCACATACTCTACCTCCCATGAGTACTGTGAATTATGTAAGCTCTAATATGGGAATAGAACATCATGTAAAATACAATAAATTGCTTTCTTTAAAAGCCTACAGGGAAACAACTTGAGGAAACAGAAAACAGGTCCAACTCTAAAGTCTAAATCATGGCTTCCTAAGTCAGTATGATGGGTAACGTAAAAGACAATTTTTGTAAGAGTGTTAGAACCTCCACAAGGTATTGGGCATCAGTAACTGTAATCCCTTGACAGTTCAATAAAAATGAAGTGAGCATGAGGGACAAGCTCGAAAACATCTCTGTGGAGGTCTGTCCAGTACTGGCTTCCATTTGCCTGTTAACAATGGTCTCCTTCTCATCTCATCCTTACATCCCCCTTTCACAATTCTTTATCCTGTTCTATTTTCTCACACCCCTTGGGCAGAGTTGGATAGGAACATGAGGGATTGGATTGGGTGGCTTAAGAGCAGAATGGTGGGGGAGAGTAATGAAAGAGATTAAGTTAGGGGGAATCAATGTGGAAGAGAGGGAAGAGGGATTGTAAGGACCAGGGTGGTCATGAGAGGGGAACCCACAGAGACAGCTAACCTAGGCTCCTGAGAGCTCACGGACTCTGACCCAACAGCTAGGGAGCCTGCATGGCACCAACTAAGCCTTCTGCATGCCTGTGACAGTTCTGTAGCTTGGTCTGTTTGTAGGGCTCCTAGCAGTGAGATCAGAACCTGTCCCTGGCTCTTGAGCTGGCTTTGGGGAACTTATTCCCCATGCTGGGTGGCCTCACTCAGCCTTGGTGCAGGGGGAGGAGCTTGGTCCTACCTCAACTTGATGTGCCATGCTTTATTGACCTGCTGCTATCTGAATGGAGATGGAGAAGGAGTGGATGGGGGTGGGGACAGAGGGGAGACAGGAGGTGGGGGAGGGATGGGAGAAGAGGAGGGAGGGGAAACTGCAGTCGGGATATAAAATAAAAAATAAAAATTAAAACTAATCAGTGAAAAATAAAATAAAATAAAAATAAACCTGAAAGTGGAGTCAGCAGACTCAGATTATTTTCTTTCTGTTAAGTATGAGACTCATTAATGGGAGAATGGTAACAAAAAGGAAGAGTTATAAGCTCCAAAGATGGCCCACCAGGTAAGTCCACTGCCTGCTCTTCCAGAGGACTCCAGTTCTGTTTCCAACACCCACACCACACAGCTCACTACTTACTGCCTCTAAGTCCAGGAGATCAGATGCCCTCTTCTGTCCTCTACCCATAACTACACTAGCATGTACATAAAACAAACACAAACATATGATCATCTCATTAGATACTGAAAAAGCCTTTGACAAAATCCAACATATCCCTTCATGATAAAAGTCTTGGAGACATCAGGGATACAAGGAACATACCTAAACATAATAAAAGCAATATACAACAAGCTGACAGCCAACATCAAATTATATGGAGAAAAATCCAAAGCAATTCCACTAAAATCAGGAATAAGACAAGGCTGTCCACTCTCTATATACCTATTCAATATAGTACTTGAAGTCCTAGCTAGAGCTATAAGACAACTAAAGGAAATCAAGGGAATACAAATTGGAAAGGAAGAAGTCAAACTTTCGCTATTTATAGATGATGTGACAGTATACATAATTGACACCAAAAATTCTACCAGGGAGCTCCTATAGGTGACAAACACCTTTAGTCAAGTGGCTGGATGCAAGATTAACTAAAAAAAATTCAAACAGGCTGAGAAAGAATCAGAAAATCAACACCCTTCACAATAGCCTGAAATAATATAAAATATCTTGCTGTAACTCTAACCACACCAGTGAAAGATCTATAACAAGAATTTCAAGTCTTTGAAGAATAAAATGGGAAAAGCTATCAGAAGATGGAAAGATCTCCCATGCTCACGGATAAGTAGGATTAACATAGTAAAAATAGGCATCTTACCGAAAGCAATCTACAGATTCAATGCAATCCCCACTAAAATGCCCAAACAATTCTTCACAGACCTTGAAAGAACAGTACTCAACTTCATATGAAAAAACAAAAAACAGGATTGTTAAAACAACTGTCTAGTATAAAAGAACTTCTGGAGGTATTATCACCTGATTTCAAGTTCTTTTACAGAGCTTTGGTAATAAAAACCACATGGTAGTGTCATAAAAACAGAGAGGTGGATCAACGGGATCTAATTGAAGACCCAGATATAAATCCACACACCTATGGACACCTGATTTTGGCAACAAAGTTGAAATTATACAATGGAAAATGAATCTTCAACGAATAGAACAATGCAAATAGATCCATATCTATCATTCTGCAAAAAACTCAAGTCCAAGTGGCTCAAAGGTCTCAACATCAATCCAGATACACCGAACCTGATTGAAGAGAAAGTGGAAAAGTGAATTGGCACAGGGGACAACTTCCTAAACAGGATACCAATAGGGTAGACATTAAAATCAACATAATAAATGGGACCTCATGAAAGTGAAAAGTTTCTGTAAGGTAAATGGTACTACCAATAGGACAAAAACTGCAGATTACAGAATGGAAAAAGATCTTCACCAACCTCATGTCTGCAGAAAACTGATTTCCAAAATGTACAAAGAACTCAAGAAACTAGACATCATCAAACTAATCCAATTTAAAAATGGGGTACAGATCTAAACAGAGAATTCTTAACAGAAGAATCTCAAATGCCCACCCCCCAAAAAACCACTTGAGATGTTCAAAACCCTTAACCATCATGGAAATGCAAATCAAAATGACTCTAAAATTCCATCTTACACCTGTCAGAACGGCTAAAATAAAAAACACACGTGGCAGCTCATGTTAGAAAGGATGTGAAGTAAGGGGAACACTCCTCTATTGCTGGTGAGAGTGTTAACTTGTACAGCCACTTTGGAAGTCAGTGTGGCAGTTTCCCAAAAAACTAGGAATCAATCTACCACAAGACACAGCTATACCACTCTTGGGCATGTACCCAAAGGATGCTCAATCATGCCACAAGGACACTTGTTCAACTATGTTCACAGAAACTTTATTTGTAATAGCCTGAACCGGGAAACAACCTAGATGTCCCTTGATGGAGGAATGGTTAAAGAAAATGTGGTACATTTACACAATGGAGTATTACTCAGCTATTAAAAACAAGGACACCAGGAAATTTGAAGGCAAATGGATAGAACTAGAAAAAAATCGTCTGAAGTAAGGTAATACAGACTGAGAAAGACAAAAATGATATGTACTCACTCATAAGTGAATATTACCTGTAAAATAAAAGATAACTATGCTACAATCCACAGAGCCAGAGAGACAAGGTAATAAGGGGGCAGGTCACGAGCGGACATCCAGATCTCCCTGGGAAGGGAAAATAGAAGAGATTTTGTGACTGGACTGTGGGTAAGTGGGGATGAGAACATTAACAACCAGATTGGGGGGTGGAGGGGGGGAGTACTGAAAGAGACTATTGGAAAGGGAGTATTTGAGAGTCAGGTAAAACCCTGGTACAAGGGAATCTCCCAGGAATCTACAGGGATGACCCCAGATAAGACTCCTAGCAATAGCGGATACATAACCTAAACTGGCTATCTCCTGTGACCAGACAAGACTTCAAGTGGAAGGAGTGGGAAATCAACACAGCCACATAACATTTGACCCACAGTCTCTCCTGCCTATGGGGTGTCCTGGGGAAAGGGTGACCTGGAGATTGAGGGAGTGGCCAGCCAATAACCAGTCTAGCCTAAAACCCATGCTAGAAGAGTAAGCCCATCCCTGACACTGCCTGAAGCATGGGGAACCACAGGAAGAATGACCCAGAGACCTAAGATAGAACCAAATATGATTGGAGGGAGAAAAATGTCAGTGTAGTGATGCCTAATAATATTCTGCTACACTCATAGATTGGTGCCTAGACCATTTGTTATCAGAGGTTTCATCCATCAACTGATGGAAACAGATGCAGACCCACAGTCAAACATTAGGCAGAGCTCAGAGAATCCTGCAGAATATGGGGAGAAAGAATTTTAGGGGCCAGAGGGTTCAAGGACAGCACAAGAAAACTCACAGAATCAACTAGTCAGGGCTCGAATGGACTCACAGAGATAGAACTGACAACCAAGAAGCCTGCATGGGACTGACCTAGACATACTAGATATATGGTATAGTTGTGTAGTTTGGTCCTCTTGTGAGACTCCTAACAGTGGGAACAGGGGCTGTGTCTAACTCTTTTACTGGCTTTTGGGACCCTATTCCTTATACTGTGTCACCTTGGCCTTGCCCGACCTTAATACATGAGGAGGTGCTCAGTGTTGCTGCAATTTGATATGTCACATTTTGTTAATATTCTTTGGGGACCTGCCCTTTCCTAAACAGAAGCAGAGGAAGGGTGAATTGGGGCGTGTTAACGGAGGGGTTAGGAAGGAGGGACTGGGAGATGAGGAGGGAGGGGAAACTGTGACTGGGATGTAAAATAACTACATCAGTTAAAAAATACCCATGAATCTTTTTTAAGGGTTAAAGGGGTGACTCAGCAGTTAAGAAAGCTTACTACTCTTGCAGAGGACCAGAGTTTAGTTTACAGAATCCATTTCAAGTGACCCACACCTGCCTATAACTCCAACTGCAGTGGGTCTGACACATTCACAGGCACACATTTACATAACAACGTAGACATACACAATTAGAAATGAAAAAAAAATCTAATCATACTTACGTTATTAAAAGAGTATTTTCACGTTGTGAGCTCTGGCTAGGTGTTGGAAATAGAATATGTTTGCTCATCTCCAAGTTGTATATTACTTATTTGTGTCCTGCTAAAACTTCTATGTTTAAGCCCTTCTCTCTGACATGATTACTGGTATTCACAAGTAGAGATTCTGATAGATTACTAAGTTCAAATTAAGTGGCAGTTGTGGGGCTGGGTTAGAGTCTTATGAGAAAAAGCATCTAGATTTCTCTCGCTCTCAAACACATGAAGACACAGTGAAAACACAGACATCTGTAGTCTAGGAAGTAACTGTCACCAAAAACTTGACCCTCCTGGGATCCTGACCTTGCACTTTTAGTTTCAAAAACTACTAGAAATCAGTATTTATAGTTTTAGTCACACCATTTAGGGTATTTTGTTTCAGCACTCTGAGCTGAGATACTCTACTTACTTCAAAGAACAGCAAGTGGTTCAACACCTTTAGAATTAGGAAAAAAATGTGTTCTACTCTAGACAAAAAGAGAGTCAGTTAAACTATAAATCATGTGGTGTGTGGATAGAATAAAGGCAAGTTTAGACATGCAGAATTCTCAAGAGTATCTACTTCTAATACATACTTATTAGAAAGCTTCTGAAGAATATGTCATCCAATCAAAAAAGAAATAAAATAAGAAAGAAAACCCAAAGTCTGCCTAACAGGTAAAGGGATTTCCCAAAGTTATGACAAGTGAGGTCAGTGTTAAGTTTATCAATCATGGAATCCAGATCAAATCATCAAATCCAGATCAAAGAGGAAAGGTGGAAGACTCTAGAAGTCTCTCCAAGTGAAAAGGGAGCATAACTGTGGCTTTGTTTGTTTGTTTGGGCTGTTTAGATATACCAAAAGAATATGTCTAGTTCTGTCAGAGGCTGGGGATGAATAGATAATAGATATGTAAAAATCAAGCATATGGTGATGGATGATGATTAATTCCAAAACAACCTCAAATGTTGTATAAAATGAAAATTATTTTAGTGTAATGTCTAGACCAACTGTATCATTATGTACACAATTATAATAATATAACCACTGAAAACTAATTAAAGAAAAATTGTACAGAATATCACTAGACGTTTCAAAGAAGAAGAATTATATATGTTTGCTTGAGAATGCATATATGTGTCTCTGTTTGTGTTTCTGTCTGACTGTTTCCAATCTGTGTATTGCAGTGAATTAAGTCATCATTTTATGAAGACAATAGGATCAAGGCTTAAAAATTAGGAAATCCAGTACAAACATGTTATGTGGAAATCTGGAGACAATGAAATAGTTAATGGTGTTGAAGAAAATTTTTGTTTGAAGTCAGATCAAGTGAGAAGAATGGGACAAATTATTTATCAAGTACAATTGTACTGTATGTGACATCACTTGGGTTGAACAATTACATTTTGTTTAAAAAAAAAAAAAAAAGACCTTGCTTTGTAAAGTCCTAAGAGTTTCAAGATGGCAATGTGATTCAGATCCTACCTGTAAGGCAAGCATCTTCCCTAGATGAATTCCTCTTTAAAACCTGTCTATTAATACTTGTGCCTTAATATTATCATGTATTAATGTGTTTGTTTGTTTTGGTTAGTGGCATAGCAGATGCTTCATCAATCTACTTATGTACACGAGGCAGACACTAGTTGTATATATTAACTGAAATAAGAACACATGACAATCATGTTTTCATGGTTAAACAATCAGCATTTTATGGTGCCCACTGCTAACCTGTCTGTAAGTTATTTCATGCTTAAACTCCAAAGACACCTTTCAGATGTATCAATAAGTAGGTTTTTTTCTGTTTAGTGGTAGTAGGGATCAAAGTCAAGGCTCTCAGTACAATAGACAAATGCAATAATTGGTTTTCATGGCATAGAGTCATATCATTGAAATTAAATAACTGGTATTCTACCTGGTACTATTTGTCACTCAGTATTATGTCTGTCATTAGAACCAAAACCTAAATAAACAAGAGCTCACATATAGGCAATAATTACCCAAGTAATATTATATAAGCATTTCAAGGAACACAAAGAAGGTGAAGCTCCATGGCAGAATGGGAGCAGGGTGGAAGCGAACACCGGAGGAACCACAGGGAATATTGGGAGGCAGAGCACTGGTGTCAGCTCTCTACTATTCTAGCTGTCAGTCAACGAAGTTCTAAGTTTGTGGGTGTTCAGTAGTGATTTAAGAGATGAGGAAACGTGCTAGTGGCTGTCATCTACAGCCCTCGAGGTAGAATCCCTGACTAGGTTGCTTCAAGAGATGAGAGGAAGATCTGGAAAAGCTTTTTGACAAATTTCAGCTAACTCATTCTGACTGAAACTTGATGAATCCTACGTGAGAAATAAATCACAGATTTCATTAATCTGTGATTGGAATGTATCCACATGTAGCTTTAAATATATGGTATGCATTGGGGGAATCTGGAATTAATTACCTCTCCGTGTTCTAGAAAGACTTTGTAATGATTTATTTTCCAGCACCAAATGGGCAACCTATTTCCAATCCACATGGAGAATGAGGAGACTCCTTAGCCTCTCAGCACTGACCCAGGAAAAAAGGGAATCAAACACTAGCCAGCGAGAGAATAATCTCATGAAGAACACTGAACAGGCAGGGCACTCAAGGCCAGATCCTGATCCTAAGAGAATCAAGATGAAACTGATGAAAAAAATGAAAGAATTAGATTCATAAGGCATTCCTTCATTTTAATATCAAATAATAAATATTCATCTTAAGTCTCGGAGATTTTTATAACACTATTTAGGCATAAAATTGGAGAAAAATCACACAGCTCAAAATGCATTAAGTTCTTTCCCTGCTTATTGTCATTCTATAACAGGGATTAAAGCATGTAATCCCTCTGGGTCTCCCCAACATTCCTGATACAGTGACTATAGGAAATCTAGTTCTCACATTGTTTACTAAGAACAATGGTTTTTCACCTTACATCAACTCCTGTCCACAGATCTCTCCTTTCCTTCTCACACTCCCTCTGCCCATCTGCCCTTCCTTCTTTCCTTTCTAGAAAAGAGAGATTGCTAATCTTTGTGGCTATTAATGGTCTCAGCAAAAATCAAGTTCTTTTTCCCACCCCTAGACAAAGAACTGCAGGAAACTAAGGAGTCCAGAGAGCCAGGAATATAGTGTTCACCAAGGAAGAGACTCAAAATTAGTTGACCAACATCAAGTGGTCAGCCCTAAAATCATGTACATACAAGCAGCACTAAATGGACCGAAAAGGATGTATTGATATATTTAAGCATATATGTTTAATGTTTAATGTTTACACATATATGTACTTGTTCATACATATATATAATTGACATATATTTTTATATATGTATATATATATATGTATACATATATATAAAAGAAAAAGATGTCATGAATTTGAAAGGGAGCAAGGGATGGGAGTACATGGGAGGGATTGAGGGAGGAAAATGATGTAATCATGTGTTAGTTAAAATTTAAATTTTTTAAATGGGAGTCAAGTTCTTATCATACCATAGTTGGTCATAGCATTGTGTGCAGGAAATTAATGAACACAACTTCCTGGAGTTTAAAATATATGTGGGACTTTAGTGAGGAGCCAGAGGGACAGAAAAGCCTTTTATGTGGACCAAATCCATAAACAAATAAATGCTACTTCCAGAAGAGATGCTTCTGGTGGATGTCTGTTGGACTCCGGCTGGCAATAACTTGATCTGCATGAGAGAAAGAGAAAATTCTGCAAACCAGGAGAGAATAGAAGGAAGGTAAAAGGGTATAGCACCCAGAGGTTAGGAAATGTTTTAACTACTTAGGGTTAATGTCACCTGGAGAGCAAGACCTTAATAACAGGGGCTTTTTTTCTAGTTCTCTGTGTTATTAAGCTTAAAAAGCTATCTAAAATAACACTAGACTCATCCTTTCTAGAGCTCATAATATGTATTTCTTCTCTCTTTCTGTGGATTGGTTGAGATTCATTTCTTTTTTGCATGGGTGCCATAGCACAACATGAGCATAAAACTGTGAAAAATTAAATAGCTCAAAGAGTGTAGGTGGGCTTCTGTGAAATTGGTGCTGAATGGATTTTTAGAAAGCAGAGTGCAATGCTAGAACCTCTGCACATGGGTTCTATTATTAAATATCTAACTCTTCTAAATTAGAAAGGATAATAACAAGCCATCGTGTGGGAAAGCTGTAGGGCTAAAAAATACAATCCTGAAACAAAAATAAGACTTTGTTTTTATTTTCTTTTATAATTGTTAAAATATCACCATGGTATCACAGCATGAAAATGTAGAGAATGAGCGAGCACTAAAGAAAATAGTGGGGGAGAAATGCTGCCTCTGCACTCACAATCTTAGCACTAAAAGCATCATGGCTTTATCCACAGAAACCTACCATCGTCTGTGATTCTGTATGTAAATACACTTTCTTACATTGGGGTTGCCACTGAGCACGATCTCATTGGCATTCCTTCAGTCTATTTAAAAGAGAAACAAAAGTAATACTGGGTTCTGAGCAAAACATGGTGTGTCTGCACATGCCATACTGTTCATGGAGTCGTTGTCTCAGCTGCCCTATCTTTAGTGGAATGAATGGAAGGAAATTTATCTACCCATCCTTGTTCTTGGACCTTCAGAACGTGACCAATATTTCACAGAGCTAAATACCACAGCAGTACACCCTCCATTGCCGTAATTACTTTCTTATATCCCACTTCCTATGTACTCTGTGTGACATAGTTCACTGCCAGGAGGGTTCACTTATAGCTTTTAGTACATTAAACTAAGTTGTTCTTCAAAAACCAGGGGCTAGAGAGTTGATCAGTGGTTAAGAGTACTACTTCTCTTCCAGACGACCCAAGTTGGGTTTTCTGCCCACTTGTGGAGCAACTCACAACTCTCTGTAATGCTAGCTCCAGGAGACCTGAAACCTCTGACCTCACAGGCACATGCACTCATGTGCACATACTCACACAGACATAGACAACTACACATCATTAAAATAATTTTTGGAACGATGAATACCAAGTGATACTTTTACCAACAATATATAGTTGTCCATGAGCCTTGCCCATAGAAAACAGCATAAGATTAATGGTTTCCTAGTGTGATCACTGAAAACAGTGTCCCATCGTACTGTGTAGATGCTAAATTTTGGATTTATTGCATTTTATGATAATTAGTTGACCAGAAAGTTAATAAAATTTTAAGTTATGACTCATAGACCTGTAAAAGAACTATCTTATTCAGCCTAGTCTTTCACTTGTAGACAGGGTTTTGCAACAATAATTTTAACAGAAGCCTACCCAATTACCCTAGCCTGCTTACTGTGCTTAATTGCTCTTGTTTAGTGTGTCACAGGGCACTAGTGTTTCAAACCCCAAATCTTTGCAAACATACCTCTCCCCAAACCTCACTATGCCCTTACCCTTCACATGGATTACCACAGTAATTTCTTCTGCCACATTTCTGCCTCTACTTCAGTGGTTGGTATTATATGTAGTCTAAAATATTGATCTGAAGTAGAATGTTATTCTTTTACTCAAATATTTATGAAATGTCTTTTATTTGTTTCAAAATGAAATATTAGCTCAATGGCATAGCATATAATCTAGTTCAGAGTTGTGTCTGCTTTAGACCCTTAACTCTGCACCTTCTCAGCAACATGCCTTTATCTGAACATGCCCTGCCTGGTTCATCATAGACTAGACTCCTCATAGGCTACTCCAAATCCATGCCTTCCCAGTGTTAAATAAGCATCTGATACACCACCATCAAAGACTAAAACCCTTTCACCAGAACATTTATCTCACTGCCTTGTGGCTGCCCTTTTAGATGCTCAGCTTTCTACACAGATTTTTGTCTCTATAAGGTTAAAGATGTGCCTCTAACTTTGGGTCTCCAAGGACCTGCAAAGCCATGCCCTTAGTGATGTAAATCCATAGTTGTTGGATTAATAAACAGATGAATGAATGTAACAGTCTCTATCCAAAGTCTTCTAGCAAAAATATTTCACTAAACCTTTCATCCTGTTTTATTCTGGCATTTAAAATCTGGAAACTTAAGCTGGAGATGTGCCTCAGTAGCTGAAAGCACTCATCCCAGAGGACTTGAATTCAGTCCTTTGCACTTTTGTTGGGTAGCTCACAATGACCTGTAATCCCAGCTCTAGGGGATCCTATATCTCTAGCCTCTGAAGGCACCTGTAATTGTGCACAGACACATACATGCACAGAATCAAAAACAATAAAAATTAAATTCTTTTAAAACTGGAGAGTTACTTTTAAATTCCCCCACCTTTGACTGGGCCCATCTTCAGAGAAAATGTGAAGGACATTGTTAAAATAGTGTAAAATATATACAAAATACTACTATTTCATGACTTACTAAATACACTACTCTTGCAGTAAGTGTGAAATTTCTTTATATAAATAGAATGTAATAAATCTACAATAAAGCACTGTACAGATAGGAAATAGGGAAGAATGGAAGTAGGAGGAAAGGAAGGAGGGAAAAAAGAAAAGACAGAGGGATAGAAGGAGGAGGGAAGTGAAACTTCTCAGGATATCTTGTATACAAAGTGATGTTATACCTTGGTGTAACCTGGCTGCCTCAGAAAACCCATGTGCCACTCAGAAAAGACTGTGTGAGGCTGCAAGTCAGGAAGCAGGCTGCTCAGAGACAAAGGTGTTGATGCATTTAAAGAGCTCCAACAGGAGTTTTCACACATATTCAGTAGGGAAGGCTGGGTTAAATGAAGAAAACAGGAGAAAATGGGGGAGGGAATATATTTATTTAAATTTAAGTAATTCATAAGTAAGTAAGGAGACAAAGAAAGAGATGACATGTTGGTGCTATAAACATGAATGAAATTAAAAATTGAGATAGTTCACAAGCAAGGTGAGTGAGTGAGTTATCATTTTGCCTCATTTGGAAAGGAGTAGTATGACTTTCGATCTGTTTGGCACTGTCCAACTGAACTTTCTGTGCAGATAACAGTGATCAATATACAGCAGCCTCAACCAGTACAGTATCCAGTAGCAACATACAACTATTACACGTGTGGAAGGTGGCCTATTACCTAACAAACTGAGCTTTTGAGTTTATTTGATTTCATGATTTCTATTTAAATAGCAACCTTTCCTGTAATCTCAACTGCTCTAAAGCACCAGGAGGGAAGATCACAAGTTCAAGGTCTGTCTGTTCTACAGACTAGGTTCATGTGAGCAAGTCAGTGAGAACCTGTCTAAAAGTTAAAGCAATGGCCTGGTGATTGCAAGACTTGCAGTTAATCAATGTAGTTACAGAGGCTAGTGACTAACATTTTGGAGCACAGCAGAATTTCAAACTTACATGACATTTTTAAAATAAACACTTAATTGGAAATCAAAAATGCAAAAACAGCTAGAAGAAAACATAAGCAGAATCCTAGGTGATATGGGTATAGGAAAGGACTTTGTGAGTGGGATTCCATTTGCCAAAGAATTAAGGCCAACAAGTGGGACATCATAAAAGCTTCTGTGCAGTTAAGGAAATAGTTTAGTGAACTACAAGTGAAAACAACTCGGATTCCATTTCACCCCAAGCGGAATGGCCAAAATCAATTGAGTGAAGGAGAAACCCACAGAATGGAAAGGAACCTTTGCCAGCTATATATCTGACAGAGAATTATATTCTGAATATACAAAGAGCTCAAAAAACAAAGTCAAGAACACAATGACCCAATTGAAAAATAGACTAGGAATCTAAAGAGAGTAAGCAAGAAATACCTCAGAGCATTCTTCATCCATAGCAATAAGGAAATTACTAATGAAAACAACTCAGATTTCATTTAATTCCAATCAGAATGGCCAAGATCAACAAAACAATTGACAATGATGTTGACAGGAATGTAATTAGTCAAGCCACTCTGGAAGTCAGTATGGAGAATTCTCAAAAAAAAAAAAAAAAAAAAAAAAAAGAAAGTTAATATGCTGTATGACCCACCTACACCACTCCTTGGCATATGTCCAAAAGACTCAAAGTTCTATTCCACAGATCCTTTCTCAGCCATGTTCATTGTTGTTCTGTCCATAATAGTTAGAAGATGGAAACAGCCCAAGTGTCCTTCAGCTGCTGAATGTATAATAAGCCATGTGATACACATACCCTATGGAATATTATTCAGCTATAAAGAAGAAATGAAACCATGAAATTTGCAGGGAAATGGATAGATATAAAACAAGATTATATTGAGTGAGGTAACTAAGACCCAGAAAGACAAATGATGAATGTTCTATTTCACCTCCACTTCCTACTTCCAAATGTTTAGATATGAGTATGTAACGTGGAGTAACTCAGGAAAGTCTAAGGGGATGATAGCAGAAGGTTGAGAGGGAACAACAGGATACAGTGAAATAAAGCACTAAATGGAAAAGTGGAGAAGGAGCTGAAACGTGGGAGTGAGGAGGAAATGTAATACAGAAAGAGAAGGAGGGGGAACATATAACACCAGCATTGTTTGATAAAGCCTCAAGGAATGCTACTTTATATTAACCTCAAATTATATGCAAGGCATATAAGTATATACATACACACTGATTTACCACTTGGGTTGACAATTCTCCCCACAAGAACCATAGACTAACTAAAACCTCAGTACCAGGCACAAGAAACCTTCCTTTAAATGGTTGGTCAGGATAATCCAAATGACTCTCTAAAATAATATAGGCTACTGATTTTGCCCTTGTATACCTCTCAGAGGTTGAAAATAAGCCCTATTGCTAAAAGTACCACACACTTATGACATAGAACCCAGATTATTCAAGCTGGATCTAACTTGACAGTCTCCTTCCTATCATCTAGTTCCCATGGCCCCAGAAAATACTATATAAACTGCCAAGGGAAGAGAACAATCAATAGTCCTCCCCATCTGTGACACCTATTAACCACAACTATGGCAAGATAGCCATAAATGTGTGATAGTGGCACTCACAATGTTGATGTCAACCAAGAATTGTCTAATTCTACTGAAGACCAGGTTAACAGGAGGAAAAGCATGTCTGGTACAAGAAACCTAGACAATTCCTGGGACTAGTGAGGTCATGGGTCTGCCAGTTTTCCAGTACAGCATAATTTCTTAACTACATTATATATCTCATTCTTAGTTGTTTTTTGTTTGTTTATTTTTTTTGTTTTTACATACCAACCAAAGTTTCCCCTCCCTCCTCTTCCCAGTTCCTACTCCCAACTTCTCCCTTACCCCCATCCAGTCCTCCACTGTTTCTCTTCAGATATAGGTGGGCCTCCCATGGATAACAGCCAGCCATAGTATACCAAGTCGCAGTAGAACTAGTCACTTTCTCTCCTCTTAAGGCTGGATGAAGCAGTCCAGTAGGAGGAAAGGGTCCCAAAAGCGGACAACAGAGTCAGAGACAGCCCCTGTGCTCCCACTGTTAGAAGTTCCACAAGAAGACCAATTTGCACAACTGTCACTTATACGCAGGGGGCCTAGGTCAGTCCCACACAGGCGCCTGGTTGTTGGTTCAGTCTCTGTGAGCCTCTACGAGCCTAGATTAGTTGGTTCTGTGAGTTTTCTTGTAGTGCCCTTGACCCCCCTGTCTCCTATAACCCTTCCTCTCCCTCTTCTACAATATGGTCCGTCTAAGGTTTGGCTGTGGGTCTCTGCATCTGTTTCCATCAGTTGCTGGATGAAGCCTTTCTGATGCCAGTTGGGCTAGGCAATGATCCATAAGTACAGCAGAATATCATTAGGAATCTTTCCATTGACTTTTCCCGTTTTTTCCAGTCATGTTTGGTTCTATTCTAGGTCTCTGGGCTGTCCCATCTCCCCACCTCTATGTCTTGGCCCACCTCCCCACCTCCAGGTCCTGACCCTCAGGGGTGAGCTCCTTCTTGGGGTATGGGTCTCCACTAAATCTTATTCTTATGCTCACATATAAATGTATTTATCACTCTTCATCAAAGCAGCTTCTTCCCATAACAGTGTAGAGACCTTTACAAAAAAACAAAACAAAAACACCACAAGACACAATACAAAGATCATTGAATTATGAAGCTGTCAACTCCAGTGGGTACATCTGCAGTATAGCTCCAGCATTTGTGGCTCAGAGAACATTACAAAAGAGGTAAGTGGGCTAGTGAAAAAATCTTGAGTCAGAAAACCAAGAAGTCTGCCATGAGAATGCTTCTCACGAAAATGGCTACATAAACAAGATAATATCAACAGACACACTAATGCAGAGAGGAAAATCTCAGATGGTCCAATGTGTAGACAAAGAACTACAGGCAATTAATAATGGCTGAGAGAGGGAGAATTAGCCTCTCCCGAGGATTAACCCCCAGATTGACTATTCAATGCAAAGTAGTCCTCCCTGAAACCAAAAACACACAAACAATAAAAATGGACCCAGCAGATTATATTTGCATATTTGTGTGTGTGTGTGTGTTTGTGTAAAATGAAAACAGTGTGATAAAAAGAGGCTGTCCATTTGAGAGTAGTGGAGATATGGGAGGGTTGGATGGAGGGAAAGAGGAGTTTGATGGAGGAAAGGAAGGTGGGAATGATGCAATTGTATTTTAATTAAAAATGTAAAAAATAAAATACAAAAGAAAAAGTAAAATAATGAAACAATTTTTTGAGGTGAAGAGAACTTTAAGGGGTATATTTACCTATTTGAGAGGTAAAGAAATAATACTTTTTATTGATTGATACATTTTTATGTTCTCTCATATATCTTATTTAACAAGAATATAAAATCATATATGGAACTCTCCATTTGCAGACAATAGGAAAGGAACCTTGGCTCTCTGTCCCTACCTAAATTAAATATGGTTCCTTGCAGCAAAGAACATAGTGAGCCAGGCTACTCACAGAAGCCACTGATGACTTATTAGTCATCTAATCATACTTAACCTACGTAACCTCTTTATATCAACTGCCTCCTCAGCTTAATGGGAATAGCAGTAGTATTAACTTCTAAGTGATACATTTGAACAGAATGGAGTGTCTGATAGACAGAGTACACTACCCAATATTTTTTATAAGCTTGGCATGGGAGTATATAAGTCTATATGCACAAGGACAATACAGAATGAGAAGGAAGAATGACAGAAAAGTAACATTAAAGAACACTTGAAAAGGACACAGGGAATCATCCTGTATTTACATAAATTTATATATAATGCAAATAAATGTATGTGGATAGATAAATAGATGACAGACACAGATCCAGTAATAGATTAAGTGATGTTATACCATTTTGAGTCATAATACTTCCCCCCAAAAGCCATAGACTATTTCATAAAAACCCAGTACCAGGCATGAGAAATCTCCTTTCAAGCTGTTGGTCAGGGGACTCCAAGAGACTCTCAAAATAGTATAGCCTATTGTTAATGCCTTTGGTTGCCTTCCAGATGTTGAAGGTAAGTTCCTTATGCTGAAAGCACCAATTTGGACATGGCACTCTGAGAATCTGAGCTGAAATGGACCCAAAAACTTCTACCCTGAGGACTGGTTTTCATATTATTAGAAGGCACTATGCAATTCGCTAAGAGAGGAAAGCAATAAATAGTCTTACCCACTATCAATGCCTATGAACCACACAATAACCAGCATAGCAGATATCCCCTAAAGTTGCAATAGTGGCACTTACATCTCAGTGATAACCAACAGCTGTCTAATTGAACACAAGGTCCATCAAACAGGAGGGAACTCATGCCTGATACTGTAAACCTAGCCAATTACACATGGCTATTGAGGTCATGGGTCTTAGAGGAAGCTTTGGGGAAAGCACTTTGCTCTGGTCTGGATCAGTCCTCTTCTGACTGTAACGTGACTTTGTTCATGTATGTCTGACAAGGAATGAGACAAGTGCCCAGACAATAAAAAATGTAATATTAAATATATGGTAATAAAGAGTGTTCAGCCAAGTTTTCACTTTTGCCTGATACTTGCTTTTTCCATCATGTTAGCAGCCTCATTGTAATTTCCCATTGGGTGGCCACTCTTCCTTCCTTTTAATGGGTTAGAAATCTTAGTTAAGCTGCCCACTGCTAAATGTTTTCATGTAAACACAGTGCTACCAATGAGAATCATGTAATTCTTGTCAACCTCCTGCTCTTTGGCTTTCTACTCAGACACTCTTTGCTTTCAGAATCTTGGTTTCACCCTGGCCTGCACCTATGCACACCACCTCTCTTTCTCTACAATATCCTCCCATCTAACCCTCACACATTCCCTTCCCCTTCCCTCTTCATCCCCTTTCCTGTCCCTCCTCCTTCCCTTCCCTTCCCTTTCTCCTCCTTCCAGATAGCCTCACTGCTTGGTGTAAGGCTGCATAGAAGCTTTAAAATCTTTTAGAGAAACTCTCCAATGCAGTTAAATAATTTATCTATAATCAAAGTTGATTTTTGGATGCACTAGAAGGGATATAAACTAGAGATTATCTAAGAAGAAAGCATTAGTTAAAATACATAATAATAAAAAATCATTTTTTAGGAGTAATGTGAAATAAATTAAAGATTTCTAAGTCACAGTAGAACTAAAAAACCATACATAGGGCACAGCATCCTGTAATCATTAGAAAGAAAAGGTAAGAATGTTTTTCATTCTCCTCCAACAATAGATTCAATGATGTGCTTTGAATCAGCAGAAGAAAACACTCAGGTTACAAAGATATGATGAAAAACGATAATATCTGCAGGCTTTATGAATTAATCCTTACCTAGAGCATGCTATTGCATGTTTCATTTGAATTATTCTTCATAAAATCACACTACACATAACAGGAACCATAGCTTGAAACTTGGTTAGCAAAC
Organism: Peromyscus leucopus; assembly: GCF_004664715.2. Taxonomy (NCBI): domain Eukaryota; kingdom Metazoa; phylum Chordata; class Mammalia; order Rodentia; family Cricetidae; genus Peromyscus; species Peromyscus leucopus. The sequence goes on along the minus strand of NC_051065.1, from coordinate 414,790 downwards.
AAAAACAATCACAACTATTTCATGTCAGCCATAGATAAAGCCAAAAGTCCAAGCATATGTTTAGCAAGGCTTCAGGAAATATTTAGTTTAAACGGAAGGAACAAATTCTGTCATTTTTTACTTAATAAACTTAATAAATCAATGATTTTTTTCAAAACATTAGTAATTATTCTACTACTATCAAAAAGAGAGCTCTCTCTAAGAAACTTGAATAAATGGAAGCACATGTTCAGAATTCTTCATTTTTCTATCTGGAATTGAAAAACAAACCCTCTTGAGGAAGAAAACAGGCTCCTGCTGTAATGTGAGTTACTAATGAGCTCACTGCTTTCTCAGACAATCTTGCACAATATCTAGACAGTGCTCCAACCGGCACTGTTTAGTGACATCAGCTCATACAGCAATATATTATTCTCTGGTGTGTGTAATAAATTACAAATACTTAATAATTTATCATGGTTGCTTTGAAAGCACCACATAGCACTTTGCATCCAACTCAACAGAAAATAGGTATTTACCAACACAACAAATTCAAAGGCCTCATTTTTATACTCATTTTGCTAATGTTCCTTTTAAATATCTTCAATTTCATGTCTACTTAAAAAAAAAAAAAAAAAAAAAAAAAAAAAAAAAAAAAAAAAAAAAAAACACCCTAGACAAGAATTGTCAAGGGTTAAACCTTCTAGTATAGGATCTCTCTGTCTGACAGGTGACTATAAATTAGTTTCCTGTTCTCTGCAGCATTGTTTGTCTATTAGTGAGTAGGCCTCCTTGTTTGGATCAACTTGGTTGTCTTTCCTTAAGATTCTGTATGTTCTTTGCAACATCTAGAATTTTTTTTTATTGAGATATTCTTACTGTGTTGCCTAAGCTGGTTTAAGAACTCCTGGGCTCATGCAATCCTTCTGACTTGGCCTCTTCTAAGTGTGGAATAACAAGGTCTACATCTATCACAGGCTTTGACATTTATTAGAAGTAGAGAATTATCATAAAGAGGCTGATGTCCTCAATGTCAAAAGAAAGTAAGAAAAAAATCATTCAATGAGCATATTATTTATGCTTATTTATCCTTAGTTAATTTCAAACAAAGAGCATATTTGAACTGGCACAGTACAGCTGAAGTTGACATCAACAAAAAGTTACAGACAACTGAATAAATAATCCACACAGTATTAATTATTTCAGAAATATATTGTTGATTGTTCAACAGCTAGTCAACATTAAGGTCTCTGTGGAAAACTGCAAAGAAAAAGCACAGTTCTCACCCTCCAACAGGACGACGAAATCTAGCTGGGGGAAATAAACAAGGGTATTATTCGGTTCAAACAATGCCATGTAAATAACTTATAAATATATCTGGAGATTTGCAATAAATTTTAATGAATTGAATAATAAAAAATTTCTTAACTAGATACAAATCTTGTATATTAAGATATGTGACAAGCCGGGCGGTGGTGGCGCATGCCTTTAATCCCAGCACTTGGGAGGCAGAGGCAGGTGGATCTCTGTGAGTTCGAGGCCAGCCTGGGCTACCAAGTGAGTTCCAGGAAAGGCGCAAAGCTACACAGAGAAACCCTGTCTCGGAAAAAAAAAAAAGATATGTGACAAAGGATGACAGCATCTCACACTATAGCATCCCACAGCATAGCATCCCATAGCATATCATCTCATAGAATAGTATCCCATAACATAGCAACCCATAGCACAGCATCCCATATCCAGGCAAAAGTGAAAATTGTCAAGTCACTCAGTAGAAAAACAGTCAAAATCACAGTCAAAAACTAATATGCACAGTCTATGCTGAGGAAGTGGGGAGAGGGGATCCTTGCAAATACTAGACTAAAACCAAACTGGCTCTAAGATGACTCAAAGACAGAGGGTTATAGATTTATACAATATCAAGATGTAATCAACTAAAAGTTCTGTCATAGTTCTGGGCCTTGATTACCTTTCCCTACTTGGAAAAAGAAAAAAATAGAATGAAAAAGAAAAAGAAAAGAGAGAGAGAGAGAATGACTTTGATGGTTAAAAAAAAACTCAAGACATTTCCCTAAGAGCTGCTGTGTATATAGCCTCTTGAAAAGATCAACCTTCACGCATTTAGAAAGACAAAGCCTTCAGAATCCTTCCTGGATACTCAACTTCGAGATGAATTGGTTCTAAAAGGATACAGTGAACTAAAAAGGTATTTTTCTCTCTTCTCTCAATAAAATATCTCAAAAAGGGTAGGTTCCAATGCTAAGTGAGGAAAGTAGAGGACTCCTTCAGACTGCACACAGTCATACAGTTACTTAGAGCAATGCAAAAGACAGTGCCCCATGGAATTAACATCATAGAAACTGGTGACTGGATAGAGAGCATCTGGAAGTTTGCTTTACCTAATAAAAGCTGAGATCTGCATTTCACTTTGCCTTGTTTCTCTTCACTCACAGCAGACTCCATGTGGCCTTCCTTGAACCCACCCACATCTCTTGTTAGTCCTACTGGTTTCTCATATTAGCACTTACAGTTTATAGGTTGATAATGACATACATACTGACTGATCTTGTAAGAGTAGAATCTGAAATTATAACTGTGCTATAGAGATATAATGTTTGATGTGCAAATAATGCTCAATAAATAATAGCACAATAACCCTGGATCCATGGTAGCAGGGATCCTGTCCATGTCCTCCACCACTCCTCAGAAATGTAAGACAGTGCTTGGAAAGGAAGAGATTTTGGGTGAATATATCCAAGGTATTAGGGGCAAGAACTCATTCCTTTCATACGTCCTATACAATTAATGGCTCAGATAATCATACTTAAATTTAACCAGCTACTTTCCTCATATCTAAGGAGCCAAATTTAGTTAAATGTGGGTGTAGGCAGATTCTCACAGTCTTCAACTACACTATCAAAATGACTTAATATTATTAAATTTATATTAAAATGCATAATTCTAATATATATTTAAGAAATGTCAAAATGGCTTATTCCTCTAACTTCTAAGCTAAGTCTTTTGGCCACAAAAATGTAATTATTTAGCCCCATTCTAAATCATTCATATAAACATTTGGTGATGGGTCTCTGCAGCATACTTATGACTTCTAAAGATTGATTTCCATAATGGTATACACAGAGGCTAAACCACAAAGTTAAAAATGAACATGCCAGTAATTTCTAGGTCATAAAAAGCAGCACTACAAAAAAAAAGGCAAATGAATAAAAATGTGTCTTCAAATGGTTTAAAGTATTGAAGTTGAAAGACCAGTAAATGGTATGTTATTGGTCATGCCAGGGATAAAAAGCCAGGTCTTTTGTGCCCCAAGGTCAGAAGAAAAGTGATAATTATGGATATGGGTCAAATAAGAGCTGGGCAGAACCATAGGTTGGACTGGATTCCTGAGGGATAACCTTATTTGTAGTGTGATTTTTAGGCTTTTGAGAAAAACTTGCCCTTCAAAAACAACATGCCTTAGCACAAGCTCCGCAATTAGAGATAAATTTCTTTAGCTAAGAAAGCAGGTAGGACACTCTAACTCCCTGAAGGTTTGTAGCTTGTGCCAAAAGACTGTTCAAGACCACACGATAAACCATAGCATGCTTTCTTACGAGTCAAGTCTTTCTTGGAAGAGTGGAAGGAGATAGAGATGAATGTTTTAACTGAAGCTAATTAAAGTTATTTATTTAAACAAATGGTTAAATTGTACTGTAGAATACAAGATTCAGATTCAGGTTTAGAAATAAAACTTGAAGCAACAAAGCAAGTGGTGTTTTTGTAGATTACTAAGTCACCTAGTGATTTGGGCTGGAGAGATTTCACTGGTAAACATTCATCCAGAAGAAGGGAAGAATGAGAAGAGCCGGTAAGCCAGGCTCAGAATCCGGCTGAGATGTAGCCTCACTCCAAAGCAGAGGAGTACAAGAAGCCAAGGCCGCAGTAATGCCAGGAAAATCCAAGCACAACAAAGCCAGCAACCCTTCACCACACAGCAGGAAGCAGCACAGAGAACTGACAAAATATTCCTGGAAATGGAGAGGAAAGCAACAATGTCGAGGTTGGGATAGGACCAACGCCAGCACCTCCGACTTCAGCTCTCTGCTGCCTCCAGGAATAGAGGGTGAGCTAGAGCACATGCACCCAGCCTTTTTGACATTTGTATGTGAGGCTGATAACAAAGCAGCCAGGGTCAAAGAAAAATTACTTGTCGGTGGTCCAGATGGACGTGCGATGTCAGAAAACAATACATACGCATAATTTCAAACTCCATTTCTCAACCCGATCTGCTCTTCCAGGTGCGGTAGCTCTTTGGTGCTTCCTTCTCTTGCCAATGTAAATAAACCTTATTCCCCAGGATAAACCCAAAACGCACTTCTGTTCATAGATTCAGTGTTTTTGAAGGTAACAGAAAATTAGGCTGCATGAGCTGGTTGATAGCTCACTGCGTTCCCATCTTCACTCACTGGGATAAAATGCTTGCTTTCGCACGTATCCTTCCCAAGCTGTATTCCATTCAGGGCTGCCAACAAGGTCAGTATCAAAAAAAAGATGAATAGTGCCTAAACCATGCTGTTTGAAATTAGCGATAGCAACACCTTTCCAGGGAAGCAGTGATGGAACTCCTGTGATGGAATTACAATGTGGGTTGGCAGAAAGGAACTCAAAAATAAAAATATATATTCACACTTAAAACATTTGATCACTGTGGGTTCCCCCTTCATGACCCCCCTGGCTCATATAATTCCTCCTCCCTTTCTTCAGCAAGACTTATGGAGTTCAGCCCAGGGCTTGGCTGTGGATCTCTGCATCTGCTTCCATCAGTTACTGAATAGAGCATCTCTGATGACCATTAGGGTAGTCACCAATCTGATTACAGTAGAGCTCATGGACTCTGGACCAACAGCAAGGGAGCCTCCATGGGACCGACCTAGGCCCTCTACATGTGTGTGACAGTTGTTTAGCTTAGTCTCTTTTTGAGGCTCCTAGCAGTGAGACCATGGCCTGTCCCTGGTGCTTAGCTGGATTTTGGAACCTACTCCCCAGCCTTGCTTGACTCAAGGGGAGGAGCTGGGTTCTGCCTCAGCTTGATGTGCCATGCTTTGTTCAAGCCCATGGGAGGCCTGACCCTTTCTGAATGGAGATGGGGGAGGAGAGGAAGGGGAGTAGGGTAGATGGGAAGTAGGGACCAGAAGGAGCCAGGAGGAGAGGAGGGAGGGGAAACTGTGGTTGGTATATAAAATAAATGAAGAAAAAAATGTTATTTAAATAAAATAAAAAAAAAAACAATTGGTCACTTGTCTTAAGAGAGTTTTTCTTAAAACTCTATTCACAGTATACATGCAAGAACACACACACACACTCACACACACACGGGGGGGAGGGGGGCAAGGGGTAGGGGCGAAGAGAGACAGACTGAGGAGGAGAGAGAATGAAAAAGTAATAGGCTAGGATAATAGGACATTGTTCTTCTTATCACTTTCCATGATGGATAGGCTCCTTATGAAGGAGAAACAGCTAAAGACCTTCCAGGAATTGCGTCATGCTTTAACCTTATTCTACAACAGCAGTATTTCGGGAGAGCCTCTCTAGTCTTCCAGTGCACACTCTTCCTGCTTGCAGCAGGATCCTCTGAATGGTATTTAGGCACAGGACTAGCTCACCAGACCCTCCTCCTTCCTTCCACCAGTCAGTCATCCAGGGTGACTAACAGTTTATTTTGGCCAGTGAATTACAGTTTGGAGGGATGTGTGTAACCCATTTTGTTTTCCTAAAGGTATCATTTACCCTCTAACTGGTCCCCCAGTCTCTGGGCTCCTGCCAACTAGAAAGTGGGCACAATGGTGGGAGCCAACAGAGAGATGTTCTGGAGACCGAGACAGTAACCAAGGGAACCTGTTCTCTAATGGATGTTGTAGAGCAGAAGCACTGACCCCTAGCTGTGTAATCATTCAATGGGGAGGGGGCCATTAGGAGAAAAGTAAGTGTCTCCCTTGTCTAATCCACATCATCTCTAAGCCTCAGCAGCCCTATATCCTGACACAGAGCTGCTCTGTACAGTGGGGTACTGGTGTAACAAAGCCAAACACATCTTAGCAGTGGCTAGGAGATCAAGTCATAGAGGCTCAGAACTGATATTACACGATGCAGAACCACAGGGTGTTTCCTATCTGCTGCTGAAAAGCCATCTGCTTCTGCTTCCCGAAAGAGTAGAGGAGGTTGTTATGCAGAGCCTGCTTTATAAACTCCCTATGGAGGGTCTTTTTGGGCCACCCAAGGGGAGCTAGTCCAACCACAAGTACTCAGCTGAAATAGGCATAGTTCTCCTATGCAAAACTGTTTCATCAAAAGGCCTCCAAGTAGAACCCTTTAAACTGAGGAACACCACTTGGAATGGGCTGTGCTCGGAAGCAAATATACCAAAAGTTTTCATCTACAGATTTAACTATATCCAAGGCTTGTTTCATAGGAAACTTGTTGGCAGCAAATAGACAGGAAATTACATCACAAGGAAAGCGGAAGCCTGACTGACACTACTATTGTGTGCACACCTATTACACAAGGTCCCAAGTTCCCAAACCTGCAACAGCAAAGAGCCGCACTTTGCAACTTCCACCACACATGGGACTAGAAAACATAACGAGTCACTGGGAACAAACAATGAACAAGGATGCTAACAGCTGGTGAGCAAGTCCAGAGAGCAAGTTCAGTGTGGGCAAAATGGTGTAACAAGAAGTGCAAAGCAGTTTCTGCCTAGCCTCTACTCTGAGATTCCTGTTATCCTCTTTCTTTCCAAATGAGAGTTTGCACCAAGTAATAAATTGTTATATTCAGTGCAGGGGTTACTGGGGCCATGTGTGAACTGGTAAAGAGGTGATGACATCCACAAGACATCCTGGACTCTCAGCCACGGGAAGCGAGTAGGGAAAACTTTTGCCTCTTTCCAGTGAGCACAGCCTCTATCTGAAATGACAGGTGGGAAGGGATACTTGAATGCTGGAGGGCCAAACTGTGACAGAAATTGTTAATTAACTTCAGCATTCATCCTCCTCTTGTCCCTTTACGTAAGCAACTCCCAGAGAGTGACAAACGCCCGGAGCCAGATCCTGTATTTCCAGAGTCTCTTGTAGCTGAATAGGGATAGCCACATAACCAGACTTTGACCAAAAGAGTGTAGTTGGTAGACAATGGAGTAGATATTTAAAATGAAATCACGTGATCTCCTCTTAGCCCCTTGGTCCCTTGCAAGGGGCTAAAATGCAGATGTGACGCTAGCTGCCATCACTAAGCACTGAGCATACAAGTAGGGAGAGTATCATGGGGCACAGAGAAAAGGCATAAAGAAGCAGGGGTCAGGGTGTGTGTGCTCCGATGGTCTCGCAGCCTCCTCCAAATAGTGGAGAAGACAACTGTTTCAGAGCCTTGCTTGTATAACAGTTAAGTGTGTACCCTAATTCATCACATATCCAGGAGAAAACTGAAGAGCAAAGTGTGATCTGAATACCAAGTACAGATTAGTGTATGCAAGTATTTGTATATATATATATATGAGTTAAAATCAAGGGGGGAAAATACCTGTCACTTTAAAAGGTACAGGAGCCCTAAAATGAATGCATTATAAAATCCATTAGCCCTCACAAAGGCATGGCTGATAAAATCCTTAGGAATAACTATCTGAAATTATAGAAGAATTGTGACCTGGAAGCTTTTTTCTTCTATTTTAATTGTATAAAGGTAATAGCAAGTCACCTCATTTATTTAAAAAGATCTGTAAACCAAAACAATAAAAAATGAAATAACTCATCTAAGAAATAAATAGACACATAATCAAAAATACTTAATACAAACATCAGAAAAGGAAACCTGATTGTAGAGAGGCATTTGATCACTATGAGTAAAGGGCCTGATACTAAAGACAGAAAGACTGGATATCCATCCCAACTCTCCAGTTCTCAGCCTCTGACCTTGAACTACTTGCCTGGGCTCTGTAAGCCTCAAGCACCTACACTGCAGGCATTTACTATGGATTCCATGAGATGAGGCACAATGCACTTGGGCAATACCCAGTTCTTTATGAAATTTTATCGAATCCATCTAAAATAATTGCATGATTTTGAAAAGTTCCCTCTTTGAAGACCAGAACAGTGACCTCAAGGAGAAAGCTTCTTCTCCTGTGACCAGCCATGGAATGGCTACTGCCTTGGACTTTAAAGAAAGAGCAGTTCAAGTTATTTGTTTAGCACATACATCAATACCTTAGCATGAAATAAACAACCAACATAAGACAATAAATACACCTATTTTAAAACGCGAGTTCACAATAGCTTTAAAGTGCAGCTTCTAGGTTTGAGAGATTAACTCCCATTTCCTCATACCTAGTCCACATAAATAAGCACACCGGTTTGAGAACTGTTATTCCACAATGGCGGGATATTTAGAGGATTGGGGCTTTGATATAAGACTTTATCATCTATAAAGTTGAAACAATAGTATCTACAATGTAGATTGCCAAAGCTTTAAGTAAGAAAATGCATGTAAGATGCTTACTGCTATTGTTCAATAAAATAGTATCATCAGACAATGGTATCTGCATAAGATTTAGACATACAGAAAAGTATGTACATGCTTTATGCTATTTTCTTTATCATGCTGATATACCCTACTGCTCATCCAAGCATGTTTTCTCATTCTCCATGAGTACCATGACATTATTTTTGAGTATCTGTTGTCTATGGGTAGGATATCTTCACAAAACACAGATTCTTCCTCTGGGTCAAGCAAAATGACTCCCATGAAATTCTCTCCACTATATTGCTCCTTATTAATACCATATACTCTATCCAAATGGCCGCTCCAGGCTTGGCTAAATAACAATGCCAGCAACGTGGGTCACCCAGCATCTTAAAGAGCCTAATGATTTCACAAAACTAAAATTAAGTTTGCAAAGAAAATGCTTTCTTAGTCTTCAGGGAGCTGAGTTGGGCAGTTAGTAACTTTGGCTAACCCAACATCTGGTTACATCTTCCACACATAACACCAAGAGGAGCATGAAACCAAAAATGATGCTGGAAACTGAAGAGAAAACAAACCTTTTCGTTTCTGGATTAAAATATAACCCTTTCCCCTCCACCTTCAATCCCAGATCCTCTTCCTTCCTGGATCAGGGCCAGCAACATTTAGCACTGCTGCTTTCAATGCATCATTTCATTGCTATTTCTAAAACAATCGCTTTCGCGAGGCTAATACATTCACAGTGCTTCTTCTCACGGGTTTCTGATTATAGTCACAACCAGAGCCTGACCCAATTTTCTAAGCTGATTTCTCTCAGCTGTGGAACTGCCTTCTGGGTGGCTTCACAGTTCATCTGTTTCTACTCCCTGGTGCCACAGACCCTGGAGCCGCCTTGGCTGTGTCTGGTAGGCACCTCTGGGCACTTGACGAGAAAGTCAATGTTGCCACCCTTCTTCACCGAGGCCATGGGGGTTTGCAGGCCCTGGTCACATAGCCAGGTAATGCCAGAACTAACATCAGATCCATTATCTGTGTTATCCCTAAGCAGAAAGGTCCTTGATTTCCTGTAACCAAAAACAAAATTAAAGGAGAATTGAAGTGTTCTGCTAGGTAACTTCCAACACACCATTATTCTAGGACTCCTGGCTGGACAACAGCATTCCCTCAGGTGTTTTGGCTATTTTTTATGACTGTCATTTTAGAGTCTGTGTGTGTGTGTGTGTGTGTGTGTGTGTGTGTGTGTGTGTGTGTGTGTGTGTACTTTCTCTTCCTTTGGAGATGTGTTCTTTTGTCTGTTCAACTGCTTTCTGCTTGGCTGGCTGTCCCAGAGAAGTGTTCAACCCAGAGCCGAGCTCTGTGTAATCACTGTTGGAGGGGGGTTTATACACCATTATTTCTTTGTTTAGACAGTCTTCAGGCTATTTGTTTGCATCACCGTGAGACAGAAAATGAGAACTGGGCCCAAAGCTTTACATGTTTCTATTCATCATCTTCAATGCAGGGTTTCTCTAGGATTGTGATCTATATTCAAATCCTCCCTTTTTCACCCAGACTGTGTTCATTTGTTCCTGCTCTACTGAGCCTTTCTCTGAACAGTTATGGAACCTCTTCTAAAACATCCCATGATAACGATTTCCAGACACATGTCAAAATGCTTCACACCATCTTTTGATTTCCTTTTCCATCTATGAACTCATGGTGAAGGAGGACCACCCTTACCATGGGCATAGGATGCCCTGGGCACACTGTACATTCTAGGGAGTTCCTTAGCCCAAGTAGGAACAAACCCTAATTCTTCACTTTTTGAAATGGAACCTTGCCACAATCAAAGAAAGCAAATCAAAGCCCTCCCTAGGATTATAATAAAAAATAATGTGTTTGAAAATGTACCACTAGCACAGTAAATTCATATACTTGTTTATCTGTCAAAAAACTACCAAACAAGATCATTTGGGACATGTTGATGAAATTGTTACCTCAGAGGTTTGATAGTGCTACAAATAACCAATGTTGGAAATAGAAATCAAGTTTAGCTAAAAAGCATTTCTTTAAATATGCAATCTAGTGGCAAATCTCTCCACTTTTCCATCAAAGAGGGTAGGAATATTTTCTTCCAAGTATATAGTATAAACACATTTCCCAGTCATTTAAAAAAAATTGAAGTTTAATGCCTGGACTGTAGTTCAATGGTAGAATGCTTGCATACATGAAGAAGTATTAAATTCTAAATAAGGAAATATTTTTAAAAATAAAGAGTAGGCCTTGTTCATAACTGAAATGTATTTTAGCATATTTTTCTATAATACTTGACTGCATCTGGGATACAGTAAAATTTAGAGAAAAATCATCAAAGACTGTTAACCTCATGAGTTGTTTTCTGAATAGTGATCTTAAGGAATGGATAACTGAGGACTGAGGACCTTTTAAGAGTCTTGTTCCAATAAACTGTGCTCTAAATCATTTGATTGTGTGAGCAAATATATCCCCAAACATCCCTATTCCCAATAAAGTGACAGCATGGAAGTCCACCATCACTATGCTGAGAATGTGTCTAGTTTTAAAATGCCAGCACATCCAACAATGAACTTGTCAGCATGTGGCCCAAGACAACCACCCTGAAGGCCTATATGTTGCAGTTTTTCCCTTTCTGCATGCCTTTTGTCCTCACTTCTTTAGATCATTTGCCCATTTCAGATGGCAAAAGTTGCTTGAGGGCTGAGACCATATTGCCAATAACTCATTATAATTGGAAGCAATGGATGCTTGAGCACTCATTACCTAACTATGGGCATCACAGTAACAAGCTCAGTTTGGAGGTCAGTGCTAATAAGGCCAAGGTTCTGAACCTGTCATGGGTGGACATTTGCTCTGTTCCATGACAATAACCCAAATGCCAGGGCACATGTGGCTTCTAACCCAGTGTGTGGTGGTAAGATCAGGCCATGAGAAGGATATGAATGTTCTGTTTCAAGTCCTTAACACAACCCGGATGAGGATGAAAGTAAATGTGTGGAGCTGGGCAATGGCTAGGGACAGAAGAAGGCATTGTAAATTTAAGGCTCATTGTTTCTTATATATCATTTTCTCTCTGACACATCTAAGTGACATTCACATTCCCACCTATAACACAGACTTGTGAGCCCTGGTTCACAAATATAGGGTACATTCCTCTGTGGCAAGTACATGAAGCTGCCCTCATCATTTTGTGGGGTATAGAAAAGAACCCTAATTTATCCTGATACCTAAGACTAAATTGAGATTCTATAAAATGGAACAATGCATGTAGATCACAGTGAGACGTTCTTCCTAAGATACATGTTATTAAATTATTCTTAAAATTATGATAGCAAGTCTTGACAGGGACCTGAAATTCTACATTTCTGGAGAGCAGAGGGTAAAGTACATGTTTGTGTGGGGGTATACACCTATGTATGCGTACATACATTTATTTGCACAAATATATGCAGGCCAGAGTCAACACCTGAAAGCTACAGCTATTCACCTTATTCTCTTATTCAATTAAATCTAGAGCATATTGTTTCAGCTAGGCTGCTTGACCAAAAAGCTCCATGGATGGGTGCTAATGCTACAGACAGGAACTGATAATCCCACACTTTTACATAGCTCATCCAAACTCAGGCCCTCATACCTGTGTTATAGGCACTTTATCCATTCAGATAAACCCCCTAGTGATGATTCAGTTTTAGTAAATTTCCAAATGATGCCAAATCAGCTGTGTCCTTGGACCTCACTTTATATAGTGAGATTCTAGAGTTTCTCGGGTTACTATGCTCCTAAGTCTCCCGAGTTTAGGCAATTAAGATTTGAAAAAAAAAAAAAACTGATATTAGTTGGTCAGCATCATCTAAGTTTTAAGAATATAGAATTGCAATGGTCCAGGAAGATGATCCCACTTAACTGGTGCTTCATAATCATAAGCGGACAGAAGTAGTCATGATGACAATAAAGACATAGGTGTGGTGGGCACTTACAGGAAACAAAGAAATAAAAGACACTGCAATTACAGGTCCCTGTTATACAGAGAAAGAAAGACAAAGCTGTATAGGCTTACAGATCACTTCTACAGAGATTGGACCACGCTGGGGACTTTGCAGGAAATCTTGCAGATTTCAGACACATCGCCATTGCCTCGAGCTTCCCTTTGACTCAGAGGTGTAGGAAACTTTTGAGATAATTCAAGATGAGAACTGACCACTAACCTTCTTTTCTCCTTTGAGTTTAGATGTGTACCAGGTGTGGGGCCATTAAAATTAGGCCAATAGAATCGGGTTCACAGAAAAAATGCTGTAAATGGGTGTGGATTGGCCATGAACTGAATAAGTAACAAATAGGTAGACAGATATGCATTTGTATATGGATCAGTTTAGACATTTGTCAAATAGTTACCAAATAATGTTTCACTTGTCTAAGACAGACAAATTTTGAGTATTTTTTTTTCTTTCTAAAGGAGTCATTTCATCCATGAGTTTCATGAAAGTTTAATTATAAAATGCCTGGGCTAAAATGCACATACTTAGTGAATCTTGCTGATAGCTTAGCTAATTCCTTTCCTGGGATAAATCTATCAGCATGGAAAGAGAGAGAGAGAGAGAGAGAGAGAGAGAGAGAGAGAGAGAGAGAGAGAGAGAGAGAGAGAGAGAATGCAGAACTTTAGACCAGAACCCGAGACACCGGCAGGATTCATCAGAATTGTGAATCATGGTATGTACTCATACTAGCCAGAGCTCCCAGCAATATGAGAACTGGCTGATACAAACATAGGTCAGACCACTAACAAACAGAAAATAACCAAAATAAATATGTCGATGCAATTTAAATTTAAATGAAAGACAGGACATAGTTAGAGACCATGAATAGAGAAGTAAAAGTCAAGAGTGTGAGCTCGAGTTTTGTACAGAATCCTGAAGGAGAATTCCAAGAATAGGGCCCTTGAAACTGTGACTTTAGCTCTGACCTAAGATGGGGAATGATTACCAAATATATAAGGAAATTATAAAACCCAATTCAGAAAAACCAGACAATCCCATAGGAAAATATGAATGAAGGTATGAAAAGGTGTCATGTTAATACTTGATTGAAAAAAAATAAAATAAAGTCTAAAATATGTGTGGGGAAATTCTTAGTTTCAATAACAATTACAAAAAGAAAAATACCTAATATATTATTTCATATACATCAGGTTTTAAAATGTTTTCTAAAGTTTGATAATAATTATGAGTTAAAATAAGGATAAACTCTATACTCTACAATTGGGAAAGATTGAGATTAATCTTTTTGGAAAAAATTGGTAATATCTAGTTAAATGAAGTTGCCACAAATGGCCCTGTGCACAAGGAGACAGGATACTGTGCTCTGGATTTGAGATGTCTCCCACAAGTTCAAGCATTTGAACACCTGGTCCTGACCTGCTATTGCTGCTTTGGAAGGTTAGTGGAAGCTTTTGAACATAGATCCTAGTTGGTGGGTGTGGATGGGGGGGGCAGGGGCTTCGAAAAGAAGATCAGAGCAGCCCTGATTCTTGTCTAGCTCTCTCTACTTCATGGAAGATATAAATAAGCCATACATCAAGACCCCACCACCAAGAAAGAAACATCTCCAGCATGCCTTCCCTGCCATGATATACCGCTGCAACTGTTAACCAAATGAAACCCTTCCCCCTTAAGTTGCTTCTCTCAGATACTCATCATAGGAATTCTAAAAGCCACAACACAGACTATTACTATTCCAAATGAACACAGTGTAAATTATTATTACACTCAAAGATCAATGCATCTTTCAATCTTAATTTGAGAATTTTCTGTTTGCAGTAGATCGAGATCAACAGTGACCCATAACTGGTCAACACACAGAAAACAAAAAAACCGTGGCATTCTCGGCTCTGGATTGAACAGTCACTTCGCAGCTCTCTCCCAAGACTCATGGATCTTTGAAGAAGAAGAAGGGTTGGGAAGACTCTAAGAGCCAGAAGCAGTTTATAACATCAAGGAAACCATGTTTGCCAGAAACAACAGGGCAGATACACCTATAAACTCATAGCAATTGTGACAGCATGCATATGACCTTTATAGGCTATAGTGAGACAAAATTCCAGCATGGGGCAGGGGCACATAGTCCCACCACTGATTGATGAGATTTTGGCATTTCCTAGCTACTGAGAAAGGAGAACTAGTTTCCTTTAATGGTGTGATCTCTGATAGACTGACTACACACCAAAGAAGTCTTCAATCCCAAGCCTAGCTGGGCGACACAAATTGGACTTTGTAGAGAAACAGAAAAAAAAAAAGAAAAAAAGAAAAGAAATAATCTCAAAATTCGATGGGAATGGATGAGAAAGTTGAGAGAATGGTAATGGGCAGAGTTGAGGGGGTAAATATGTTCAAATACATTGTATAAAATTCTCTAAGAATTAACAAAAATATTTTTAAAGGGTGAAGATTTCCTCATCCAATCTGAGGTATTGGCATAAGCAAAACTCAGAGAAAATAGAGTACCGGGTCTTTACAGTAGTTGCCAAAGAAATTGGTCCTGGGATATGTAAGAAAGTTAGCTAAGCATGAGCCTGTGAGTGAGCCGATAGCTAGCATTCCTCTATGGTTTCTGCTTCAAGTTCCTGCCCTGACTTCCCTCGATGATGAACTGTGACTTGGAAGTGTAAGTCAAGTAAACCCTTTTCTCCCCTAAGGTACATTTTATCTGAGTGTTTGAATGTTTTATCACAGCAACTGAGAAAAGAACAATAAAGTTCATCATGTATGAAAATTTTAAGACTGGACAAAGGTTCATCCACTATAACAAAGGTGACTTGTCTACTCCTAGACCAAAAAAAAAAAAAAAAAAAAAAAAAAAAAAAAAAAAAAAAATGTAGCAACTCTAAGTTCCCATGATTGACATTGTCATAAGTTTGCATCAGGTGTTTCAATAGCTTGCCCATATAATGTCCACTTTATTATCTGGTGTACCTTTTATCTTACATAAAACTTGACTCCTCATGAATGGTGGCCCCTTGGATATAACTTTTTTGAATCTCTTAGCACACAGCATTGCAGCTATCCTTGGTAAAGTTCATCCCCTTTTTGTTTACCCTTTCTTCGATTCTCTGATAAAGAGAATGACAAAGAACAACAACAAACAAAGTGCAAACTGTTTGCATGCTTGCACCACCTCAGGAGATAGAGACCAAGCCAAGAGGAAGACAAACCAAGGGGGTCTAACAAGTCATTGAGTTTACTAAGCTGAACCAACTGTGACCCAGAAGCTTGGAGAATAACATCAATACTCCCATTCCCCACACATCTCAGCAGACATTATTATTCAAAATATTGATTTAATTATGGAGATTATGTGCTTAAGAAGGCAGAATGAAAACAAATCTAAGAATACAAGTGAAAATTTTCCTTTTTTTTTTTTTTGGTTTTGTTTGTTTGTTTTTGCTTTATTTAGCAGAGTTTCACTATTTATCCCAGGCTGGCCTTCAACTCAGGATCCCTCTGCCTCAGCCTCCTTATGTTAGGGTTACAGGTATATGCCACACTGCCTGGTCACAGACTGCATTTTGTGACAGCCTAGTTTCATTACTTTGAAGGTGTAACTTAAACTTTCCAGATCCTCTATTTTTAATAAAGAAGCTCAATAACTAATCTCTTTGGTCCCTCCTGGTCTGACACTCCAAGAGGCTGTGACCCTGAAACAAGCCCCCAGGGCTACCTATTATAAAAGCAACCTTTCCAATGCCCTCCAGTCTCCAGAGACATTGATATCCTTCCTTGCAGCCCAAATCACTCATTTGAAAGACTCACACTGAAATGATGATTCTGACAAAAAGCAAGCTGAAATTCTTTACTTGTTAATTCTTTACTTGTTTAACTGGCTAAATGTCCTCTGAGTAACAGACAAGAGAGATTACAGTCAAGATCTTCATCTCAGGGATAGAAAATTAAGGCCCTTGGAGATTCTGTAAGTCACTAATCATACTTTGTTAGCAGGGTAAGTTATACTTTTACCTTATCTGATTCTTGGTCTGCCTATTAATATGTTCAAGAAAATTTTGTCAAGTGCACAGCAGATACTGTGCTAGGCATCAGGGACACGAAGAGTTCTGAGACAAATTATCACTCACCCAGAGCTCACAGCCTGGTGGAGTGAACACTGAATGAGCAAGTGTCAAACTCTATGAAACATGATTCAGCAAGGCCTTTCTGGGATGTTTCAAAAGCCCGGAGAAGGGAATGCCTTCTTCACCCAAGACACAGAGAAAGTTTCACCGAACAGAAGAGCTGCATTCTGAAAAATGAGGAATTTGGAAGATGGACAGGGCATGGTGGGAAGACAGAAAACCTAGCAGTAGAATTTAGTGTGTCTAGAGTTTAAAGACACACACACACACACACACACACACACACACACACACACACGAGATTGTGAACAGATGGATAAACATGAACCTAACATGCAAGTTACGAATGGCAGGCAATGATAGAAAGGACATGGGCAAGAGCATGTAACACGGAGGAAAGGAGTTTTGACTTTTTTTTTTTTTTCGAGACAGGGTTTCTCTGTGTAGCTTTGCGCCTTTCCTGGAACTCACTTGGTAGCCCAGGCTGGCCTCGAACTCACAGAGATCCGCCTGGCTCTGCCTCCCGAGTGCTGGGATTAAAGGCGTGCGCCACCACCGCCCGGCGGAGTTTTGACTTTTGCCAGAAGAAATGAGAAATGAGCATAACAGATGAAGAACATAGTTCCCCTTGCTCTCAATTAAGAGCACACGTTTAAAGAAGAGACAAGAAAACTCAGTTAATAATTCAGAAAGGAAATATGGTTAGACTAGAAATGGGAGCTGTAGGAGGCAAGTCCATCTGTGCTGCTCTTTCCAGGAGTCTCTGCTAGATTTCACTACCAGAAGCCTCTAAATTTCATTTAGTAGCCAGGACTCAAGCCCATAGGGCAAGTGTGAGACATGATCAGGAAGGAGTCTTAGAGGGCTCAATCCTACAACCAGAGCCCATTGCTGCCATAGGTGGCTCAGCACATAAAGGCTGTGCTGGTTCTAAAGCAATGGGGCTTTTGCAGGATACCAGAGACTCACAAGTCTCAACTACAGCTAACAATGAAAGAAAAAAAGAGCACCACAGGCCTGGGTTAAATCCCAGCAGATGGTTGCTTAATATAATCACTGTATGCTAAGGACTACAGAATGCTCAGCCCTAAATGGGATATCTGCATCACACCATCTTCTCCCAAGGTTCAGGGATCATTGTGGAAGAGGAGGAGGAAAGACTTTAAGAGTCAGAGGTGGTGGCTGACAATAAGGAAACAGTGTTTTCTGGACACAGCAGGGCATCTGCACACACAAGCTCACAGCAGTTGTGACAACATACCCAAACTTGCACAAGCTCATGCCAGGCAAAAATCTTAGCATGGGGAGGAAGGTAGACATAAAGTCCTACTCCTGACTGAGGCCCTGTTGGCATTTGATAGCTGGTGGGAGAGGGGAGTCAGTTTTCTTTAAGGTCGTGGCCACTACCAGGTCAAATCTACTTCAGTAGGTGACCACACAATCAAGAGTATGTAAAATGAATAAAAATAATTTCTTAAATAAAAAAAGATTAAAGGATAAGATATATGGCACAAGCAAAAAGAGTATATGAGCAGCACAAATTTGACTTTATGAGTTTAAAAGAGGACACAAAGTTGGGTGGGTAAGGGAGGAGAATGGGATGCTAGGAGTTGGAGGACAGAGTTGGAGATAATCAAAATACATTATAGAAAATTCTCAAATAAATAATAGAAATTAAACAAAAAAGAAAAGCAAAATAAAAATGGCATACAGGAGATTTTGCTTTTTAAGACTCAAGATCCTCATTATAAAATGGAGTCAATGATGACATCTGCCTAGTGTCATCAGTATATAATTTATGAGAAGTATTTTCACAGATCCTAGCAAATAGCAGGCATGTTATAATGTATAAGTATGATTTTAACAGTTATTATTATGCAGTCAAACATCTTGCTCATTCCAAAGGAGTCTGTAACTTGGAAGGTAGTTCTATGATCCCAGAAGCATTAACCTCAACATCTCAAGCCCCAGTTTTTCTTCTAAAGATCTCAAATGGAAGTATTACATTTAAGAATCCTCATCCCTGCTCCAGAGCTGTGTGACATTGCTATGATGTAGACTTAGGTCAGTACAAAAAAGAATTAGATAGACTATTGAGTGAGAATGTTTTTAAAAGAGGATCTCCAAGAAGGCCCTCTTTTAAAAAGATTCAAAGGCTATAAGCATGGTGATATTTTATTTGTACTGAAACGTGATTTTATTTGTATGTTAATAAATAAAGTTGCCTGGGGGTCAGAGCTTATAGCAAGCCATAGCAGAAGCTGGGCGGTGGTGGTACACGCCTTTAATCCCAGCACTTTGGAGGCAGAGTTAGGCAGATCTCTGTGTGTTCAAAGATACATCCAGCATGGAGACACACACCTTTAATCTCAATACCAACCATAGAAGACCTGTAGGTCTGTATAGATGGGCAGTGATGAGGAGGTCATGTAGTTGGGTTTATAACCAATGAGAAGGCAGAATAGAAAGTCAATAAAAAGGACAAACATACAGGATGTAGGTCTCTTGGCTGAAGAGGACAGAAGCAGCAGTAAAGGGTAAGGTTTTTAGCTCTCAGCTCTGACCTCTTGGGCTTTCATCTCTGCATTGGTTCTGTGTTTCTTATTTAACAAGAATGTTACATCTACATATAAGAACGAAACATATGACAAGCTTATGTTTCACATGGAAAAGACAGCATGCTCATCTAGGTGATGGTCTTGTACATCAACATTAGGATTAAAGATGCCCTCTTCAGCATAATTTAGTTGAATTCTCATCCACTCACTTATCACCCTCATGAGTTACAGTGGAGAATAAAGCACACTTTTTACAATGCCTGAAAATATTATATGTTTTAACACTATCTAAAATGTTGACAATATGAAAACGCCAGCTACATTTCCTGCATCGTGGAGATGGAGCAAAGAGAAAGAGTGGGAAAGAGGAAATGGGTAAAGAAGACCTTTGGGAGACTTTTACCTAATTAATCTTCTTTAAAACTGTAAAACTTTTACTTATGATTTTGAAAATCCATAGTCATGGTGTAAAATGCCTCCTTTAGAACTACAGCCTTCGAGGATGCCTGCAGGCTTCTGGAGAGTATCTTTGATCAAAGATGTGGGTTTGAAGTTGAGGTTAATTCCATCACTTTGCAATACCACTAAAAAGAACATCACAACAAAAGTTCAAAAAGCAAAGATAGATTTCTCGGATTTAACTCTATCTTTTCTAGGCAAGTCCTGGGAAGTGTTGCATTTATAGAAAAATAAATAACTGATAAAGGGTCATGGCACTCAAATACTCAGGTTTACTGATAGTTTTTATCTAGTTTTAGTGTCTGTTTAATTTTAGCTCACATTAGATTGATCAGAATTCAGACTGATTTGGCCAGGCTTTCAGGCAGAAAACATAACTCTGTGGATGCCCATAATACTATTTTAAATGAGTAAGGCATGTGTATGAATATGACAATAATTTATTTAACTTATACAACTCTTGTTGAAATATATACATGTTACCCATAAGCATCAGAAATTATCTTGGGCAATGGTTTTCAACCTTCCTAGGCTATAACCCTTTAATAAAGTTCCTCATAGTGTGGTGTCCTCAAACCATAAAATTATTTCATTGCTACTTCATAACTGTAGTTTTGCTACTATTATGAACTGTAATGTAAATATCTGATATGCAGGATATCTGACACATGACCCCTGTGAAAGGGTCGTTCCACCCCCAAAGGGTTCACAAACCATAGATTGAAAACCACTAATCTAGAAGAATTTGTATCACTTGTATCACTATGTACTAGCAATGACTTCATCTGGTTATTGAAATTAGGAAAAATGTTTATTTTTCATTGTTCTGTATCTCTCTCTCTCTCTCTCTCTCTCTCTCTTAAATTGATAGTTTTAAGTACTAAGTATTGTCAAGTATGTGTAAATAAAAAACATGAAACCCATGTTTGAGCTTTTTATACATATAGTGCCTTAAGTATATCCTCTAGATGATATTTAATGATGGTGAAAGCTGATTTATTTTCCCCAATTTTACAGATATGAGAAACAGATATGGAAAACACTTTTGCAGAGAGGAGGCATGCAGATGATAAATAACTTGTACAAACATATATCACTAGTAAACTATTAAAAATATTTTGATGCCCCAAACATTAATGGCAAAAACTGTAATTAACTACTTTCCTTAGGTGTTTTTAAGAAATCAAAGACATGGGCAAAGAAATACTCCAAGGAATATTAAGTTAGTAAATCATTAGGACTTACTACTATTTTGTCTTGCCTACATGTAGCAGTCTGACATGCAGATTTCATAGTTTAAGACCTTTTTACAGCTTTCCACCCCTTATTCTTAGTATGATAATATTAAATTTCTTTATTCTACTAAGGGCATGACTTTATTCTAAAGACATAATGAATGTATTGTCATCTCTGTGTAAAATGTAGCTACAAACTAGCCTAAGAAGATGTATCTGAACAGAATGGTGATTTCAAGGTCACGATGTGAAAGAGTATGCTACTCTTTGTAGAAGAAAGGAGTGATTTGTATTGACTGTTCATTTTTAAAAAGGAAATATTGTAAGAATTCTTTAGAAATCAAATATATATATATATATATATATATATATATATATATATATATTGTCTGGAGGGAGTTAGGATAGAAAGAAAGAAAGAAGGAAAAGATTTGGGGTATCAAGGGCAAGGGTGGAATACCACTTCTCTGGTATATAATTTGTGAAGTTTTGCCTTCCAAAACCAATAATATAGTTAAAAATCTCCTTATACCTTTTAGATATCATTTTTATTGTGATACAAATCATTCTTTCCTTCATTAAGAAATTTTTTATTCATTTTACATACCAACCACAGACCCCCCTCTCTCCTTTCCTCACACTCCCCCCACCAGCCTTTTCCCCAACCCACCCCCTCATCCCCTCTCCCCAAAAGGTAAGGTTTCCTATGAGGAGTCAGCAAAGCCTGGTACATTCAGGTGAGGCAGTTCCAAGCCCCTTCCTCCTGCATCAAGGCTGTGCAAGGTATCCCACCATAAGTAATGGACTCCAAAAAGCCAGCTTATGCACCAGGGATAGATCTTGATCCCACTGCCAGGGGCCCCTTAAACAGACCAAGCCACACAACTGTCTTACTTATGCAAAGGGCCTAGTCCAGCCCCATGCAGGCTCTACAGCTGTTGGTCTAAAGTTCATGAGTTTCTGCTAGCTTGGTTCAGTTGTCTCTGTAAGTCTCCTCCATCATGATCTTGATACCCTTTTAATTTTCTTTTGACAACTAAAAGTTTGATAAGGAATCCAGACATATTGTAAAGATAAACCATTACTACAAATGATCAAAATCATACTGAAGGAAATAAATAATAAAACGAACCTAAATAACTATTGAAAGTGGTAGGTTCTTGGATATTATTAGACTACAGTTAAAAATAATTCTATGAGTGCTATAATATAGGTAGTAAATATGTTTCTCATCATGGTATGATTTAATTCTAGACCCATGCACATTACAATTAAACAAGTAAATATACTGTGTAAAATCAAAACTATATTTTTTCACTCTTGGAGAAATAAGTTACAAATAGATGGTACCAATAATTAAACCAAGGAAAATGTGGAAAGCTAGTCAATATTAAGACAGAATGGATAAAGCACAAATAAGCCTATAATGTAGAATGAAGCAGGGAAGGAAGTTCTTAAAAAAAAAAAAAAAAAGCAGATATGGCATTTACCAAAGAACAGAAACAATTATCTGACGGAGTGCTCAGTGGCCAATTCTAGAGTAACTGAAGCAGCAACTTAACCAAGATGAGATGATCCCCCATATGCAGTGGTTTGAATGGGAAATGCTCCCCATAGGTTTCTGTTTGAGTACTTGGTCCCCACCCAACCAGTGGTGCCATTTTTGGAGACCTTGGAAACTTTGAAGTAGAATTCTGCTAGAGGAAGTAAGTCCACTAGAGTGGGAAGATTTTGACATTTGTAGCCAGGTACAACACAAACTCTTCCTTCTCTTTCCTATGTGCTGATGAACTATGATAGGTTATTGTCTTCCTTGCCATGGTGGACTGTATCCACTTAAGAACTGTACATAAAAACAAACCCTTTATCCCCAAGTTTTTATCATAGCAAGAGAAAAGTAACTAATACACCATAGAAACAAATTAATTCCCACATGGACATGCTCAAGAACACCAAATATTTATCTAGACAAATAGAATGATCACTCTTCCCTGCTGAATAATTCCAACTAATAAATGTTGATAGAAAGAAGAAAATAGGAAAGTATCATTAAGTAAATACCACAGAAATAATTACTGAGTCAAAATTCAATGTTGTAGGCCAAAGTCATTGGATGAAATGTTGAGGACAAATATGATTTGCATAATATCAAAACATTTCTCCCAAAATATTTTCCAGCAATAAGGTACACAATAGTAACTGTAAAATGAAGCAGAAATCAGCTAACAAAATTGTCCTAGTCAGTACCACCAGTAATAACACATATTGACATCCTGACCCCTATTATGTGATGCACAGTAAAGGACACGGCATCATTTCTGTGGAATTCCTACAAAAATACATAACCTCAGTCCAATTATGAGTAAACAGCAGATAAACCCAAAGTGGGAGACATGTGCAAAAATAACTGATCTATTCTAATCAAAAATGTCAAGGTCACAGAGGTTAAACTTACATGAAGAATGGTTATAGATTTCAGGAGACCAGCCAGAAATAACAACAAAATGCAGTGCATAATCCTGAATGGGATTCTGAGAAGATAGCAATGCAACACAGATGAAATCTGAGTGCAGTCTGTAGGTTGTTCACTTTTTGGTGTTACACCAATGCTAATTTCTTGATTCACAATTATTGCATTCTGCTTAAGTAAGATTTTAGTACTGAAAGAGACCATGGTAAGGACATAGAGAAACTCTGCATCAGTTCTGCAAAATGATTGTAAGACTAAAAGTATTTTAAAATATAAGTTAAATGGTATTATCTTTTCTTACATAGGGTTGAAAATACTTTTGAAGATGTCAAACACTTTTGAGAGGACAGATCAAATTTGGGCATAGTGAAGCACCACTCTTGTGTGAAAATAATGTCCCTAAAACTTCTTATATTTGATGGTAATTACTTAAGAATCTTATCAACCACCTATCTCAAGTACTCTACACATGGGGTTTTTATTCAACTGCAATCTCTCCTAGTTTTTCATTTTCAAAGGTAAACTAGTTTTCCTCCAAAAGACAAGGCCCTCACCCAGAAGATCTGACCTTAGTTGATTTCAACTCCAATTCAGGAAGCTCCCAGTATGTTTGCTTTGGGGCCTGAAGGAACCACTTCACTAAGACACATCACAGGAGGGGTGTTTCGATTTGGTCTGCCATGGTACCACGTGTATTTTACCTCTCACATTAGAAAACGAGCCTGGTTTTGTTTTCTGTTCTTCCTACCCTAGAACCACATTCCCTCCAATTTACCAGTGTCTGTCAGGAAAGCTACCAAGAGGGAGCTCGAAAGTTAATCAGTCAGTGCCCAAGTGTCCAGGAACTGTTTGTTACAACAGCAAAGGGAATGAAGCATATATAATGAAGCCTCGGAGCAACAGACTAATTAATACTTCTCTCTTCCTGGAAGAAAATGACCCAGAATTGAACTCCAGTGGATTATACAACATTTTAATTTACTATCTGCTACAAGGATGGCTACTTTATAAATGCATTCCTGCTTATTCGTTTTCCGATAACAGTACCAGTCATTCAAACTGGCCCTCCCAGCTACAGTCTGAAAGAAACTTGACTGGGACAAGTAGATATAAAATATACACCATTATCCTCATGCCTCTCGTTCCACCAAATGAGATAGCACATGGAGAGAATACCAGGCACTGTCCGCACACAACAACTTGTTGCTTCTGCCTTTCTGCCTTCACAGTAACTCACATTGTTAGCAATCCTTGCTTTCTGGTCAAGCAAATTGAAAACAGGCAACAGATAAAATCTTAGAAATAACAGGGGGAAACTCACTTGGTAGGCAAATGTAAAACACTGAGAAGTCCAGGGAGGCTGCACAGAAGGGCCCTGTTCCTTGTTAGGATGTCAGTCATGGGAGTATAAACATCCAAGATGCCTGACCCTTTCCTCTCTTGCACCCTAAGACATGAAATTAGATAAATCCTGGATAATTTTCTGGGTCAAAATTGATTCTGCAAATAATTGAGAATTCCAAGGATATACAGAGCTATCAATGTAGGGTGGACTCTAATCCCACGTAGTAATATGACATACAGACATTAGAAATTATCTGGATTTTTTTTTTAAATTCACATTCAAGTGGTTGCCCTGCATTTTATCTGACCAGTCCCCTCCCTTCTCTCACAAGTGGATAAGTATGCCACAATTTAGCTCCCATACTCAGATTTTTTTTTTTATGGTTTTTTTAGAGACAGGGTTTCTCTGTGTAGCTTTGCACCTTTCCTGGAACTCACTTTGTAGACCAGGCTGGCCTCAAACTCACAGAGATCTGCCTGCCTCTGCCTCCCGAGTGCTCGGATTAAAGGCGTGTGCCACCACTGCTGCTGCCGCCGCCGCCGCTGCCACTGCCGCCACCACCACCACCCGGCCAGACCCAGATTTTTTCACAGACCCTATTACTTTCAATATGTACCATTTGAGTACTTTGTCATGCCCATCAACTCTCCATTTCCTCATCTGTCAAATGGTATAATTATGTCACTGATTTCTTCATAGGGTTGTTGTGAGAACTATATCAAATTACCTGGATAGCATATAAAACTGCTCTATATATTTTATATTCAATAAATGCTTGTTTTGTTATAATTTTTCATCATTACTATTTGCACTGAACTATATTTGCTGCAATTGCAAGCAACTTAATAAACAGTGCTTAGATTTTTTTCAGAGACAGAAGGTATCTTTCCTAAACAAGGGAGAGATAGAAGAGAGCCCGTGAATAAATTGGGAGTCCCTAAATTATACCGTAAGATTTTCCTGTAATCCCTTAATAATAATTACTGTCAGGCTTTAGAATAAGGAAAGCTTACAGACATTTCTTGTAATGTTTTATACATTTCATTTCAATTTAGAATAAATGGCAAAAGAATTGGAGTGAAACAACTGTGATAAGCTGAAACAAACAAAAAAGGAAGTAAAAGTATATATGTAAATTAAAAACACACTTATTACCAACCCTAGAAGAAAAAGAATTGACAGTGACCTCTAGCAAGATATTTGTGTGGAGAGGCTGTTTTTCAGTCCTTTCCCAAGATTACCTGGCTCTGGATAAGAGCCAGCATTTAAAGCTCTCTCTCAGAAGCATCCTATCTCCCTCCTCCACCTTCCCTTCCTCCAGAAGCTCTTCAGAACCCATCAACACCAATACAAAGGCTTGAAAATGCCATTTTCCTCTTGGCTGAATGCAAAAACCAGAAGCACAGGAAGGTTCTCAACGCTGATTGTTTGAATCACTATCAACTCATTCTTTCTGTCGGCTAGCAGGATAGAAAAATAAATGAAGAAATAATAAATAAATAAATAAATAAATAAATAAATAAATAAATAAATAAATAAATAAATAAATAAGGGCTCCAAGTGTCCAGTCACACCAGCACATACCTAACATTGTTTCCTAACATTCAAGGAGCCGGAATCCACCTCAAAGTTTCATTTTCTTTGTAACTAGTCTTCATAGGTATTTGGGAAATTTCTATAGCCTCAAACGAGTTCTTTTTCTTCATCAGTTCTCAGGAGATTAATTATTCCTGCCAATTTGAGTCTGTCTTCCTGCTAACACATCCCAGTGGACCCTTTTTTCTTACACAATCAAAAAAGTACAGATTCCAACATTTTAATAATATTTTTGTTCTGTTTTACCTTGTGAGTTAATTGTGCAGTCTCTATAGGGCTTTCCATTTCCTTCTAATTTCCTTAATAAGAAGTAGTCTGACGACTTTGTCAGTTCCACAAACACGTTCTGATTTTCCTTGGAGGAGAGAATTGTTCTGCAATTTATGGGAATCCTGTTCCCACCGAAGTCTCGTTTTTAATTTTCTGAAAGTAATTCTGGGGGCTACAGAGATGAGTCTACAGTAAATGCTTGCCGCAGAAGCATAAGGAGCTGAGTGTGACCCCAGGTCAAAGGTCAGCACAGTGCTGTGTGCCTGTCATAGCATTACTAAGGAGCCAGAGACAGGAAGAGCCTGGGGTCGAAGAATCTGTGATCTCCAGGTTTAGTCAGAAGCCCTGTCTTAAAAAGTAAGTTGAAGAGCAGCTGAGAAATGCACCCAGCATTGTTCTCTGGTCTCCACACACATCTACACACACACACACACACACACACACACACACACACTCACTCACTCACTCACATCTCACATAGGAATTAAATAGTCAAATTAAATGAAATAGTAGCCCTTATATGTCTTTGTCATATCATTAACATATAGGACCAAATCAGTGATGTTTGCTTAATTATTAACTATCTTTGAAAATGGAGCTTAAAAGCCTTGTGAACAAACAAAATGTGTATTTTAAAGTATTTCATAAAATACAAGTTTTCAGCCTAAATATAAGGTATTGTAAATTTTATTTGAATAAAAAGAAGAAATATGTATATACAGCTACCTTTGGGGTTTAAAACACTATGGGATTTAGCATTTGAAAGATTTTGCTCCATTACTTACTAAGTAAAACACTCAACATTGACCTCCTGCTACTTACGAACAAGCACATGCCCTGGCAACATACACAAAAGTAAGTCTTAATAATGTAGTGAATGACAGAAGAGGACACTTAACATCCACCTCTGCCCTATATGGGCATATGCATATGCATTATAATATGTGCACACACACACAGACACACACACACACACACACACACACACAGAGAGAGAGAGAGAGAGAGAGAGAGAGAGAGAGAGAGAGAGTAAAAGAAAATGTTTGAAGCAACTATCACAAGACCTAACAAGCTGAAAACATTAAAAATAATAATCTTTATTATTTTTGTCACTGAGCTCTTTATTTTTCTTCTCACACACGTAACTCATAATACCTGACGTTATTTGATGCTACACATTTATCAGCCAGCCAGAAACTCAGATAAATCAATGAAAAAGAAAGGACAACAATCAGTCTTCCAATTTTTCCACTCTGACAAGTCCTGGCACTGACTAGTAAAGAACACCTAGAAAAACTAAAGATAGACAAGCTGAAAAAAAAAAGAAAAAAAAAAAAAGAAACCTGTTGCAAAGACACATGATTTTTGTCAGCAAAATACTCAGGTCACAGTCATTTCAGAATTTGTATGTCTTTATACATGAAGACAAATTTTTAATACAACACTATGATGCTCAGACAATCTTCAAATACCAGCAAACCAACACACACACACACACACACACACACACACACACACACACACACACTCACTTTAAAACACAAGGGGAAAGCACTGAACAAGGAATTCGGGATGGGAGGGGGAGGCTCAGTAGGAAAAGCACTTGCTCTGTAATTGTGAAAACCTGCATTTGAGCTCCAGAATTCACACAGTGATATGTGTGACCCAAGCACCTAGGAGGTGGAGCCAGGAGGCTTTCTGGGCCTTGTCAGTTTGGCTAGCCCAGTTGGTGATCTTCTGACCACCAGGTGGATGCTCTTCCTAAGGATCACACTGGGGGCATCCTCTAGACTTCACATATGTGCACCTGCACATACACTTACATGTATACACACAGGCTTAAAACACCCACGCATCCATTCACATGAATACATACGTGCATACAGAAATTTCAGAAAATTTTGAAAAGCAATTCAAGTATTTGACTTTAAAGGGAAACAAAGCAAAACAGAAACCAGCTTTATTATCAAGAAGTAAATTTTTAGTAGAATGAGAATAAACAGATAAATATACTATTTTTAGACTATTGGCTTTAAATTGCTAAAGAAATTATTTTAGAGTCCATGAATTTTATCTATGGAGATGCTATCAGAGGGTGAAAAAATAAGTATCTTAATTTATTTTGAGTATAACCAAGATAACAATATTGGATTGTTAAAATTAGACTTAGATTTGACTCTGTTCTAGGCCCAGAAAAAAAAATGGGTTTTGATGTTCTTTCCCAGATCCACAGTGAAAAACCACTGAATTAAAATATGTGACTACATCAGTCTGTGCTATTTCAAGACAGATAAATTTTTAAACCCAGACTACTCTCGTACTGAAAACGGTGCCTCTTAGTTTTATTCTTTCCTTGTCACCCCCACTTCCTCTACAAATTGAATGATATCCCAGATCCCCTTGCTAAATGGTTTAGTAACACTTAATATTCAGCAAAAAACATTTCCAGCTCCAGGAGCTGCTGCACCTTTAGCATTATGGATGATTGACATATAAACAAATGCCATGGCCAGAACGGAGCCAGTTCTGCACTGGCAAATGGTCACACATCACACATTCCTCCTCCATCATTTTCATGATGACAGTTCTGGCCATATTATCATAGCTACGGGATAAAGTGCATGGCTCTTAAACTCAATTGATCTTAGCTATTGAAGTCTTTTTGAATTGGAGATAACGAAATTCCTTTCTTTATAAAATACTAAGCTTAGAGGGACAAAGGTGATTTTCTGGTTCCTTCTAAACAGGCTTTGGAAAACGAATCAAGAAGTGTGAACCTCCGCACCTACTTCACTTCACTGGTCAAAGTGGTTTGTAAAACATGCAAATGCAGAAGTCTGAGAAGCATTTCAAGTGCTTGACTTTAGAAAGTTAATACATTTTCCTCATTTTCTCACTGATTTCCATTCTCTTTTCTTATGTCACCACTGTGTGTAAGGAATTACAACAAGATTCTCACAAACCTGGAACAATTCAGATGCTGAACGCTCCAGATACTTGTGGGGCCTGGAAAGCACAGAATGTGTGCATTTATGAGAACCTGTCAATACATATACACCTTTACCCGGTGCCAGGTTGGTATTTGCTCCAGTTCAGCCTGCTGATGTATCTCAGTCTCAGAAAAGCCTAGGGAAGGATGCTTTCTACATGTTCTTTCTACATGTTCATCTACTTACAGAGGATCAGGCAGGACATGAATGGAGTCCGGAGAAATGCATTTGTCCCAGCACAAGACTTAGGAGATGGAGGGATAAAGTTTTTCTACAGTCATCTTTGGACAGACATTGCTGGTCAAGTGGGACTGAGCCTAGCACCTCAGTCCAGAAGATCACTTAACTCTGTGACACTTCCTTCCTCACCTGCTTCAATTGTGAGGATTTCTCTCCACTCACTAGAAAGATTAAAAACCACCATCACCACCACTACTCTGCCCCGCAAATCTCTACATCAGTAGTTCTCAACCTTTCTAATGCTGTGACCCTTTTAATCCAGTTCTTCACACTGTGGTGACCCCAACCATAAAATTATTTTTGTTGCTGCTTCATAACTATAATTTTTGCTACTGTTATGAATCATAATGTTAATATTTGTGTTTTCCAATGGTCTTGAATGACCCTGTGAAAGGATCCTTCAACACCCAAAAGGAGTCATGACCCACGGGGTTGAGAACCACTGTCTAGATAGTCATAGGGCAACTTTTTTGTTGTAGTTATTGACTCTATGTGCCTTCATTCTCCCTTCATGGACTTTACCCCTACAACTCCTCCCTTTTTCACAACCCTGGGGGTAACACCAGTAAAAATATTTTTCATACCTACAATATTCATTTGAATTATAGTTTTATTGCACAGAAACTAAATTTCCCATCCACAGTATTAAAACCCTGTGATGAGGATGATGACGATGACAATGATTATGGTAGTGGTTTATTAAGGTAAACAATATTGTGGGGAACACAATACCACCACATTTCCTCTCTTTTTGTCTAAAATTTTAAAAAGCTTATAACTAATACAAGAAAAACTATCCAATAAGTATATACAATATATACAGCCAAAAATTACATTAATGATGTCTAGTCCATTAACATTTGACAGATTCAGATAAAAAAACTCCATTAATATATAACAATGTCTAGTCCAGTAACATTTGCAAATTCAGACAAAACTCTATACTAAGCAATGCTTTCTCTATGCCTTCCTGTAAGCCCTGAAAGGTAGACATCAGACCCAAGGAAACTGAAGTTTAGGGAGATAAAGTAACTTGGGCAAAGTCAAACCTGGTGAACAGTAGAGACAATACTTGAATCGTGTCTGCTCAGATACCAAAGCCCAGCTTTTCACAATGCCCCCATGCCACTTCATAGGTCAGAATATAAGAATCAGAGCAAAAATAAAATCAGAGCACCAGGAACTTGTTGAATACAAATGTGTTGCCTTTCAAGCTTGTCTGAAAAGACGTATTTCAATTTTATTTTAACAAAAGACAAACACTGTAGAACAAATTGAGGTAGCCTAGATGTTTGATTTATACTGCCTTGGTAAAGCAAACAGCCGTATGTTTCTAAATGAAAGCTGGGGATGGATAGACTGTAATGCTCCTTAATTGATTTATGGATACTGTGTCTCTTAATAACTCACAGTTAGCAATTTCCAATTTTAACCAATCCCCTTCAATAAGAGCTTGCTCAAAACGTTTAACATGGTTTTCTTTGAATACCTGTGGTTAGAGCAAATGTTGCCCACCATGATAACCAGATGAGCCCAGCCCACATCAAACACTCCACCACCACTTTCAACATATATGCTTTGCCCAGTGTTTTATCCTTTAGGTCAGATTATCCCTGTGGAATCTACCCTAAAATGAACTCCATCTATTATCCAAGATGATCCTATTCCCTAAAGTCTTAAATTCTGTGTATCTGTGTCTCTGTTTATCTTCCTATGTATCACTTTCCGACCTTCATGAGCATACATCTATGTTTACATATGTTTGTAGGAATGGATTTGTCTCTTTGTGTGTGTGTGTGTGTGTGTGTGTGTGTGTGTGTGTGTGTGTGTGTGTGAAAAGCTAATAACCACAGGATTTTCATTTGGTTGTTTTTACGATGAGACAGATACTAGTTTAGGAATATTTTTACTTGCCCTAGCATGTATCTGTGAGGCGAAAAATAACAATTTATATATTCTTAATTGTTCTTTATTTGGGTCACTCTCAAGTAACTCCTTTTGGTAGTACTGACTACTTAATTTTGTACATCTGATACAGTGTAATCTATAATGGTTTTATGATTGTTTCACAAGCATTTTGTCTTCTTAGCACAGTAGTTTCAACAACATATGCAATCAATAAATATTAATTGGTTCTGAATTATTTAGATATGTATAGGTAGCTAAAGGGAGAGGCCATTTGTACCAAACTGAACAAAACATGGACACTCAACTAGCTTGTCTAAAGGCATATATTATGCATTTGTCTTGTTAATTAAACACCTCTGGACCTTCTGTTTAAGAACTCATCTGGATCTGTGCTTCTTAATAGAAATATAATTCAAACAGTATCTATTTTTCAATTTTTAATAGACTTTTTAAACATTTTTCTAGTAGTCACACATTCTTTAAAAAGGGAAAAAATTAAGTTCATTATTAACTTTAATTATTATCAATTAAAGTCTAATACATGCAAATTAATTTTGTTTGACCCACTATATACATAAAATTTTATCATTTTGATATATAATATGAAGTGTTGTTGAATACAGTTGTAAAAGAAGGACATAGGTGTCCTATATTTCCCATCTCTTCAGGTTTTTGTTACTGTGACAAACAACTGAGGCCAACAGTCAAAAAGGAGAGTCACTGTATCACTGTGTTTTTATGTCATTTCAGTCAAAGGTTAACTAAAGCCATTGTTTTTACCCTGAGGGAAGGCAGATATCATGTCAGAGAAAGCATGACAGAGCAGGGCTGATCACCTCGAAAGAAGCCAGGGAGCACAGACATGTCTGCCCTACTGAACACCTTCCCCCTTCCATTGTTATTTTATTCTGGCTCCCAGCCAGGGGCTGCTCACATTTAGGGTGGGTCTTCTCCTTTCAGTTGCTGACCCATATGCTAATGGTCTCTAGAAATTTCACCACGGATACCTAAAATTGAGCTCTGTCAATCTCTGGTATCTTCAATCCAGTGAAGTTGAAAAATGAAGATTAACCAATATACTTCCTTAAGGATTTATAAATCTAATATGTATTATTTCCTTATTTTTCTTAAAATGTAGCTCAATGTTCCCTGATCCTTAGGAGCAATAGTGTTTTGTAGATGCATCCCTTAAAATTCAGACCCACAATTTGGCATTTTGATTGGTTGTGGTTTTCTGTAGTGGTCTCCTTCTGTTCCAAATAAAAATTTCCTTGCTGAGAGCTGAAAATGCACTTATCTGTCAGTATAAGAATAAATGTTTATAAAGTATTACTAAAGATTATTCTGTTTTAGCAGATTAGTGGTTGAAGACTGTCCTCTAATAACCATGATTTAACAAACATTGCAGAAGAGAGGACAGAAGGATCAGGAAGTTTGGGGTAGACTGTCTCCTATTACTATCAGATGCTATACTCATAAAGTCTCACCAACATGATTGCCCAAATGTGAGCTCAACAAGGATGACACCAACGAAGATGCCAAGCTGGATGGGGAAAACCCCAGGAGTCCTCAACCCTATACAAAGAACTATAAACAACTGAGGAAAACTGGGAATGGGAGAATTGGTCTTCCCCACAAAGAGAGCATAGCAAATGGTTGTCTAGTCTCAAATGTTAAACCCTAAACACGTACATACAAATAACATTATATAGACTCAATAGGCTATATTTAGGAATATATATGTATATACAAATATGTGTGCATATAAGTTATAAAAAAGATGCTGTGAATTGGAAGGAAAGTGTGGAGGAATAAAGGTTTAGAGAGAAGAAAGGAAATGGAGAAAATAATTAAATTACAAATCTCAAAAATAAACAATAAGGGGCTGAAGAGACGGCTCAGTGGTTAAGAGCCTGGTTTAGCTGGGTTCAATTCCCAGCATTTACACGTTAGCTCACAACCCTCTGTAACTCCAGTTCAGATGTTTTCATATGTGCAGGCAAAACACCAATGTACATAAAATAATAAAAATAAAATTTGTTAAAAATAAAAATAAACAAACAACAAAGGGAGTTAATAACGATTCAGTTCCATGAAGCCTTCCCAGCCACCTCCTCAAATGACTCTACCATTTTTATTTAAGATGCATGACTGATAAGCATCTCATTATAACTATACCTACAAAGAAATAACCAGAAAACCTAAATAATTTTTTTAAAGACTGTAAGTAACATAAATTCAAACTCATGTCTTTTTATCTTTTGTTTCCAGACAGACCTCAGTAAAATGTATGGTACATCTTAAGTACTCAAAAAATGTCATTTTAATTAGCAGAAAACAGAATAGATAAAATGGTGCTTTGTAGATCCAGCCTAAGTGTCAAAATGTATTTCCACAAGAATCAAGGAAGAATTTGTGTGCTAAGTAAGGATGCATAGAAATTTCTTTAAGGATATTTTAAATTATTTATCCCTAAACGGAAAGCAATGAGATAAGAGACATCAACTTATACACTGGGGAGTAATTAATGTTATGATTATCTTACCATGAAAGAAAGAAACATGTGTCATGATATCTTTACTTAGGTTTTAGAAAGTGAACATGTTTTTGTGGGATTTTTTTTTAATAACAGAATTACTAGAGACACTGTTATATTGATCAGCATGCTCAGCCAGAAAACTTTTGATTTAGTAAACTCGTCATCTTAATAAAATACTGTAAATTGGTCAATAAAAATAATAATTTGATACCTAAGGTTTCCCTCAGGTTTGAAGAAAAATTAAGCCAATGAAAAGTATAATTGCTTTGGAAGAGATAGAACAATTTAGCTCTGGTCTGATGGGTAAGAATCATGAGGAAGGGACAGAACAGAGAATAGGGAAAGCATTTGAGGTAGCTGGGGTTGTACCTTGTGTTGTGGTGTGATGTGGTGTTGTGTTGCATTGCATTGCATTATTGTTTATCACTCTTAACCCCTCTCTACATCCCTCAATTTCCTTAGGAGAGAAGAAAAATAAGGACTTACATAGTAGGATCCTAACTCATTTTGGGTTTGAATTTACTCATCCCAGAGACATCACGATACCTGGACGGTCACAGATCAGTCACTGCATAGTAGGTGATCGGTGGGTATTCAGTAATTGTTTATGTTGTCTCATTCTTTCACAATGCTTTGATCTTTCAACTTCAGTTTATTTATTAGCTTGTACATACCTACACATGTATGCATGCATCTATAAAGACAAATATTTTGCCTGGAGATAGGGATATATTCAAAGAAATTATTCATTATATAATGTTATTACTGTGTGAGCATTTACACAAACATATAGCTATGATGTTAGCAAGCAATATGATCATATGAGACAATTTCACTATGTGGTTCGTATCTCTCTCTGCTTCATGATTCTTCCCTTGTATACTATGTTGACACTACTGGACTTAAACAAACATATGATTAGACCAGAGAAAATTTAGATAAACTTATTAACTCTCAACTTGAGCCAATTTGGAATCCTCTCAGCAGAACTAGAGGTCAGGATTTTCCTACTTTTTGCATTGTTTGTATCAATTCAGAGATTTCTTTGAATTATCAAGGCTTCTTCCTGTTACTTATGTCATCAAAGAAAAAATAATGTAAACAATTCTGTAAAGTGCAGTGTAGAGCAGTAATCTATGTTAGAATAAGAACCCCATAAGCTAAGTTCATCTGCAAAACTCTTAAATCTACCTGCGATGGGAGAAAACAGCATTGCATGATTCTATGCATTGCACAGATACTGTTTTAGAAAATCTTTCCTTCCTTTGCTCCCCAAATGCAACTGCTTATGCAAAAGTGTCTAAAATGTTCAGTAATACAAACCAAGAAGCAGGCTTTGTGTTTAGAAACTCAACTATATTTTTTATGCTTTTTCTTTATCCAATTTGTCAAGTCTTATATAGCTCCAAAATTCACATAAAGTCTAATACACCTTGAAACCAATAGTTCTCTCTTCAAAGAGAGTAGCACTATTAACATGCAACTGTTAAGTTTAAACTAATAAATCATAATCAGGAAAAAGTAGGTCTTCCAGAAAGTGGCTTAAGCCACCATGACTTTACAATTCCATATTCAGCACTCATAATGAATCCCAACTCATATAAATATTCATTCATTTTAAAGGTGCACCTTGGAATGTATCAGGCACATATATCAATATAAATATGCATTATGGCTTCAACTTATGAAAATGTTTTCTGAACACACATTAGTATCAGAGAAGCATCCACTTTGGTACCCACTAGACATGATGCATGAGTTTTGCCTTTGTATCTCCATCATGGTACAATGCCACAGAAGATT
The DNA here is from genome assembly GCF_004664715.2 of Peromyscus leucopus. Lineage (NCBI taxonomy): Eukaryota > Metazoa > Chordata > Mammalia > Rodentia > Cricetidae > Peromyscus > Peromyscus leucopus. The sequence continues at coordinate 378,753 of NC_051065.1, read as the reverse complement.
TATCTACTGAACAACTCAGAAGTTTGTGAATGCTTTAGACATTAAACATGTGAGGTTATCAAATCCCGGTCAATCTGGTTTTCCCTTGTCAGTCATAAGGCCAAATTTTATCATTTTAATTGTAATGATTTTAAACACATTTAGCACTTCTGACTCTTCTCCCTTTTGTCATTTTATTGAAGGAATGGCAAATGGTTTAGCTTAGCTGACTGTTGCTGCAAGGACAGTCAAAGTCAAGCCTCTAAACTAAGCCAAGTGATTATTTCTGAGCAGCTCTAAAAAACAAACCGGCAAGCCTCAGCACTAGATGGCTAAGCTGTAGTATTCCTAAAGTTCTGGCATTTACTCAAGTAGGAAATCAGAATCACGGAGACAAACATTTGTACTTTCTTATAGTTCCCTCAGTTTCTCCTGAAAACAATCTTCATAGACCTCTTTTTAAGAAACCCTCCCCAAAATGTTTTTCTTGATGCAAGGATTAAAGGAATGCATTTGAATATTGCTCAATAAAATCAGCCATGGTGGACAGCAATAAACTTCCTTAGAAAGCTTATGAAATTCATGGTAAATACAGTTTGGTCTTGCTAAGGGCAGAGTGAGGAAGACTGTGAGATAAAGGTGACAAGAATGAAGCAGCAGGCATACCTGGGAGGTAATGTATACACCAAACAGCTTCATTATGTCAGTCCCAATGTACACATATATCAAAATACCATGGGCCAGGTAGGATGCTGCCTTCCTCTAGTTTTAGGACTTAGGAGGTGGATGCAGGAGGATTACACATTTTGGGTGAACTTATGCTATCACACACACAAGTGAATAAGGTATCTACTTATAAAAATAAAAACAAACAAAACTAGGCAACAAGATAGAGATCATGGGCGGAGAACATGGTCCAGTGGGAAAGAGCATTTGTTTGTCTACACATAAGAAGTTGAGTGGGTTTAAGTCCCCAGAAACCAGGCAAAAAGTTATGTATAGTTGTACACATCTATAACCTTATCCTTGTCAGGAGTGGAGACAGGAGGATCACTGAGGCTTGTTGGCTGCCAGTCAAGCTCTAGGTTCAGTGAAAGACCCTGTCTTAAGATAATGAGATAGAGACTGATTCCTGATGTCCCTCTCTGTATATAAAAAAATACACATAGGCTCATACACCCATATATACATGTGAACAAACAGCACATAAACCACACACACACACACACACACACACACACACACACACACACACCATTAATAAAAAGATAGAGATCATAACCAGAAACTACTTTGTGTAGTCAAAGACTGTGTAGTACCAATTTGAAAACCAAATAGCCAATGAATGTTGCAGCGGGAGACACAATAACATGGCAAACCAATACTGAACACAAACCCCATGTGTAGGTTTTGTTATGCACTTTAAACACTTTAGGATATTTTATTTTTGTGGATACCTTATTCATTGACTAGATACGAGGTACACGAGGAAACTAAAGCCCAGTTGCTCCAAACCTCACAATTACTAATTGCTAACAAATACCTCAATTATATGCCAGTTTGCAGGAATTCATTTAACTAGTTCACTATCACACCTTCCCTACTTAACAAATAATCTATGAGGAAAGCTAACTTTTTTTCAAGGCTCTGGCCAGGTAGATCTTAGAAGCAGAAGTTGAGGTTTGGGCATGTAGCAGGAGCCCCCAATTCTGCCGTGCAAACAAGGGGGGAGGGAGTGGGCATGGATAGAAATACAATCAGGACTCTCTCAAGACAGATGGACCTGGGATGAAACTGCTCTTGGGTGTACATCAAGTGGCACCTCAAAGTTCAGGACATACATGAGAGAAAGGTTAAAACTGGATATAAGAAAAGGACCAGTTCAGAATCTGCAATAAGCCATGAACACCTTTGCCCTACTTATAAGACACCAATCTGCATTTCTAAATATGCACGAGCCCTTGGAGCTAGAGACAGGGTCTGCAGGTCACTGTGCAGCAACACTAGTCTCCAGGCTGAGAAGCACTCAAGTTTCTAAAATTACTCCCAAGTTCCAAATGGTATGCCTTCCCCCTTTTTCTAATTATTACTATCTGCAGCCCCCATACGTGCCTATCAGGGGAAAAAACAATAAGACATCGACTTAGTTCAGTCATCTGGGAAATGCTGTGGATAATACAGAACTGTAGGTCAAATAATGAATTCCAGAGCCAGTCAATTTAGTGGGAAAAGAAAAATTAAATTGCTTATTTTGCATCATGCAGAGCAAAAAAATTACTGTTTGAATGCTATGCTTTTCAAATAGTTACACTGATGTTAGGTGGATATAATTATATTCACGAGGCATCTCTATACTGTGTCAGTTTGGTGTGTTATTTTTTAACTGCCTTTTCTTTTTGGAATCAAACTTATTATTCTTTTTTGGATACTTAAGTCCTTGTTGTCAATCAATTTTTCACTAAGTAAGCAGGCCCTGTGTTTTTATTTTCAACTAAATTTAAATCAGCTTTAGCTCAGAAATTGTTTATTGGTATCTACATTACGAATGCTAGATTTAACCAATCAGTTCAAGATAATATTAGGAGGGATCTTGTCACTTTGTCCTTTCCTCTTAGGAACAAAAATACCACATTTTGTACTTTTGAAGAAAGGAAATGGTAGGCTTAGACTAAAACAGGACAAGCGGATGTCAGACCACAGAAAGACATGTGAAACTTTTAAAGTTGTCCCATCTAGTGAGGAAAATGGTAATACGTTCCTGCTTACCACTTTGAATATGCTCATTATGCAAGAAACATTAGTGCCTAGTATATTTTGTTACCATAGTTCTGCCTACAGGGAACTATAATTAAAGCACATTTGAGCAAATGCAATTTTATTTGTTATTAAGCAACTAAAAGCTTAGTCAACCTTGCAAATATGGAATTATCTTAAGATTATAATATGAGCCAGCCAACTATCCAATCAACTTTATGAGGTCCTATCTTTATTAGCCATGCCTGCTATTTCTTATTGTAAGAGTCTTGTATCCTGTATGGCAACAGTCTTCAAATTTCAGTGTTCACTGAGTTAACTAGGAATTTTCTTTAAAAACACAAAACAAAACAAACAAGTAAAAGTCTTACTGGGTCTTTCCCTCACTTTCCTCAGAGCTGCTCATTCCTTATGCACAGGGTAGGACCCTAACACTTTCATTTCTGGCATTCTCTACAAGGGATGCTGCTGTGGTTGTTGCTGTTGCTGTTGCTGCTGCTGCTGCTACTGGATGTGACCACATTTTAAGAGCCACTGCTGTATTACCTAATGGTGAGAGTTTTGAGGTCAAAGCCATCTGAGTTTGCATCTTCAGACTGCCCATGTCTTTGAGTGAATAACTTTACTCTGCCAAGCCTCAGTTCCTTAATTCTTTTTTTTTTTTTTTTTTTTTTTTTGGTTTTTCGAGACAGGGTTTCTCTGTGTAGCTTTGCACCTTTCCTGGAACTCACTTGGTAGCCCAGGCTGGCCTCGAACTCACAGAGATCCGCCTGCCTCTGCCTCCCAAGTGCTGGGATTACAGGCGTGCGCCACCACCGCCCGGCAGTTCCTTAATTCTTACAATGGATAGAAAATACATATAAGTAGATTGGTTTTGATAATAAAACAAGAGAAAAGTATAAAAGGTAATTGTAGTATTTCATGTCAAGGGGAAAAATAAATGAAATAAAACAATCAGGGTGTAATTATGGTTAACTAAGAAACATATCCCAGGTCTAGTTCAACATATCCCTAGGCTATGGCGAGCATCAGACTCAAATGAAAAACATTTGGAAAAATTATCTGCCCCAAGAAATTCTGTCATATTCCATATTTCATTGAGTATAAGATTCATCATTCTCTTTTGTACAGTAAGAAAGAAAATGCCACCATTAAACCATGATTAATCTAGGTACAATTAGCAAGAAACGAGAAGAAAAATATTGATGATTTCATATATTGAATTTCTAGGGTGAATAAACAATACAGTGGAAAAACTAAATAGTTTCACCAAGGGCATAGAGAGACAAAATAGGAAAATTATATCAAAAGACACAAGAAGAAGCATCTGTCCAAGATAAATAAGACTACAGATCTTATGTTCACCATGGGGACTATAGTTAATAAAGTTGTTCATATTCAGGATTTTTTTTAACTAAATATATAGACTTCAGCTGCTACCAACAGAAAAGCAACTATGCCCAAGGACAGACATATTTATTTATCATATTAATCATTTACTATTTGTATTTCACAGCATTATATTGCAAACATCAAATAAATTCGATAGATTTATTTTTAAAAACATCAGAATCTTAGAAATAATAAAATATAAAAATAAAATGCACATCATGAGATTTCTAAGATGTATTATGAAAGGATATGAAATGGGGCTTATTTCCCAGCTTATATGATAGGCAGTTCTGCTTCAAAACCACTAACCTGTGAGTAAGAAAGTTGAAAAGAAGACTGGAAGTTTCAATGCCTTGAAGTTTCCAGTTGGAAATCCCATTCTTAGGCTGCAATGTAGGCAAGTGTCTAACCTGCCACATTATTCTGTAGGCTGTCAAGGAAATGCTGTCACAGCATCCACCCTCTAAACTTGGAGGAGAACTTGGCCACAAGGCAGTAGCAACTTAGTTACCTTTCTCCTTGCCTAGGCAAAATTCCTGGTAACACACCTCAGTGAAGGACAGGTTTATTTTGGATTACTGATTTAGGGTGAAAGGAACATTATTGCCTCAGGACACCCCAAGACCAAGTAAGTTCTCAGCACAAAGAAGATTTATTTGCTTCAGAGGGACAGAGGGCAGAGACTAAGAGACAAGGACAGGAGATAGACGATGAGGGAGAAGGGGAAGGGAAACAAGGTAGAGGGGTCAGAGATCATCTTGGAAGGACAAGACACTGCCTCTGGATAGAGAGGGGACAGATATAGCCCATAGTCAAATGGTGGTTTATAAAGGTAAAAGGGGAAACCCCATGTTAGAATGAAGTGTTTAATTTTAATTGGACATGTTAATTAGGTGAGCCAAAGGGGGATTTTTATTGATGGACTTCAATACTTTGATAGCTAGACTTTCCTAGTCAGCTTCAGGAAGAGTTAGTGGCAAAATAAGGGAATAGACTTGGTGGCTAGCTTTAGAAATGTAATCTGACAGTTTTAGCAAAGCAGGGGGAATTGGGAAGAAGGTCAAGGCCAGCCAGAGACATGTTTGCCGCATTGGCATTGGCTAGAGTCCCTTCAGAGTCTCTAGCTCACTGCGGTAGAGATGGCACAGGTGGCAGAAGCACACGGCAGTTGGGCACATGCCCCTGGTGTCAGGAAGCAGCAGAAGTGGGTAAATGCTGGTGCACCTTGCTTTCTCACTTTTATTCAGCCTGGAACTCTAGCTTGTGGAATGATATGACCCACAATTACGGTCTTCCTATCCCTGTTAGTGAGATGTAGAAACTCCTTCACATACATACCCAGAGATTTGTCTCCTAGGTGACTCTAAACAGTGTCAGGTTGATGATCAATATTAACCACCACAAGCAGTTACATTCATGTTGAGGACAAATTGGGATACAGCTAATCAGATCAAAGCACAGTGGTGCACCCCTAGGAAGCTGTAGAGTACCAGCACTGACAGTTTGTTCGGGGGGGTGGGGTGGGGTGGGGTGAGGTTCTCTTTTGTTTGTTTGTTTTTCATAACCATGAATTCCATTCTTGAGATTTTAGAATTCTTAGGGGAGCTATTTTAACTTTCTTTAATTTTTGAGATTATAAGTACAACACTTCTCCCTTGAAAGAGGGGCATTATGACTTAACATCCCATGGAGACTGGAAGGACTATGAAGATTGCCCACGTTATTAAGACTGGGCTCTAAAAAGTACTTCTTCTCCATCTGAACATTTAAAGTGAGATTTCAAAGATAATATCATTCTACCAAGTTAGAGCACTTGCAATTTCCCTTCACTGTGAGGGAGTCAAAGTATCGACCCTCAGCTTGACATTCACATCCTCACCCAAATGAAATGTATCCACTCTGTAAGGTAACACAAAACCAGAAGTTATCTTTAGACATTTTTATGGGGAGTTTGAAATTTCTAGTAACTTCCACAAATGATCATTCACAGTTGCCATTCATGTGAGTTAATTCTATAAAGAAAATAATATAATGTTCATTTTAACTTCTAAAAAAATCTAAGATTAAAGATCTCTGAAGAAATGTTGAAATAATAACATAGTTACACTTGCCAACTTTTTACTCTGTCCATCTGAGGACCATCAGTCCCTGATTAAGTGGGTGGAATAACTCACCTCAGGTTCTAACTACTACTCATCATAATGGACAAAACAACATGGGATGCTTAAGTCAGGGAGTATAGGGACAGTAGCAACCCTCCAGTTAAAGCACACATGAATATGATAATTCTTGTATTTGCTCACTATACTGCAAAGAACTACACACTATCAGGGAAATCTATACCTTCTAAAATACATTTTGATAACTTGGGAATGTTTTTCAGTCTTGGCTCATAATAAAGCCCCTCCAATAACTACACATTAAAGATTCATCATAAGGCCATTTTTTTACCATTTAAAAACTACGATGTTCTTGAATTACTATTTTTAATTATAGAATAGAAAATGCAAAATTTATGAAACATATAGCAATGTATCCAAATAATGTATCCAAAAAGAAAACATACACTGATTTTAAATAAAATGTGTAATTCAAACAACTTTACATATAGAAAATTATTTAGTGTAAAACCTATGACTTGAATAACAACTTGGAAACATATACTGGCCATAGAGAATGTCAACTTTTCTACAGGAAACTGGTTACTGTTTTGTGATATTAGACTTGGCAGGGTTCTGGTGGTTTCTATTGTGATTATTGATTGCCTTGTTTTGTTTATTAACTATGTTTTGCCAAGTTTAGGTACAGGATGGATTTAATCCCTGTTTACCACATAGAAGACAATGCTTAGTATTGAAATTCTCCAGTACTGCCCATCTTTATATTATCTGACTGACTCATTACCTCATGGCTTCCTTGAGTTTTTTTGTACATCTGTTTTATTTAAATCAAAATGTGCATTTGCTTCCTGACAATTAGTGACACTGATGTAGTTAATGATTTCAAATACTTTCAGTTCATTGGAAAATATAAAAATATCTTTAACAAATAAGCATTGGTAGCACTTCAGGAGCAGACTTATGTTAGCCACAACATCAATCAGCAAGCCCTCTTCTGATGAGCATGTAGTAGCACCCAGTTTATACATCAAAGCAACTTGTTCTCCATATCAGGACTTTGCTTTGTCTTATTGTATCTTGTTTTTTCCTGATTGGCTGTTATCCCTTGAAGGCCTGCTCTTTTCTAAAGACGAAACAGAGTAGGAATGTGTCTAGGGGAGAGGAGAGGTGAGGGAGGAAGCTGGGAGGAAGGGAGGGAGGGGAAACTGTAGTTGGGATGTTTTGTATGAGAGAAGAGTCTATTATCAATAAAATTTTTTTAAATCAATTAGTTCTATGTTTTTAACCCCCTCTTTAAGTGAAGAAATGATGAGCAAAAATTTGAGGAAATAAAAATATTTGAAAGCCCTATTCTTCCTTTAACACAATACTTAGGAGAATGGGAAGTAAGGATGACATAGCACGAGTTACACCTAGTAAAACTTTATTTAGTTCTTTCAACTTTTACTTATGAGGGGGGGAAAAATGCAGTAAGTTGGTGGCCAGTATGTGGACAGTGACAGAGATGAGGAACAAACATCCCAAGAGTTGTGCTCATAGGATCCTAACTGATGGGCAATGACAACCCAGATTATATTTCAGAATCATAAAGATGTTTCCCTGGGTTCTGTTTGTTCCAACATTTTACTCAATGTCCTACATGAGAATATATAGGGGACATCAAAAAATATGCAGATGGAGAAATGGCCATACTGGATCAGGCTTGAAAAAGAAGCTAACAGGTTAAAAACAAGAGCTAAGTCTAAAAATACAAAAAGTTTTTCAAGATTAAAATGAGATGAACTAGCTCGAAGGACCACTCTTCTGCACCAATGGAAAAGATGTGGCGGTATAAAACTATAGGCAGCTAAGGCAGGTGAAGATTTTACCTTACAGAAAGGTAAAAGCAAGCAACTGTAAGTGGAATACATGTTGAGTGAATGCAATGTAGTATCTAGGGGAGAAGAGAGAGGGGAGAGAAAAAGTGGGGGGAAGGGAGGGGAAGAAGGTAAGACAGCAAGTAAGGAGGTCATTGGGAAGGAAAGGGCAGGGAAGGAAATGAAGGAGAAGAGAAAAAATCTATAAACAAAGAAGCAAATGTCCCACTTGCATCTGAAGCATGACCATGACATGCTACCAGTCTGAGTAAGGAGTAAATTCCAATGACCACAGACATACACTCAAATCAGCAACATCCAAGAATTTCTCAAACTAATCACACATGCTTTGTCTGGAGACCAGATCACCATAGTCAAATATCCCAGGAATTTTAATAGGAAAAAGATGGAGACATGTGTTGACCCCAGAGGAACAAGGTGGACCGATGGAAGGTACCACAACTTGGGTGTTGAAGCTCTCAAAGAACAAAATGGCCCAAGTTCAGAGCTACTGACCATTCTCTCCAGGAGATGATGAAGTCCTGATGGGATGACCTGAGGCAAAAGTTTTGTAAAAATGAATTTAGGCATAAAATAGATAATAGGATTAAATAATCTTTACAAGTCTCTCTAAATCTCATGATTCAAATATTCAAATACTTTCCTGCAATGCAAATTAGATTCTTGCAAAAGAATTTTTTCAATGAAAACAAATAGTTAAGCTCAGGTTGATGACCCTAGCTGTCAAGAAATCCTATGGGGCTCCTCTACTTTCTTTCTTGTTTGCTCTGTAGAGAACTAATCTCTTTCCTCGGGAATGAATTAATAACCCTTTGTCCTCTGCTATACTAGCAGACTTTGGGAATTGGCACACAGCTCGTTTTATCTTGCTAAATATAATAGTCTGTCCAGCATTCCTCCTTTGTAAGAAATCCCTATTCAGTCTCCTAAATTATGTGAATGGATCTGAAGCACTCTTTCCTTTCTTCAATAGGGACTGTTCCCCAAAGTAGCTTGAAACATGCCAAACATCTGCTCCTACACATATGATATTGATATGTATTATTGCTCGGTGAATTCAGAATACAAAGCCAATTGAACACATTCTTGAACAAGTCTCTGCATCCCCACACCCCAGCTACAGGAAACTGAAGACAATCAGAACGATGCTATTATTTGTTGAAGAATCTAAACTAAAGAGAAGGATCTGCTGAAACAGAAAACACAGTAGGAGTGAAGCATTCCAAATCTATCAGCATATACATATCTTTACAATATGTAAAGTATACACAGAAGTGTTTGTCTAATTTAATAAATATTCTTGAATTTACAAGTATTATGAGTGCCTGATATATTTATAATATTCAATGCTGATGCTTTCCCAAGCTGAATTCTTAATAACTGAATATAGTTATTGTTAACTGTAGCCCAAAGAAGGTATGCAGGCTTTCTACATGTCAAATTCTTCCTAGTCTCCCACAGAGGGCTCTGCTCTGCATTTATAGATCCCTAATGTATAAGTTCACTAAGACCATCAAGTTAATTTAGCTTCTTTGCTAACTGAGGCTTTAGATCCAAACACTTCCCAGGTCTCCTCCTGTGGTGAAATGACTTGGACCTCATGTGAGTTTGGAAACGGCTCTTGCCCCTTGGGCTCAGGATTAATTAAAAAGCACCAACATCAAATTCTTTATGACTTTTGCATATCATATTTTGCATACAGCCACTGTCCCGGCATAGGTTACATATGCCCAGAGGAGACAGATTTTCCTGACTGGTGAAGCCGTCCTATACAACTGACTGTCCTCTAGTTTACTAGCTACTGGCTACATGAGCTTATTTGAACTTAAGTTAATTAAATTTAGTATGATAAAAATGCTGGCTCCTCTGTTTTACTAGCCACATTTCAGTGTTCAAAAGTCACATGGCCCTGGGTGTACATACATTTCTGTCATGCCTCATGGGACCATACTGCTCTAGGATTCTATGTTATTCGTGACCTGATGAACATGGTCTTTAGAGTTTGACAGACTTTATCTCTCATTGAATAGCAGATTATGATAGTGTTTACTGAATTATCCATTATAAAACTACTGTCTGGTTTCTGATTACTGTCTAGCTACTGAACCTATATTCATGAACAAAACAACCTTCACCTAGTTTCATTGGAGGAAACCAAAACCAGCAATAAATAGTTAGAGGCTAGTGGAAACAATGCTTTTAGCTATGAACTTCAAGCTAGTTTATGTTATTATTAGCCTCACTGTAGCAAAATGTGAATTTTTTTATTTTTTAATATAAAGAAGCCATTCTCACTACAGTTGGTCTGTATCTTGAATTCCTGCATCTAGAAGCCATTGATAATTTCAGATTTTACTTAATCTATGTTTCTTTAGTATTTTTCCAAGACATAATTCTTGCCTGTACTTGATTGCCTCGTAATTCTCCATGCTTGTTTTCTCAGTTTTAAATGTCTTAACTAAATATTTATAGTATAAATGTTTCTATTTACTTTATATTTTTGTTATATATTACTTTTATATTTAAAAGTACTTATAAAATTATGATATAAAATTTTATATTCTCAAATAATATAGCAAACTTCTAGACATACCCTCTTAGAAGTTCTCACCACGAGCTCCTCAATCTTTCATTTGCTCAACTATTGTCTCCTTTGCATTCACAGACTGGGCCCCTTTATTCAGGCTGTAATTTCTCTTTCCTGGATCACTGAAACAAACTTCTCAGAAGGCTCGATGTCACAATTTCTTTTCCTTGCAATTGATCATCTGCATAATTCATGATGAATCTTAAAGCTGCTGTTGCCCTCTCTTCCCTGGAACATCTCCTCTGTCACAGCCCTTTACTTCCTGAACATGTGCTCCTTTGCCAAGCTCATCTCCATATCCCAACTACAGTTGAAGGCACTTCTCTAGTGCTGATCTACACTATCTACCACAGTGCTAAACAGAAGTCTCATCTCTCCATGTCTCCCAGCCTCCTTTTCCCTGCTTACAGCCTGGAAAACAAGACAATTTTCGGGTAGACACAAAAGCTAAGTTTCTTGGGGCTTGGAATGCTAACACACTGAGATCAACTGGCTTTGGGAACAGAATTAAGAGAGGGTTTGGGGATGCATTTGTTATTCCAGGAGCCCATTCTCTGGATCAACACTTCCTGTATTCTATACTTCACCCTCTGAGAAACCATGGTGCTCCTCTGTCTGCTAGTGGCCTCGCTCAATATCATGTGCAACAGTGATCTCACCTCATAATCCTTCTCCTTATGTCTCATCAGCTTCAGGTTTTTCTTCTCCTGGACCTCTCTGGTGAGCCTAGGGAAGTAGTTGGCTCAGAAGGAAACAAGGAATATAAATAACAGAAAGAAGATATATAAATATGCTAATAAGAAAAAAGTCACAGCATTGCTCTAGCCAAGAACATACCATGGTCTCTCTGTCACCTATGGACTCAAGTTTCTTTTTATTTAAAAAAGATAAGCCTAAAATTGACTTGTCCATTATCAAAATGACCATTTCATCTACAAGTTAGAATTGTAACAGGGTTGGTCTCTGGAATAGATGTTTTCTACCCAAGGTACCTGTGACATTATACGCCTATGTATGTATACCTATTTTATCTAGTTCAACCTTTGCTGATAATTGTCTACTTTTATCATCAAATTTCTTATTACCCAGAATTCATCCATACAATTTTTTTTTAATTTTTAAGATAATTTACTGCACTGTCTGACACAAATGGAAGTTTGGAGAAGCATCAGAAAATTCTTTTAGCACCTTGTGGCCAAGTTTACACACTTCTCCCATTTCCCTCTCACCCACATGAAGCCAGCCTTATGTCCTTTTCCACAGGGCCCCAAGCTCAACAACTTGGATTAGTCACAGAATAGTTTCCAGCTGGCAACTTTTACATTGACATCCACAAGCTAAAATCAGCTCAGCTTTTGACTCAATAATCTGGAAGAACTTTTCCACTGGTCAAAAGAAAACTCTTTAACCAAAACTGTATTTATGACTTCTATGTAGCTTAAAGGCCCCAAACCAAAGCTAAGATTTAAATGTATTAGTCACTAAAGCAATATTCTTAAAGGAATCTTTGTTAGGATATTCTAATCACCTTTAAAAAATATTTCTTTTTCTTGAAGGTTAAATGTACAAAAAATTAAATTTCCTTTTATTGCTATGCTAATAGTTAATAAAGGGGAAGAGATTATTTTAGCTTTCTGTTCAATTTTAATACAGCTACATTAATTTTGTAGTTATAGTATATCCTAAATAGAACTATAGAAATTACTTAATGCTTGTTACTAAGTCCATATTATTGTTAATTTTCATCATAATAATTACTGTTTCTGGTATTATAAATATAGTAGAATCTGAGAAAATATAGTGTTTATAAAATGTACAAAATTATAACTATATGTATATAATGAATCCATAAATATTAATATACATAGAAGGTTTCCCTCCCCTAATCTAATCAATATGCCATTTTCCTGTAATCTGAAGCACTAGAATTACTCCCATTAGCTGAGACGAGGCAAAGCTGAATCAAAGTGATAGGTAAATATTTGTGTGAAAATGGTTCTGTATTTGTATGACAATATTTATTTAGCAAACACTAATATAGCACTTGCTATCCCAGGCATTATTTTAAGCCTTTTATAAATATTAATTTTGTTTGATTCTCACAACAACCTTATGGGTTAGATGGTGTCACCTCCCATCTTACCAACAGGAATGTTGGAACCTGGAGATGTTTAGGCATCTTGTCCAAGTCCTTAGAACTAGTGGATGACAAGGTCAGAACAGGAACCTATGAGTTTGGCTCCAAAGTGTGGGCTCTTAAGTCCTCTAGTAACCTACCACTGAATATTTAAAGTTACTTTCATGTTTGGAAATGATATTAATCATATAGAAACTTTGTCCTTTGGGGGCCAAAGTATAGTTCTATGGTAAAGTGCTTACTTAGATAGTATTCATTAGGCCCCAAATTTAATCTCTAGCATGGAAATATTGTGGTGATATTTTATTTGTACTTTAATAAATGAAGTTTGCTTGGAGATCAGAGGAAATAGCAAGCCATTTTAAGTAAACGAAGTTAGGCAGCAGTACCACACGCCCTTAATCCTATCACTTAGCAGGCAGGATCTCTGTGTGTTCAAGGCCACACTAGGGAACAGAGGCAAGCATGGTGACAAATGCCTTTAATTCCAATTCCAACCATAGACACCTGGAGGTATGTACAGACAGGCAGAAAGTGAAAGAACTGTGTAGGTAGAGGAAGTGAGGTAGCTGGGCTAAGGGAGCCAATGAGAGGACAGAACAGCAAGGAAATAAGGGTGTGGGTAGACAGAAAGTAGCTCACATTTAGAACCTGCAGAGTTGGTGAGGTAAAGTTAGCTATGGCTTTCCCTATTTCCCTGATCTTTTTCTAGGGCTTTCACTCCTATATTTGGCTCCATGTTTTTTATTTAATAAGACCATTTAGAAATTCATCTACAAAATGTAAGTATATATTCTCTATGGCAAAGATAAAAAAAATGATGACAAATATTATAGGGAATGGGGATCACTTAGTCATTGCTGCTGAGAGCACAAACTACTGTAGCCACTATGGATATCCATGTGGAGAGTCCTCAAAGGGCTAGAAATAGATATACCACATGATCCAGCTATACCACTCTTGGGCATCTAACTAAAAGACTCCATAACCTACTTTAGAGATAGCTGTTGGTCCATGTCCATTGCTGCTCCATTCACAAAAGCCAGGAATTGTAAACAGCCTAGATGACCATCAATTGCTAAATGGATAATGAAAATATGTTATATTTATAGAATTTAGTATTACTCTGTTAAATTATGAAATTCATGGGTAGACGGATGAAGCTACAATTATTGTGAGTGAGGTGACCCAAAATGATACGTTTTCTCTCATTCTTGAACGTTATCATTGAATCTTCATATATGTATGTTTCATTTGGATTATGCACAGATGTCAGGAAATTAGTAAGGGGCCACAGAGTGGGGGCTTTCAAGGGAGGGGAGAGAGAACTCAGTGGTACACAGTGTTAAGGGAAATAATAATGGAACAGTAAGTGTTAAATTAGTGTTGGGAATGGAAAGGCAGAGTAGACAGGAGAATATGGGTAGCCAAAGCTAGCATGATTTTGGTACATTAAATATTAAGTTGTTTCAGGGCAGGGAGCATATCTTGTTTGCAGTTGTGTCTCCAACATATATACCAAAACAGATAAAACATGGCTATAAATTACCAACAGCCAGAGTTACAATGACTTCTTTTCAAGTTCAATTCTGATCATAAATCATTTCTTCTCTTAACCTATAGGATTATACACTCATTCCAGTTTTAAGCCTAGCATGTGTCTATAAGTAAGCAAAAATACATTAATAAGTGGTCTAATACTATCCTGGCAACAGGGCAAACTTTTGGGGATTTTAATCTCAAAGATTGTAAAGTCCCTCATCTAGGGAAAGGCCAATATAGGTACACTGAGTACTGTAAGCCTTGGAATACATAGCAAGTCTCTATAACTATACACTTCCAGAAAAACCTAAAAGCAAGCAAACAATTGCCAGTTAGCACATTGCTCTCCACAAGAAATGACACCGTGTCATTTTGTGCAAAGGACATCAAAACAACTTGTCAACGTAACAGTAGGCTTAGATATGCCATGAGAAGCCCTTTGTGTAAAACGTTAAGCATTTCCAGCAGAGTTCCTACAGAAGTCTTTCAGGCAAAATAATTTGAATCTAATAAGACTTATTAGTCAACATGAACTATAACTTTTCAAAATGCCTGCTATTTTTATAAGCAAGAAATTTTAGTTATAGAAGTCCTATTAATTCTTGGAAACTGTGTGGAAATTGTGATTTATTTCCCTTCATTCAGCAACATTCACTTATCAAGTTGTTAATTATGTGCCTATTATATGCTAGGTGCTCTATTGGGTCTACTTGTATAAATCATTTTCTGCCAGCAAAGCCATATTTTAAATCAGGTTAGTAATTCCCAGATTTTTGTCAGACCCAATAACATTGACAGTCAATTCTTAGTACTGACAGTAAGGAAGAACACAATTTTATATGACATTAATAATTCTATAGATGGCAATGTGTGTGTGTGTGTGTGTGTGTGTGTGTGTGTGCAGTGTTTGTAGTGCTATTACTATTCCCTTTGCATTTTTGCAGAATTTGAATGTCAGTTAACTAAATAATCAAGTCAAGCTTTGGTATTTGATGTTAGGGCTGATGGATTCATTCAGAGGTGAATGATCACTGGAAGGCCAGCTCTCTCCCAGACCAGAGCTCCTGAGAATAAGAAACATGACTTTTGTAGCCCCAGGACTTCATGCTTTCCCTAGCACAGACTCTGCATCAATATTCAATTGTTTGAATGAATGAGTGACCCCAATTAACCTTTCTCTTACACATAAAAATATATCCCAACTATAGCCCTCCTTATGTTAACCCTTCCTAAATGCAGAGCACATACTGAATTCTTGAGGCACAACAATTTAAATAGAACTAGCTCAATTAACCAACAAAAGTTGTAACTCACCAACACTTATTAACTTCAGTTTGACTTCCTTAGTGCCTACCCCTTCATCACTGACTACAGTGTTTCATTTTTTAATTTTTTTCTCTTTTGTTAACCTTCAAGTTGTTCTGAATATTAAGGTAGAAATCAACAATGTAATAAATTATAACTCTGCTTTAAGGGTTACTAGCTTAAATTGTATTAACAATGCATGATTATTCAGGCATACTTCTTTCCTATAATGTTGTTACTAAGATGAAAATTGTACTGTCAATCACATGCCCCTGTACCCTTTATTATGCTGTTTGTCTTATCTCTCAACTAAACATATACTACAGCAAGAGTCAGGGTCTTGTCTCTCTTTCTTGGCATCCATTGACCGGGATAAGATGTTTGCTATTTCACCCATTCCAGGGACTTGGTCAACAAATAGGACATATTTACACACTAACAAGACCTTGAAAGACGGAGAAGAGGACCCCAAAGCCTTCTGCTGTAACCTCTCGAGAAAAAGGGCATGTTATTCTTATTCACGCTCCCCATATCGATCACTATGTGTAAGGTGTGTGCATAAATCCCTAGAGAGCATCAGTAGTGCATGCTATTCAAGTCAAACACCAGTTTTATGAGCCAAACATTCACTGTCTGACCCAGTCCCTCTCTCTTGGTGGTGGGGACCACTGAACATTTTGCTCTTCCTTGTGCATTGGAAGAGACACCGGCACAAAGCTGGCAGATAAGACAGAAGCAAAATCCAAAGAGGGATGGGGGGGGTGGGGGGGTTGAGGGCTTCTTGAGAAGAACCTGGTTTCTAGACTTTCATAAAGGAGAATCTGGCTGCTGTTGCCAGCTCCACTCTTTGCTCTGTGGATAGCTGGGCCTGCATTATGAATTTTCAACCAGGAATCAAAAAGCATGAAAAGGAAAAGCCAGCTCACTGCAGAGAATGCAAGCAAGGGGGATCTTTAAACAAGCCCACCAAACGAGCAGCCCCCACCTGCAGCCAGCTTAATGTGCAGGGTAAAAAGAGACTTTTGTTTTTGTTTAAAGTAATTACAGTGAATACCTTCCAGCTGATACAGTGGTTAAGACAGTAACAGTTTCAATCACTCTGTCCTTAACTAACTGTGTGACCTGGAACTTTCTGACAGTAGGCTCACAAGGACATGTCACCACCTCATCCAGAAACCTGAGAGACTGGACCTTTCATGCTTCATTTACTAGAAAATTTTTAGGATACCTAACCCTCATTTCTCTTGATCACTGAAGGAAATAGGAGATCTCCAAATTTTGTTTTGTTTTGTTTTAGTCAAAAGCTTTTTAGCTTCCCTTCAACAAGATCATTATTCCCATGGCTTTTCTTTAGAAGCTTATCTTAGGAAGCCAGTAAAACACTCTTTCCAAGCCTAACGACATCCCATTTATAGCTTTCCATTAAGCCTCTTAAAGGTAAGTATTTATACCAATTAAATATTTAAAAGATAGGCTCTTTATGAAATAGTTTTTATTAATTCAAAAGGAAACTATAATTTATGCCTCTAAATCCTTTGTAAAAGGATTTGATTTGAATTACAACAAAAGACACAGCTAAATTAACATTGTTAAATAAGTCACAACAAAAGAAAGAATTGAAAAAGATAGAAATATATAAAGATCATCATAGTTGGGATTATGCAATAAAAATCATTGAGCTTCTATTAGATGCTGTGGGATGTTCTGTATGTCCTGTGGGAGCCCTTCTTGGGTTCTTTGTGGCGTTACCCAGCAGGTCCGCATAGAGGATGATTAGGACCATGGGCCTGAGTGCAGGTGTCTGAGATGGTCTGCACTTGGCTGTGCTGGGGGATGGTCTGTATGTCAAGTTGCTCTGATTGGTCAATAAATAAAACCTGATTGGTCGTGGCTAGGCAGGATGTATAGGCGGGACTAACTGAGAGGAGAAATAAAAGAACAGGAAGGCAAGAGACACTGCAGCCGCCGCCATGACCAGCAGCATGTGAAGATGCCGGTAAGCCACCAGCCACGTGGCAAGGTATAGATTTATGGAAATGGACTAATTTAAGCCATAAGCACAGTTAGCAAGAAGCCTGCCACGGCCATACAGTTTGTAAGCAATATAAGTCTCTGTGTTTACTTGGTTGGGTCTGAGCGGCTGTGGGACTGGCGGGTGACAAAGATTTGTCCTGACTGTGGGCAAGGCGGAAAACTCTAGCAACAATTAGACTAAAGAACAAATGAAAATCCTATAAAGCAGTTCTTATCATTTCTTTTTTTAATCTATATTTTTAGACATTACTACCAATAAGTGTGGTCTTGGTACTAAATTCCAGTAGGGTTTTTTTTTTCAAGGGGGGGGGTCATCTTTCTTAAGTAAAACTGTTCTTCAAAATCCAGTAGTTTTCCCCTCCACACCTTGCCCAGCAGTAAGGTTTAGTGGGTATTTTGAACTTGAATAAATGTCAATATGATTAGACCAATAATTCTAAAATTATTTTAGCTATGAAACCAGATGAATGATATAGGTAAGTGAGAAATTGTCTAATCAAAACAGGGTTTGAAGAGCATGAAGCTTCCATAATCACTAATTATAGAATCTTGGTAAAGGGGGAAAACCAATATATGCAAGAAACTGATTGTTTTATCTCATTTGGTTGGAAATACAAAAATGAAAATAGAATGTCTTACAGCTCTTTTGCCTTCTGCAGAAGCAGGGCTGGTGAAGTAAAGCAGGTAAAGGTGCTGGCTGCCAAGACTAATGATCTGAGTTCAAACCCTGGAACCCACATGGTGGAAGGAGAGAGCCCACATCCTCAAGCAGTTGTCTTACCTTTACGCACATGTTATTGTGGTGATATTGTGTTCCCCAAAATATTGTGCACCCTAACAAACTTATCTGGGGTCAGAGAACAGAACAGCCACTAGATATAGAAGCCAGAAAATGGTGGCACACACACACCTTTAATCCTAGCATTCCAGAGGCAGAGATCTGTCTGGATCTCTGTCAGTTCAAAGCCACACTGGAAACAGATAGGCGTGGTAACATGAGCCTTTAATCCCAGGAAGTAACGGCAGAAAGCAGAAAGGTATATAAGGAGTGAGGACCAGGAACTAGAGCTGGTTAAGCTTTTAGGCTTTTAGCAGCAGTTCAGCTGAGATCCATTTGGATGAGAACTCAGAGGCTTCCAGTCTGAGGAAACAGGATCAGCTGAGGAACTGGCAAGATGAGGAAGCTGTGGCTTGTTCTGCTTCTCTGATCATTCAGCGTTCACCCCAATACCTGGCTACAGGTTTGTTTTTATGAATAAGAACTTTTAAGATTCTTGCTACATGACACAGGCACAACCACAAAACACACACACAGAAAAGCAAATAAATGTAAAAACAATTCAAAGAATTGAGAAAAGACAAAGATGCTTCTCTCATTGCTTCTATGACACACTGTGCAGAGGTGCCCACTCAGGACAATAAAGAGGGAGGGAAAAGGAAAAATCATGATGAGATAAAAGGAAGATGTGAGCCACATTCATAGGCAACATGACTAGGCATATAGAAAACCTTTAAAGTCACAAAAATAATTACTAGACCTAGTTAAATGATTAAATTTGAAGGATGTCAGATCAACTGATCTGGTTTGAATGTAAAATTATGATGTATACTCAAGTGTTAGAACACTTGGTCCCCAGCTGGTGGTGCCATTTAAGAAGGTTGTAGAATCTACGGGACATGGATTACTGGAGGTCTGGGGAGACTTGAGGCCTTGTCATGCAGCCTACTTCTTGTGACTCGGTTTCCTGCGAGATAATAAGCCTCCTTCTCCTCAAGCTGCCATGCCTTCACAACCATGATGGAAGGTATCCTTACAGAACTTTAAGGCCAAATAAGCATTTCATCTTCTAAATTGCTTCTTACCAGGTGTTAAGTCACACATAAAAAAAAAAGAAAGTAGCACAGTTGACAGGAAAACTTTAAAAGACCGAAATCAAGACTTGTTATACACTGAATCTTGTCCTGCCATAACTCTGATGAAGGAGCCTACAAATCAACACAAACATACAAAAAAGTCTTCAGAAAGATACTGCTGGCCTACCAGAACTTTAGATTGCACTCCTTAACATGCTGAAATATGAGAACATTAATTATTTTGGCATAAGACATCCAGTCTATAGTGTTTTGTTTGGGCAGCCTAAGTTGAAGAGGATGAAGACATATTATAAACATCTACCAATCAGAAGATTTAAAATTGGTTAAAATGCAAATATATAATAAAACACTTATTTTTTATGAAGCAAAATCCTCAATGGCTCTTTCATAAAAAAATCAACAAATTGCTTATAAAATATAAATGAGGAGGGCCTCAACTGAATGAATGTACTAGGCTTCACTGACTCCCCATGGAGGCCTTACCTTTTTGGAGGAGGGAATGGTGGGTGGGTTGTGGGGGAAGGCTAGGAGGTGGGGAAGGAGGAGAAAAGAGAGGGAGAGCTTTGTTTGGCATACAAAATGAATAAAAAAATTCTTAATAAAGTAAAAATATAAGGACCTATAATAGCCTGAACCATTTTTAAAGATAAGTAAGATGACTTACACTACCTATCCCAACTACTAATTATTATGTTATAATACTCAAGATAATACAGTATTTATATAAAAGTTGATATATAGGCTGGGAATTGGTGGTGCATGCCTTTAATCCCAGCACTTGGGAGGCAGAGGAAAGAGGATCTCTGAGTTCAAGGCCAGTCTGGTCTACAGAATGAGTTCCTGAACAGCCAGGGCTACACAAACACACACACTCTCTCTCTCTCTCTGCTTTGATAAACCAAAAAAAAGTTGATATATTGATCAATAAATAGAAGAGAACATGGTGTTCACAAATGTGACCAATTAAATTTTTACCAGTTACCAAAATAATTAATAGTAAAAGGTAAAAAGGAATCTTTCAAATAGTATGGGAATCTAGAAATGCAAATGAATAAGTGAATTGTTGCTTTTTTTCAGATCATATACAGATTTCACCCAAAATAGACTGGAATGTAGAAACCAAAACTATAAATTTCCTAAAGGAACAAATTTTTCAAACCCCCAAATTTGATAAATTATACTAACTGATGAAAGGAAAAGTCGAGGCTAACATGTACATGACAAATGACTTGCATCCAGAACTTAATAACTTACAGCTTAATAATGAGGAAACAAAAGCTCATTTTAACAAAATTGACAACAGATTTTAGCAGACACTTCATAAAAGAAATGCAAAGGTCCACTAAGTGCATCAAAGATGCACAGCTCCACTATTCATCAGAAAATGCAAATCAAACCACATTTCAACACTATTATAAGCCCATTAAAATGACTAAAAATAAAAAGACTAGACAAGTGAAAAGACCATACAATGCTCTAGGGAATAAAATGCTACAAGTTCTTGGTAGTCTGGCAGATTCTTATAAAGTTAGAATGTCTGCCACATATTCTAAAAGTCTTAACTATCATAAATCATATGTTTACCCTACAAGAGTACTCCTATTGGATCACAATAGCCAAGAAACCCAATGCATAGTACTATTAATATGTAAGTGGAGAGAGTCATTCAGTGGAATACTACTTGGTACTACAAAATAATACTAGCATATAATGCCATAGATGAACTTGAGAAACATTCTGCTGAGCAAAAGGAGAATGCACAAAGAACTTCTAAAGACAGCAAATCTAGGATGTATTGATGAGACACAGGTCAATAGTTGCCTGAGTTGTTGCTAGTAGCAGAGAGGTCACTACACAGTGACATGAGAGGAGGTTTTATTGGATCAATGGAAATGTTTGGTATCTTGATGGTGGCGATGGGTACAGAGATGAACATATTTGCCAGGTGTCAGTAAACTCTGCAACTTAGAACAGGTGTATTTTTTTGAGTGTAAGTTATGCATGATAAAGGTTTTAAAAGTAGAGATGAGTATTCACACTCATTTCATCACATGTTAAGTCAAACCCTGCGATCTGTAGGAAGACTAGAACAAGTCACAGATCTGCCAAGTAATTAAACCCTTGTTGCAGCTTCCTATGAGTTCTGCATCCAGAAAGGCTTTAAGGCTATTGGCTTAGATGATCCAGCCTCACAGACTACTCCAGTCAGGACTTGAACATAACCCTAAATTTTCTTCTGGTCTCCATAAGATTATAGCACCCCTAATTAACAGAAAGTAGCCTAGAAAACTACACCTACATTCTCAAAAATGAATGTTTGTCTTTGTTTAGAATGTTGGTTACAAATTGTTATGGATAATGGTCTGGAAAAAAGCTAAACAAAGGATATTAGATTCAGGGTTTTTGTTTTGAAAATGAATAAAGGGGAAAATGCTGTGGAATAATGCTCTTGTACACTGTTAAGATTTGGTTTAATAAACCCTGATTGGCCAGTAGCCAGCCAAAAAATGTAGGGAAGGTAACCAGACTAGGAGAAGGCTTAGAAGAGAAAAGGCAGAGACAGTCTCCAGCCAGATGCAGAGGAAGTAAGATGAGAATGTTGGACTGAAAAAGGGTACTAAACCACATGACCAAACATAGACAAGAATTATGGGTTAATTTAAGTGTAAGAGCTACTTAGTTACAAGTCTAAGCAATAGATCAAACAGTTTCTAATTAATATAAGCCTCTGTGTGTTTATTTGGGACTGAATGGCTGCAGAAATGGGCAGGACAGAAACTTCCCATGGAGATTCTGATCTACACAGCCTTCAACTGTTCGAGAAACACTATCCTGATGAGTTCCCACCATGTTATGTATATGAAGTTAATGAAAAAAAAATGATTCAACAAGTAAGTATAGGTAAGGTCCTTTCAGGTAAGGTGCCTCTGTGACACCTTCCTTCTAAGGACATCAACTACTTGACAATGGGTTCCCAAGACAGGCCTTGAGGAAACTTCTAGCATGGCCTGCTCTCCTGCAGGATATTTCTTAATAAATCCTTTTATAAGATATCCATACAATTACATTGTTTCTGAAGCCACCCTAACTAAAAAAACCCACTAGATTTCAATC
This sequence comes from Peromyscus leucopus, assembly GCF_004664715.2. Taxonomy (NCBI): domain Eukaryota; kingdom Metazoa; phylum Chordata; class Mammalia; order Rodentia; family Cricetidae; genus Peromyscus; species Peromyscus leucopus. The sequence goes on along the minus strand of NC_051065.1, from coordinate 356,037 downwards.
TTCGATCCTTAGCCCTAAGCTACTCCCTTAGCAATCTGTCCAGGAAGACCAAATCAAAAAGGATATAAAAACACCTATAAAGCATACAAGTCTATGTATAAATACATGAACATAGTTAAAATGAAATTTTCTCTTGTCATCTAGGCTGACAATGCTTCCTCCAAGAGTCAAAGACCATCCAATAAAAATCTCAACACCAGACATGAAAATCTTTCTTTTGAGTTATTAGTCAGGTTTGCCAAAGAGACTCTCAAAACAATATGGACTATGGCTATTGCTCTTGGCTACCCCCTCCAGAGGTGGAAGATACATCCCTGAAGTATGAAGTGATGAAGACAGCATGCACTTCAGATACAGAGCCTGAAGGTCCCTGAGGGAACCAACCTGAATGCTTCCTTCCTGAAGACTGCCTTTTGCAGTGCTGTGCAACAATCCAAACAACCAACAGTCCTACTCAGTTATGACAACTATGAACTACAATAGACAGAATGGCGCAATGAACCTAAGGGTTCAATAGTGGTACACATAACTTAGTGGTAACCAATAGCTCTCTAATTGAACTTAAGACCTACTCAACAAGAGGTAAAACATGCCTGGCACTAGAAACCTAGTCAAATACTCAGGACTAGTGAAGTCATGGATCTTAGGGGAAACCTATAACCACCATTTTATTAAAGAAGCATAATCCCTGCCTGCATTCTAAATAGTTGTCCTTATACCCATTTATAGGCGTAGCCTTCACCCCTCATCAAGGAAACTTCTCTTTGCGACACACAGAGACTATCAAAGAAAACTACAATCAATCAAAATGCATCTATGGACCCCAGTTCCAATGAATAAATACATCTACAAAATAACTCCTGCACAGAAAGACTCGCGAAACATTGTATAAGAGAGTGCAGAGAGATTGTAAGAGCCAGAGGATCAGGGAATTTGCTGCGAAATTATGTCTCCTAGTAGTTTCAGAAGCTATATCCCTAAAGCCTCACTAAGACAGCCTCCTAAACATGAGGAGAACAAGGACAACAACAATAAACATGACTAAGTGGATGGAAGAAAGCCTATGAGGCATAAATCCTACACAAAGAGCTATGGGCAAATAAATAATGCTGAAAGGAGGAGAAATCATCTTCCCTAGGGAAGAACACACCAGTTGATTGTCTAATACCAAATGGTCAGCCCTAAAAACATAGATACAAGTAACAGACAGACTGAGCAGTTATATTTATGAATATATATCTATATAGTTATGAATACATGCATATATACATATGAATTCATGCATATATATACATATATATATATATGTATATATACAAAGAGGGAAAGAGGGCAGAGGGAGGCATATAACCACAAATAATGAAAAAAGAGGCCATGAATTTTGAAAGAAGCAAGTAGAGTTTGGAGGGAGGAAAGGGGGATTATATATTTGAATCTCAAAGATAAAAAGAAATAATCAAAACAAACTACAGAAAGCATAACTCAAGTGGTGAAGATCTAGACCTAGACCCCTGCAGCTGTTATAAACGCCTTTATAAAGTTTGTTTCTCTCTGATGAGTATACAAGAGAACAATAATGCTCACATGATGAAACAAGTCTCCAGAACATGTAGGGGGCTGGAGTTAGGGTCTATTGGAATAGGGTCTATTCCTATTCTATAGGAAACTATAACACTTTCCTTATGTGTTACAGATGGCCTTCAAATGCTGTTGGAGAAATATCATTCTGATGAGAGGCTCTTTCATTTGCTCTGCCAGAAACACTTAATGTTTTTAAGTCATCCATTTAAGTTGGAGTGAGCTGACTGACAAACTATCATCCATAACCAAATCTGAACTCCAAAACACGTGGGTCACCACACACATTCCATAAAGTGACCCTTATAAAGACACAGCATGAGTATTTTTGCATAGGCAATATAGAAGTCATGGCTGACCTTCGCTTCTGTTAACCATGTATAAACAAACATAAGTGAAATGGATCTATAGACAGCAGCATCTTATGAAAACAGCTTATAAAGGCTCTTTATACTTAAGTCCTAGAGAATGCTGTTAAGGATTGCTTAAAAGAACATGAACTGATTTGCTATGATATATACAATTCCTTCTGAGAAAGGTGTGAACTCTTACAGGTGGCATCCAGATGGAAAATTACCCCCTTCTCCCCACAGGAAGGGAGTCTAAAACAGCTTCCACAACAGCAGAAGAAAGGGAGGATGTTTTGTGCCAAAAAAAAAAATTGTAATTTGTGCATTGAAAGTATACCGTGATGTTTGGAGCACTCTACATTACGGGTAACTGTGTCCTGTCAAATAGAGAAAAAATAACTAAACTACAAAAATTGAGTTGATACAGAAGTGATATGTGAGAGTCTACACTTTGAACAATGGTTGACAGATTGAAAATTTTCCACCATTATATCTGCTTTTGATCTTTAAAATGAGCAATCCAGTTTGAGCCAGCATGGTTCCTCATAGGATTCAGACAAGGATAGAGAAATGAAAGACAACTTGGGGGGAAAAACTGGCAGAATTCAACTATAACAATTCTCAGGAAATCCTTTTAATAGTTAATAATGATATCCATGATCTTATAATGTGTTAAACTAGCTAGTCTAATCAACAATTTAATTATGATTAGATGTGAGTAACAATTTTTCCAGTGGCTCTTTTCTCTTTTCATTTTTTTTAGGGCTTCATGTAGTTCAAGCTGCCCTCAAACTTGATATTTGCTATTTGTTTGATATTGAACTCTTGATCCTCCTGCCTCCACCTTCCAAATGCTAGAATTTCAAGCATTGGGCCACCACATCTAGGACTGAGGACTCTACTAAGAGAGATGTTGAGAAATTTCACTATGAATGTTCTATACTAATAAACTAAGTTGCATGGCTATGAATTAAATCAAAAATAAGCAAGAGATAATTAAGTAATTAAATAAGAGAAACACAACATATGAAGTTGAGTATTGCTCTTTCCAGGTCTGTAAATAACTGTGTTGGAATTTTGATGGGGATTGTGTTGAATCTGTAGTTTGCTTTTTGTAGGGAGCAGATACAGAGTCCCACAGTCAAACATTAGGCAGATCTCAGTGAGTCCTGCTGAGGAAGGCAGGAAGGATCTGAGGAAACAGACAAGGTCAGGGGTCAGGACACCACGAGAACATGACCCACAGAATCAAATGACTGGGACTCAGGAGGGTTCTCAGAGATAAGAGAGCCTGCAAGGGTCTTTCCTACATGGTTAGAGTAGCTTGGTGTTCTTGTGGGATTCCTAACAGTGGGAGGAGAGGCTCTCTGACTCTTTTGCCTGCTTGTGGAATCCTTTTCCTCCTACTAGGTCACCTCATCCAGCCTTAATACTGTGGTAACTACCTGGTATTATTGTAGCATATTATGCCATGTTTGATTGATGTCCCTGGGAAGCCTGCTCTTATATGAGAGGAGGTGGAAGAGGGGAGTGGACCTGGGAGAAAGGGGGAAGTAAGGGAGCGACTGGAAGAGAGGAGGAAGTGGAAACTGTGGTTAGAGTGTAAAATATGTGAGAAGAATAAAATAAATAAACAAAAGAAAAACACAGCAAAAGAACACAAAGTGCGAACAAAAAGGATACCATTAGCAACATTAAAAATAAATTAGCATGATGAAAGAAATGGCTATACAAGGTTGAAGAGTAAATTACTCAATAGAGAAACATTTGAAAAACATTGAGTACAGCAAAAATATACTAGGGAATTAGAGACACTGTTGAGCAGATTAAGGATCAGAGTCTGGTTGCCTGTAGGAAGATGCTTTGCTTAAGCTTTTGCCCTAACGCCATGGTTTGTCCCTCAACTGTCTGTGTGGTAAAGCTTAGGCTCCAAAGTGGCACAGCTGGGATGCAGTAAACCTTCAGGAGTTGGGCTGATTAGTGACCTTTAGCTCTTTGGGGGTGCAGCTTTCATGTAGATTGCAGGCCCATGGTTTCTCCCTGGCCATGAGGTGAGCATGTTGTTCTACCACACACTCTCTACTACTGCTATCTAGAAAACCCACCAGATGCCTACAAGAAATGGTTCCTCTAGATCATAGAATGTAAGCTCGAAAACTCCAAGAAGAAATAACTTTTTCTCTTTATGACATAAGTACCATGAGTATTTAGTTATGGTGACTAACATCCAACTTTAAAGCAGGAACCTAAATAACACAGTCAACAATACTGCTACCCATTCTTTTACCAGTGTAAGCAAGAACAGAGGAATTTCAGAAATAAGAACCACCAAATTCATAATGATTATTTGTGGAGGTGGGATTTGGGAGTGAGTTACTATCTTGTCTTGGATTTTACTCTATTGTTTGTATATCTGTTTTCTAAAGCATTTTTATTTGTTTTATGCTATGTTGTCAGCACCCAGAACACTTGGTGAAGCTAAAAGCTTTGAAATGGGTGAGGACCTTATAGAACCTTGGCTGTCGGTTTGAATGACCAGTAAAATATTGTGTGTGTGTATGTATATGTATATGTATATATATGTATATATGTATATATATATAATATGGTATGTGTGTCTGTGTCTGTGACTGTGTCTGTGTCTGTGCTGTGAATGGGTGTGCGTGGGTATGTGTGGTGTGCAAACAGCATCTCAAAAATGCCCTTACTCCCACATGGCACAAGACTGGATGCCTCACTGCTCCGTCTCCCAGAAACAGTAAGTTGTCAACAGACTAGTGGTCCAGCTATAAGTATCATGGCTCCATTAGTGTAGTTGTAATATTAGTGGATGCTACTTTTGTAAGAGCAATTGTCTTAGTAATTTTTCTCTGTTGCTGCAATAAAATATCTTAACAAAAGCAACATATGAAAGACAGGATTTATTCTGGCTCACAGGTCAAGGTGTTAGGGACTTGAAGCTACTGGCCACATTGCATCCACAATCAGGGACTGAGCACAATGAATGCATGCTAGTGCTCAGCTATCATCCTCCATTGTATGCTGTCCAGGATCCACTGTCCAGGGAATGGTCTTGCCTATAATTAAGATGGGTCTTTTCATAACAATCAATATAATCAAGACAAACTCCCTCAGGCTTGCAAGAGACTAGCCTAACCTAGATAAATCTTCACAGATGTGCCCAGATGCTTGTCTCCTGGATAGTTCTAGATCCTGGCAAGTTGGTAATTAATACTAACCAATATAGCAATATAATTATTGTTAATAATTTATAAAGTGATAAGATGAAGTGGGAAGAAACTAATGATTTAACAATATACTATTTATAGCCTACCCACTTAACTATTAATTAGATAGGATGAAGAGAGATAAAGAAAAGACCATTGTTTATTTTGCATCAATGAGAAGCCATCTTTGTTATTTCCTGGAAATTCCTGCTCATACTTTATATGTTAGAATTTTGCTGTGTAATTTTGCCTGATACTTCTCTCTAATTTGAAGTATCTGATAGAGAACACTATTTTTGTGGTGATCCAACTGTGCTACTGATTATAAGAGGTCTGTATTCCATAAATATTTACGTTCTACTCTATGAGAGTGGAGAAACAACTTGATGTGCCTGTTGCTTTCTCACTTCAACAGGCTCTACTCAAGAAAACAATTGTGGATCTTTTTCTACATCTAATTATCTTTCCTAGCGAGCCTCTGGTAGAATGTCAATTCCCTGGAGACACAGGCTGTGCTTTTCTTTGTTCCAGATGATGTCTGGCTTTGTATGTTGGAAGTACTAATGACAAAAAAAAGCTAATTGATGGTTATAATTATATTGTTGTAGTTCTGCTAAGGCTGAGCTGTGAGCTGTCATAACTAGACATAATTTACAGATCAAAGTGGCCCTGTCAAACATGGTGCTGTCTTTAAGAAGTCTTCTGCAGTTACAGTATCTGCTGTCTTCCCAATCGCTCCCTTGCGTTTCATGTAAGGCTTAGTGACAAGTCCACTATCTCTTTGTCACTGTTCCATATGCAATGTTCAGTGATTCCAATGGTTGTGTTCTCCTTTTTCCCCGGCATGTTAACTTCCACAATTCAAATTCTGCTAAAATCTAACTTCCAATTGCCTCCCTGGTATGGAAGAAAAACATTTATTTGACAGGAAGAAAATGTATGCCATGTTCCCCATTAGCCTATGTCAAAAGACAAGAACATTTGACTGAGTTCACTGTTATCTTTCATTTTTATAAAATTATGACCACTTCTATATTATGGTTATTACCCTTAAAGTCCATGAATTATGAGGTTGGCCCTAACATGGTGCTACTAGGTGGTGCTGAGACCTTTAGAAGTTGTAATCCAGTAAGATGTTCTTTAAATTGCTTAGGCAGTGTGCTCAAAGGGATTCATGGAATCCTAGTCTCTTCTTATCTCTGTGTTTCCTGGCTCACACTGTGAAGCATTAACTGTGCCAAATGTTCCCTCTATAGTGTGCTGTTCTCAACAGAGGCTCAGAGCAATGGGGCAGCCTCATATGAGACTAGACTCTCCAGAACAACAAAAATAAATGAAATTCCCTCTTCATAAATCAATTGCCTCAGGTATCTTAATTATCCTTTTATATTTCCATTGTAAGTTCATCTCTATCCCTCCATAAAATTTATTTTACACATTTCTTCTCACCCCAAATCCTTGATATCCCCTCCTCATTCTGCCCCTCACTTGGAGCCAATGACTTTGGCTTCTATTTCACAATTTTCAAAAGCCCCTAAAATCCAATAGAAGAAAATATCATCCCCCGCATCATCAAATTGTCTAACATAGTTGCATCTGATAAGCCCACTTTGCCTTTCTTACTGATAAATGATGGAGGAAGTCTCTGTGGCCCATCTAAGTCAGCCATCCAAACTGCATTGCATTCATTCCTTCTTAGCTCCTTTTTAGAACTCCTCTCAACTGAATCACTTCCTTTAGCATTTAAAACATCTCTCATCTTGAAAAATCCAACATGTGAGCTTCCTTGATCTTACGTGTCCCCAGCTTCGGCCTCGACCCCATTTCCCCACTGTTTTCTTGGGAGATAGTGTCTCTCCTCTCTCCCATTCATTCTTTAATTGAGTCTAATCAGGCTTCTGTCACCACCACTCCAGAGGAACCGCTAAAATTGAGGCCATTAAGATCCTCCATCTTGTTACATCTGTCTCTAAATTACTCAACTTCTCAAAAGTGCTAAGCTAATGAACAATAGCTTTTTTTCCCTCAAATTAAGTGCTTTACTTGGCATCCAGTGAAAGGCATTCTACTGATTTTCCTCTTAATTCTTTGGCTCTTTTTTTTTCTCATTTTCTGTTGCTGGCTCCTTCTTGTTTCATTTGTTTTACATTCTCCAGAGCTCAATTCTTTGGCTGTTTTTCTTGTTTCTGTTTATTTCTCCGTAAATAATCTTGTTGAGTTTCATGTTGACAATGACCAATATGCTAATGGTTTTCAAATCATATAGATAATCTATAGTCTATATGTTTAATATTCTATTCTAAGCTCAAAATCCTTAAGATCCTGTAAGTGCCCATTTAACATCTTCACTTAGAAGTCTAAAAGCCTTTTAAACAATCAAAAGACAGCTCTTCATTTCTATCTTCAAAACATTTGAGAATCCTCTGATTATTCTTGCCTCAGCTACTAGCACCACCAATTGCTGTGTTTCAAACAAAATACCTAATTGTAGTCTTTGTAGCAGATGTTGTGGTTTGAATCTGAAATATCCCCCAACAAGTGCATGTTTGGAATGTTTGATTCCTAGCAAACAAAATGGTGATGTTTAGGGAGGTTATGAAACCCTTAGGAGGCACCCCTACCTGGAAGAAGTAGGTCAGTTCAAGTAGGTACTTGGAGGTATGTGATCCCTGCCCTTTTCCTGCTTCATGATGGTTCCTGTTCCACTGTGATAAGAACATCCACATGCTCCCTCCAGTATAAACTGAGTTGTTCAGCCATACTTTCCCCATCATGATGGATTGAAACCCTCAGGAACACTGTGATAAAATGAATCCTTCAGCCCTTAAGTTGTTCCTGTCTGGTATTTAAGTCCAAACAACACAAAAATAACTAATGTAGCAGTTGGTCTATTATTATCCCCTTTCTCCCAACCTTGTCCAAACCATAAGCAAATCTTCCCAGGTTTACCTTCAAATAACCCTAAACCCAACACTTCCTATTAGCTCCAATGTTATCCGTAGTCCAAGCTATTCCACCTCTCAGGCAACTGTAGTCACCTAATAACTACTTACTCTTCTTCCTACCTCTACTAAACATTTTTTGAACTTTTAAAGAAGATTACATCATTTCTTTGATGGTGAAAACTAGGTATGTATTAGCTCCTCTTCAGCCAGGCTGCACATGATCTGGCTGTTACCTACCCCTTCAACTACTTATTTATTCACACCGTTTGAACCACATGGACCCACTTGCCTTTTCAAAGACATTAATTTCCCATTTTTTGGGGGTACTTACACATATATGGTTGCCTTTCCATAAATGTGTATGTAGCATCCGATTACCTTCTCTAATGATTGTTTCTTTTCCTAATACTTTATCCTATGTTCTTTAGTTTTGTTGCTTTACTCTGATAATGCTTTGCATTATTAAAATGTACGTACTTAGATTTCTGTGTTTAGCTGCTACTTCGCTATTTTTAATCACTAAATTACAAACCTTAGAGTAAAAAAAAAAAATGCTGTTGTGTCTCTGGGTCAGAAACTTCTATCAGCATCACAGAAAGTGCTCAAGAAGTATTTCATCCATGAATGAATAAATACCATTTACCTACCAAACCAACCTAGCTGATTTGCCTCGCGGTTGCCATGGATACCATAGGCTTTTGACAGTGTGGCTTGATACTGTCTTCTGTATGAGCATGTGGTAAACTAGTTACAATTTCATCACAGGCCATGTTCAGCTTAGTAATTTTTGGAACACCTTAGCTTTCTCTGGTGCCTCCCTTTCCACCACCATCCAGCTGTTCATGCTGTCCTACATCTGTCCACATGTACACATGAGCCTCTCTGGAGTCTGTGTTGAGCCACTCCTCCTCACCCTGCCCCCCACCTTGCCAAGCATCTCCTCCATAAAGTAAGGTGCATGTGGTGACTTGATGACACAAGGCATAGTATTTGTAAGGTACTCCTGCTCTGTGTATCACTTCAGCCATCCCCCTCTGCCCCCCCCCATTTTTTCCTTTGAAGGAGAGTTCCAGTATCTTACTTACATCCGATAAGAAATTTTGATTATAGTTTCCAATGAACAGTGAGACATGACTGTGAAAATCAATTTTAAGTGTCAGTTGAAGCCAACCACACAGTGACCAAATTTGGCTAACATTGTTCTGGGTGTATCTGTGAAGGAACTTCTGGGTAAATAACATTTGAATGGGGGGTCTGAGTAAAACAGGCTACTCTCCCAGTGCTGATAGGCATCAGTCTCTTAATGACTGAATGGAAAACAGAGAATTCTTTCTCTGAATGTCTTGAGCACATCATCAATATTCTCCTGTCTTTGGATCCAGATCAGAACTGTCAGCTTACATTCTTGTACTTTTCTAACTTTCAATCTGTACATGTTGGACCTTCTCATCTTCATAATCACAAGAGCCAATTCCCAATAATACTGTACATATGAAGAAATATAAATATACTAATATATCCTATTTGTTCCATCTCTCTGAAGAACCCAGATGGATACATTGACCTTTATTCTTTGTTTTCTAAGGAGTCTTACGATCAATTCTCAGTGTGAAAGACGCCCAACCAACACCTATTATTTCCTTCTTCATTAATAACATTCTATATAACATTACTAACATTTATTTTACTCAACTAGTCTGTCAACTAAATGGTGCAGAAACTGGGATCCTTAGCTTGGATGATTCTCTACTTAGCCATTAGATTATTTCCTGAAAAGCCCACTGAAAGTTGAAAATATAGTGAAGTAAAAATTCATACACTAATCAAGCTAGATATCATAACCTAGTGGCACAAAATATGCAAAGTGCTTGTGGCTTCCTCAGGATCTCATGGCTAGTTCCTAGCTACAGCCTGGAGCTGCTGCCCAGCATCAGTAGAGAGTGACCTACTACATATGACTGACTACCTGGAAGAAACATCAAATTCAAAAAGTCAAGAATCATTTCTACAGAACACATGTCATCATACTGTTAAAATGCTGTCTTGCCTATTTGAAATCAGAAGCTTTTGTATGACTTAGAATCTACTCTTCTAGAAGATTCTTTCTGTTTCTTCTTATTGCAGAGATAGCTGAAAATCCTTAACTCTCTTCTTGTCAGGACCATTATTGTTTCATGATGTTCTCAAAACTATTTGAATATAAAATTGATACAATGAATGGCTGAAATCATAGATACCATGGTTATTTTTATTTATAAAAATGGGAAGTCATTTCTGCTTAATTATCATTATTTTTAAAAGATAAATATTTCACTGATCACCTATTACTGAAAGGGATATTTTCCTTAATATACATAGTAAAAGTATAGGGGTTTCTAATGTCATTTCATGCTCTATTTCTTAAAAAATGTTAATCTTTCAATAAGAAAACATTTTATCCCTAAGGGAAGGATCTTTTGATTCTTCCCACCACTCTGCTTTACTTTATATTAATAACTTTTTTCATTAATTTTACTATTAACTTTTGACTCCTAGCAATGTTTTATCACTAGTGAATTCTTATCAGCTACCATGGGGTAATACAGTAAGGATTAACATCTTAATAAAGGAGGAGAACATTTTTTTGCATTCTTAGAAAGTTCAAGGCCAAGATAATTTTCTTGTAATCACAGATTTTAAAACAGCTTTCTCATGGATTTCATAAAGACACTCGTGAAACCCTATCCTGAAACATGGTATCAAGTGTCTCTTTGATTTAAACCCATACCCATGGCTACCTCCAAATTATCTGCAATAACATGGAATTTGAGAGTCAAAGATGCCCCAATTCAGAAGTTATTATAACAGGAGCTACCATGTAACCTTTTCATTTGCAGTAGCATCTGGAATTTTAGCAAAGTGTATTCACAGCCTTTACAGTTTTCTTCCTTCCTGAAACATTTATTTGTTCCTTAAGGAATTAGTTTTACCGAATCCTCTTAAAATTGTAACAGGCAACCAGTTCTTAGCGATCAACCACACTGCTTGCTAGGACTAATTATAGCTTTGGCTCTGATCTGAAAATTAAAGAGAACGAAACAAGGGAACGACAAGCAAAGCAAGCGAGCTCAGAAGTGTGGTCCCCAGTCATTCCTGTCATTATCTTTCTGTTACAGGTTTGAAGCGTGCATTTGATTGCACCATTCAAAGAGTAACAGGTTTTCCCTGAAATCTCTCATGTAGTCCCACATATCAGCAAGGTTTGAACATATGCTTGTCAATACTGGCACGACACTAGGAAGACCTTCAAGCCTCATGTGGCTCCTGTTTGCATCTGATCCAACTAATAAGACTCCCTCAGAAATACCTCAGAATCGAATAATAGGCCCAAATCCAATCACCATCTATAGTTAAGGTACATCCATGCAGATAAACATGGTTGCATGTTCCAGGGGTCTTGGGTGAGAGGCGATCGGTTAGGGGTGACACCAAGTCCACTCCTGGACAAAGAATCAAATGTCCTGGAAAGAAGAGCTTCCAGACAGGAAAATGAAGTGACGGTTGGAGAGTAGGGGGCCACTGAGACTGTGACAGCTAGAGATCTGAGGCAGGGACTTGAAAGCAAAAGTCAGCAGGAGAGGGTTCCTGACAGATACTGACACTTACAGATCTGAGACGGGAACACCAAAACAGGTGGTGCCACTGCAGAGAGAATGAAAGTGGAGATCCTGAGGGTCCCAGACACAAAGTTACAGATTCATGGGGAAAAGAAACACCAGCTGTAGACAGATCGGAAAGAATAGAAACTACAAACTTTACTGGAACAGCGCCCATCAAGGGATGGGAGGAGTCACAGTGCTGGGGCCCCGCCCACTCTGGACTTCCTCTCCCCCTGATTGGTCCTATGCAGGATACCCCCACCCACCTTGGATGGCTCCCGAGGGAAGTCCCCTCCCCCACCAGCAAGGAGCAGCCTTTCCCTGATTTCTAGAACAGCCCTAGATCCCCTGTCCTTCAACAACACTCCTGAAATTATTCCCCATGCCTGAGCACCTGGGTACTAAACTGTTTTCAGTCCATTTGTGAAGAGAATGCTCCGTTCTCTACATTATTTAAAACTACTTACAATTTTATGTTGGAATTTAATCTGTCAATGTTTGTTCAGATAAACTACCAAAAGTTAAATGTTTCCTTGAAATTTATTTTCTTTTCTAATAGCACTTCTGCTCAGCTTTATTTAATTTATTGTTATTATTATTATTATTATTATTATTTTGAACCAATTAGAGGAACAAAGACAATATTCAAAAAGCACATTGCAGTTTTGTTTTGTTTCTTTTAGTGTGTGTGTGTGTGTGTGTGTGTGTGTGTGTGTGTGTGTGTGTGTAAGTACATGTCTGTGTGGGTACATATGTGTGATGGGGCATGTGCGTGTGGAGGTCAGCTTTCTTCCTCTGTTGTTCTCCATCTACCTTTACTTCAATTTAAATTATTTATAACACAAAAACACAGAATCTTTCCGTGTTTACCTACTCCTGCCCATGGGACCTGCCCAAAATCCTCCTTATCTTTGAGGCAGGTTTTCTCATTTAACCTGGAGCTCACTGAATAGATCAGCAATGCAGTGATCCAGGGATACTCCTGCCTCAGCCTCCCAAGCAATGGGAGTGCTAATGTGGGCCACAATGCCCAGATTTTTACATGAGTGCCAGAGATTTGAACTCAGGTCCTAATGCTTGCAGACAGGCACTGGACCACCTGAGCAATACCTTCCTGTGGCCGTTTAAAAGGCAGCCTCAACTACCGGCCATGCTGGTATTTTCTATATATTTTCGGGTTGTCTCCTGGACATCTGCTGCTCATCGAGGATGTCAACTCTTTTTCCTTTCAGTCTTTCAAATATATTTTCTGCTTGCTCCAATCTAACAAATCACTTATGAAATTCTCATAAAAAGCCTTCTACAATGCAAGCCACATTATAGCTGAAACTTCCAAATCACATCTCCCATTTGCTTTGCTTGCTTGTTTAAACTCACCAAGCCAGTTTTGGATAAGGAGATTTTTCCTGAAATGACAAGAAGTCTGATGGTGCCACATTTACAGGGTTCTTTCCTATCTCTGTATACAATCAGTTTGACTTTGATTAAAGTCACTGACAGCTAGAGGTATGACCACATTGACAGATGATTATTGTATTGTTAGGAAATCAATTCTTTCAGTCTAGAGGATCAAACTGATTATGCTTCAGATATAAGCAAAACTAATCTTTCCAATGTTGAGTTACCTGCCCAAAGAAATCTCTAATGAGTTAAAATACTTCAGAATTGATATACTAAAGCTCTTTATCTTAATTTGGAAATGCTATCATTTAAACCTATTTTCTGCCTAGTTAATCCCACAAGACACTACAATATAAATAAACCTCACTCACACAAATATCATAACTTCATGAACACTACTAGAGTTACATTCTCAGCGAGGCACTGATGATACTGTAAGTTAAGTCTGGCTCAGTCTATGCTACTATAACAGAATCCCCAACATCACTCAACTGACCCCCTGAGTAGAAACTGAAGTCACTGAGGGAATCCTGAGGCAGGGGGGAAGCTATTTCTTTTCCTTTCTTGAAACTGATACACCTAATGTAGAGACAGGGTGCTATTCTGTGAAATTTTTTTTATCAACTACTACAATGTCCTCAACCCAAAGCTCAGTTTAGCATCTGTATGTCTTCAGACTTCTCTAATATATGCCAAACTCCTCCAGAACACTTGGCTCTGGCTCCGGCTTCCTCCAGACAAGCTATCTCAGTCAGATGGTAATCACATCATGCTCGTCACGTCACTTTTATTTCTGGACTCGGTGTTGCGTTTGCATCAAAGAACACTGGTTTCCCAGTCCTAGCCCTAACATAAAGTTTATGATAAAATAGATTTGTATTAAAAATTCAAGTAAATAAATGTAAAGATAATATTGAGTAATAACTATGCAGGTGGTAAGCAAGTGTATAAAAAACATAAAAGTAGTAAAAGTGGTGAGATGTCGGGAAATAACTGGTGGTTTGGGGTGGGAAATGCCCCCCATAGTCTCAAGCATTTCAGCACTTTTCTCCAGTTGGCGGCACTGTTTGGCATGGTTTAGGTGGTTCGGTCTTGCTGGAGGACTTAGTGTTTCTGGAGAAGAGGCTTCAAGGTTTCCAAAGACTCGCACAATTCCCATGCTCATTAAAGTTCTCTCTCTCTCTCTCTCTCTCTCTCTCTCTCTCTCTCTCTCTCTCTCTCTCTCTCTCTCTCTCTTGCTCTCATTCTCACTCTCGCTCTCTGTCTCTCTCTATCTCCTCTCTGTCTCTCTGCCTGTCTCTATCTCTCTCTTCTCTCTGTCTCTCTCTCTGCTCTCTCTGCCTCTCTCTGTTTCTCTCTGTCTCTCTCTCTCTGTCTCTCTCCCCCCCACCCTGCCATTATGCTGACAGTTCAAGATATGAGTTCCCAGCCTGCTGTTCCTGCTGCACACATGTCTCTTGTTGCCATGTTTCCCCTTCAAGGTGGACTTCTGTTCCTCTGAACCACGAGCATGAATGAGCTCTTCCTTCTACAAGTTGCTTCTGTTCATGATCTTTTATTACAACAACAGAAAAGTAACTAAACATAAACCATTCTATGAAAAAAAATCTTCACAGTACTGTAAGAGGAAAACCATCCTCTTGGATAACCAATTTTTTAAATCTGTTTCCCAGTGTTTATTTTCTTATCATCATTTTTCTGTATGTGTATATGTTTGTGTTACTGTGTGTCGCAGTGTATACATTTCTACATGTATGTACATGTTTGTATGTCTATATGTATGCATGTGGAGGTCAGAAGTAGGCACCAAATATCTTCCTCAGTTACTCTCCACCTTACTTTTTGAGAGAGGTTCTCTCACTGAGGCTGGTGCTCATTCATTTGGCTATACCAGTTTCCCAGCCATCCACAGAGATCTCCTGTCACTGCCTCCCCAGCGCTGAGATTACAGGTATATACCACTTCCATATCTGACATGGTTTTTACTTCTATATATTTATATTTAAGATATGGAAAAAATATGACTCTTTTTATTACTGTTCCAAAATTGTCCTGCCTCCAAAACTTATCTTTGTCTGCTTTTAGTAATAACCTTCCACTTCATCACTATAATTTTCTATAAAGTAACATGAATAAATCAAAGCAAGTCACAAAGTATGTAAACATTAGAGACTGACTATTTCCAACCCACATGAAGTCTTGGAGATTCATCTGAAGATAGTTCATGTATCAATTATTGTTGTTGATTTAAAAAAACATGGAGTTTGTTCTTTGGCAATTTCATACACATATAATGTGGTTCTGATTAGCATACCTCTGTCTCACTCGTACCTCTTTGACTACCTCTCCTGCCTACAAGTCTCCATCCCACAGTCATGACTTTTGTCATTGTTGTTTTCTGTTGTTTATTTGGTTTTTGAGAGTCACTGAGAATCATCTGTATGACCATGAGTTTGAAACTATCTTCTGGAGCCTGATGGGCTTCTTGGTGGGACCCAACTGAAAACACTGTCTTCCCCTCCCCAAGAATTTGTAAGTAGCCAGTAGTTCATCAAGAAGGGTGTGGTCCCATAAGCTCCTCTCAGATCCATGGCTGACTGTTGACAGCTCAGGGCTTGTGCAGGCCCATTTCAGGCAACCACGGCTGATGTAAGGTCATGACAGCACTGGTTGTGCCCTTCCTAGAAAACAGCACTTCACTACCTTTCTTTCTATCTTCCTATCTTCCATTCTTCCCACCCCCCACCCCACCCCCTGCTTCTGTGATGTTCTTTGACCCTTAAGGGATGGTATGCTGGCAGTTTGTTATGTTAAGGATGGAAGAGTCAACTCTCACTCACTATCAGCACCTTAAGCAGTCATGTGTTTTTGTATTCATCATGGTTCATTGTGAAAACAAGCTTTTCTGGAAGAAAAAAAGCTGGGAATGGCATTTTTCCATGGGTGTAAACATAAATATTTAAGAGGCAGCTTGTTGCTAAGACACTTTAGTCAACCAACAGTATTCAACTTGCCTGTGAGGCCTAAGACTGCCTCATCAGTAGGGATTTGACCAGATTTACAGTACCAGGTATGAATTCTCTCTTATGGAGCAGTCCTCAAATACAGCCGTGAGAAGTTAGCCACCCCATAGTCATGTCACTACTGCGCCAATGGACACATCTTGCCTGGTAGGTTAGAATTATAGATCATGGGTAGGTTAGAATTATAATTCATGCCTGTCCTTTCCCAGTGGTTTGCATGGTACCTTTTGGCACTATGACTGCTGACCAGCTAGGAGGAAACTTAGGGCTCAGCTCCAGCTTGATTTTTCTAAATCTTGCAACCAAGGTATGCATTGTCTTCAGGAACAGGTTCTAATCCTCCAGCTCTGGTAGGGAAACAAAAAGAATAGCAGGCATTTCCACTGTTTCCAGGGCCATTAGAGACTCCCTGGCCAACAACTCACCAGAAGATGGTCTATACCTCGCACTGGGGTTTTTGTTTAGTACCCCTGGGCTTTCAGGTAAGGTTTCATCCTGTCATATAAGATGTCTCCTTCCAACTCTCTCTTTTTTAACTGACATTTTTAAATTGGTAAAGTAGTAAGATTCATCTACAATAAATGAAGAAAAATACACAAAACTAGACTGAGGCAATCCAGGCTCAGAAAGAGAAATGCTCTGTGTTCTCTCTCATAAGTGGCTCCTAGAGCCAAATCTTTTATTTGTGTGTTCAACCTGGAGCACCCGTAGAAGCAATCAAAATCAAAAAGGTCCATTGGGTAGGGATTCCCTGAAGGATGGTGGACAGCTTAACACAAGAGATATGAGGACAGAGAAGGAAGGTTTGAGAAGTAGAGGATTCAAGAAAGAATGGGTGCAGAGGGAGGAGGGAGGAAGGGAAGAGGGATGGTAGGAGGGAGGAAGAGGGAGGATTAAATAAAACTAAGGATCATGCCTGGCTTTTTTATGTGGGAGATGGGATCTGAACACAGATCCTCAAGCTTGCACTGTAAGCTCTTTATCAATTGAGCCATCTCCCTAGCTCCATACTATTGTTTTTTAATTATATGTTTCCTTTTTACTTCTTAAAGTGGATCCATGAAAACTTCTATTCAAAATCAATGGGTAGTTTCTTGTTCAGCTCAACTAAATCCCAAGAGTAATCAAATTCAACTCCCTAGATGAAAGTACATAGTTCAGAAACTTCTTTTAATGAATACTTATCAATCAGTCATTTGGTTACAGCAAACATATTGATCCTCATTATAAGTATAATAAAAACATTTATGTATTAATCATTCATTCCAAAGCTATACTTTGAGTAGCCATGACATACAAAGGTACTCACCATGAAGGATTTAATTAAAGGACGGAGAGAAGGCAGAGAAAGAAGAAAGCAATTATTGTTAAAAGGATGCTGAACTCTGACGTCACCATCAAGTTCATTATTATTTATTATTGTCCCTGAATTTTACTTACCTTCCTAAATATAATTTCATTTTCTTGCATATTGTCTTTTTAAAGAAGTCATGTATTATTCAGTCAGAGGTAATACTTAAGAGATATTTCCTTTGAGTGTCAGATTCTATGAAAGTCAACAACAAATTCACTGGAAATAAAACCAGACAACCTTAAAACTACACAGCATGGTTTATGAGACTCTCCAGCCTCGGTCTTTGACCTATTCTTTGGGAAATACATGATGCTATCCTAGGAGAAGAAAGACTACACATTTGGGGAAATAAAGTCACAGTGTTTGCTTGAAGTTAATGAAGTTAATGCATTTGCTATCAAATACTCAGCAGAGCGCAACTTGGCATTTGAGAACAGATTAAATTTGTTTGGAGGAAAAAATGCTAGCTTTCACAATAATAGCAGTGGCAGTTTTCACAGGATTTACCCATCCTGCTTAGGATGTAGAACTGTGATGCTTTAATACCACATTAATTAAATGTCTTGCTTGTATAATGATCTTCCTCTTTTCTATGTGTCTGATGCCTAATGAGGACTTCTACAGGAAAAGACAAAAGCTTTTGTATTCTAAGAATGGTTTGGTGACGCCTTAAATGCAAAAATGAATGTCAATGTTTCCTACTTGAAGGAATTTTAATTTCTCATTTACTGAAGATGAATTTTCAGCAAGTTTTATATCACATGTACTCACACAGGACTATTTTGAAATATAAAAATCCTGAAGAAAAACTGTAAGACTCCATATCCCGAGCTGTAGGTATGGAGCAGTACTTTCCCTTAGACATGAAATGTTTTCCTATACATTTTATGCTCATGATAAATCTTACTTGACTATAATAGCTGGCCTCTCAGTGGAGTTCACATATGGATTAACCATCTCCTTCTCCCTTAAAAATTATTCTAGAATGGATAATTGAGTTCTTAAATACAAATATCTGCCATTTATGAGTCAACAATTTTGCTCAACTATGTGAAAAGAAAGGCAATATTAAGTGTCAAAAAAGACTGAACCAGAAAATGGGTTCCCCAAAGGACTTAGATATCCCTCACTCTGAAGCTAACTGACTTTCATATTCACCAAGCCAGACTCTGAAGCCAACCCCACTTCCTGAGAAGCAGACAAAGGAGGAGTTGGATCAGAACACAAGTCCATCAGATACCAATCTGTGTCACTTCCATCCTGTCTGGGCCTGTCTGCCCTGACAGTTCTCCATTGAACCACTGTTCTCTTTATCCCTCTTCTACTGTCCTTTCCTCTTGTTGAGCACAGACACCAGACAAGGTGTTCCAGGTAGTATGTCAGCAGTAGAAAGCACAGAAAATGAAGTCACTTGTAACAGGTTGGGGGGGGGGGCACACACAAGACTCCTATGATTTCAGATAGCTTGCCTCCTATGGCAATTTCATCTAATTTTACCTCCCATAAAAGTAAAAATATTATTTTTTCTTAATGTGAAAAATTTTCAATACTCCATAATTGTAGTCATTTGGGCCTTCAATTACACTTAAATAGCATTTTAGTGCCTTGGATGTTATAATGAAAATGTTTGCGTATTCTTCATGTAATGTTTTTTTCTGTAAGTTCATTCCAAAGCTCGTATGATAGTCTTTGGTTGCTAGCTTCCTTAATTAATTTCTCATCTCATAGAATCACCAGAGTTTCCTAATAATTGGAAGTGAATAACTTAAATTATTTTTACCATAAAGCTATCTTTAATAACCCATAAGATCTGTCATTCTCTTCTATTCCATGTACTCTATTTAAGGAGAAAATAATGTAGTTATCTGGAGAATAGGTTTATAAAACCAAACCTTTCTAATCTTTCTGTTACAATTACGGAATGTTCTTCATGGCTTGGGTGCTGTATAAGTTTCCTGTCATTTAGATCTAGCACAACAAGAAGGGAAAACACTGGTCAGATTATTCGATGGCAAAGAAAGGACAAGAAACGGCTAGGTGTGAGGGAGGTTACTGTTGAGACATGAGCCAACACTGGACCTCTCAATTATAGACAATGTTTAGCAAAGAATAAATGTCCTTGTGGTGTGTGCTGCTTTCAAATAGGGAGCCTTCACCTGCAACCCAAAGCATTCCATTACAGTTTCTGAGAACTCTGATAACTGGTGGTAATCAGTCAAGGATGGTTAGAAAGCATACGGCCAGGACAGGAAAGAAAGATGCTTCTCCTGGTGCCCATCCTGGGCCTCTAAACTCACTCTTCTCTGATCAGTTTTCAGCAGCCTAGTTTATTACAATGAACATAAACCAGCATCTTCTTCTCTGAGCCACAGAGCAGCAAAAGGCATGGAGATAAACCTGTGACCTCATTTTCACCTTCTCTCAATGGCCATGAGCTAACCTACAAAGGAGAAAGACGGTTGCTTCTGGACCATAGGAAATGGGACTACCAGGAATGTCCTGGTTACAGGCTCCTGGGAGGTAGGGAGGTAGGATTTCTCTAGTGTGTCTACACTCTTTGCTAGTTCTCATGATATTAATTTCCCACCATAGGTGTCAAATTGCTCACAGGCATAGCCAGCTGTCCCATTCCTGAAGACACTAGTATTGACACACCATTAGAAGAAACTAGACACATTTCTTTGCTTCGAGTTTTAATTTAAAGAGTTGGAATTTTTGCTTTTACCTTTGCTTTTGTTTTGAGTAACTATGTATACAGGAAGTCATGGAAGGGTAAGGGGCAGTGGAAGGTTAAGGAGCAGTAATAATCAAAAGAATGCCATGCACATGAAATTTAAAATCAGTTCATCTCATCATGGAATTAAGAGTCCTCTGCCCATCTCATAGGTTGTACAGAAGACTCTTGGTGACTTCAGGCCTCTTTAGAAATATAAAGGACCATTTCCCTCAGAGTACAGTGAGGCTAATCCGACAAGGCAGCATCTGGGTTCCCACAGCGTGGTAATTGATGATGACAAGGTCAAAGATGGTAAGGCAGGGTGCCTGGGGATACTGGGAAGAAAGAGCAGCAAATAGAGTCTACTAACCCCAGAGACAGCCCAATTACTCCCATCTGTCCCCCCAACTCCCTCTCAATTTAAACTTTTTTTCTTTTTAACTATTATTGTTACATTCATACATACACACGATCTACAGTGTCCACTTAATGTTGCTCATATGTACATATGTTTAGTGGTGACCACTTCAGATTGGATAAACCAATCAAAGGTCTCATCCTTGGAAAAAAAATTGATTCTCCACTTCTAAAACATCACATTCAAATTTTTCATTAAAATTCTAAAATAAGTGGTAAATTAACTACAGCCCATTGAATTTATTTTGTCACTCGCCTTTAAATGGAACAGTTTTAAACCAGTTAGGATGCTTACTTTCTGGTACTTTGAGCATTAGTTTCATCATCTGTCTTCATGAATGAAAGTCACTCAACTTGAAGCCATAAAACCATGCATTTCATTCACACCTAACATGAGAGAAGAGCACACACAAAATACAACACAACACACACACACACACACACACACACACACACACATACACACGGGGATCTTCTCACCTTCCAATGACAGTATTAGTAGTAGGTTACATGATAATCATGAGACCAATCCCTGAGTCAGAATGACTGGGAGGCAATGGACAGAGCTGGAATATTTAGGAAATTAAGGCACAGATAGATAGAACAATGGTCAGGATGGATACTCTGCAGGTAGCCCACCATAGTTTTAAAATCATTTCTCTATTCACCTGTTGAACTTAATAAACCTTAAGGTACAGGACACTAAACAGTATGCTTAATATGAATTTTATTGCTTACAATTCTTCTCACTGATATATCACATTAAAACATAAAGTTGGGTGTGAGATATTTTTGCTTTTGAATAGTGTCTGTGTCCATGCACATGTATATGTATTGTGTACATGTGTATTGTGTATCTGTGCATGTTTATGTGTGTTCTAGAACACATAGAAAATGTACATGTGTGCATAAAGAGGACAAAGGATGACTTTGGACGTCTTAAGGTCTTTTTTTTTCTTTGTTAAGATTATACTATAATTTCATCATTTTCCCCTTCCCTTTTCTTCTTCTAAACACTCCCACATACCTCTCCTTGTTCTCTTTCAAACTCATGGACTCTGTGTTTCATCATTTGTTATGCGCACAGGTGTGTGTGTGTGTGTGTGTGTGTGTGTGTTCCTACATATAACCTGCTCATTCTGTATAATGTCATTTTTATATATGTTTTCAGAGATGACCATTTTGTATTACATAACCAATCTGTGTGATCTTCCCTGGGGAATACTATCCTGTTCACAGCATTCCTTAGTCCTACAGTTGTTTGCGTAATAGTGACGTCTCATGATCTTTCCTTCGTTCACTTTGGCATGTCTATTGTTGTTGTCCTTGTTCAGCTCACATTTAGGCAGTCATGTTGGTGGTAATTTATCTGTGTAGCTTCTAGCATTATTTGGATCTACTGTCTCACAGCAAAGTCCCAGATAGTCTGTTCCTTTTTAAAGATAGGGTCTGTCCTTTGCCTTGAGCTTCCTGACTCAGTTAGGCTTGCTGGTCAACCAGACCCAGGGATCAGTCTGTTTCTGCCTTCCCAGTGTAAGATTACAAGTGTGTTCCACCACACCTAGCATTTTTATGTGGGCTTGGGAGATTGAGCTCAGATTCTTATGTTAATGCAGCAAACACAATATGGACTGAGCTATCTCCCTAGCCCAGTGTTGAATCTTTTTTAACATTCCTAGAAATCAAAGTGGAAGATAAAGTTTCTACAAACAGGATGCAAGCCCCATATCAGCTGCTATTATATTTATATTCTTGGCAGAGATGATTTTCTTCTCAGTAGAGTGACATATATCAAGGGAAAGAATACTGCTTAGATATACACAAAAGTACCAACCCAACCAGCTGAAAGGGAAGATGCTGTCAGTTTAAAGGCTGAATAATAACAACCAATGGAAATGACTTTAGTTGGCTTGCCTCTACTGAACTGAACTACACCCATCTGTTCTGAGAGACATCCATGATGGTGAGATTAGAAAGAAATGATGAAACTGTGCTTCTTCTTGTATCTTTTATGCCTTTCCCTCACCATTTTGCCACATGACTAAGCACAGTTATCTTAACTGCCCTAGATCTCAACTCTCCATTTTTTCCTCATGACAGTAACTTTCATTATTAGGATGGATGAAAACCCAAACAATATTTATTTTACCTTATTGGAAAATATGAACATGTCCAGGGGAGAGAAACTGTGGACATAATAAATGAAAGAGAGGAGGACTAGCTCTTGGATCTCTGCTATTCTTTCCAGGACATCAGTACTCCCATGGGGTCACAATGTGGCAGAAACCAATACTAGCTATGCTCTAAAAATGTAAATTTAAAAGTAAACAAATATTTCGTGGGCACCTTATAAAACACTCACCTGGAATGTGTGTGTGTGTGTGTGTGTGTGTGTGTGTGTGTGTAACAGAGATAGATAGATAGATAGATAGATAGATAGATAGATAGATAGACAGACAGATAGATGATAGATAGATTTCAGAAGAATGCTTAAATAACAAAGCAAAGCAAAGATACAAAATCAGGGAAAGTGTGACCATGTTTTCAACACCAGCTGTGTTACCTCAGCGCTATGCTCTATATTTCTATTTACCCAAAACTTTATCCCAAAAGAACATGATGGTGACAACAATAAATTTCAGCATGACATAGAGCAAACTGAAAATGAACTGTTATAAACCATTGGTTTCTCTCCATCTAAACAGGAAGGGTACTGAAGAAATGTGCCTTCTCTATAGAATAAGACAGAAATGGGAAAAATGATCCTAATACTATATGGGCATGTATCTAAGGTCATGTAAATGTTACCCATTCAAACAATGCTGATAAATACTTCAGTTAAAATATGACTTTGTTTGTACAGAGATTTTTTTGCAAACATGAACCCCTCCGCAGCAACTTGTCAGTTTTTTTTTTTTAACTACAATTGTTAAACAGTTTGTTGAAAATGTTCACCTTTCAGTCAGTTAACCTGCATCAGGGACATTTTCCTAGTCATTTATCCAACCAATGTATTTATGATTCACCATTTTTCTGCAAAGAAAAAATATGCATCTTGATTAATGAGATAATCTGAGAAGCTATTGTGCGAACTTTTCTATATTTCATTCCTATTAATTTCAATAAGTCTCTACTAATTTCTGTATTACAGAGTTGACTGAGTGGGAACATCTAATCTGTCTTTACACAGCCCACTGTTACTACAGCTGTACTTCTGTAGTTTTTAATAGAATTTTGTAATCTTTTCATCAATTGTGCGATTATCAACAGTATGATTACTGTCATTTAAAATGTACAACTAACTTTAAGTAGCCAAACACTCATAAATTTTACAGCAGAGTAATCCCACATTATCTGAATTAATTGTTGCACAAGTCATAAGCAACAGAATATGGTGTTAAAGTTAATTTTCCAGAGTGGTGAACCAGAGAAGCCTCTGCCCCATGCTTGATGGAGAACCTCTGTGAGTTGACTGATGCCCCTTGATCTTGCCATCTCCCATGTACCAGCATCTGCAACCCACACACCGTGCACCAGAACGACAGCAGTCACAAAGGAGAACAGATAGAGCTATTTGCTAAGTTCAAGAAACAGCAGCTAATGATATAAATACATGATGCCACAAATAACATCAAGTTTAAAGTGCAAGTAACTGAAAGGTGTCATTATTTTCAATGACAAGAAAATTGAGATGGGGATCTGATGAGTGTCATTTGGAACTTGTTGCATGTGGGGCGATAGAAAGGCATCCCAGTTAAAAACCTGCAGGCAGTTGGACATGTAATACTGAAATCTAAGGAAGAGAGCTGGTACAAAAGTGTTAACATTCACTGTGAACAAAGACAATACCTGCTTGAAATGAAGACAAAGAATACCGAGAGGCAAAGACAGAGAAAATGAACACAAACGAGTAGATAGATATGAATGACAGCATTTAAATAATGCTTCATGTGAAAAGGAAGATGACAAAAGGAAATTTATAAAAAGGAAAGTGAGCAGATGATAGAGCCAACAAAATATACTCATTCATTATTAACTCATTCAACAAATGTCCTGGCTTCTTTGTTCTTCCTGTGATAAAAGCAACTCAAAGGAGAATGGACTTATTTTGGCTTATAGTACCTGAGTGGTTATGGTCCATCAAAGCAAGTAAAGCATGATGGCAGGAACATGAGACCAGCCTATGCCATTGCATCAACAACCCAGAAGCACAGAGAGAAATGGAAGTGGGACCAGGCTACAAACCTCAACACAGATTCCCAGTGACATACTTCTTATTGTAGACTTTATTCAGTGATGTGCTTCCTCTAGCAGATGGCAGTTAATGACATACTACCTCCAGCAGATTCCACCCAATAACACACTTCCCCCAGAAGACAACCTCCTAAAAGTCTGGGAGCGGCTGGGAACAGTGGAGGAAGGAAAAACTGTGGTTGGGGTGTATTGGATGAGAGAAGAATCTATTTTCAGTTTTAAAAAAAGAGGCCACTGGCAGCCTAGAAGAGGCCTTCTTCTCTTCAAGCTATTTTCATGCTAGCTCAACAGCAAGAGTAAACAGTCCAGTGTTAGATTTAGGATCAGGATGAACAAAGTTAACTCTACCCACCACCTACTCCTCTTTGATACTAACTCTTTATTGAGGGTGGAGCAGTGAAGAGCTTAGCTCACTAAGTCATTTTGGCAGCCTGCTCAGAGTCACTTCTTGACAAGTCTCATTAATAAGACATGCAGGAGTCTAAGAGGATGTCCCAACACCTTTGCTTCCAGAGAGCAGCACAGCTCCTTCCTGTTTGACACCTTGTTTTCTTTCCCTGTCTGAAAGCCACTGCAATGCTGAACATGGAGCAGTCATCTTGTCATGCCAGGCAACCACAGAAATAAGAGACACCAATTAGAAAAAGACACACCTGGAACAAAGAAGACAGCTGGATAGCATCCCAGAGTTACTGTGCTCCACCTGTGCTTCCTATCTGTGGGTTTTCTGTTACAAGACAAAGCACACACTTCCATCTGGGTAGTTAGTGTAGACTTGTACCTGTTACTTACAGACAAAAATAATCCCTCATTGGCACAAGGTTATGGTGAGATGGCAGGAGGGGTTGTTATTGTTGCGATCAAATAGTGATGATAGGGTAGAGGTATGGGCGGAAAACTATTTCAGGGTCTATTTGGAAACATTGACACTGACATCACTACACAAACATGGAATAATCAAGCTATACATAAAATATGTTTATGAAGGTATCTTACAAATATGAGTGTCATCCCTTGGAAGCTCTTTAGCTTTTAAACTACAGAAAACTGGTGAAACATCTAGCTGTCACATCTCAATATTTTCTTAGAAAAAGAGAGGCTTTCTCCATTATTCTACATCAGTCCATACCACCTTAGACAGCGATAAGAATATTCTTCTGAGAGCTGAGCTATGTGCTACAGGAGCTGACTGAACATTTAAATAGTGTTATTTATCATAAGTACCATGCAAAGAGTGTCTTGGAGTCTCTGCCTCCAAAAATGTATGTCAATTTGGCAAGAGACCAGTACCTTTTTAGTTACTAAGGCATAAATACATTTCTAACATTCTCCTTTTTCTAATTATACACATTGATCTGTCATGTCATTGCTGTTTTACAGGGTATGTAAAATTGACTCTGGCCAGCTTAGACAAGCATTGTAAACACAGAGAATCATTATCTTGGGAATTGTAGAACTCTGTCTACTAGAACATGCATTTCCATATGAGTTATGGCTAACTGGTGGAGCTTTGCAGCCCTCAAAGCTGAGGATTTGAGTTCTCTATCTTATGCTAATTGGGTTACCAGAAATAAGCTACCCAGTCTGCCTGAGCTTTGGTGTTGAATACCTGCATTTTGTGAGTATTAAATCAGAGCTTCTATAAACAAATAGACTGGGCATAAAGTCATGTCTACACCACTGTAGTAAGCGCTCAGCAAACAATATCTTCTTTCTCATTTGCCCTTTCTCTACACTTAACTCTATTTGAGGAATTTTCATTAAAGGAAGCAGAAGTAAAAGCTAGTAAAAATCTGCTTCTGCAGAGCACAATCTAATCTAATTAAGGGCAACATAAAAAGAGGTTCTACTTAAATTTTCAAACAAGGATTATAACCTTACAGAATCTAAGGGAAAGGTGGTAAAAAGCAATTGCTCCCATTTTTAAAGAGTAATGTGGGCCCTAAAATGAATGTTTTAAGGATTGTTTCCATTTGCAAAAGGCTAAAGCATTGCATAATCACAGTGCTGCACCAGAAGAGAACCTTGGGAAATTGTTCTCAGTACTGTAAGCACGGAGTACTTGCTATGTCAGGACCAGTATTGAGCAGAGAAGTGTGAGGGATAGAGCCACGGTTTGATGAATTGTGGTGTCTTACCTTCCTGTGATTCTTACATTCACAGAGATCATCTGCCCCCTCATCTTGAAACAACACAGACCAAACATCTTCTCAAGACCATAAGGCAGCCCCTCACTAAGCATGGACTTCTGATGCATTGTCTCTGTCTCACTTCTTTTAGAGCAGGCTGTTGGACAATAGATAGTAAGAGCAATACATATGTGAGTAGGACCCTAGTGATAAAGTGTTGTAATATTTATGGACATATAGACTCCCTATTTTTCCTGAAGGAACTATGATTGGGAACATTTCTTGGCCAGTTTTTAAAATGTCAGTTCATTTGTCTGTTGATACAAATGTGTTGCCTTGTTGATTTCCTCCTAGGAAAGTGGCAGAGGATAGAGAATCCTCATTATCGACCCTTGTAATTATTCAGACAACGTTTCATTTTATTTTATGTGAGCGTAGCCAAATTTGTATTACTCCTCTGTTGCCCTAATCATCATCATAAATCAGGAAACAAGAATTTCAATGTACAATTACCATTCAGAATAGACACAGGAAGGAAATTAAAGCTCTCTTTCTAAGTAGAAGAAAGGATGATTCAACTGAGCTTCCTAGGGGAATGTGTGCTGTGCTGAAGTGCACATTACTGAAACAGAGATAAGCGATCGTGTCATGTACAATTGCCAACACTTTCTAGTCTTTGACTTCAGGTCTTAATGCTTACAAGGAATAACATCTCCACATTTTTCAAAATGCTGCTATAGAAGAAAGCCACTTACACTCACTCACATTTGTACATCCTGCAAATGCAGCAGTTATTATTTAAAGAGAAAGACTAAGATGGAGAAAGAGAAGAAACATGAAGTCTTGGCTTCCACACCACTGGGCTCTGTGCACGTCTGTGTGCGCAGATGCATGTATGCATGAACTTATGGCTTCTTGAAGAAATACTGGTCCAAAAGCTTCAGAAGTAGAATATTTTAAAGAAATAGAAGTTTAAGTTAGGCATGGTAGTACATATCTGTAACCTCAGCACTCAGAGACTGAAGCACAGGAACCACAAGTTTGGGTATGTGTGTGTGTGTGTGTATATATATATATATATCTTGCCAGGGCTATATTACATATCAAGACCTTGTCTCAGAAAGCAAATTGAGGGAAGTGTAGAGGGGGAAAGGAGGAATGGAGAGGAGGGAGGAATGAAGGAAGAAAAAGGGGAAGAAAGAAAGGAAGGAAGGGAGGGAGGGAGGGAGGGAGGGAGGGAGGAAGGAAGGAAGGAAGGAAGGAAGGAAGGAAGGAAGGAAGGAAGGAAGGAAGGAAGAGGACCACAAAGAAACATAAGCTCAAGTCTAAATTTCTAAATTATTTTTCTCTCTTTGGTAGTTACTCCTTTTAATAACCAATACTGCAGCTGTTACTGACTTCTAGCAAGTTAACTGTGTGTTATGGGTCAACATATCTAAGTAGGGGAGCCAAGCACCTGTATGAGACACAAAAGAGAAGGTGGGACTGCTCCACAGTCTGCACTGTTCAATTGTGAAATCTTCTAAGCCCATACAGTTACACTGAACACCCTGGGGTAGACTTCCCTTAGTGAAAGACAACATATGTTTATGGTATCATTAGAAAATCTACTTCTTGTCATAGTATTTAAAGCAAGGAACTCAATTATTGACACACACAAAAAAAGCATTTTTAGTAAAAACAATCAGTTAATAATTGAGAACGCCAAGATACTACATTTGTTGGACTAAAATTCATTATGTTTTAAGGCAGTAAGAGCATTATAAGATTAGAATTTGTTGTAAAATGGAGTGAAAATTTCTGAGTAATTTTTATGCCAGGCTTTTGGAAATTTTATTATTGTTTCCTTCTATTCCAACTTTAGAGTTGAGCTGAATGCTGACAAAACAATATGCCATCAAACTCAAGTCCTGTGTCTTAGGCAATTAATATTTGGCAGTGGTGCTAAAATTGCACTTATCATTTTGAACTGTCTGCCTAGGAATGAACCAGCCCACAGACCACACATGACATCAGCTCATGATGAAATGGTGTTTGGACTTCCTGGGAAAAACACCACTTTCTCTGCTCCCCTGAATTGATCATGTTTCCTTACTTCCTTAATTCCTTAATTTTTTCTATCTAAATGATATTATAGCAGCAAATGTCATTTCCTGGCAACTATCTGAATTCTAACCTATCTTGTAAGCAGTTGTTTTTACTGAGGTCTATAAGAATGGCCTGGGTGCTTAGAGATTTGTTCAAAATTTAATTCACTTAAACATAAAAAAAAGCATTTTTTAAGAGAGAGAGAGTTTCTGCCATAAATAGAAAATTTATCAGGAAAAAAAATACTCCACCAACTCTGTCCAACCCAAAGCACTGAATAATTGTGGGCAAAAAGTAGAAAAAGTGGAACATGCATTTAATCCCAGCACTTGGTAGGCAGAGCCAGGCAGATCTCTGTGCATTGAAGACCAGCCTGGTCTATAGAGTGAGATCCAGGACAGGCACCAAAACTACACAGAGAAACCCTGTCTCGAAAAACCAAAAAAAAAAAAAAAAAAAGCATAAAGAGTTTCCCAACCACTGCTAGAATTTTCTTTCCCAATCTTTCCCTAGAAAGAAGCCTGTGCACAAGGAAGAAAGGTAACAGTGAATGAAAGAGATGTGTACAAAGCAATGAAATCCCATTGATTTTAGTGTGAGAATCATACATCTTTCTACACATTTTATTTCACCAATGACCTAAATTTTGTAGTTTTCTCAACACTGAAAATAATGTAATAGAGTGACCTAAATTCAAAGCTGAATCCTCCCCCCTCAAATTTCTCAACCCGGAAGGTGAGTATGGGGACACATGTCTGAGATTCCAGCACCTGAGATGGGGATGTTTAATGTCATCCTTGTTACATAGTGAGTTCAAGGCCAGATGGGGCTACATGCAACTTGATCCCAAAGTGAATAAATAAAATAAAATGGATAATAGTATCTATGTTAGAACACTTTAAATGCTTATAAAATGTCCAATATTATAATGATGTAGCACATTACATATTAAAATATCATCCAGCTCTCTGCAAGCCCACTCATGCCTCGTGTTCTTGCGTGTGCCATAATGTGTGAAGTCACTGCACATCTCCACTCCTCTAATACTCAAAAATGGTACTGTTTCTCTCATGTTTTCATCAGTGCTTTGACTTTCCAAGCTACTTTCTATGTAACGGGCTTTCTCTGTTGTTATCATGGGTGTTTTCCTTTTGCTGTTTTTGTTGTTGCTGCTGTTTTGGGGGTTGTTTTGTTTTGTTTTTTGAAATAGGGTTTCTCTGTGTAACAGTCCTGGCTGCTCTAGAACTCACTCTGTAGATCAAGCTGGCCTCAAATTCACTGAGATCCACCTGCCTCTGCCCCACAAGTGCTGGGATTAAAGGCATGTGCCACCACTGCCTGGCTAGAAACACAGCTCAGTGATTAAAAGCACCGGCTGCTCTTGCAGAGGACCCAGGCTCAGTTCCCAGCAGCAATATGGCAGCTCACAACCATCTATAACTCCAGTCACAGGGAATCTGACAGTTCTGGCCTCCATGGGCACTGCACACATGTGATGCACAGATATACACATAGCAAGATATTCATACACATACAAATTTTCCTTTTATTTAAAATGATATTTAAGTGTTTATAAAATTTAGATAAGTCATACTTTATATATAGTTTATAATTGTAGCAAAATATATTTGTAAGTTTCCATGATCACATGGTGCCAACAACTTTCATGCTGATCACAGAACCACATAGCACTGTGCTGAATGGACAAACACTTGGGAAATCCTCCACTGATACAGGAAAAAAAATCTGATTACTCTTCAAATCTGGACACTGAGATTTGAAGAAGACTTTCTCTTTCCAAATATTCATCACAACTAGTCATATTCAGAAACCTAAAAATCACACTTATTTCTCCTTTAAGGTTTGAACTATTAATTTTACATTTCAAAGGAATGTAGCTTAGAAGCATGAGGCTTTGATCATTTCATCAAGCAAAAACTGTAAAATTGAATTCATGGAGACAGACTAAAAAAAAATATCTTCAGCTGACAAAAAAAAATCCAATTTTAAATCCTTGGTCACCCTTCATTCACTGTTTACACAGTTCCACAGAAGCCTATTTGCTCATTAGAGGGAGACTCTCCATAAATGGTGGGTTTCAATATGGTTTTTCTGTGTTACATAAAATTTCAGAATATTAAAAGCCATGACAAATTAAGGGCATTTCACAAAATTATTTAATAATTTACAAGGGATATATCCTTGACAATGACTGTGTTTTCAAAATATCTGCATCTAGAGAACACTTCATGTACTCATTTCGATATTAAAGTCTTTTCGCCAAAGCTAGTACTGTAAATAAAGTCATTTTTTTAAAGAAGAAATTTAGTCGAATATGGAATTGGTTTTAAAATCACTGCACTGCTAATCATTTGCTTGACTAAATTGATAGCTTGTCAAGTCTTGTATTTGGCTATTAACAGCTGCCACCTCTTCTACAGCATTACTGGGGCATATTCTTGTGAGGATTAAATAAGGTGAGACTCATTTGCATGCCTGGCTCAGCACATGGCAGTTCATCAGCACCCAATCCATGGCAGCTGCTAATATCTTAACAGCAGTCATGTTACAACTGAGGAGTAAAGAGAGTGACTTGAAAAGAACCCACCATCAGAGATATCCCTTGTTTTTTGTTTTGTTTTGTTTTTTATTGCTTCTCTGTATTCACCATTAATGATGATAAGCAGCAACTGATACTTTAGCATATCAGTAAGGAAATGGAGCTGCTTGGAACTTAACCTTCTCCCTTCCCTCCACTCTTGCTTTTATTGTTTCCACTCAAAGTCATCCTTTCCATACACAGAGGAGACTGCATCCATCTTATGGAACCCTTCTAAAGACTTAACTTCACACAGAGCATAAAATCCAGCCTCCGTCTTGGTTCTACAAGGACTCCCATAAACTACTCCCTCACTTCATCCCTGACCACCTCTCTTCTTTAGCCATCCTGGCAGTTTTTATGTTTCTAATCTTGACCATAGTTTTCCCACTCAGAGACTTTGAAACTGCTTTTACCATTGCCTACCAAGCTCACTGCTCATGTCTATATAGTTGGGTGCTCCTTTCATATAGATTTTACTCAAAAGCTATACTTACTCTTCCTGGTAACTCTGTGGTTCCCTACCAAGAAAAACACTTCTTCTTCTCATCCCAGGATGACCCTCACCATTCTCTCCCATTCACTCTATCTTATTTTCCATATTTCTTCTTATGCTTTCTTTTACTTGCTTATTTGCTTATGTAATTGATTTATGGAGAAATCTTTGTTTTGTGGGACATAAACATTAAACCACTGTCCTTGGTACTACATAGGCAATCCTTTCTTGCGAGAAAATATGTCTCTTTTAGAATATTTGCTAAATCCCATAGCTTTAGTCTTCATAAAAGCAGCTGCAATTTGGCATCTAAGGCTTGACCCTACTCATTGTCAAAACATCTGTCTCATGGTTGATTCAAAGCTGTTCTGTAGCCCTTTCCCAAGCACAGCTAACCCATGTTCTATGACAGTTCCCATTTGTTATCTCTTTAAATGTCTTCAGTCTTTTCCCTGTAGACACTTGACCTCCTGGGAAGGTCAACTCACCCACCACACCCCAGAGAAGAGCAACATCAAGGAAGAGATTCTTTCTGCTTTTTTATTTTATTTTACTAATAAGATACAGTTTTTCCAATTCTCGCCAAAGTGTGTAATTTTTTGCACTAGTATGTGTTAGTTTAGAGATCCAAAACTATCTTGTTTTCAGTCATTAATTTGCTCCTTCATCTGAACAAACACACACTGAGTTACAACAGGTACATTTGCAAACATTTCCTGGAGTCTCCAATATCTTCAATATTTACTCCTTTTATTTATCTTGCAAGCTCTGTACAATTCTTTGGCAGTCGATATCCTATCCAAAGATAGACCACAAGAGAGTTGGCCAAAAGCAACCTCTATTATCTGTATTTAGCAAAATCTTTATCAATCTTCAGAATAGAGAAGCTAGGCCTGTTCTCCATAGAAATGGCTTGAGATGCTTTAATTAACAATTAAAATCATATCAACTCTAGGTGACTCTAAGAGATAGAGATCCTCCTTGTCAGATAACATATCATCTTAATAGAATTTATTTTTAAGAGAAGATTTAGGTTCAAAGAAAATTGAGTGGAAAGTACAGAGAGTTCTTACAGAGCCCTGCCCATCCCCTCTTACACCTACAAGCTCCCCCACCATCACCTCTAAGGAGACTCTTACTATGTGCCTGACAACAAAAAGTTTCCAGCTTTTCTTTTTGTGTGACAAAGGTCATATCATACCTTTATTTTTATTATTCAGATTTTTTTAGGGTTTTTAATATTTGTTAGGAGACAAAAAGTCACTTTTTAATCATATAAACTAAAATCCCTTTAAGTAACTAAAGTAACCCCTTTTTATTTAAAAAAATATTTTCTTTCCTTTTACATACCAACCCCTATTCTGCCTTCCTCCACCTCTCCTGCTACCCCCATGTACCCCTATTTCCCCACCATCCCTCCTCATAGAGGGTAAGGCCTCCCTTGGGTTGTCAACACAGGCTGGCATACCAAGTTGAAGCTGGACCTAGCCCCTCCTCCTTGCATCAAGGCTGAGTAAGGCATCGCACCATAGGGAATGGGCTCTAAAAAGCCAGTCCATGTACCTGGAATAAGTCAGAGACAGCTAGATGAACGAAAACGAAAAGCTGGGAGCCGGTTGTGGTGTCTTCCAGCTTTTCATTCTTGTTTGTATAGCTGGCTCTGATCAGGCAATTTGTGGAGGTGAAGAGTGGATTTACAGAAGCCAGCACCCTGTCTCTTACCCATTCACAAGAACAATCATGATTCTTATGTCTTTCCCAAGAAGGAACATTTCAAAGCTTGTCCAAGCTCCTGTACACTACCTTCTTTCCAAATGGCTGCAACTGGGGCCAGGCTGAAAACAGAGGATCTCTTGCACACTTCTGAAAACTAAAATGCATCTGAATGTGGTGAAATCCCCACTTGTTCTTCATGGCCACACCATTGTACCACATGCTCTTGCCCTAGGCTCTGGTCTGCAGTCTCCAAGACATAATTTAATATATAATTTCCCTATGTTTAAAGAGCCCAAGTCAGATAGCAACTTACTGTTCTATTGGAGAGGATCAGAGGATGGGAAAGTGCAGCAAATCTTTGTGTTCTTTTGTTTCTCTCTCTATTTATTTACTTTCTTTTATTATAGACTTTTTCTTTCATAGAATATATCCTGACTGTAGTTCCCTTCCTTCTACTTCCTCTCCCATCTGAATTGACTCACTTTCTGTTTTTCATTAGAAAACAGATTTCTAAGAGTAATAAAATTATATTATAGTATATTTATTATATTATATTACAGCATATGATAAAACAAAAACACATCAGAATAGAGCAAAACAAACAGAAGGAAGAGCCCCCCAAAGTCACAAGAATTGGATATAGACTAAGAGACACACTTGTTTGCACACTCAGGAATCCCATAAAACACAAAACTGGAAGCCATAATATATACACAAAGAACAAGAACCCACAGGGGAAAAATTTAAAGTAAAAAACAAAAAAGATTTTTAAAAAAGAAAGAAAAAGCCTTGGCATGACATTGTAAGACAAGGAACCTCCAAATATGCGGTTCAGTTTGTCTTCTACTGGCTGTCTTTGTGGGCACACAGCCTGCCTTTAAGAATAATTCGTTTCTTCAGTGAGACTCCCTTGAAGGAAACTAAATTTTTATTTGCAGAGGGTTATCAATTGGAGGTAGCTTCTAAGTTAGGGATAGGGGAATGTGTCTACTTCTCCTTTCAGCTCTAGGACCCTATCTAGTGCCAATCCATGCAGGCCCTGTGAATGCTGCCTCAGTCTCTATTAGTTAATATGTGTGCCAGTCTTGCTGTTTAGAACACCTTATTTCTTACCGTCCTCCATCCCCTTTGACACATACACTCTTTCTGCCTCCTCTTCTGCAGGGGTACATGAGCCCTACATGAATGGATTTGATAGAGGCATTCCTTTAATGATTGAGTGTTTCAGCATCTCTCATTCTCTGCCTATTGTCTGTGGATCCTGCATATTGTTTGTCTGTGGATCTCTCTTTTGGTTCCCATCTGCTGTAGGAAGAAGCTTCTCTGATGGCAGAGCAAGGCACTGATCTATGGGTATAAATGAATGTCACTAGGAATACAGGAAATCCTTTTTATTATTTTTTTTCATTTTACATACCAACCACAGTTCCCCTTCCATCCTTTCTTCCTACTCCCCCCAACCTCCTCCCCACCCCACCCTTCATCTTACTGCTAGCCTCTAAGACTACACTTAAGAGTTTCTCCCATTCTGTTCCTTCTTCAACATCAAGATAGTCCTAACAACTGTGCCAGGGAATGCTATAACACTCCACCATTCTACAGTACCCCAAAATTGATCGTTAGAACTCTATTTTCTTGGCTTCAAGCAGAAGAAATGGCTACACCCATTTCATTCATGAGGAGGGATAGAAATAGTCAAGTGCTAAGTATATTCCCTCAAAAGCTCCTGCCTCTTATCATCACTAGTAAGGATATGTTTAGTGGTGGTATGACAATTTCTTAACCAGTGTTTCCAAGGAAGTGCTGAAAGAGAGATATTCCAGGGGCCAGTAGCACTCTAAGTTAAAAAGAGATGAACTTAAGTCCTGTGTTGTTCTTCCTTGAGCTAAATCCCCAGTTCCCAGATGCAAAGAGAAATAGCATCTCCATGTATTGGATTGCACTCTCTGATCATGCCCCTTGCATAATCCCCATCATAATCTTCTATCCTTAGCACTTAAAACAGTGCTGTACACAAAAAAGGTGGTCACTAAAAGACTGCTAAGTGAACACTGTTTGCATTGTCTCTAAAGTATAGATTCAAGTACATCATACTATGCTGAATGGCCCTAGTGGTACAAAAATCAAAAGAAGCATAGAATTTTGTAGCTAAAATATGCATCCACTCTAGGCAGTTTCTGTCCAATACAGCAGATTAATGATTTCTTTTCTTAATGATATCCCTTTGAAACGTCTTCCAGAAAAGATGAAGTTCTCAACTCTTCTCCAGGCTTCTCATGTCACGTCGTTTCTAAATCCACTAACTACCTTTGCTGACCCCATAGAAGAGCAGTTCTCATTCTGTGAGTTATAACTCCTTTAGAGTGAAATGGCCCTTCATAGGGATGGTCTAAGACCATTGGGAAATCTAGATATTTACATTACAATTCTCAACAGTAGCAAAACTACAGATATGAGGTAGCAACAAAATAATTTTATGATTGAGGTCACCACAACATGAGGAACTGTGTTAAAGGGTTGCAGCATTAAGAAGGTTGAG
The DNA here is from genome assembly GCF_004664715.2 of Peromyscus leucopus. Lineage (NCBI taxonomy): Eukaryota > Metazoa > Chordata > Mammalia > Rodentia > Cricetidae > Peromyscus > Peromyscus leucopus. Next base: position 319,567 of record NC_051065.1, on the reverse strand, counting down.
AACCACTGCTCTAGGAGCATTAATACGACTTTAAGATGCTGTCTACCAATTAAGAGCAGCCAAGTTATCACCTCCTGAGAGCTGGATCAGTCTTTTTGTTTCTACAGTTTATACTGGCATAACATTACAGGAATTTGCTGTGTGAGGTGAATTTTATTAACAGAGAGGCCACATGGTGGCTCAGCTACACACTGGCATGTCTGTGTGGTCAACTCATAGCCCAGGTTATCTTCTGTCTTTCAGTCAGACGTCTAACTCCTACATATTGATTCCAGGGATTTTTTTTTCAAGTATAAATGTTAAATTGTAAGCTTTTCCCTTATTTTTCTCATTATTCTAGTATTTAGAGACTATGAAAATTTTATATTGTATTTTGATATCTAATTTGTCATTATCTACAAATTTGACTAACATTTTTATATGCTTACTTGAGGCATTATTTAATACATTTTCTATGTTATGCAGAGAATAGAACCAAGGCAGGACTCTGGAATCTTACAAAAGATCATCATGTATGGATTGGTGAGTTTTAGATAGGGCTGCTCATTCAAGGGCAAATCTACCTAGTCTACGCATGCAGGCTGTATTTGCATATTCATTAGTTCTCTCCCCCCTTTAAAAGCTACTGAGTTACAGTGTTTGACAAAAAGTTTGATGAAATAAAATGGTAGGTTAATCAACAACAGTTACATGGCCTCTTTCAATAAAATCATCTAAATCTTAAAAGCATGCCTCAGTTAGTATGATATATGTATATTTAGCTTACTTTCTTCATAAAAAATTATTAACTGTTTGGAAATAACCAAATACTATCCTGTCATACTATTTTGAACTTCATCAATCATTGCTGCCTTGTTAGATATTTGCCCATATACAGATTTCTATTAAGTTCCATAAATGTACCTGTCCTCAGTACCTTGTCAATCCCAAGGCCTCATCTTCACATTCTTTTGGTAACTAGGAACTAGCATATCTCATGCTTTAGCTAAATCTCCTATTAGCTTATCATCCATATTATACACTTTTTACTTTATTTATAGTATTTTTTTACTTTTTCTTTATTTATAGTATTTATGTTGTTATTATAGACAGTTTCCAGCTTCATAATTATATTTTCTTGTGAACACGATAAAATAGAAAAACATTTAAGGTTAAAATTGTTCTTCATTTTCTCAATAATCTATCCAACTGCACCATCATCTCTAAGCAGTAAGCATATTATTTCATGATTCCATTTGTTCTGTATAGATTTAAAACATATTTTATGGTTTAAGACTTTTCAGAACTGTAGTTTCTCTGTGTGAGCCTCATCAACAGAACCATGCCTATCCCAGGGACATGAACCTTCCAGACATGCTCAACTGTCTCCCACTTTCTACGTTGACATTTCTTCTCTTTACATGACCAGTTTCTCAGAACTTCTTTCCTGAAACCTCTCACATTCAGCTCACTTTTATTGGTGGTTTAATGACCAATAAAAGCATTTTAGAGGTCTGTGCCTTCAAGGACATATTCTCCGAGACACCCACGCCATACAGTCTCCCACCAGAGAGGATTGCTCCTACCATCTTCCTAGCACTGCGACTAAAGGGAAATTGAAGCCCTGTACTTTATAAAGGTTCGTTTACAGCCTCAATTTGGGGTACTTAAAAAAATCAATAGCGTGTTTGGCCATCCCATCACCAGAGTAAGTCAGTCCCGGCTGTCTCTCTGCCATTGCCAGCAGTCTTTTGTGGGGGTATCTTTGTGGATTTCTGTGGGCCTCTTTAGCACTTTGTTTCTTCCTTTTCTCATGTGGTCTTCATTTACCATGGTCTCCTATTCCTTGTTCTCCCTCTCTGTTCTTGATCCAGGTGGGATCTCCTGCTCTCTTTCCCTCAACCCTTGCCGTTCATTGCTCCCACTCATGTCCAGGCTATTCATGTAGATCTCAACCATTTCTCCGTCATTGGGTGATCCCCGTGTCTTTCTTGGGGTCCTGTTTTACAGGTAGCCTCACTGGTGATGTGAGTAGCAGTCCAGTCATCCTTGTTCCACATCTAGTATCCTCCTATGAGTGAGTACATACCATAATAGTTGGGCCAGAAACCCCATCCAAGGACTGAGGAATCTGGATGCAGACATCCACAGCTAGGCCCCCCTGGTGGAGCACTGGGAGTCTAATTAGTGAGAAAGAGGAGGGTTTATATGAGCGAGAATTGTTGAAACCAAGGTTGAATAAAGCACAGGGACAAATAGCCAAACGAATGGAAACACATGAACTATGAACCAAAGGCTGAGGGGCCCCCAACTGGATCAGGCCCTCTGAATAGGTGAGACAGTTGATTGGCTTGATCTGTTTGGGAGGCATCTAGGCAGTGGTACCAGGTCCTGGGCTAGCTGCATGAGATAGCTGTTTGAAACCTGGGACTTATACAGGGACGCTTGGCTCAATCTGGGAGGAGGGGACTGGACCTGCCTGGACTGAGTCTATCAGGTCGATCTCAATCCTCAAGGCTGGCCTTGATCTGGAGGTGGTGGGAATGGGGGATGGGCTGGGGGGAAGGGGAGGGGGGCAGGAAGGGGGAGAACAAGGGAATCTGTGGTTGTTATGTAGAACTGAATAGTATTGTAAAATAAAATAAAAAAATAAAAAATAAAATAAAATAAATAAATAAAAGCTACACAAAAGCAAAAAAAAATCAATAGCAATATTAGTTCCCACTGCAGACAAATAGCCCAAATCTTTAACTATGTATGAACATAGGAAATTTAAGAAAATATAAAATGGACATTTAGCCTTCAAATTATGCATTCCTTCTCAGAACTCCACTTTTCCTGAACTGGATACCCTCCAGATCTGGATATGAAAGGGGATAGTAAAAGAGCTTGTGGCTTTTTTTTCCCCATAATGTAAGGAAGATAAGAGTTTTCTATTTTTAAATTTTTATTTTCCTTTAGGTTATTGTTATTTCTGCTAACGGTTGCATTGGGAAAGATCTTTGATGGTTAGAAGAACTTTTATTTAAAATTTCTCTCCAAGGCCATTCTATATACCCTTAGTAAGTAGGTCTCTGGAAATTACCTGGAGGCCTTTCTTTTCTCTCCAGGTTTATTTTTATTTTATTTTGGCAATATAGTATCTTGCTTTAATTATATTTTTGATCCTAGTGAGTTAGGAATCTTTTCACTCTCAAAGTGTCTGTCTTAATTGTTGTACTTTCATGAGTTGGATGTTGACTTCCAACTAAATATAGAGATATTTGTTTTTATGTAGTAATCCTCTTTGTGGTGTATGTGCCATAATTTTTGTTGTCTGTTCTACTGTTTATCTTTTGTCTTAATTAAAAAAATTCCCCATTCAAAATTATAAAAAAATATTCTTCTATCTCATCCACTAGTTCTTTAATTTTGTGGAACTGAATAGCATAGGCCTTGATTAGAACAGAAGGCAGTGTATGTCCATCCTAGCTGTGCCATTCACTTAAGCTTTATAGAAACTTTATACAGGAAAACCTTATAAAATTGATGAAGAAACTGAAGATTCCAAAGGCTAGGAATTTCTCTCAAGTTTGCAAAAGTCATAAGGATTAGAACTAAGATTCAAGTATGGGAACACTTAGGTATCCCCTAAGCCCATGCACAAAACCATAGCATTATATGACTACAGAAATTCCTACCTATATTTCACTTAAAAAAAAAAAAAAAAAAAAAACCTCTAGATACCATGGAAGCAATTTTCCTTAGCACTAAACTACAGCCCCTTAGTTTTAGGAGGTTAAAAAATGGTGACCCACAGAATAATCTACCTTAATATAAATTCTGGACACATACATTAAAAGTAATAGAGTCCATTAATAAATGAAAGCTAAAATCACATGTGTAAACACATTGCTTTTAATTCATTCAATTATTTTCCCATAAGCACTAACAATGCATCACAAATTACACTGTCTGGAAAAAATACCACAAAACCGAAAGCTCAGAAGATTCATTGCCATGTTCTAATGGGATTGTTTTCTGCGAAAATGAAAATTCTGAATCTACGAGATGGAATGTCACTAATTCACTGTTTCCTCATCTCGTTAACCAAGTTGGAAATGGGCACAGAAGGAAAACTACACAGAGACACCACTGCATAATTAGTTTCTGCATCTCTCCATTAGCTACGTATCAATGTATTTCCTTCCTATGCACTTTAATTCAGGAGTTTCAAATCGATAAGTTCAGTGGACAAATTCAGTCTATATAAAAATGTCAGTTGTCCTGAACAAGTGTGTTTGATGGCAATACTTTCCCTGTTGTATCATAGCTAGCCTGGTGTGCTTTATTTATATAATATGGACCAATCCCTACAGGCATTTTTATTCACAACCCTTAGGTAGATCATAAGATTACTGAGATAGTAAGGCAGAAGCCAATATTAGAAGGTCTTATAACCCAAATCTCAAAAATACAGTTCCCCAAACACAGGCTTAAGAAGGCAAGAAGTTCCCCCACTGTATGACCGATGGTGTTTCTGCAATCCCAGCTCTGGTTCTCTCAGAAAAGTCTGCTTTCTTCCACAGACCCAGCTCTAAGTAACAAGGTTTATGGTCATTCCTACTGTTGGCACACGCTCAGACCCAGAGGCTATAGTCAAAATACAAAATTGGTTACAGAGTCCACGTCACAGACAGAAGCATACACCCGACCTTTAACAAAACCAGTGTTTGTATTGGTACAAGCTCCTGGGGATAAAAGCAAAATTGTACTCACTCCATCCCTCAAATAACCTTGAACACTGATAACAGAGTTGATCATGAAGACAAAAATGAGGTGGCTTTTTTTTAGGAAAAGAAAATAACTAAAAATCCTGTTTGCCTTCCTAAAAATAGTATCACTATAGGAAAGCCCATAAAACTCTGAACTTTCATTCAAGTGATTTTAAAAGTTACTGGTTGGCATGGAAAAAAAATATATCTACAGGACCTTAAAAAGAGGTATTACTAAAAACTAGGGAAGTAGTTGGAGTCATAAACCAAGTCAGCTCAATTCAGAGCAGTTATCAATGAATAGCCAGACAGACTATCAAACTTCAAAGGCAGACTTCAAATGGATCTTTTAAAATGATAGGAATAGTATCAGTGCTAGGAATATTTGGAAATACTTGTAGAAAATGACTGATGTCCTGTTAAAAATAATCATCTTCCCACCATATAGCAGAAAGTCAAAACCCAGGTGACATTCCTGTACTCAGCCCATATCCCCAGGAAAGTTCTGCAGAACTATTTTAAAGGCAAAGGACTATAATGATATTTGCATTGTTAAGGCTATGTCTATGAGATGCCAGCACACACTTGATTAGGCTGATTCACTCAAGCAACCAGTCAATTTAGTGAAACATTTACTCAAGCCCGTGTTGTTTGCCTAAATTAAAGTGATTGACTGGTTTGCTTGATAGGTTAGACATTTGGTTGGCTCCTGACTGCTCTCTCACTGACTGCCCTTAGTACAATAGTACACAATACCACCACACCGTCCCCCACAGCATTCACTGCCCATTTCTTCACAGTATAAGACACACTGCTTGTTTCTTTTTTTAATTTATTTATTAAATTTAATTTTACATATCAGCCATGGATTCCCTTGTTCTCACCCCTTCCCCCTCCCTTCCCCCCAGCCCATCCCCCATTTCCATCTCCTCCAAGGCAAAGACTCCCCTGAGGATTGAGTTCAACCTGGTAGATTCAGTCCAGGCAGATCCAGTCCCCTCCTCCCAGGCTGAGCTAAGCGTCCCTGTATAAGCCCCAGGTTCCAAACAGCCAGTTCATGCACTGAGGACAGGACCCGGTTCCACTGTCTGGATGCCTCCCAAACAGAACAAGCTAATCAACTGTCTTGTTTATCCAGAGGGCCTGATCCAGTTGGGGGCTCCTCAGCTATTGGTTCATAGTTCATGTGTTTCCTTTCATTTGGATATTTGTCCCTGTGCTTTTTCCAACCTTGGTCTCAACAATTCTTGCTCATATAAACCCTCCTCTTTCTCGCCAATTGGACTCCTGGAGCTCTACCTGGGGCCTGGCTGTGGATCTCTGCATCCAGTTCCCTCAGTCATTGGGTGGGGTTTCTAGCATGACAATTAGGATGTTTGGCCATCCTATCGTCAGAGTAAGTCAGTTCCGGTTGTCTCTCGACCATTGCCAGTAGTCTATTGTGGGGGTATCTTTGTGGATTTCTGTGGAACTCTCTAGCATTTTGCTTCTTCCTATTCTCATGTGGTCTTCATTTATCATGGTCTTTTATTCCTTGTTCTCCCTCTCTGTTCTTGATCCAGCTGGGATCTCCCGCTCCCCTAAGCTCTCTTTCCCTCGACCCTTGCCCTTCCTTACTCCCACTCATGTCCATGTTGTTCATGTAGATCTCATCCATTTCTCTGTCATTGGATGATCCCTGTGTCTTTCTTGGGGTTCTGTTTTCTAGGCAGCCTCCCTGGAGTTGTGAATAGCAGTCTAGTCATCTTTGTTTTACATCTAGTATCTTCCTATGAGTGAGTACATAACAAGTTTGTCTTTCTGAGTCAGTGGTGGCACACTGTTTGTTTCTAAGCCCTTCTGCCTTGCTGAACTCTGAACAAGGGCAAGACCAGGCTCATAGCCACCTCCTGCTTCAGCACCTTGGTCAGCACCTGACTCTTTAGAACCCAGTCCTGCAGGAATTTTGACTGTTTACAAACTGTGCTATGATAGGAACTGATCATGGTTCTTAATCCCTATACATTGCTACATCATATCCTATAAACAAAGGTTGGCTGGGCTCTTCCATGAGCGTGCAGCACAGTTTCCCATCTCTGTACTGTTATCCCTCTCTACTCGCCCTAACGTCTTCCAATTTCATGTGTCATACTTTCAACAAAGTATTACTTCATAGAATGGCAGATATTTATTCTGAGTTATTCTATCACTTGCCTCTGGTGCTTGAGCAATCAGTTACAAAGAACTAGTTTGCTCTGTGTTTATCAGTACATATTTATCAACCACAAGGATTATTAAACTCCTCAAACTTTGGATGAGCAGATCTGTTAAATTATGCTAGTTTGATCTTTGTAATGCATTAAATAGTAAATCACTAATCAGTTGTCCCTTGTTTTATGCTTTATTTAAAGCTGATGTGAGGAAAGCTGTAATGCCCACACCTGACATATGTATTAACAAACAGATACACATAGAAGTTAAGGAGCTAGCATATGACACAATAGTAAAATTCTCTTATATCTCTTCCTAAGGGAAGTGGAGTATCTGTTTTTCTGTTAAGAAACATATTCTTTTTTATTATTAAGAAATTTTCTGTTCATTTTAAATACCAAGAAACATATTCTAATGATTTTTTTATAAGATTTCTACCCTTTTTTCCAGCATCATCATTAAGGCACAAGAGTCAACATAAAATCCACAATTTTAATGCAAACTTGATGCTCTCCCATCTGTATGAACTACATGGGAGAAATATCTATTTTACAGCCTACCTGGATTACAGCTACATTACCATGGGTTCAAAATGCTGCCTATCTTGCAAACAAGAACAGCAGACTGCTGGACAATTGGATCCCCACAGTACTGGCACTGATAGAAATGCTTGTGAAATTGATATTTTCCGTCACCATTTATTTTTTTATTCAACCTGTAGAGCTAACTCTGTGGGATTTGAACATGGTTTTTGAACACAGGATTTGAATCATGGTTAAGAAACTGTAAGGATACCAAGAATCTTTCATTAAGATTCTTGAAACAGAATCCTGGCTTGGTCCTTGTACCAAGGACAAAACTTATTCAAAGCAAATGCTCTTTCTTATGAACCCTATGGGGCTCTTAACTAACTAGGTTTCCTTTTCAGGTTACAACCAAATTTGTGATATATCTCAAACAAGTAAATAGGTTTTATAGTCATCTTCGTCTTGTTCCTGATTCCACTTAGTGACACAACACTTATTTCCTTTTAGCTTTCCCTTGCTTGTAATTTAAAGTAGACAAACAACAGTATAAGTGGAGATTAGATACTGCTATGCCTCAGGTATCCCCAGAACCCGTGTGTCCACACTTCTCCCATACTATATTACAATGGTCACAAAACTGAACTTAAAATGATTTCACATGAGACTGATAGGATTTTTAACCAATATTGAATCATAAGTCCTAACAAAGGCACAAACCTATGATAAAGTTACTAATCTTCTCACTAGAAAAAAAATACTCTAACTTTATCTGAAATCATTAAATACATGCCCAGGAGTTCACAGTCTCTGAGGCTGGAGCATGACATGTGGATTCTAATGAACAAATACTTTCTCCAGTAAACCAAAAGACTTCAATACTTCCTCCCAGAAATTTTTGAAAGCAGAGCAGGATAAAGACTTGGGGAAATTTCCCAGCTACCTGCCACCAAGGCTGAGCTTGGGACTCCCAACTTCCCCCAGTCTGAATCCCTCCATCTCTCCCTCACTTCTTCCTTCTCTACCAAAGTACTGTGAAATTATAGTCCCTCTTGTTATATCATTGACTCATCTTATTCTGTAATCTTGCCAGGCATTCCTATACCATGCCCGCCTACTACCTCTCAAAATATGGTGACCCCATGACCCTGCTGTGCTATCAGGGCTCTGGTCCCAAAGTTTTGCTGTCCCGTTACTTCAGAGGTGGACAGAGTACAGAAGACACAGGACCTACAAGGACCTTGTATGTTACCAGAGAGATGCAAGCTGAGGAGAATGCAAAACCAGGCATCAATGCGGAAGATACTGCAGGTCTACAGAGCACATGGATGGCAATGAAGGTCTACAGAGCACATGGATGGCAATGAACCATAATTAACCAGATACTGAAGCAGCTGAAGTGTGTGTGTGTGTGTGTGTGTGTGTGTGTGTGTGTGTGTGTGTGTGTGTAAATAACACTATACACATTATCAACAAAAGCCCTTGCAAACTCTGGTGCTGTCTACACTTAATTAATAAGAAGAAAAAAACTAAAGCCATAATTTAACTGTATAAAATATTATATATTTATGTATGAAATATATTTCAAAATATATATGAAATATATATACATATATAAATACATTTCTGAAATATATTTTATGACTAATACAATGTAGTACTAGTAAAATGCTACACTTGTAAATGATTAATATTATTGTAAATAATATTTGCAAGCATGTTCACAGTGATTTTCTGTGAGCAGAGCATCATGATTGTTGCTCACAACTTCCAAGGTTGAAGGAGACATTATCAGGAGTCATATCTTACAGTAATTTTGCTTTTTTCCTTCACATCTAAATAACACAAGAGATACCTGGAAATTGATAATCTAGCTGTGGATGTGTATGTATCTGAAACCAGCAAAAAATTATATGAGACAATAACTAAAAAGGCCATAGCAAATTATTTACAGAAAAAAATGGAGAAAGAGGAAATTTTTTCATAGGCCAAATTAAAAAACCTACATGAGGAAAGATGGAAATTCTTTAGAACTTTGTAGGTGTGTAGTGTATTTGCATCATTCCTACGCCACTTTATACTCCTCCAACTCCTCCTGAGCACCTCCAGTCATCACACACACACACACACACACACACACACACACCATGCACATGCATGCACACACATGTACATATAAACATAACCTGCTAAGTCCATGCAATGCTGCTTATATGTATATGTGCTTAGAGCTGACCACTTGGGATTGGATAACTTATCTGGGCCTTTTCCCTGGAGAACACTGATTCTCCCTCTCCTGGCAGCCATTAATTGCCTATAACTCTTCAACAAGGGTCAGGGCCTTGTGAGATTTTCCCCATTCTCATTGGAATATCAACTGTCATTATACAGATCTTGTTTAGGCAACCACACTGTTAAGACTTCATGGGTACAGTTCTCTGTCACACAGAAATGACATTACCTTGAATCAGAATACTGGTCCTCTGACTCTTACTACCATTCTATCCCTAAGGAAAAAGACAGTTTTGATCTTAGCCACTAAAAAGAATCAAGGGTATGAATCCAACAGAAGGGTATTCCAGCTCAAACATATGTATTATTTTCATTGATATAGAAGACATTCAAGACTTTTAAATAACTCATTAATTCACCTTAATGTACCCATTATAGAATAATGACATAAGCTTTGAGTGAACTCACAAAGAGTTTAAAACATCATTTTAATTTATTTATTCATAGAAATATATATTTATATATTCATAGACTAGAATTTTGTTTAAAACACAAATAAAAATTCAGAAGTAAGGGAGCTACCTTTAATAATTAAATAATAATTTGAAATTAAACAATAAGATCTCCAACAATGGATGACACTCCAAAATTTATATTCTCTACATAAATGAGGTGGTAGATTAAGTGGAAGTATTTAGTCATCTTCCTGTTTTGAGCCTAATAAAGTAATGATAATGCTTGACTAAATAACAACTAAAATTAATGACACTGGCTAATAAATTCATGATAAGCAAAGCAAAACTTATTACATTGTGTATGTTGAAAGCAATGAAGTGTCTGCATGTCTGAATTACAGCCAAAGGCTTGGAAAACTCATTAAAACAGATAAGAGGAAAAGAACACCATATACTCAGCTGTCTCTAAGAATTAGCAAAATCACTGCATCAATCCAGCCTCAGTCAGACAAGCCATACGTCCTTAGTTGGGTGTGTTAAACCACATCCTCTGAAAAGCAAAAATAAATGTAAATACAGGATTAAAGAAATGTTTGTTTATTTCATTATTATCAAATAAAGATTATTATTAGATTATTAGATGTTATAGAATGCATTGTGTAACTACCTGCCCCCAGCCCATCATATCATCAACTTCCTACAGCTCAAATGCTGACTGTATTTAGAGATAGGAGTCTTCATACAGTCTTAGTCAAAATGAGATCATAAGGTCTTTTTCTGAATCCAACAGGTAGGAATAGGTAGGACCAGTGCCCTGGTAAGAGGAGGACTTGGGGAGAGACACAGTAGAAAGTCCAAGTGGAGGCACAAAAGAAGATGGCCACCTACAAAGAGAAAGACCTCAGACAAAAGCAGCCTTCACAACACCTTGATCTCAGGCTTCTGCTATGTAGAGTATAAAAAGTACATTTCTAATACTAAGCCACTCAGTCTTTAATATTAGCAGTGGCAATTCTAGAAGACTGGAGTACTAGCAGACACTCCTTTGAGAAGAAATGAGAAAGGAGTCAGGGCTGGCTGTGTCCATGGTGTTAGCCTGGCTCTGGATGGAGAAAAGGAAGAAAGGTAACAGAGAGGGGAGGATGGCAGTATCTGAGAACACCACACACAAATAAGACAAGCTTGACAAAACCACAACAAATCCTCTACCTCCCAGGCCTGGGATGCTTTGGTCTCCTGGTCACATCAAGTACTGACTGAGGGGAGCTCACAGGCATCAAAGATGCTGGATTTCATGGAACAAGACAGTTGGATTGTCAAGTTATTATACTCCCTAAACCCAGAAATCTGAGAGAATAATTCTTATGACTGACCTGCTTGAAGTCCTCTGCACTCTACATGGCATTCCATTCAGACATTAAAAATGCCTGTCCAGACTTCCACCAGTGAACAACCATTTCTATGTGGTTAACAATGTGGACTAAAGAGTATTCTCATTTTGCTCAAATGCAAATATTGTTCTATGTTCTGTAAAGTGTTCAACACTGCATGACTAAAGATTTCTAAAAATGACTAAAGAAATCTAGCTATGTAGAAAATACCTGTCCTACAAATTAATTATTTATTCCTTGTCAGAAGAATAAGTTGTCCAAGTAGAAAATATAAACACAGGACAGTGGTGACCTTACTAGGGGGATTCCAAACTATGGAGCTATGGGTGATGGTGCTGGTTGGTTTTTGTCAACTTGACATAAACCTAGACATATCTGTGAAGAGGGAATCTTGATTGAGTAAAGTCTTCTGTAAGACTGGCCTTTACACAAGTCTGTCGAGCATTTACTTCATTCATTATTGATGTGGGAGGTGCCACCCTTGGGTCTGGGTTGTATGAGAAAACAGGCTGAGCATGCCAAGAGTAGAGTCAATAGGAAGCATTCCTTTCTGCTCTCTAGTTGAGGTTCTACCTGCCTTGCTTGAGTCCCTGCCCTGACTTCCCTCAATGGTGTAGGGTTGTCAGGATTTGTGTGATGAAATAAACCTTCTCCTCTCCAAGTTGCTTTTCTATTACCACAGGAATAGAAAGGGAACTAGAACCATGGTAAAAATTCAACTTGCCGACTATAAAATGGATGGATATAAGGATGCCAGGTGTTTGTCACTGAAAGCTCTGCAAACTCTCTCAACCTTTCCCCTTTTAAGCTGCTTTCTTTCTTTCGAATGCAGAACCAAAATTGCTAGGTGCTTTTTTGAGGTTGGTCTTGTTTGGTATTTATGTTTTTATTCTGTGGTGGTGTTTCGTTTTAAAACAGTCTTGCAGTACAGATCAGGCTGGTCTCAAGACTGTGGTCCTCCTTGAAATGGCTGGGTTTAAAAACTGTGGGCTAGCCAACAAGCCATGTAAAAATGGAGAACATGAGAAATAAGAATGCATGAATGTAAAATTTGCCAAAATTAAATAAAAAAGACAATACAACTAACTTAATCTGGCAGGCAAGTTAAATATTTGTATCTCTGTTAAATGCTTAACTCAGCGATTGATAGCAGGTGTCCAATTCATATATGAAGAATAAATTATGACACACATATTGGATCACTGAGTTTTGTGGTAGTTAGTAATAAATGGAAATGGTTCCTGTAAATGACTGTAATTAGCATGTCTGTGGTCAGGTGAGGAAGGAGTAAATTATCCAGAGCAGAAAGCTGCAACGGGACTCTATTGAAGTCCCCTGAATCCTGACTCAACCCAAAAAACGTGAGAGCAAAATGAGTCACAAACCATGGAATGGGCCCAACAAACTTTAAGGACAGAGCTATATGGTAAAAGAGAAGAGGTTGAGATTTTTCATCTTACCTCCCCTTTATCAGACCAGTTTGGTGAAAAACTTTGTCAGAGGGAGCTGAAATACATGGCCCATGCTCTCCAAATAGCGTCACTGCACTTCAAAATTGACCAGTACCTCCTGATACTGACAAAATTGAAGTTCTATTTATTCATGCATTTATTGCCCTTGACCAAACTCAAGGCTAAGGCAACACAAATTAATGAAATTAATTTAGTGTCTCTGACACTAAAGAGGGAGACAAATGGATCAACAAGCAATTATAGTACAACGATAAGCTCTATTAAAAAGGTTATGCACAAAGGGCCTCCAGAACAAAGACAAGGGAGTGCAAATAGCTGCAGGGTGAGTACTGGGATTGCAACAGGTTGTCCTCTGAACTGAGCCAAGTGGCACAGAGAACAGAAGCAAATTTGATCTAGACAGAAAAGGGAGAAACAGCCCATGCAAAGGCACAGAGAGGTTGGGTCGTAGGAAGGAAAGAAAATGAATTTCAAAGATAAAATCCTTAGCATATGGGTGGCTTTGGGGTTACCTGAAGAAGATTCTGTGTAGGTACAGGCATAGTATAATACAAGCTTCTAGAACAATGACCAAGAGATATTGCATAGGTGTGAGGGAATAGGTTTTAAAGAATATCAAATAGAATACAAAGATTTTTCTTCACGTTTTCACATGAACTCTTCTTGGGAATCTTTACAAAAAGTGTGTGTGTGTGTGTGTGTGTGTGTGTGTGTATGTGTGTGTGTGTGTGTTGTGTTGGTGTGTATTGTTATGTTGATGTGTGTGTATATGGTGTTGGAGGTATGCAGGTACAGGTACACTCATCTCTCTCTCTCTCTCTCTGTGTGTGTGGGGGGGTGTGGGGGGTGTTGTGGAGTGTGTGCATGTGCAGTACACTCATTTCTCTAGGTGTGCTCCTGGAAGGTAGAGAAGGATGTCAGGTGTCCTGCTCCATCACTGTCTACCTCCTACCTCCTATTCCTTTGACAAAGGGTTTCTTGATAAACATAGAGCTATATCAGTGGCCAGGAGTTTTTTCCATCCCCCACAGCATTGGGTTACAGGGTCGTGTCAACACCTGGATTTCTACACGAGTGCTGAGATATGAACTCAGGTCCCCATGTTTACTCACTAAGTGGTTTTTATGCCCTGCATCATCTCCTTAGTCCCATTGGTGAGCTTTGTGGTAAAACTTTGCTTAGGACTTAAATTTATCAAGCCCTATCCAAATATTTACTTTCAGGATAGAGACCCACAAAGCAAAGGATGTCATAGAGCACTAAGCTGGCTCCATGAGGGAGTGACTGTGGGAGCACCTGAAGGAAGAAGTGACTCACAACTATCTACATTGCAATGTCATTTGACATGAAAGAATCTGAGAGGAGAAACTAGTGCTCCAGGAAATCATTCACCATGTGTAAAATCACCTCAGGGGTGGTGCCCTGGCTTCTCCCATGCATGTACATATGCACAAATCACTGACTGGAGATCATAAGCCAGTTCAAGAGCTGGATTTATCAATCCTCATTGTATTGGGAAGCCCAGCTTTCCAAGTCCACAAGCCTGTGGAACTGAAGGAAGATCAATCCTCTGGCTCATGACACCTTGCCCCACAACCATCAAGCTGAGAAAGGTCACTTATTTCTCCATTTAGAGCTCACTGTCTATCTAGTTCCAACACAATTTATACATTGAGTAATTAAAATAAATTTTTTTAGCAATTTACCTAAATTATATAGAGAGTCTCTTAGTAGGAACTACTCACATCCATAGTTGCACTGAAAGTCAAGAACTCTGGTGGTGGTGGGTGGGGAGAGAAGTGCTAGAAAGAATGATATCGACTGGGGATGTTTTTTTCTGGGGAGAAAACAAAGAGGAATTTGAAATAAAGAATTTTGCTATTTAAGTGGGGAAAAAAGACCACTGTAGGGAATTCAAGTAACAAAGTTTGTCAGTGTCAAAGTCTAGCCTTGGATGAAGTCAGGCAACGCTGAAAGTTAAATAAGGATGTTGCAAAAGGAGAGATAAAGAGGAGCAATCTTGAAAACAATGACAGCACCAGCTATAGTTTAGTCACCATGGCCCATGATCAACAGCATGCCTAGGGCTTTGTGGAAAGTCCTCCCTCAACCCTCTCTAAGTACAAAGAAAAATGTTGTAATGTTGCATATCTGGTACCCACAGTTTACAATAACACTTTGTTATATTAGTTTCAGACTTTTCTTTAAAAAATATAGGCCAGATAATGTTGGCTCATTCTGTAATCCCAGGACTTAGAAGTTGAGGCAGGAGGATTGTCATGAGTTCAAGAATAGCCTAGGCTGTATCATGAGTTCCAGATGCTGTCAAAAAAAATTGGAGATGATAACTTATATTTTCCAAATTCTAGTTCTTTCTCTTCAGAGAGAGTGACTCATGCCATGAGTGTGGCACATTTCCAGTCTTCTTGTCCTTGTTCATTGTTATTTGACACATAATATCATTAGATGTTATGGGATGTGGTTAGATGATTCAATGCACATACACAGTGTGTAATAAGCTAATTAGTAAAATCAGCATGTCCATCACCTAAAACATACTTATAGCATCAACTCAATATTTAATGTAAATATGATTTTATTATTTTAGTTTAGTTCAATTTCTGGAAATTTTCTCAACTCAAAGGTATGAATTAAAATTGATCATTACTGATTAATCTATTGCATTGGACATAGAAGCTTTGAAGAATCTATTAAGTTTATTTCTTATATGTTTTCTTTTTCTTCATTAAAAGGGAAAAGAAGGATTTTTAAACTTAATAATTTTTCTACTGACCACATTAACAATGATGCTTAAAAGTATTTTTTGAGTAATATAATTTCAGCTACTCTAACTTCCTTAATATCCTATTTTATGGTGACTCAGAATCCATCAACTTTAGTACTAAGGTATTTAAATAATTCCTAATTTTTTAACATTGTAAGTAATTTTGTGAGAAATGTTTATATACCCTAGCAAAATTCCTTTGGAGCCACTTACCTAGGGTTACTTACTCAATGAATTTGTATATTAATACTCCAAATGGTACTTGATAGTACCAAATAGTCCTAGTACTTACCACCCTGCTTTCCCACAGACTCATTGATACTTAATGTAACTAGAATGTTTCTCTTTCCAATTAGAGAAAAATAAAGATACTATCTCTATACTTTATTAATGTATACTTTCTGATCACCCACTACTGGATTGAGCAGTCTTTATGCATGGTCTGGCTCTTTTTTTTTTTTTTTTTTTTTTTGGTTTTTCGAGACAGGGTTTCTCTGCGTAGCTTTGCGCCTTTCCTGGAGCTCACTTGGTAGCCCAGGCTGGCCTTGAACTCACAGAGATCCGCCTGCCTCTGCCTCCCGAGTGCTGGGATTAAAGGCGTGCGCCACTACCGCCCGGCATGGTCTGGCTCTTTAAGTATCCTTTTCTTTGTATGGGCTCCTTATGCCTTTTTTCCTGGTAATTTATTGGCATCATCTTTATATATGCCAGTATCTTCTGACAAAATGTGGCCTAGTTTATATTTGTGATTGAACTTCAGTCACTTAGGGAATTTCTAACCTCATATAGTTTAATAGTATTCCCTTATCCTAATGTCATAAAGATCTATCTATGTATCTATCTATCATCTATCTATCATTTATCTATCAGCTATCTATTATCTATCTATCATCTATCATTCATCACTATATTATCTATCATCTCTCTGTTGTCTATCTATCTATTAGCTATCTATTATCTATCTATCTTTCTAACACTTTTATTCATAAACATAGTTTCCTTTTCCACATTTGATCCCTAATGCAGCTTAAATTTATTTCTATAAACATAGTAAAGTTGTGAGTTAATTTTGTTTTTAAATAAACATAATTAATGATTAATACTTTTCAATTCAACCCCATTTTCCACGTTCTATAGGTGAGTAACCTCTCAAGCCACCTATTCTGCTCTACTTGATCTGTTTGTTTATCTCCAAGCCAATGTTGAACACCAAACTGCTGTCATTAATTTAAGCCTTTTTAAAAAATTGTATATGGGCAGTTGTTTGTTTTCTGCTTTCTAAATCATTCTGGAATTTTCAATTCTTATGATTTGGTTTCTATATGAACTTCAAATCATGTCAACTCTTTCATCTATGTGTCATAACTAGTCATCATTTAAATAAAATTTCATTGAGTTTATAAACTGACTGAAAACTACACAATTTTGCAGTATTGAAACACTCAATACATGAATTTAAATGGCACATTATCTCACTATTTAGGACTTCTCAGTCTCTCTTATGTTTTTTTATTTAATATAATGGCTTTAATATAGTTTTCTCACACTTATTCCTGGTACTATATACATTTTACTCACATTAAGGAAAGTATCTTCTTCTACTATATTTTAATGGTCGCGTTCTAATAAAAAAGAGGGAGAAGCAGTGCCTCCATTTCTCAGTTCATCTAGTCCAGCCCCTGCGAAAAATCCCTAATTGTACAAACCCTCATTTTCTCAATTTTCAAATAATACCAGCAACACCTCATAAAGCAGTTATGGGAGTAAATAAGCTAATATATGCAAAGTTCCTGGCACATATTAATCAAATGTAAATATTAGCTTTTATTATAAGAATGATTAATTTGCATAATTGACTTTCTAAGAATCTTATAAACTCTCTTGTTAGTTCAAACAGTTTATGGATTATTTTTGATTTTCCTTTTAATAATGACACACTATACAAATAAAAAAAATTAGCTCCTTCCTACTTTGTTATACTCATATTTCTTTTTTACCCTATTAGATTCCTATGACCTTATCATAAATGAGCTAGCAACATTCTTGCATCGATCTCTTTTAAAAGCACATACAAAATTTCATCTCTATTTTGTGTGTCTGTGGTTTTGGATAAATATCCCTTACCAGGTTAACTCGGGCCCATTGAATTTCTAGTTTATTATGAGTATTTTTTTCACAGCTGAGTCATGATGAGTGCTGCATCTTCCTTAATTTAATCCCTACTTTGCTGTCTACACTGAACAGTACTTAAGCAACAATACAGATCGGACCAGGGGTCAGCAAGCTACAGCCTACATCACCTATTTGTGTTTACACAAGTAAATAAAAACAAACAAAAGGAGGATAGGAAGGAGAATGGGGAAATTATTGGGACGCAGTGACTACCACCACTGGATTATGTTTTTTCCATGGCTGGTTTCAAGCTATGAGATCAGTTAAATAGCTGACCCAGAGATAACACAGACCACAAATCTAAAAGAATTCATCTTCTCCCTCTCATTATAGAAAAAAAAATTCCACCCTGATACTCAAAAACTTAATAAATTCTTGCATCAGAGAAGTACTCAAAATATTTAGTTTTGAGTTACCCTATTAGATTCCTATAACGTTATCATAAATGAGCTAGCAACATTCTTGCATCAAAATGAAAGTAATTTATTTTTAAGCTTCCCTGATTTCTGTTCCTTCTATTTCCTCTTTATTTATGGTTCTCTCTTTCCCTTTTCCTTTTATCTCTCCTTTCCTGTCTCCTTTTTTTTTTTACTTTTTCTCATCACCTTTTTCTTTCTTACTCACTCTAAAGTGCTAAAAATACACAATCACGATCTACTCCTCTGATTACATAACAAATTTGGCCAGACCGTCTCACTGTCTAGTCTGTACCACATGTTTCACTAGATTATTTCATTCAAACTCCTCCTCTCAGAAAACTCAACACCATTTGCTATATACCACTGTAGGCCCTTGAAATGAACCAAGTGATACTTCTTGCCCTTGGGAATCTTACATTCTAGTTGGAGGAAACAAACAAATAAAATAAAAATACCAGGGGGTCCATGTGATAGTTCAGATGGAAAAGGCCCCTACTACCAAGCATGACAATTTGAGTTTGATTCCCCAGGACCCTAATAGTGGAAGGAAAGAGCCAATTCCTAAAAGCTGGACTCTGACCTTAGCATTTGCACAATGGCATGTTCATTTTCATTCCTCCCTCCCCACGTAAATAAATGTAATAAAGATCAAATTGTAAGCATTCCCTCAGTAGTGCTGTGGCCTCAATGACCTTGTGGCTTCTTCAGACTGTTTCCTACAACACATGGAGTCATTCTGTGAAAATCCATCCTATCTCACTGCTCCAAATCCTTCCATAACTCTTGTTCAGAGGAGAGCCCACCAGGGTTTCTAGCCCCAGTGTTCTCCAGAGCTCAGCTATTCTTCCTGTTTCATGTCTCCCAGCCACTGAACCTCCTTGCCGCCCCTGCACATAACAGAAGTCCTCTTACTATGGGTCTTCTGCTCATTGTCATCTTCTTCAAGTCTTTTTGCACTTGGTACCTACTCAGTGGGGTCCACCAAGTTCCTTTGCAAATTTGTCCTCTGTGGTGATATTTTATTTGTGCTGAAATGTTGTGATATTTTATTTGTGCTTTAATAAAGCTTGCTTGGAGATCAGAGGAAGTAGCAAGCCATTTAAAGTAAACAAGAAGTCAGGCAGCACAAGCCCTTAATCCTATCACTTAGCAGGCAGGATCTCTGTGTGTTCAAGGCCACACTAGAGAACACAGCCAAGCATGGTGACACACGCCTTTAATCCCAGTACCAACCATAGAGACCTGGAGGTCTGTACAGACAGACAGTGACAAGGAAGTGAGATAGGTAGGCTAAGATAGCCAATGAGAGGGCAGAACAGCAAGGCAATAAAGGCGTGGGTAGACAGGAAGTAACTCGCATTAGGAAGCTGCAGAGTTGGTGAGGTAAGGTTGGCTGGTGGCTTTCCCTATTTCCCTGATCTAAGTCTCTCACCCCTATATTTGGCTCCATGTTTTTTATTTAATAAGAAATTAGAATATTTAATTAGAAATTCATCTATAGTCCTCTGCCTCTCTTCTCCCTCTTCTCAAGTAACCAGAGAACTTATACCCAGGGCTTTGTACAAGAGCAAGTCAGAAGTTTAGAAATGAGAAGAAAGAGACTGTGATATGGTGTGCACAGAGCAGGTCAAGGCAATTATCATGCAAGGTTATGCTGGAGGCAGGTAAGAGATGTGGATTAAATGCTAAGAGCAAAGGGATGCCACTTCATGAGGGATTTTAGTAGTGGTAAAGTTGAGCTCACTCTTTAAAGACTTGTCTGCC
Organism: Peromyscus leucopus; assembly: GCF_004664715.2. Classification (NCBI taxonomy): domain Eukaryota; kingdom Metazoa; phylum Chordata; class Mammalia; order Rodentia; family Cricetidae; genus Peromyscus; species Peromyscus leucopus. The sequence goes on along the minus strand of NC_051065.1, from coordinate 299,430 downwards.
ACCATGAAAGAGTGACTTAGAAGGGAAGGAGAATGGAGAGGTGAGGTGATGTGGACAGAGGTAGAGGTAAGAGTGAGTGAAGGTGAATAAATTCAAGACAGGAGTGTGTCCATATGGGGGTGAATGAAAAGTGGAAGCTAGGGAGGAGCCCTCATTTTCTGGAAGATGTAAGAGCTTCTAGAAAGGGAAGGTGAAAGAGACAACTTCACCCCAGCTGTGTTTTAGGGCTGAAGGACAGAGCAAGGTCCATTTCAGCATAACTTCTTCCCACCAACAGGAATTGTTATTTGCACAAGATTTTATTTCTGTGTGTTCTTTCCATTGAAGATAAAAGAGGGGTGCTATTTTTATAAAGGGAAAGAAATAGGTACCTTTTAAGGATGGCAGAAGGAAAGGAAAGGAATGAAGACCATGTTGTCCAGAGAAGGCCGAGTCCCAGGTCGGGTACAATGATGTGGGCAGTGCCCCACACCTGGTGCTTGCTTGTATAAAGAACAGAGGTTCTGAGTTCATACTGTGGAAGACTGGGCTGTCATAGCTGATGGCCTCTGGCTGACTTGCACCAAAGTAAGAGAAAACAGGAGACTGAGCAAAGGGCTGTGGAGTTTTGCTCTCATAACAATCTGATATTACAAGAACTAATCCATCCCTGTAAGATCCAACTACCCCTTGAAAGTAGAGTTAAACCCTTCCAGTGATAGTTTCTCCTTGACCTACTCACAAGCTAGTGCTATCTATTAACGATACACCATTTCTCAATGCCTGTATCAGAGACCAAGTTTTCAACCCTTAAATCTGGGTATGCATGTTTGTGTGTACACATGTGCACATGTATACATATCCAGATAATGAATCTTCAAGGGACACGTTCAAGTTACATTCAAACCTAGCAGGTAGAAATTGGAGTGGACCTCAATAGACACAGCTCACTCTAAAAAGTTGCCTACCACAGCACTCCGATGACTTTCTGATTTTGCAGAGGGTTGACACGAGTTTGGTTGTAGCATTTCCCTTTTAGCCTTTCCTTCCTTAGTGAGTGGGCACTGGACCTATTGATTACTCCATAAAGATAACGGGGAAGGAAGAAAGGAAGGAAGGACTGCTTTCTTCTTTAATTGTCTTTCTAAATTTCTCCTCTGGCTTATTTACTCACAAGTGAATGCAAAAATTTACTACTATAGGGAAATTGTTTCTCAGCATGGCATGATATAAATGCTGTCTTCCACACGGAGCTTATAAATTCTAAGCTGTTAAAGAATCACATTATTTAAATTTTTAAATTACTTTCTAGATTATGTGATAAATTAATTAGGATAAGACATTTTTTAAATATTTGAATAATTATTTGAAACTGACAATGCAACTTCTTTCTTTTCCTCCCCACTGACACACACACACACACACACACACACACACACACAACCTAATGACTCTCAAAAGTGATCTCTAGACCAGTAACATTACCATCACTTATGATTTTCACTAAAATACAAATACTTTGGTCTCACTTGCTATGGACACACTGAATCAGAGGATTCTGGGATAGGATTTCTAACACAGCCTCTGGGTAATTTGGTGTGTGCTGGTTTTAAGAACTCCTGCTCCGGGAACAGTGCCTCCTCACCTTCCCACACTTAACAAAAAGGCAAGATGATGGTGTTTGCACAATTGGCCTATAGAAAATAACTGTCAAGTGCATGAAGCTGCCAGAGCCTACAAGCTGTACCCCCAGGGGCTCAGCTGCCCCCCGTCCTGCTGACCTAACTAGCCCTTTCACAGTCAAGCAGCAGAGAAACCATATAGAGTAAAATGAAATGAATACATATGAATATTTACCATTGGCATTATTTCTAATAATGAAAAATTATTTGAATACCTATTACTACAGAAGATCGCATAAGCTGTGGTGTATTTGTGCACTGAAATCACACTCAGTTATGCTACATATGCTCGACAGAGAAAAATCTCAGAAGTATAATGTTGAACAAGAGAGTTAGAATGTATAACTTTTTAACATTTATATAATATTTACAATGTGCTGAGATATAAGGTATTATTATGCCTTTATTAGTAAAATTATAAACAAAAGAAGAAGGAAGAAAAGCAGTGATAAGTAGGTAGCACTGAATGAAAAGGGAGGGGAGAAAGCATGCCATCAGGGCTTAGTCAATTCGGTTTCTTTGAAAATCAGAAGAAAACACAACAATTGATTAAGGTGTGACCCAGGGAGCAGAGATATAGATGCATGAGTTTCTTCCATTGTTTGCTATGCTCCTTCAAATTGATGAGATCCCTCATTAAAATATTGATAAGGGGAAAGCCTTAGTTGGAACCTGTCAAACTGCCTGAGCTTAAGGGCAAGTCTGGAGCTGGAGCTCCTTATTGTTATACCGTGTTGTCTCTCTGAGCCTCACTTTCCTAACTTGCAAAACTAAGGAAGCTAAGTTCTGAGGCCTCTATAGTCCTCTGTCTCTTGTACCCTCATTCTCTCTTTGATCTATTTTTGTGTTCAAACAGAAAATCCCCGGTTCCTTTTCTTACTCTGTCTATGCATGGGCTGCGCTTTGCAGGCACTTGCTCCTTGTCCAGCTGTCCGCCCTAACAGCCCCTTGTTTACAATGGCCCAGAAAAATGAGACAGGACTAATAGCATGTCGCAAAACAGGAAGGTGCTCTAAGATGTATTTTAAGGCAAAAAGAATAAAAATAAAACAAAGAATTGTTTGGCCCAAGGACAAGTGGTGTGGGATATACAGAGCAACTGACCTTGAATCTATAATAGCCCTTATTGAAGGAGAGTCCTTTTTCTTGGCTATGCATCTCACCAAGCACATCATATTCAACATTACCGTGATGTTTCTTTATGCCTAGTTGCATCCCTGTCCACTACCCAGCATCAGAAATGATCCCACCCAACTATCTAGCTGACCATAAAGAAAGGCTTAGCTTCTCACTTTCAGAAAATTGCTGTTTTCATGTAGGTTAGACCTTATCATAGAAAATTTCCTTACCAAATAGGGTGATTGTAGACCGTCTTTAAAAGTCATCCATTATCTCAGTCGCATGAGGATCAGAACAAAGGATGACTAATTGGACAAATTTATTTCAAGATATTTCAAATGTACAAAAAAGTACATATATCTCACTAATATTTATTATAATTTTCCACTAATCAGCAGACCAAGTTAAGTGGTATTTTTCAAGTTGTGATTTGTGATACTGTATCACAAGTTACAAGGTTCCAGGCACATTTTCGGCATTTGACTAGTGTAGTGTGTAAGAATATATGTCATTCTGAGTGGCTAGAAATGTAAGTTTAAATAAAGCAAGGGTTGGGGTACATGGGAGAGTTTGCATGGAGGAATGGGAAAGAGGAAGATGATGTGATTATACTGTAATTTCAAAACACTAAAAAGTATTATAAAAACAAAAGTATATAATATAAACATAAAACGTCAACAAATGTGTATTAAAGAATGAAACTAGATACAAACAGTTAAAAAGTCAACAAATCTAGCTCTGGCTCTAAGATGGACTAAGAGGGTTTCTTAAATCATTCAGCATCTCATAGTGCAATGCTCCTATGCAGTATAAAGTGTTCCTTCCATATCTAAAATCTTTTGATTCTGTGTAATACCAAAGAAGCCAATTGTTCTTCCCTGTGGAGATATTTGAATTTAAATTTTCAACTTTTTGTTGGAAAATGATGAACATATTAATGCATAATATCTATCTGTTCTAGAGTCAATGCAGTGTTGTGTGTTTATGTTTATTTATAGTTATTATATAAATTATGTTTTTATATTTAGCAGAAAGGGAAATGCACATTTTCTCAATTACAAAATCCCCCATACCTGTCACATGGTAGGATATAGCTAATTAATTAATAGGACTAATTAGCAAGTTCATACTAAGTCATAGACTATGCCAAGAACTTATGGATATTTCTCCTTTGAGATTTAGGGTAATTGTGAAAAGTGGCTATTTCCTACCTAGCATAGCATCATTGTATATTAAAACCCAGTCAGGGTCTGAGTCTGTCTGACCCACTTTCATGACAGTGTTAACACCTAAAGGCAGTGCTTCGAAAAGGCTTGACAGTACTTCTCTCATGTGGATCCCTCCAAATTCTACCCCCTTCAACATTTACCTAAACTTTAACGATTCCTAATGAAATACTCCTCTGAAATGCTCTAGTATGAATTTTTATACTATTTTCTGCTAGTGATTAGAAAACTGACTCCAAGCTAAAATAATGAGGGTACCAAATGAGGAAGAACTCTGTAGAATCTGTCCAGAACTAATTCTCACTTAGATAATACAACAAACTTTTATTACCTTGGATTATTGATAGTGTGATTCGACTATGCATCTATTTTATCGTCACTAAACTTCTTTACATAGCATGTCCTGTATGTGAACTTCATAACTTCCTGAGAGAGGCTGTCTGCATAGTCAAGAAATGAAGTCAGTAACTTGCTTTGGATTAAAGCAAAACATGTAACAAGGCTTTTCACATGTGAATGGAAAAAAATGGAAGAATCCTTACTGGAGGGTAGGATAACCAGTAACTAGTTGACTGCTCTGAAAAAAAAAAAAGGCTAGTAGTGAAGAAAAGAATCTTGACCTGCACAAATTATGCTATGGTATTTTACCCCTGGTCTTGTGTTCCTAAATAGTTTCAGTGCCTTAGTCAGCAAGGTCTTAGAAAGAAAGATGACAAGAAGCTGAGAAGGATAATAAATATGTTACATAAACCAAAATAGATGTGACAGAGTGAAGAGTTGGATCAAGCTGAACAAATTGAAATTTAACAGAGATAATTTTAGGATTCAAAAAACAGACTTCTCAGGTATATAATGTTTAAAAAAACATACGCATACCTACTTTGAAAGAGACATTGAAAGTTGGGTAACACCAGTTCCATTTGAATCAATGGGTCTGCCTACCTTATAGGTTTGCAACCCATTTTGGTGCAGTAATGGTAATAAGAAAATTATATTGGAGAAGTGAGGCCCAGACCTGCTCTTGTCAGCATGGGCAACTGAACTCCACATTGGAGATCTTTGGAAGTTGAAATTTAAAAATACAAATTGATAGTAAGTCTTAAAAAAAAAAACCATACTAGATATTCAATTTTCCACACTAGAATGGTACAAGGAAATCAAAGTTAATCATATCAAGCAAAGAGACGTTTGAAAAGGAGTGTTTAATCTGAAAGAAAGAAAATGGAATGAGAACACAAGAGTAATCTTTAAATACCTTTAACTGTCTAGAGAATGGAAACAGTCTTATTTAAAGGACCTAAGGAAGTAAATGGCACAGATAGAAATGTATGCCAAGAGCATATGAAAATGAGTTTCTCCATATTGGTTACAGAAAAAAATCCACACAGTTGCTGGGATGCTACTTGAGAGAACAGGCAGACATCAGCAGGACTTTGCCTGAATGAATGTTGAGTTCCTTTTCCAGCACAAAGGAAAAAGGCCTATCCATATTATTCCAACCAATGGTTTGAAGTTCAATCTGTTGTCCATCCATAAAACACCTGTCATTCTTCTCGATGTAGAATGAATCAAATTCTAATTAGTTCAGATTTCATCATTTAATTTTTTAATTATTTGGAATTTTAAAATATAAGAAAATAGAACTGAAGTCTACTTTCTCTCAGGAAAAAAAAACTTTGCAAAGTAAATTGTGAATGTAAACAAGATTGCTAAAGAAAAGCTTGCCTTTATATTTCCAGTCAAAAAAACGTATCATTAAAAATAATTAGGTTATGGTTTCTATATGAACAAATGCTCTCAATCTCCTAAGTCCTCTACTAAGATTAATATTCGTAAGATCTTAACAAAACCACTTATTCTAAATACTCCATAAACTCAAAGATAATTAAAGTGTTTTTAAGAGCTTTCATTTGAACCCAGCATCGCCAAACTTTAAATCAAGTCTCATTAATTCAAGTAATTTGGGAATTTTTTTTAGATTTACTGCCTTGGGTTTTCTTGAGTATGGATAAGCAAGAAAATGACCATATATCACAACCAGCAAGAAAAAAAAATGATTATCAACTAGAGAGAGATGAAACTCTTATAAATCAGCTGAAACTTACCTTATAGGTAAGCTGGAACACATGGGAGCTGGTCTTCAGTTCGAGAAACTCTGAGTCAGCACACGGAATTAAGTGTATCCAGATGTGTGATTGGCAGAGCTGGATGGGGGAGCAGGGTGTACAACCTGTGCAGGTGCATGGGCTCTGTGTGTAGAAGCTACATGTACTTGGCTTAATGCTCTTCTGTCTGTGTCTTTAAAGCTACAATGATTTTGAACTTCAGACCCTGGGCATGATGTAGGTGGTTCCTGTAGACAGACCAGTAGTCACTGCAGTACAGAAAGACACGCTCATAAGATAGAGAGGCACTGAGAGCACCTAAAAATAGTTATATTTATTAATGAGTGATGATATCCTGTAGTCAAGATACAGCCTATTGGTTAAAGAGATAAAGAATTACTTCACTTGTTTAATCTATAAACCAAAGCAAATCCACAAATTTGCTAATTGTTTTTCTGTGCTGCAGATGTGAGCTGCCAGCAGCCAGTGGCACTTCAGTATTCAAAAGTAATCAGCCACCATTTCAAACTCCATCAAAAAGTCATGTATCACTTTCAGAAGGCATGAAATTTACTCAAGTTATAGAAGGGATGCTGAAGCATATATGAAATTTAAGACAACAGAACAATCTCTTCATTTCACCGCAGAAAATCAGAAGTAGCAAAGGACACTTGTCTCTTATTCTCTGGACTAGAAACTGCCGAAGCAACCTGTATTGTTGAATAAGGGGACTTTGAACCTTTGCTCGAACTCTCCTCTCCCTAATGTGAGTGCAAAGTTCCTCTTCTCACTCACACATATACACCTCCCTTCATTTTCAGAAAAAGGAGCTAACAAGTCTAGAAATGTCACAAATAGAATCTCTTGTGTATGTCACCGTCTTCGTTTCAGCATCTGCTTTGTTCTGAAAACAAATCTAAAGCTGAAGCAGTCAGGAGAAAAAAAGTAAAGATGAAATATCTAATATGAAAGCCACCTCAGTTCTAGTTTAACTACATTTTCTTCATTTGATGTCAAGTTCATAAGTAGAGCCTATGTAAGCTCTGGAGAAAATACTGAATATTACTCTAAATTTACATAACATTTGTTCTAAATAGCAAATTGCATTTACATCCAATAATTTGCCATTGCAATATCCCTATGAAAGTCAAGGGAAAATACATTATCTTCATTTTCAAAATAGTAAAACCAAGATACAAAATAGAGCCAGGATCATAACACATAAACACATATGGAAACTATAATCACAAATCATTTCTCCTTTTTAGCATTTTCATATTATTAGACTCTTAGTGCAAGATTATTATCATTACTATTGTTATAAAATATGTGCACATAAAATTATTGGTTACAAAGTAATTTCAATTATAAATCATTTTACATGGAGCTCTATAAGGCACTAAATAATTTTAACAAATATGTAAATTAAGAATAGATTATATTTTCTAAATCTCATTGTGAAGTTATATTTAAATTTAGCACCAGCCTGTATTCTACAGAAAATAATGCATGCACTGACCCCCTGTGAGGGTAGCAGTCTAGTAAATGAATTATATTTTGATTTCTAAACCTGACTTCTGAAAATAGAGATTGTAATTTCTTAGGAGTGATTTACAAACATGCAAAGAAACATTTTTCCAACCTGTATCTTACAGTTCAGATGCCATACTACCTCAGATCTAGATTCAGCCTTAATTCAACATTAGTTGCTCAGTTTAAAAACCTCGTGGAATCACCTCTTTAATTGGCGATGTGATGTCTTACGTCATGATGTTGCGTCACCACGTGATGACGCTGTGCCATCACAACACATCATCGCATATTGACACAATGTCATGGCATAATATCATCAAATTAATTGCATCAGCACTCCTACACCCTGGCCCCAGGGAAGGGCAGAAGCAATGGACAGTTTTTCTTTGCTCTTGTCAAGAGTCTTGGTTGATAGAAGAAAACAGCAACTGGAGAAATAATTTCCTGTCCTCTTAGAACTTCTTTGATCCCCAATTATAAGTGTTTGAAAGTCACAAGGAAGAGTTCAAGGGTTGGTTGTCATGGGGATAGCATTCATGGATTGCTATTTGCTTTGCCCCATAACTAATAACACTTGAACCTGATTTTAAAGCTAAACATTTACAAATGCCCACCCTTCTTTTGTCCCCCAAGGCTTATAATCACACTGGGTTGGTGTGAAAAGAAAATTAATTTGTTGACTCTTCATTTCTTGTTCTTCTCATCCACTTTCTCTGAATCCTTTGCCCTGGCGTTCCTCTGTACAGTGTACTGAAAACTCAAGGGTGAGAGAGTAAGAAATAGGTGTTGCAAAATGGCTTTAACTAGAAACAGTTGTTAGGTGTGAGAGGTGTGGAAATCTGTAAGAGAAAGCCTCTCACTATCACTGTCTGGGTGGCAAGCAGCCTCTCCAATTCACACCCACTGTCAACCTAGGTGGTCAAATGAAACATTTACCCCAAAGGTTATCTGACTTTACTTTTGAAGTATTCCAAAGAGATGGAGTTCTCAGCTAATGAAACAAAGGGAGCAGTTTATGCATACTTTCAATGAGTGACCTTTCTTTCATGAATACAGTTGCTAGATGCCAGGCTCTGTTCTGGTTCAAAGGCTCATGTCAGGCAGGTGAAGCAGAGTCACCTTGCAAAGCTCATGCAGCAGTAAGGGAAACATGTGAACAGATTTGAAGACAATCTTCTAAGGGCTCTAATGACGGTGAGACATGCTGATTCTGGGGGGTCAGCAAAGGAGAAGATGGTAGAGAAGAGCCAAGATGATCCTCAAAAGAGGTAACATCTTTCATTGTCTTGTTCTTTCTTGAAAATTAACATAAAAGGAGAAGAGAATCTAAATTCAGATGTTATAAAAAAACTAGACAGAAGGGAGACTCCAACATATTAGATTAAATTTATTCATTTACAGTGTCCTGATGATTCTTAAACTACTCCATCACGTAGCAGAGTTGTATTTTAGCAGAATATTCTATCCACAGAGTTAAACACACTCTTTCATTCTTTATAACCAAATACACAATAAAAATCAAAGCCTTTTGTGAAAGCAGCTGAGTAGTCACAAATATATTGGCAACTTCTTTTCTGGTAAGCATATAAAAATATATTAGAAAAGTCCTTGCTGATGTTTTGCCTCTTTGAAATGAGCATTGATGAGTAATTGTATTTTAATATATTAGTAGACCACCTCCACCCAGTCAATGGTAAGTATAACAGAGTCTGATGCTTGATCCCACATGAAAACCACTGGTAGATTTTTCTACTCTTATAATCCCCAATGGATGTTTCAAACCTAGAAGAAGCAATGAGAGAGTGAAACCCCCAGGGGATTTCAACTTCCAGAGACTTGACTTCATCTTTTTGAGAGTTTCCTCATGTTTAGAAAGAAGTTTCCAAACAACGTTCAAGATGCCTTTCTAAGCCTGGTATATATATACCTTTTTGTAATTCAAGTGATCAATTATTTAGTTAAAAATGAGATAAAAACTTTAATGTGTGGGAAAGTATATATTCATTAATATATCAATTTATGAAGTGAGTAAAATGATTATTAATACAAAATTCTCAAATAACTGATAAGAATATATAAAGACTATTCACACCAAGAGTTACAAAGACATCAATAAGCAACAATTGGTGGGAAATTCCCCAAATTAAATCTGTTTCACACAGAATATACAAAATAGGAATAATAAATACAAAGAGGAAATTTAATAGAATAAGTGATATATTTTAGAAAACAGAGCACAGATGTTCTTCAACTGATGTAGGGTTACAGCTTAGCTTGAAAATGTTGTAAATACATCTTAGGTTGAGCCATGGCTTGCTTTGCCATCAAGCAGCATTACAGGACAGCATCATACCTTATGGCTAGTCAGGGAAGACACTGTAAATCAAATCATTATAAGTGAGAGACCATCTCAATAGAAGATACAGGGACAATGATATGCAGAAGATTTGACTCCGTTGGAGTGCAACAGAACTTAAGAGACCTTTTTTAAGATTTGTTTCCTAAAAAATTATATCTTTAAAAAAATTCCAAGTCCAAAAATGGAGCAAGAATAGCAAGAGCAGAGTTTCAAGTTCTGCAGATTTATTCAGCTCTATATTAGGGTTCTCTTCTAGAATCCAGTTTGTGCAATAGACACATGTTGCAAAATTTTCAAACTAAATTTGTATCTTTGAGAGCAAATAATTTTGTAGCAGAATGACTGCAAATAAACTTGCTTGCTTTATGATTCTAGAGTTCCACATGCATCCACTCTTAAACAGGGACCCATTTGTTTAACTGTGTCATTATATACTAGTGATAGAGTAAGCTTGGGAGTGGGGGCTGGAAACCGTCATGTGTAAATTGTCTTCTTCCATACTCTATAACTAACTTATATACCTAAGACAAGTATTACACATACCCCCACTTGCCCCTTTTCAGTAATTGAAATTTTTGTGCATACATATAATGTGCTTTGATCAAGTCCAACTCCATTACTACCCCTCCAATTCTTCTCCTCTCCCCCTAAGACTTTTATTTCTCAATTTAACCTGGTCTCTTTTTAAACCTTTGTGCTATCTGTACGTGCACAGGTGTAAGACCATTATTGGAGTATGAGTAGCCATTTTCACTGAAGAAATCTGACTCTCAGTCTGTGTGCATCCATCAGTTTCCAATAGCTCCTAAGCTAGAAGTTTGACTTCATGAGCCTGTCTCCCCTCTATTCTGGGATTTGGCCGGGTTTCATCTTTTACAGGTCTTTTACCTGCAATCTTAGCCATTGTGAGTTTGTGTGTACAATGGTCCTGATGTGTCTGGCAAATACTGTCCACTGAAGGTACCCACTCAGGCTCTTGCAGTTTTTCTGCACCCTCTTCTGTGATGATACCTGCTCCGTGGCTGAAGGGCTGTAATATAAATGGCGGATGCAAAGCCCAGCACTCCAGCCTCTTATTTTCTGCACAGTGACTAGTCATAGGTTTCTGTACTGATTGCCATTTTATGAAAAAAGAAGCTTCTCTGATGAGGGTGGAGAGTTGAATTACTCTCTGGATTTAAAGATAAAAACTTAGGGGAAAGCTTATTATTATATCCATTTAGCAGAATAAGTTTTCATTTTTCCCCTGAAGCCTATGACATATCCAGCCACTGGTTTTAGGCCTAGTTAACAATACCAGGCATGAGTTCCCTCTTTTGAAGTAGGCCCTAAATCCAGTCAGACAGTAGTTGGATACTCCTATAGCATGTTTGTTGCCATTGCGCCAGTGGGCATATTTTGCTAGGCCAGTTATTATAGTTGGCAGGATTCATAGCTGGGTAAAATGGTGATTACTTTTCTCCCCTGATAGTGTACATAGCATCTCCCAAAATTATGAAATCTAGCCAAGATTTTTTTTCCTTCTACCTTGAGTATTTTTCAGAGGTATATTTTGCCATAAACCAAAACAAGACAGCACACAGAGATTCTTTGATTTTAACTATGTTGATAATTATAGTTAAATTACTGAATTCAGGGAAAGAAAAGAGTGATAGCACTCTCATTTTTTAAGGCTCTACTGGTTAACCAAAAATTATGCTTGGTGCTTTACATATATTATCTTACTCAGTTCAGTTACTCCTGGTGATCCTGAAGTAAAATACAGTTGGTTTTTGTGGGAGTATAGGGTCTCACTATGTACCCCAGGCTGGACTTGAACTCCATATCCTCCTGTGTATACCTCTCAGGAACTGGAATTATAGGGATATGCCAGTCTAGAGCACAATTATTAAATAATACAACCTAAAATTGTTGCTTGAATTAATCTGTTAGTCCATCATTTTTGAAATATATAGATATGTATACATATCTTAACATCTTAAACACATCTGTAAGCTGATAACCGTAATTTCAAAATTAACTAAACTTATCTTTTTCATGATATTTATATATAGGTGGGCACAAATTAAGTTACCAGCTTGATTAATAATCTGCAGCTCTGAGGCCTCTCTAATTTAATTTTTTGTCATAATTCCATCTTCTCCAGTGTCCATCCTCCTCTAAACACACAAGTTCTTTTGTTTAGAATACTCAGGGTATATATCATACTTCTCATATGTCCTTAGGGATGATGTTAAAGCCATACCAACCTCTTCTTCTTCACCCTCTCAAACTCAGTGTTGCAGATGCTGAAACTGAGAACTATGCTTTTCCCATCACAATAGAAATGGTCTACTTCATTTCCATACCAGAGGAATCTGTTTTTTATACAGGAGTGGGGCTCTGATAAAGCAAGGGTTCCAAAATTGAAGTTGGAGTCAGCAAACTTCAAATTTTGAAGCAGTATCTAACCTGCGGTGATTCTGGGCTTTCCAAATTCCTTGTAGGAGAGTGCTCTACCCCAGGGAGTTTAGAGAGTGAGAGCTGCAAGGAAGAGCAGACTGGTGGCTGAGGCAAATGTAAGAGAACATACATAACAAAAAGGCTACACCTAGAATAACTGGAACTGATGAAGCATGCAATAGTGGGCCTTGGCTGTTTATAGAAGGGATATTATAATGAAGTAGTATCACAGAAAGACTGGGGAAGGGTGAAGGTGCAGACTGTTACAGAGTCACCATGACACGTCATACATGAAAGATGGTGCCAAGGAGACATGGTGAAAGCTAGGGTCCAACTAGAGAAATTTTAAGTGGACTGAAGACTCTCTCTCTCTCTCTCTCTCTCTCTCTCTCTCTCCCCCCCCCCCCCCGTGTGTGTGTGTGTGTGTGTGTGTGTGTGTGTGTGTGTGTGTGTGTGTGATTTTATTTATATAATGAAAAGACAAATATAACACAAAGACTTCAGGAGGAATGACAGGGGAGGAGCTTGTAGTAATGTAGGAGGGACAAAAGGAAAAAGACTAGGAGGAGGAAGTTGACTTAATTTCATCATGAGCAGTTTGAGAAGATGACAGTGTGCTTAAGCATGGTTATCATGACTATGATGGCCATGTAGAAGTCACAGTTAGAAATGGAGACACCCATTTCTCAATAAAAGGTTCAGCATAAACACTTCCAGCAGCTACTGGAATCTGGGATCCAGGTTAACCAAGGTGATCCACTCATCCATCCATCTCACAACAAAAACTACACAATATCTTTTTCTTTGAAAAGAAATGAATTTTTCTCCTTTTTCAAAAACACATGCAGAAAATGGTTGAAATCAGATCTTTGATACTTTAGAAGCACAATTACAACAAAGAAAGGATGATTTCTTTAAAAGTCCGGATGGGAACTTGATGACTTTTTTTTTCACAGTGAATCTATAAATTGGTTTTTCTTAATGTTTAGTGGTAGCAAAGTCATCTCATTGAAGGTAGCTTGTGTCACTTACCAGCTTTCTCCCTAGAGCCCCAGGAATATCTGATGACGATTTCAATCAGACCAATCATTTACTGGACACATAACCATGAATAATTTAGCGGGATAATAGATCTATTACTTAATATAGTGCTAACCTTTTATAATGCCTGTACCTGGAGAGAGAACTAATATCTGTGTCACACAACAACTTTTCTCAGCATTGGGCTTTGGAGAGAACACTGTGACTCATAGAATACCTAAGCACATGCAATTATAAACCACAGTATGGGAAAACAGTTAACCTTTGTGTAGCATTTAAGAGTTTGCAAAGCACTTTCTCAGACATTATCTCATCTGATGCTCAGCTCAACCCTGAGACAGAGGCTTTATTTCACACCCGAGAACAAGAGAGGAGTTTAAGTGACTTGCCTAAAGATTCCTACCTATAGTCAGGAGTCTGGTGTTTAAAGTTTGAGCTGTCTCCAGTATAGACATGGTAAAAGTTAATGTCAAAGGATTTTTAGACAGGCCTTATCCTTACCCAGATGACAGCCAATTTGTATGATGAGCCTGTTCCTGTGATTTTATTGGCCACCCCTCTCTGGTGACCAGGAACTCTCATGATAGACTCTGCAAGTAGAGCATCACAAGCTAACATTTCTAAAGCAAAATTACTTACTTTCTCATGAACTAAATCACATGTGAGCACTTCTATAACATACACTTAGCATCCTGCAGCAAAGGAAGGTACACATCTTGGACTAACAAGTGTTGAATTCTTTTTTTATAAGTCACAAAGTTTAATGTAAAATTAAAAAATAAACAGGTATTCAACAAATACGGAAAACCATGTATGCAACAAATCAGCAAAAGTTGATCTGCTGATATTGACTCAGAGAAAATAAAGAAACAAAGTTGTCAGATCAACATACTCAGTCCTGTGCATTTTAAAATATGAGGATGGAGACATGAAAATATTCTAAAAGGGCCTGTCAAACTTCTAGAGATGAAAATTACCACTTTCTGATTAGATCTGTGACCTATTCCACAGGAGGGAACTCATACCTGGTACTGTAAACCTGGTCATGCACCTGTGGCTGGGGAGGTAATAGGCTCTTGGGGAGAATCTCCTACTGTTGTTTTGTTAAATGCACATGGTGTCAAATTGCTTTCTGAATGCTTATCGTTATACCCATAGGTTAGTGCTGCTTTTAGCCTTCATTGGAGATACTTACTTTTGCAGTAGGCAGTAGTTTATATACAAATTCACCAGTCACTAGTGAAGAATAAGTGACTATGGACTGCTCTGCCCTATATTATCTGCTCTCCCAAGGGCTCAGAGAACATGGTGGAAGAAAGAGCCATAGTGATTTCTGGATATGCCACAGCATCACAATCATGAAGTTACTGCAGCTGTGGCTACCTGGAAAAGACCTATGTAAAACTGACCCCATCACTATTTCTTTTTTTTTAAAGTTCAAAGATGTTGAATATATTTAGAATGACATAGGCAAGTAAATATATATGCATATATATCACATAATATCATATCATATCATTCACAGGTATGTCAAAATATTGATAGTTTTTTTTAATTAAGAAAAATATGTATTCAGTTTACACACCAAAGATCCTCCTCTTCCCTCCTTCTGCCCCTCCAGCCTCCCCCTCCCAACCCACCCCACATGTCCTCCTACCATAAGGTTAGGCCTCCCATGGGGAAGCACACTTAGTAGAGGCATGTCCAAGCCCCTCCCTCTGCCTTAAGGCTGTGCAAGGTGTCCCATCATAGAAGTGGGCTCCAAAAGTCCTGCTCATGCAGCAGGGGTGGATTCTGATACTGCCAGGGTGCCCCTTAAGCAGATCATGCTACACTACTGTCTTACTATGCAGAGGGCCTAGTCCAATCCCATGTAGGCTCCACAGCTGTTGATCTAAATTTCATGAGTTCCCCCTAGTTTTGTTTGGTTGTCTCTGTACATTTTTCCATCATGATCTTGATGCCCCTTGCTCATAGAATCTCTCTTTTCTCTCTTCTACTGGACTCCTGGAGCTTGGCCTGGTGTTTGGCTGTGGATCTCTGCATCTGCTTCCATTAATTACTAGAGAAAGGCCTATGATAACATTTAGGGTATTCACTTATCTGATTACTAGGACAAGCCAGTTCAGGCAGCTTCTCCACCATTACTAGTAGACTAGGCTGGGGTCATCCTTGTGAATTCCTGGAAACTTCCCTAGCACCCAGTTTCTCCCTATCCCCATGATGTCTCCCTCTATCATGTTATCTCTTTCATTGCTCTCCCACTCCATCTCTGTTCCAGCTCGACTATCGAATTCCCTTATGTTCTCATTCCCCACCCCCAACCCTCCATTGTCCACCACTCATCCCCAGTTTACTCCTGGAGATCTCATCTATTTCCCCTTCTCAAGGTGATACATTCATCCCTCTTTGGGTTCTCCTTGTTAGCTAGCTTCTCTAGAGCTGTAGGTTGTAGTCTGGTATCCACTTTACATCTAGTATCCACTTATGAGTGAGTACATACCATGTTTGTCCTCTGAATGGGGGTTACCTCACTCAGGATGATATTTTCTAGTTCTATTCATTTGCCTACAAATTTCATGATGTCATTGTTTCTCACTGCTGAGTAGTACTTCATTGTGTATATGTACCACATTTTCTTTATCCATTCTTCAGTTGAGGGGCATCTGGGTTGTTTTTAGGTTCTGGCTGTTACAAATAATGCTGCTATGAACATAGTTGAGCATGTGTCCTTGTGGTATGATTGAGCATTCCTTGGGTATATGCCCAAGAGTGGTATAGCTGAGTATTGAGGAAGATTGATTCCTAGTTTTCTGAGAAACCATCATACTGATTTCCAAAGTGGCTGTATAAGTTTGCACTCCCACTAACAGTGAGGAGTGTTCCCCTTGCTCTACATCCTCTTCAACATAAGCTGTCTTCAGTGTTTTTTATCTTAGCCATTGTGGCAGGTTTAAGATGATATCTCAGAGTCATTTTGATTTGCATTTCCCTGATGACTAAGGATGTAGAGCAATTTCTTAAATGTCTTTCAGCCATTTGAGATTCTTCTGTTGAGAATTCTGTTTAGCTCTGTAGCCCATTTTTAAATTGGATTGTTCGGTATTTTGATATCTAGTTTCTTGAATTTTTTATGTATTTTGGAGATCAGACCTATGTCAGATGTGGACTTGGTGAAGATCTTTTCCCATTCTGTAGGCTGTCGTTTTGTCCTATTTACTGTGTCCCTTGCTTTACAGAAGCTTCTCGGTTTTAGGAGGTCCCATTTATTAATTGTTATTCTCAGTGTCTGTGCTACTGGTGTTATATTTAGGAAGTAGTCTTCTATGCCAATGCATTCAAGACTACTTCCTACTTTCTCTTCTATCAGATTCAGTGTAACTGGTTTTATATTGAGGTCTTTGATCTACTTGGATTTTGTACATGGTGATAGATATGGGCATATTTGCAATCTTCTACATGTTGACATCCAGTTATGCCAGCACCATTTGTTGAAGATGCTTTCTTTTTTCCACTGTATAGTTTATACTTCTTTGTCAAAAATCAGGTGTTCATAGGTGTGTGGGTTAATGTCAGGGTCTTCAATTCTATTCCATTGGTCCACATGTAGGTTTTTATGCCAATACCAAGCTGTTTTTAATTACTATAACTCTATAGTAGAGCTTGCGGTCAGGGATGGTGGCTTGATTATAAAGGATTGTTTTAGCTATCCTGAGTTTTTTGTTTTCCATATGTAGTTAAGTATTGTTCTTTCCAGGTCTGTGAAGAATTGCATTGGGATTTTGATGAGGATTGCATTGAATCTGAATTGCTTTTGGTAAGATAGACATTTTTACTACGTTAATCCTAACTATCCATGAGCATGGGCTTCCTGCTATGTAAGATAGCTGATATAAACAGTGCTTAGGACTGTATCCAAATGCAATTTCATCTTTATTTGAAATTCTTATTTATACATTATTTTTATTAGTTCTTGGAGAATTCCATACAACTTATTCTGATCATATTCTTAAAGGAGACTTACTCTCCTATAAGCTAATTGTGTGAAAAATTGTTTTGCCCATTTGAGAAACTCTGAAGTATTATTTATTAGTCTCTCTCTCTCTCTCTCTCTCTCTCTCTCTCTCTCTCTCTCTCTCTCTCTCTCTCTCTCTCTCTCTCTCTCTCTCTCCCTCTCCATTCTGCTCCCAAGTTCCTCATTGAACTTAAATGTCTCCTCTCAGCTTTAAGGCATATTATTCTACATTTGACACAAACATTAAGATAAACATTAGATAAAACTGGCATTTCTTTTATAGCAAAAAGTAAATTTTATTCAATTTAGAGTAGTATATTAAATACAGTCTTCATTGGTTCTGCAAATCATTTTGTAACAATATTTTCATCTCAATTTCTAGTATTATTTAAATCTTTAGTCACATATGATAATAATATAAGGACCACATAAAACATCCTTAGACAAAGTTCTGCAAAAGGCTTGTGATTAAGCATGCATGGGAGGGGCTGTGGCATATTGATAGTTGTCAGCACCTTGTACCTTCAGACCAATGAAAACCAACAGCAGCATGAAATGCTTTACCACAAAATTAAATGTTTGTACTTGTATAGTGAGGCTGAAGTCTTCTCTGTTTCTTCCATCTCATTGTATCAGTCAAAAACAACCTCTCCAAATGTCTGTTATCAACCAAACCTTTTAATGGACTGAAATTTTAATCATTATAATTTGTGCTCAAAGGATGTGAGTTGTTTGCTCATCAAAAACATGTCATTTAGGACAACTTGCAGCTGGTACCCCAAATTTAATTTATTAACACACCCAGCAATAAACAGAGGATTGTAGTAATTTAGCTGGAGGATTCAAACTCAGCAAGAAACAATCAGAATATCTGGTATCATGTATCAATCTAATGGGGTGCCAGCCATTACAATGGAGTTTGTAGGATCATTGACTATTCTGGGATGCCTGTAAGTCTAGAATTTTCTGAGATTTGGGGCTTTCAGTGTAGGAACTAGGACAGACCTAGACAACCAGGCTCCACTTTAGACTCAGGTGGGGAAATTCTCTTCAATTTGACCTATAAAAGACAGAAAACTTGTCCCTAGGAAAGAAGCAAATCTGCATCATCAGAAGCAGAACACAGTGTGGAAGTTGTACTAGAGACACAAAAGCTGCATCATATGGATAATGGGTATCCAGTTAAAGCCTGTCACTGAGACCCAGTTGAAGACAAGATGGCCCCAGAGCAGACAGGCTGGATCCTCACCTGGTATACACATGGCAGTACAATAGAGCAAGGAGCAATGTGAGAATAAAATTTGAAGAATTTATTATTATTAACATTCATGTGCTTTCCTCTATCTCATCAGTCTGATGTTTTGCTTTTGTTCCAGCCAGGTTGAACTGTTTCATCCTTAAGCATGTGTGAGCACAGCAAAGCTCCCATTTCAATGCCCAAATAAGAAGGTGAGGATAACATGTTCCCCAGCTGTTGTGAAGTACAGTCTTCCTGTTAAAAACATGATGTACATAATGCTCAGTTCTAGTTTCTGTTAGACTGCATACTTTTCACAGGGAGACAAGCAAAGCCCCTTCCCATCCTTCTCACAGACTGACAGTGTAGCTTTCTGCACCTATGATAGCCATTATTGAAGAAGGAAAATATGAAGGAAATCTTTCTTTTCTGTTTAGAAAATTCTATTCTTATAATGATGGATATTTGTGAACATGACTGGCTGTGGTGTAGTGGTTGTGCAATCCATGGAAGTGGATGAGACAGAATCTGTAAACTAGGGCTGTTAATATACACCCTGTCCCACCACTTGCTTCCTATCTCAGAATTTATCAGTGATACTCAACATAATGGGTTGTTTTGCTCATGGCAGTGACACCCTATTACAAACAGAGCCACAACATGATGTCATGATTAGAGCAGCCACTTATTCCATTGCTAGACATTATAATCTTAGCTAGTTCTCTAACTTCTAGAAGCCAGCTATCTGCCTATAAAAATTAAGGTGCAAAACTCACAA
The DNA here is from genome assembly GCF_004664715.2 of Peromyscus leucopus. Taxonomy (NCBI): domain Eukaryota; kingdom Metazoa; phylum Chordata; class Mammalia; order Rodentia; family Cricetidae; genus Peromyscus; species Peromyscus leucopus. The sequence goes on along the minus strand of NC_051065.1, from coordinate 279,914 downwards.
TGTCCAGGATTTTGTGAGAACACAAGATAGCACATGCTGGATGTTATGTGTGATAATGGATGGTGATCAACAAATGTGAACCCTTTTCCGTTTTCTATGACAAGACCTTGTCCACAGATGAACAAATAAGTCACTTTCAAGTTTAGAAAATGGTTCATTATCACTGTTTATTGCCAGTCTCAATCACCATATGATGAGTACTAACCCAGTTCATTTTCTTTGCCTTTTACGTTTATTTTACCCTTCAAAATCATAAATGTCTTCTGAAAATACCATCCATCAGAATAAATGGGTGTCTAGTAGAGACAACCTGATATTTGTACCTGAAAAGTTCAAAAATGCAACCTGGGCAATCAACCCATTCACTTTTCTATGTCTGTCTAAAAGTTCACCTGCTGCTAGATAAGGACAGTTTTATAAAATAATGCCACCCCATGTATTTTTCTTATTATCTTCAATGTAAAACCTGGGTTGAAGACTTCCCTTCTGGTCCAGAGGTGAGTACCCGGATCCAACCCGGACCCCATCCCTGGACACCTGCCACTCCGGGAAGACCTGCCCAACTTGGCACCAGGTTCTGGCCACCGGACAGCTCCCCTTCTAGCCCCACCGGGAGGGATCCCCTTTTCCAAGCCCCCGGCAGCCCCTGCAATCTCCGCGCCCCGCCCCCACGCCCATCTGCCCGAGACTCCAGCCACTTCCTGAGACTTAGAGACCAGCCCCCAGCTCCCAGCCTGCCCCAGACTTCCCTTCTGGTCCAGAGGTGAGTACCCGGATCCAACCCGGACCCAATCCCTGGACACCAGCCACCCCGGGAAGACCTGCCCAACTTGGCACCAGGTTCTGGCTACCGGGCAGCTCCCCTTCTAGCCCCACCGGGAAGGATCCCCTTTTCCAAGCCCCCCGGCAGCCCCTGCAATCTCCGCGCCCTGCCCCCACGCCCATCTGCCCGCCACTCCAGCCACTTCCTGAGACTTAGAGACTGGCCCCCAGCTCCCAGCCTGCCCCAGACTTCCCTTCTGGTCCAGAGGTGAGTACCCGGATCCAACCCGGACCCAATCCCTGGACACCAGCCACTCTGGGAAGACCTGCCCAACTTGGCACCAGGTTCTGCCCACCGGACAGCTCCCCTTCTAGCCCCATCGGGAGGGATCCCCTTTTCCAAGCCCCCGGCAGCCCCTGCAATCTCCGCACCCTGCCCCCACGCCCATCTGCCCGCGACTCCAGCCACTTCCTGAGACTTAGAGACCGGCTCCCAGCTCCCAGCCTGCTCCCAATTGCCATTCTGGACCAGAGCCCGCCCCGGACTTCCCTTCTGGACCAGAGAGTTGGACAAGAGAACTCCCTTTTGGACAAAAGAGAGAGTCTTCCTGAATCTGTCAGCTCTTTCTGAAACAAGTACACTGATAAGACGAAGAAAGAACCACAAGGAGATGGGCAGACGTCAAGGCAGAAGTACATACAGCAAAATGAAGAGCAATACAGCATCACCAGAACCTAGCCCGCCTCCAACATCTAGACCTGAACACCAAAAATTGGAAGAAGCAGAAGAAAGTAGCCTTATGAGTAACTTCATGAAGAAGGTAGAGGCTTGTGTAGAGGAAAAGACAAGGAAATTGGAAGAACGCTATAAACAACTAGAGGAAAGAGCAAACAAATTAGAAGAAAACAATAAAGCCCTCCAAGAAAAAAATAAATTCCTGGAAGAAAACATTAAAGTCCTGGAAGAAAACATTAAAGTCCTGGAAGAAAACAATAAAACACTGAAAGAAAATCATGAAAAAGCAATGAAACAAACAAAGGAAACAGGCCAAGAACTGAAAAAGGAAATTGAAAAAATAAAGAAGACACAAACAGAGGGAATGCTGGAAATAGAAACCCTGAGTAAAAGATCAGGAACTTCGGATGCAAGTATAACCAACAGAATGCAAGAGGTGGAAGAGAGGATTTCTGGCATTGAAGATACAGTAGAAGAAATAGTTTCATCAGTCGAAGGAAACACTAAAGCCAACAAAGTCATGAACCAAAATGTCCAAGAAATCTGGGACACCATGAAAAGACCAAACCTACGAATTATAGGGATAGAAGAAGGTGAAGAATACCAACTCAAAGGCACAGAAAATATATTCAACAAAATTATAGAAGAAAACTTTCCCAACTTAAAGAAGGAAATGCCTATGAAGATACAAGAAGCCTATAGAACACCAAACAGACTAGACCCCCAAAAAAAGCCCCTCGACACATAATAATTAAACAACTAAATGTACAGAATAAAGAAAGAATATTAAGAGCAGCCAAGGAAAAAGGCCAAGTGACCTATAAAGGTAAACCCATCAGAATAACACCCGATTTCTCAATGGAGACTTTGAAAGCCAGAAGGACCTGGACAGATGTAATGCAGACACTAAGAAACCATGGATGTCAGCCCAGACTAATATACCCAGCAAAACTTTCAATCATCATAGACGGAAGGAACAAGACATTCGAAGACAAAGCCAGATTTAAACAATACCTATCCACAAACCCAGCCCTACAGAAAGCACTAGAAGGAAAATTCCAACCTAAGGAAGTCAGATACACACTTGAAAACACAGGCAATAGATAAAGCCACAACAGTAAACCCCAAAGAAGGGAAGTACACACACACTACCACCAAAAATGACAGGGATGAACAATCACTGGTCGTTAATATCCCTTAATATCAACGGACTTAATTCACCTATAAAAAGACATAGACTTACAGAATGGATACGAAAGCAGAACCCAACTTTCTGCTGCATACAAGAAACACATCTCAAACTCAAAGACAGACACTACCTAAGAATAAAAGGCTGGGAAAAGACTTTCCAATCAAATGGTCTTAAGAAACAAGCAGGGGTAGCCATACTGATATCCAACAAAACAGACTTCAAACTAAAATCAATCAAAAGAGATAAAGAAGGACATTACATATTCATCACAGGAAAGATCCACCAAGATGAAGTTTCAATTCTGAACATTTATGCCCCAAACACAAGGGCACCCACATATGTAAAAGAAACATTACTAAAGCTTAAACCACATATAAAACCCCACACATTAATAGTGGGAGATCTCAACACCCCACTTTCACCACTGGACAGATCTCCCAAATCAAAACTTAACAGAGAAATAAAGGACTTAACTGATATCATGACCCAATTGGACCTAATTGATATCTACAGAACATTCCATCCTAACAAGAAAGAATATACATTCTTCTCAGCACCCCATGGAACTTTCTCTAAAATTGACCACATACTTGGCCACAAAGCATATCTCAACAGATACAAAACAATTAGAATAACCGCCTGTGTTCTATCAGACCACCATGGGTTAAAGTTAGATCTCAACAACAACAAAAACTACAGAAAACCTACTTTCTCATGGAAACTGAATAATGCTCAACTAAATCACCAATGGGTTAAGGAAGAAATAAAGAAAGAAATTAAAGACTTCCTAGAGATCAATGAAAATGAAGACACCACATACCCAAACTTATGGGACACAATGAAAGCAGTGCTAAGAGGGAAATTCATAGCACTAAATGCACACATAAAGAAGTTGGAGAAATCTCACACTAGTGACTTAACAGCACACCTGAAAGCTCTAGAACAAGAAGAAGCAAAGTCTCCCAGGAAGAATAGACGCCAGGAAATTATCAAAGTGAGAGGGGAAATTAATAAATTAGAAACTAAGAGAATAATACAAAAAATTAATGAAACAAAGAGTTGGTTCTTTGAGAAAATCAACAAGATAGACAAGCCCTTATCCAAACTAACCAAAAGACAGAGAGAGAGAATCCAAATCAACAAAATCAGAAATGAAAAGGGGGACATAACAACAGACATTGAGGAAATCCAGAGAATTATAAGGTCATATTTCAAAAACCTCTACTCCACAAAACTGGAAAACCTAAAAGAAATGGACATTTTTCTGGATAAGTACCACATACCTAAGTTAAATCAAGACCAGATAAACTATTTAAATAGCCCAATAACCCCTAAGGAAATAGAAACAGTCATTAAAAGTCTCCCAACCAAAAAAAGCCCAGGACCAGATGGTTTCAGCGCAGAATTCTACCAGACCTTCAAAGAAGAGTTAATACCAATACTCTCTAAATTGTTCCACATAATAGAAACAGAAGGAACATTACCAAACTCCTTTTATGAGGCTACAATTACCCTGATTCCTAAACCAAACAAGGATACAACAAAGAAAGAGAACTACAGACCGATCTCCCTCATGAACATTGATGCAAAAATACTCAATAAAATATTGGCAAACAGACTCCAAGAACACATCAGAACAATTATCCACCATGATCAAGTAGGCTTCATCCCAGGGATGCAAGGGTGGTTCAACATACGAAAGTCCATCAACGTAATACACCATATAAACAAACTCAAAGAAAAAAACCACATGATCATCTCACTAGATGCAGAAAAGGCATTTGACAAAATCCAGCACCCCTTCATGATAAAAGTCTTGGAGCGATCAGGAATACGGGGAACATACCTAAACATAATAAAGGCAATATATAGCAAACCAACAGCCAACATCAAATTAAATGGAGAGAAACTCAAAGCAATTCCACTAAAATCAGGAACGAGGCAAGGCTGTCCACTCTCCCATACTTATTCAATATAGTACTTGAAGTTCTAGCCAGAGCAATAAGACAACATAAGGAGATTAAGGGGATACAAATTGGAAAGGAAGAAGTCAAGCTTTCCCTATTTGCAGATGACATGATAGTATACTTGAGTGACCCCAAAGATTCCACCCAGGAATTGATAAAGCTTATAAACACCTTCAGCAACATAGCAGGATACAAGATCAACTCAAAAAAATCAGTAGCCTTCCTATATACAATGGACAAAGAAGATGAGAAGGCAATTAGAGATACATCACCCTTTACAATAGCCAAAAATGACATAAAATACCTTGGGGTAACACTAACCAAGCAAGTGAAGGACCTATATGACAAGAACTTTAAATCCCTGAAAAAAGAAATTGAAGAAGATGTCAGAAAATGGAAAGATCTCCCATGCTCATGGATAGGCAGGGTTAACATAGTAAAAATGGCAATCTTACCAAAAGCAATCTACAGATTCAATGCAATCCCCATCAAAATACCAACACAATTCTTCACAGACCTGGAAAGAATAATACTCAACTTCATATGGAAAAACAAAAAACCCAGAATAGCTAAAAGAAACCTGTACAATAAAACAACTTCTGGAGGCATCACAATCCCTAACTTCAAGCTCTACTATAGAGCTACAGTAATAAAAACAGCTTGGTATTGGCATAAAAACCGACATGTGGACCAATGGAATCGAATTGAAGACCCTGACATTAACCCACACACCTATGGACATATAATTTTTGACAAAGAAGCCAAAAGTGTACAATGGAAAAAAGAAAGCATCTTCAACAAATGGTGCTGGCATAACTGGATATCAACGTGTAGAAGGCTGCAAATAGATCCATATCTGTCACCGTGCACAAAACTTAAGTCCAAGTGGATCAAAGACCTCAACATAAATCCAGCCACTCTAAACCTGCTAGAAGAGAAAGTAGGAAGTAATCTTGAACGCATTGGCATAGGAGATCACTTCCTAAATATAACACCAGTAGCGCAGACACTGAGACAAACAATCAATCAATGGGACCTCCTGAAACTGAGAAGCTTTTGTAGAGCAAAGGATACGGTCAACAAGGCAAAGCGACAGCCTACTGAATGGGAAAAGATCTTCACCAACCCCACAGGTGACAGAGGACTGATATCCAGAATATATAAGGAACTCAAGAAATTAGACATCAAAACGACCAACAGTCCAATTGAGAAATGGGCTTTAGAATTAAACAGAGAATTCTCAACAGAGGAAACCCAAATGGCTGAAAGACATTTAAGGAACTGCTCAACATCCCTAATCATCAGGGAAATGCAAATCAAAACAACTCTGAGATACCACCTTACGCCTGTCAGAATGGCTAAGATCAAAAACACTGAAGACACTTTATGCTGGAGAGGTTGTGGAGCTAGAGGAACTCTCCTCCACTGCTGGTGGGAATGCAAGCTTGTACAACCACTTTGGAAATCAATATGGCGCTTTCTTAGAAAATTGGGAATCAATCTCCCCCAAGATCCAGCTATACCACTTTTGGGCATATACCCAAGAAATGCTCAATCATACCACAAGAGCACTTGCTCAGCTATGTTCATATCAGCATTGTTTGTAATAGCCAAAACCTGGAAACAACCTAGATGCCCTTCAACCGAAGAATGGATAAAGAAATTGTGGCACATATACACAATGGAATACTACTCAGCAGAGAAAAACAATGACATCATACGGTTTGCAGACAAATGGATGGATCTAGAAAAAATCATCCTGAGTGAGGTGACCCAGACTCAGAAAGACAAATATGGTATGTACCCACTCATAGGAAGATACTAGATGTGGAACAAGGATGACTGAACTGCTACTCACATCACCAGTGAGGCTACCTGGAAAACGGGACCCCAAAAAAGACATGGAGAAATGGATGAGATCTACATGAACAGCCTGGTCATGAGTGGGAACAATGAAGAGCGACGGTCGAGGGAAAGAGAGTGGGAGATCCTAGCTGGATCAAGAAAAGAGAGGGAGAACAAGGAATAGGAGACCATGGTAAATGAAGACCACATGAGAAGGGGAGGAAGCAGAGAGCTAGGGAGGCCCACGGAGATCCACAAAGATACCGCCAGAAAAGACTGCTGGCAATGGACAAGAGACGGCAGGAACTGACCTACCCCGGTGATGGGATGGCCAGACACCCTGTTAGTTGTGCCATAAACCCCATCCAAGGAAGGTCTGAGGAATCTGGATGCAGACATCCATGGCTGGGCCCCTGGTGGAGCACTGGGAGTCTAATTAGTGAGAAAGAAGAGGGTTTATATGAGCGAGAATTGTTGAAGCCAGGGTTGGATAAAGCACAGGGACAAATAGCCAAACGAGTGGAAGCACAGGATCTATGAACCAAAGGCTGAGGGGCCCCCAACTGCATCAGGCCCCCTGAACGGGTGAGACAGTCATTTGGCTTGATCTGTTTGGGAGGCAGCCGTGTGTTGGTGCCGGGTCCTGGGCTTGTTGCATGAGTTGGCTGTTTGAATCCTGGGACATATGCAGGGACACTTGGCTCGGTCTGGGAGGGGGGGACTGGTCCTGGCTGGACTGAGTCTACCAGGTCGATCCCGGTCCTCAGGGGAGACCTTGATCTGGAGGAGGTGGGAATGGGGGTGGGATGGGGGGAGGGGGAGGGGGGCGAGAGTAGGAGAACAGGGGAATCTGTGGCTATTATGTTGAACTAAATGATGTTGTAAAATAAATTTACTTAAAATAAAAAAAAAAAAAAGTCCTTACATGAACAAAAAAAAAAAAAAAAAAAAAAAAAAAAAAAAAAACCTGGGTTGAAGAGTCGGCACTGTACTTAAAGACCTGTAAGGTTGAATGTTGCCCACATGAGGAATATATATATATATATATATATATATATATATAGAGAGAGAGAGAGAGAGAGAGAGAGATTCCTGTATATATCAATAATTAATGAAAAAAGAGGCCATGAATTTGGAGGATAGCAAGGGGTATTACATGGGAGGGAGGAAAGGGGTAAATAACATAATTATTTTTTGAAATTATATGTTATACAATTATATAATTCAATTATAACTGAAATTATAATTATATTATAATCTCCATGAATAAAAGAAATAGCCAGTAACTTTTCTGATATCTGGCCCTTATAAAGAAACTGATGAAAAGGGAGGCTTGTATCAGAGTTATTTCTCTCAATGTTGATTTCTATTGGTAGATAAAATCAGATGAGATCAGGTATGTTTGGAGTAGTATGGCCATAGACTCCATTACCACATGTCAGGGATTTTCCCAAGCATATAATATGAACTAGAGAAACTGACTCATCTCTCACAATAATTCTGTGCTAAAGGCACTATCATTATCTCCATTTTGCAGGTGATTAGACTATGACTTGGAAAATTCTTCAGGGTCCCAGAACTGGTGGCAACCACAGTAACACTTGAATGTCTGTCTTGCAGGCTTCAAAACCCACTCTGCTGCCAGTAAATTATGTGAGAGAAGAAAGTGAATTGTTCTTCCTTTTAGTAATATTCTGCTTCAAATGCCAGATTGTTTTGCCTTAGTTACTGGTATGTGTGTTGGTGTACATGTATGTGCACGTGTAGGTGCTGGGCTGTCTTCCTCAATTGCTTCTCCACTTATTTTTGAGACAAGGTCTTTCATTTATTCTCAATTCAGCTAGAGTAGAAGGCCAGAAAACCCCAGGAATTAACCTCACATTTCTAACATAATCAAATGATGTGTCAGAACAGGCAGTTTGATTTTACCTACCAGTGGTTACAGACTGCATTTTATGAATCTCAGGCCTTGGTCACTGTTATTAGTCTATCGAAAAGAATGTCACTGCCATAGAAATTCCTCTCCAAAGTACTTCTTAGATTTTCTGTAAGTAGTTCAAGCAATGCCCTTTAATGTTCTCTTCATCATGGCGGAGGGAAAAACTAAAAAGAGAGTCGTATTCACTTCAAAAATGAAATCTCTAAAGGTTTGAGAAAATGTCCCAGTTTTTTCAACTCAGCTTTCAAAGGTTTTTAATGGTTAATTTGATATTCTAGAGTATTCAGCAATAGCCCTTAATGAGCTTAAAACTGGACCTTTCTCTACAGGCTTGGGTTTTAGATAATGATTTGAGACCACCTCATCCTGCCTTCTTTGCACATTGATGCCATTAAATTCAAAGTCAAGCATGAAGGTGAACAGACACTAATTTAAGAGCATTTGGGGCTCTGTTCTCTACATTAGCCACAATGAACCTCCTGTGTTAGCCTTCGACAAGGCTTTTATTAGTTGGTCCAGATCAAAAGCTGGGTGGAAGATCAGCCTGCATGGCCAGAGAGACATTTTCCCTCTCCTCTTCCTATTTGTGGGGGTCAGTTCAGAGATCATGAGAAACACAGTAACTCAAAAGAGCATGTCTTTAAGTATAAATCATATGAATAAATTAAAAATATGGTGGCAGAGTCGAAGTTCATGATTGACTTTTTCTATATTTCGGGGGAGGCAGAAATAAATCAAAGTGGACTCTTCTTTCTCCGAGATATTTCAAATGGAATATCAGGCCTCCAACTAAAATTAGGTGTGGTGAGATGATAAATAGCCACTTTACAGGGTTTTTTCTCTATTTGCACACATCACTGCTGTGTGGAATGCTGCTGATCCTGGAGCGCTATAGCTCCTATACTCACCATTTTCTCTTGGTTCCTTTCAATGATCCAATCCTTATTCAAGCTGTATTAGGAGCTGTAATGCTGCCCACTGAGACTTAGGAAGTTTTGTGCTGTTTCCAGGGCTTTCACATTTCTTGCTTCATCCTCATACAGAAATGTTTTTCTGCCTGTTGCCTACTTGCTCAATATCTGGCTCACCCAGACTTTCCCTTTTCAACCTTCTGTCTTGATTTGGTATATGTTATCTTCACAGTTTGCATTTGAGAGATGAGAGAGTCATTCATATGGGTTAGGGAGATAGCTCTGTGGATAAAGAGCTTTCTGTACAAGCATGAGGTCCTGAGTTCAAAATCAAAGAACTCACATAAACAGCTGGGTGCTATAGTGAGTGAGTGTCTGTAATCCTGGCGCACCTACAGAAAGATGAAAGGTTGTCATAGAAAAGTGTGTGCAAAACTGTGGATCGACTAGCTAGCATGGCATATGCAGTGATAAGCAATAGAGAGAGAACCCTGTCCCAAACAAAGAAGAATAGGATTGACAACTGAGGTTATTCTGTGGTACACACACACACACACACACACACACACACACATGCACGCACGCACGCACGTCACCCTTTTTAAAAGAAAGAAGGCTCTTTGGAGGCTGGAAAAACTTTGCTCCAAGTTTTGCTGATCCATTTTCTCCTCAAAGAGTCCTGTGTGCTCACCTCTTCCAATAAGACACTTTGAGACTTGTATATTTCCCAAAAGTTTCCCATTGTCTATAAAGTTCAATCCAAGGAACCTGGCATTTAATACCCTCCAAGGCTTTACTGTGTAAATGAAATTTTCCTCTAGTCACTCCAGATTGCATTGATTTCCTCCTCACATTTTAGAATTTATATCTGTATCAGTCATTCTCAAACTGAGTCATATTCTTCCTTCTGTTGTTCCATAGGTTTTTCGAGTGTTCCTGTTCCTTGTTTGTCCTAGCAACTGCTAAGTGCTGAACTGTAATTGCATAGGTTTGTGGCTCCCGGATCAGCACCCCACAGAGCATGGGCACCCAAAACTGATGACTCATTTCACAAGCATGATGCCTGAATGGATGAATGGATGGATTTCTACACGCCTTAAGGCATATATAAAGGCAAGGAATGATCACACAGAGGCAAAAAGTACAACATGGAGAGAGACTAGTCTTGATTTTTTGCCAGCCCACCTGATCAACTCAAGACATCGTATGGAAGCAGTTTGAAGAATGGTGAGGTGAGAGCAGCTACTGCTCTAGTTCCCTTCCTTTATTCTGGCAAGGGACCAGGGAAGGTGAAGCCAGCTCACTGGTTGCTTGCAAACAAGCCATCCTTCTTTCCGTTCTCATTTTTTTCTCTTGCTTCAAAAATTGTTATTCTACAGAGACAAGTCCTGGAGGAGGGCAAAGAAGGTGAAGGGGGAATAAGGAGAGAAAGCCAGTCATTCATCACAGGCACAGCTGGAGGATGGCAGCCTTCCTCTGCCAGAAGGCAGGAGAAAATATCACTCTATTCCAGGCCACTGAGCAAACCTGAGCAAGGTATAAAACTTCTATGGGCAAGAGGGACCTATTATTGAAAAAACCACTTAACCAAAGAGGGTTAGCCACACAAAAAGCCTAAGGGGCAAAAACCCAAATCCTCTGGGTTAGTCTGACCTATGAGTAGAAAGCATAAAAATGAACTATCTCTGCAAAATGAGTAAATACAGAGAAACATTGTCTACGAGTCATCAGTGAAAACCCAAAGATGTCCACTTGAGGTGTGCACAATTGATACAGGCCTTAAGATCACAAACATTTTCACTTCCCAAGGACTCTTTCAAGGGCATAAAAGTACAAACCTACAACAGTATTTGCTTGATTGCATGGGAGAGATGGCTTGTTTTTCCTTAAGTCTATGAAACAAAGTCTGACCCCGAGACGATGGGTTTTAGTAGCTGGAATGAGAACATGTGAGTCCAAGCATTAGGAGCCACTGGGGAACCTCCAGGGTCATAAGCAAAGGACAGGCTACCAGATCAGAGAGGTGAAGGAAGACCCAGCCCTAGATAAACCCCTAGGGCACAATTCCTTCTATGATCAGTTTTTTTTTCCAGCCTGTAAAAAGACTGTGTTCTAACTAGACAGAAAATCTTGTCTAGTATGTGTCATTGACTCAATATTTTGAGGTTTCTATAAGGCACATTTTGTCCTTGAAGAGAAAATCCTTTACAGATAAGACTTCAACATTGTTGAAAGCTTAGGCAGCCAAAATAGTACTCCTTATTTTAGTGTATTTTCAGCATTATACAAGTTTTAGTGATGGTGGAGTGTTTCACATACAAATTGCTGTAATGTGTTTGGTTTAATAAGACTGGTAAATGGAAATAGTTTCACTGATAAGCCCAGATGGTAATATAATAGTGTGTTGAATTAATAGGATATTCTAAACAATATTGAAATTGTAAAATAATTAAAGGTAGCAGTAAAATAATATCATGATTAATTATAATATCAAGCACAGGTGCCATTAATGGAGCAGAGGAAGGGTTGAAGGACTTCAAGTTAAAATTCAGCCTTTTTGTTACTTATGAAAATTTAATTTTACATAGTCCATTTTTATAGTTCCAATTTCCATTCACCCGTCACAACTGAGCATGAAATTGTGCAATATAGGCAACCGACAAGGACAGCAGAGGGTCACAGATGTGTGTGCTGGAAGAGAATGAAGCAGGGTGATGCTCTTCCTTGGGGACAGAGCTTCTGGGATGTCCCCACTTGCCCTTTTCTGCATGCTGATTCTCAACTCTGTTATCCAACAATACGATTTTGTTAGACACCTGGGGACCAGCTTACATTAATGAATGCACACAAAACCTCACTATAATTATAAATAAGAGAGCTAATTTAGACTTCTAGCAATACTGTAATGCATACAGGTTGGTTTGTCCATCCCTAGGGTCAGAACATTTGATCCCTTCTACTGGTCCTCTATCTGAACACATTGACATGTGTGATCTCTGTTATCTACCTCCTATGTATTACATTGATTCCATCTTCTGTTGGAACCTTCTTTCCTGCCACTCTAAGTGGTATAGTGAAGTTCTGTCTAGAGTTAACTATTTCTTCTCTTTGGAGATTCTGGTGGTTGAGATGTTTTTCAGGGATTCATCAGAGTTCCACTGTGGCACTCTTCCCATCAGTGTGCCTCACCTGAAAGCCAGGTCACTCTAGAAATTTGTGTCGCTCTCAACAGTATAAATGTGATTTCTCCCCCATATGACCTAATATATCAGCCCCTAGCTATTTTATATAAAGGTTTGTTTTAATTCCACTAAGTTTTTGGCATAAATTTGCTGCTCATAGTCAAGTTCCTAGTAAAGACCTCAGTGATATTGTGGAAGGCATGATGTTGGCAGGTAATACCTTGCAGTTTCACCAAGTAGGACTCTATGTTACAGGATGCTCCAGTAATAGGATTTGGATCCTTAATTAAACGTAAGCCTTAAGTCTATTATAAGTAGATACTTCACCAAAATGGCTCAGCTAACAGATTATACTGCAGAAAATGTGGCTATGTTGGTAGTTAGGAAAATGAAACTGATAATTGATTAAATAAAATGTGTGGAAGCAGTAATCTCACTGGCACAGAACTTACTTGATAAATACTTGAATTGTTTTAGCAGGAATTTAAAACATTGATGAGTGGGATGTTAAAGTGAGAAGTTTAATTAAAAGCAGAGAAATCAGAAGTAAACAAGGGAATTTGTCTCATATATACAACAAAGTCATATTTTTAATGTGGGACAATTCGGAAAGAGTAGGGGTGATCTTCCAAGGATTTGTTGGTTTTGATTTTGAATCATTTTACTGTCCTGATTTTTAGTCAATTATCAAAGGGAATTTTTCTATTATTGAGTGGGGGGTCATATAAATAGCCACCATGAACCAACTAGTGGGGTGAGTGGACTGTGTGGAATACAGAAGGCAAATCCCTCCACTTACCCATCCCTGCCCTGCCCCCAGTTTCTCACAGGAGCTCAAACTGAATAAAACAGCATAATTGTATTCATCTTTATACAATCCAGCAGTAACCAGCAGATGGCCTTACACAGAGAAAATGCTGGGATGCATATTGAATTGAACTGTATGGTGGCATATACCATGCTTTAAAGGCGCTAAAACTAAAATGCTTAGTTTAGCCAAAAACACTGTGTTTCAGAGGGAGAAGCTTAGAAAAGGTGGTTGATAGAGTGTCTGTTTGGCTAATAGACAGTTTGAGTATGTGACAGCTGCATTAGAAGCAGAAATCAGCAAACTACTTGCCATAGTACGGCTAAAAATTTATTAAAGCACCCCCGAGTCCCAAACAGGGATGGATCAGCTAAGAAAAAAACAAAAGCGATAACAGAAGCAGATAGACTTCTAATGCTGTACACGACAGAAGCCCTGTATTTCTATTTGATGTTTGATCTGCCTTGAGAGCCCAGAAGTCAGAAAATCAGGGATCTGGAAAAGGATGGCTGCTATCATTATCAATAATAAACAATCACTAAAAGGCAGAGACTTTGGGTCCGAGAAAACAGAAAACAGAGTCCATAGATTGGGATGAGACAGAAAGCTCCTGAAATATCTGCCAGAGACTTGGTGCCTGCTATGGAAGTGGCTCCTAGGCTTCTCTTCTAGCCATCCTGCTTTTTCCAGTGACAATATTCAGAGCAGAATGCTGCCTAAGGAGTTCTAACAAGCAGCGTTTGGTTGAAATGCCCCAAGATCTACTGGCTGACTGAAGGCTCAGGCTGCCACTGGAACCTTTGCTCCATTGCCTGCCCATCATACCTGCTCCAAACCTGAGTGTTCCTGCCACCCAGCCAGTCTGGCCAGGCTCTATAAACAAAAGACCTTTCATAAGCAGGGCTTGTCCAAGTGGAAAATGGGAGCATGTCAGATATGCCTCACTTGTTGTGAATTTTCAGAATGTTAGAGCTAGAAAGGTCCTCGGTGAGTAGCTAACCATGTATCTCAACAATGGGTCTTCATGGGGAAGAAAGCAAATCCAGAAGGGTGAAACAACCCCTAAGGGCACATGGGTTCAAGGAGGAAGTGGGTCATAACTATAGTAAAATCCTCCTTCTTGGGGCTGTGATTACCCATCTGTGGATTTGGGCCACATTTAAATGATAAGGAATGAATTTCACTATATGAAGTGGTTGTCCTCATAACAATCATGCCACTATTACATCAGTGGGAGTATCTTGTCCAGCAAGTTGGTATTTTAGCATTCAATATCCAAGCTTAGTCCAAAGGTAAGGCCATCGATTACCTCTCTTTCCAGTAGCTTGCATAGCAGCCTATAATGCTATGAGTACTAGCGAACATGGAGGAACCCACTTCAGTTCCAGCTTGATTTCTTTGTTTCCTGCACTCAAAGTATGTGTTGTCTTCAGCAATAGGGTCTTAACAACCACTTTCATTGGGTAATCAAAACCAATAGCAATAGTTTATATTACTTGGCAAGGGAGTGTCTCTGGGATCTCCCAGATCAACAACAACACATGGAACTGGCATTTTAATTTAGTAACATTTGGCTTCTGAAAACAGCATTGTCTGCCCACGCAAAGGGCTTCCATTTATTTCCTGAAACATAGTCCCAGTTATGGATTAGGCACTGCAATGAATGTGACATTCTTTGTTCTTTACCATATGTGGTTGTCAAATCCCTTCCAAAAAAAACCACCAAAAACAAAGTCCATCCACATAAGCCTTGTGCATATGAGAGGTGATTCGAGTTTTACATTAAAACAGTTAACCACTTCAAGCTGCCCAGAAGTTATTCCGGTTTTAAAAGTGACCTTTTCCAAGGAAATTTATTGGCAAGTTAACCTCATTTGTGTAACCTTTGGTAACACAACCTTTTACCATTTCCTAATTCCTTTTCATTCTTCCTTGCTATGTTCTTGTCCCCTTTACACATCTCTTCAGGACAGCTGGTGAATCTGTGTTCTTATCATACTACTTAGAATTTACTTTGCCCCTTAGAGGACATTTCACAATTATAGCAAGATATTCATGGTTGCCATAAATAAGGAGGTGATGGCCACTGGCATCTATGAAGTAGAGACTAGAAATATGCTGAACATCTCAAATGCATCAAACAGAATCCCACACAACAATGGATTACCTGGACCAAAATTCCATGGTGGGTAAGAAGGCTGGGGCTGGGTGTTAGATAATTGTTTCAGGGTAATTTAACTGTTGCAAGTCACCCTTCATCTGTATTCTCTGGGTACTTACTACACACTACAGTTCTGCCATTCACCCACCTGGTAGACAGCCCAGTTGCTTAGCAGCATAGACCATTCTCTTTCAGCTCCCCTGGCACAGAAACAGTATTTAATAGTGCTTGTGTAATTGAATTGAATGTTCATACAGCAGCCCCTCTGGTCTTAGTATGAAGCCTGGAATAATAGAAGGGGTTGTATTGGCAGCTGTGGGTAATCGTAATTCCTGTTAGAAGAAAGCCATGCATTGCCATGGGCTGACTGCATAATGATGGAAAGTATGGCCTCAGTTGAAAGACCACACATGAACCCTCTTAGTGAAGAGATCCAAAGATGACTGAGCACAGTTTTCAGAGGCTCCCATTGTCAACAGAGGATATCCACCAGCTGAGATTGTTACCATTCCAATTTTCAGCAACGCCATCACAGCTTGCAATTTGCATCGCAATCAGGACTATTTTAAAAGAAGAGGTGTAACAGCCTATCTAAATATTGCTAAAGCACACATAAATGCCCATTTTTCTTGACTGGGTAAATGATAAGTGGTACAATTATTTTAGAATTAGCAGTAATTTTCTAAGGCTTTGTGAGCAGTTCATGAAGTAATGGAATTTCAAATGGTAACTTCTAGATAAACAATTAGTTTGTGAAAAAGAAAAAAAATATTGCCCACATATAAGGAAATAAAATTTTATTATGACATTTCTAATCAACCATTGTAATCTCATTTTCCAGATAGTATTCCATCAGGCCACCCAACCATGGCATCCATAAGCACAATCACGGTATTGGCAATGCCTTCAAACATATATTTTTTAAACTAATGGCAATCAGACTTTGATGCTTTTCAAAAATAGACATTTCATTGCTTTTATTTAAAGACAGAGCTAAAGAAAAAAATAGTAAAAGGAAAAGAAAATGGTCACAGAAATCATATAGGTTTTATATGACTTGGTCTTATCAAACTTCACTGAAACTGATTGCAGTTTCTCCTGTCTTGGCTTCAAATGACTCCCCTGAAGCAGATTCCACTGACAAGCTACTCAAAAGTCATTCTTTGTTAATAGATTGTTCAGAAAGCAGTATTCATTTGCTTCCAGGTACATTGATTAAACTCGGAGATTCAGGTAAACAGTCGTCTAGTTAACCTAATGCAGTAATGTCAACCCTCAGCAGTCTGA
The DNA here is from genome assembly GCF_004664715.2 of Peromyscus leucopus. NCBI lineage: Eukaryota > Metazoa > Chordata > Mammalia > Rodentia > Cricetidae > Peromyscus > Peromyscus leucopus. The sequence goes on along the minus strand of NC_051065.1, from coordinate 263,124 downwards.
GATTGACTCCAGCCCCACACCAGCATTTGGATAAACTCGTCTCTTCTCTGAAGTGGCAATATTTGCATTAAACTTAAGTGGATTCCCCTATGTGCTTTCAATTATCTCTAGATTACTGAAATAACTAAAACAATATAGATGGCGTGTAAATAGATGTAACATTATACTGTGCAGAAGAATAACAAAAATTCTGCATATATTAAAGATGTGATATTTTTAAAAATACTTCAAACTACAATTAATGAAATCCATTGATATGGAACTCAGCTACATAAAGCATCATGTGTATTTCTCAACCAGAAATAGCTCTCTTCCCATAGTGCCTTGGTAGTTATTTTTCCCTCCAGATTTCATCCTCATCTTAAAAAATCTGAACACCCAGATATACTGCACTTTGAAGGACCTCAGATCATTGTAACATCTAAGATACTTGTTTGTGTCCCTCTGCCATGGTGAATAATGGTCCCTAAAGATGTCCACCTTCTAATCTCTAGAACCTGTGTATGCAGTGGGCCACAATAACAAAAAGAAAAAAAAGAAAAGATTACAGGTAAAATGAAGTTGTTAATACACTAAATTAGAGAAGAAAAAATTGTCTTGGATGTAACCATAGGTTGCTTATATGAGACAAATGGAGACAGGAGAGTCAGAAATACAGAGAAGTCATGATGAAAAAGACAAAATTAGTCATTTCTGGCATTGACAACAGAAGGAGGCCTTGAAGTGGGCAGGGAAATGGATTCAGACAGAAACCCACTTCCGATATATGGTTACTTCTGAATTACAAGCCAATGAGACCCATTTTGAACTTCTGACATTAAAAACTATAAGATAATGAATTTGAGCTGTTCAAACCCACTCAATTTGGGGTGGCCTGGAGTAGCAGCATAGAACACTGACATTCACTCACCCAAGGAGTTTTTTCCATCACTGCCAGGATGACTCTGTCATGGTTGAGTACATGATCTAACCCAGACAATGTAATTCCATTCTCTTTCCCAAGTGCTGATTTATAAATAGTCATATGGTAGATGTCTGGCCTGGGAGACATAATGATGTCTTTTGGAAGCTTCTGGGAGTGGGTGTGTTGGTCTTAAATAAAAAATATGAAATCCACAAACAGAAACTTCTCTTATTTTCTATAGATGGCACCATCTGTATGTGGTCCCTAGAAATGCTTCAAAGAGATCACAACGGTAGCTAGACAGATAGAAAGTCCATGTGCTCAGAACAGCAGAAAAATGAGAGATGCTGAAGCCTCCCTGTTCTCCCTGTACACTGACAGAATGAATAGCTATCCCCTGGAATGACCACACCTCTAGACATCTGGGAATATGGGGGAAGAATGCAGCCCTGATCTCACCAAAGTATAAGTGGATCCTCTGTGGCTGGCCATCAGAGGCAGCCTCTCTTCCTTCTCCCAGAAATTAATTCATTTCATAAACAAAACACTGAGCAATCCTTCTCTAGCTGTAACAACATAAACAAAAGTTTTTGAAGTAAAAGATAGTCTCACTCTGAGAGATTATAAGAATGCGATTCTAATCAAAGATGGTTGGCTGGCAATTAAAAATCCCAGAATAGCACTAGTAATATTTCATGACCTTGCCTTTGCCAACTGAACCAGCCTATTTTTTCTTCCTGATCCCAAGCACCCAGCTTGTCAATGTGAACATGTCTTATTTCCTCCATCCTTGGTGCTATTGAAGTACACACACACACACACACACACACACACACACACACACACCTTCCCTGGATAACACACTCTCATTCTTCACAATGTCATTCAGATACTGGCTTCAAGGAATTAATTCTGCCATTCCCCCTACCCAATGAGCATTAAACATTAATATCCTTACTTTTCTTGTGTTCCCACAGAAACTTAGATTCATTCTCATCATAACACATGAACATTTTTGAACTGTTAGAATTTCTATGACAATGTCAGCTAACACCTTTCTCTCTCCCTAAGACCTGACCTTAAGGGTTAAAACTTATATATAGGTTATATCCTATACCATGACAGTGCCTGGCCCAGAAGGGAAGATCAGAAGTAGAAGGAAGGGAGGGGAGGGGAATATGAATGAGAGTTCCTATCGAAAACTCAGACATGACATCAGGAGTACAGATACCATGTGGGGAGTCATCAGCATACAGATGACCACTGAAGACAAACAGCTGGAAGAGACTGTCAAGAATGCTCCCTCAATACAATCACGGAGAAGAGGACGTAAAGGAGCTGAGAAGGAACAAGGGGAAGGAATGCTGCCTGCTGCTAAAAGAGATGGTTTCAAGAAGAAAAGGATATCCACAGTGCTACAGAAAGCAGAGGGGCCAAGAAGGAAGCAGGCTGGGAAAAGGCTGAGCTATGGCCTCAGAGACAACCTCTAAGAAAGTAACCTCAGAATGAACAGAAAAGGCAGAAGTGCCGGGGGCTTAGGGAGACCATGAACAGTGTTGGTGGGTACAAGGTGAGCACAAATCCCTGGTCAGGGGCTCCTCCCAGAAGGAGGCAAACATAGCACGGTGTACTTTGTCTTCTTTTGTTACTTATCGTATGGACTGAGAGTCCTGAAAGCAGTCATACTTAATAAAACAAAAGCCTTGAAGATTTGCCTATTCAGGAACCAGGTCTCCATGTATTTACCTAGTAGGACAGCCACACTACCAGGACTGGCTTGGAAGCTGGGGGGCCACCTGTTGGGTGTTTAACCACATAGATTTTGTCTTTTGATTTTTTTAATGTGTTAACTTACTTATTTTACTTATGGGATACACATGCCACAGCAATTATGTGGAGGTCAGAGGACAGCTTGTGAGGTCACACCACTGAATACAGATCGTCAGTCTTGACACCAAGTGCTTTCACCCACTGGGCCGTCTTGCCAGCCCTGGTTTTCTCTTTCAATTGCCACAACAACCGTGTGAGCTAGCAACCTTGCTAAGCTTGGGGTACAGGTGGGGCTTGGAGAAGTTGTCTGCCCAGTGTTATCACTGCCACATAACAGTCAAGTGGCAAGAGCAGGATCCAGCTCAGGCAGAGCACCCCACTGCCTGCTACACCGGAGGAAAAGAGGCAGCAAATTCCTTCTCAAGGGAGGTTAATTCTTTTTTGATTTATTCAGATCATCAGCCAACAGGATGAGGCCCACACACAATAGAGGGCACTGTACCATACTCAAAGTCCAAGTATCAATCCCATCCAACACACTCTAACAAAAACAACCAGAACAATGCTTGAACACATCTATTCAATGGGACCCTGTCACATTTACACATCAAATTTAACTGTCTACTTGTGCTTAAAAGGGGTTCTCAAGAATATCTTTGAAAATACTACCTCATCTCAAAACACTTCCTTTCAGATTCCTCCTTTTTGTTAACAACAGACTCATCCTCATAGATACTCAACCCATACATTTGAGGCTTGCCCTGACTTTGCTTCTGCTCTCCTGCTGTGCACCCAAGTGCTTGCAGTGACCTATTGATTCTGTACCCTGTTCGTCGCTTCCCCTCCAGCCTCACTAGCGCAGCTTTATTTAAGGCCTTGTCATTTGTTGCCTGGACTATTTCAATAACCTTCTAACTCATCCAACTACCTACAGATGGATGGAGAAACTCCATCCATCTTTCAACCTACTGTCAGAAGGACCTCCCTAAAACACAAATCTGGCCATGCTGCCACCCTGTTTTAAATCCTTCGATAGCCCTATCTCTTCAATCTTTTGAGAAGTTCCCAGACAGCCCTGCCCCCATTTATTTTACAGGCTCATCTATGTCATTGGTTCATAAATCTTACCTTCCTTGCATCCCACCTTATAAAAAAAATTCTGTACTCCCTTGAAATTGTCATATTCTTCTTGATTCTAAAGTTTTTCAGATGTTCTTTTCCCCCACCTCAAATGTCATCTTTGTTCTCCCCAAATCAGCTCAAACATAACTATTTCATGTTAACTGATATCTCAGGAAAAATAAAATACACCCATGCTATCCTCCTGGGGCCTCATACAGAATTTTCCAACCACTGAAAATAATTCTCCTCTATGCTATGAATTCTTCAGAAGACAGTGCTGTGTTCTTTCTTTTGATAATCTGAACACCTAACAATGTAGAACCTGGACATCTAATATCAAGCAAATACTTTGTACACATATTAGAGATCTTGGCAGAGACTCAGCCTTTACAACCCAAGTTTGATGCCTTTCTTGCTCCCTTGGTGAAACAATGTACTCCATATCTCAGAATGTAATACAAGTCTTTAAAAAGAAAAACTAGCATTATCTAGAAATGGCAAATAATTGCATATGCTAGCATATTTTTGTTGGGGGAGAAAAAGCTCAGCTTGTCAACTTCCAAAGAAAGGTGGTAACAAAGATACAACTGGATGGGGGGGGGGGTAAAAAAGGCCAGGCCAGACCAGGCTGCCGCTTCAAGATGGCTGCAGACACTAGGCAAAACACAGGATAGATGGTGGGCTCCCTTAAGGAAATGATGCTCAAACGAAGTCCTGCTTCCTCCAGCAGCTAAGCATTTGAGTTCTTGAACTACAGCAGTAGACCAGAAGATTGCTGGTATCCCACAGACCATGTTTGTTATATGAAACCACAAGTCACCTTTATCATAGAGATAGGTCCTACACTTCTCTGGAAATATAAGACCATTGTAATAAGTTTCAAATTCTTGAATCCAATAAAATTAATTTACAGCACAATTTTGTTACCACAGAAAGGAAAAGAAAGTTTAGAAAACAGGTAGGATTCAGGCTTTACTCATCTGAACAAAGGTGGATGCTACTCTGAGGAACCAGGAGAGTATTTCTTTTCCATCACTTACTAAACCCATCCCCATTGTTCAGAAGTCACTGCTAAGAGTTGTTAAGAACAGAGAAACAAATTTTTACTACCATGAACAGGAAAGGGGTGTGGGATGGCACAGTGCATCCTGTGGAATGAAGGAGATCAACAAATATAATTTCTCTCAATGGATCAGGTCCCTCTAGGACCATAAAATGGAAAGGAGGGAGAAAACAAAGGCATCATGACATAAGAAGCAAATTAGTTTTTATTTTTATAATTGAGAGAGATAAGTATCCAAATTTGAAAGCAATTGGCACTGTTGATCAATGAATGTCTTTAGCTTTTACGAAACACACATTGTCTAAAGGTTTTTATGCCCTACCCCACCCATCTCTGTTTGCATGCATCCCCTCCACCAAGCCCTCCCAAAATGTCTCTTGAAGCTAACTGCCTTATTGTCTGTACTTACACAGTCCACGGCCTACATCTGGATTCAGTAATTAATTTCTTATCTTGGCTTTCAGCTTTTTAAGGGTAACAGTCATATCAAATCCATCTCTGTGTCCCTCTCCAGTGCCTATCACAGTGTCTTGCCTGCAGCTGGTGTACAATTCATCTTATTGAGTGTGATCAAGGGACATGGTGTGTTGTAACATAAATAAAAGAAGCCAGAGTCTGCTCTTGCTGCGCATTCGCTCACTCATTAATCAAGTCCTACCTCTAGCTTTTATTTACAAGGAAGAGAAAAGCTGAACTCATAAGTTCATGCTGCTAATATCAAGACCCAAAGCATATGTTGGACCACATGGAGGGCTCAATGCCAAAACCCAGGTAGAAGCCTAAGTTTCTCCAAGGAACACTACACCTTGGTGGACAGGATAAAATAACTCCAGTGAAGGACAGGTCCTGGAGCTACCTTATTCCAGAAATACTTTTATCACTAGGTGCTAGTTTAACTACAATGCCTACATGGGATAGGCAACAGAGCAGGAGAATTAACGTAAGTGAGCAGCACTGAAGTGGTTTTCCACACTCACAGTTATAGCCCCAACTGTGGGAGGAGAGAAGTTTCATCCCAATTGAGTTCCAAAGTTTTATTACACAGATCTTAAGTATTTTAATAACTGAAACGATGTTGTTTATATTTTTAGTAGCAACTAGAGGAGCAAGAATATAAGACCAAGGTACCTCCTAGGGAGAGAAAGGGAAACCTAGACATGTGTACACTCCACAAGAAGAAAATTACTTCTGAAAACAAAACAAAAAGAGCCTGGAGGCTATTTTGAAATATGCTACTTACAAAAAAGGTAAACACTGCAGGATGTCACTTACTGGAATATGAAAAGTTAAAAATCTTAGCTTCAAAATGAAGAATTGGGGTTTAAAAGATGACTCAGTTGTTAGGAACACTAGCTCCTCTTGCAGAGGATCCAGCTCCAGTTCCCAGAACCCACATGGTGCTCACAAACATCTGTTAACTCCAGTTCCAGGTGATTTGATGCCCTCTTCTGGCCACAGCAGGCAAAACACTCACTCATGTAAAAATTAAACTAATCTCTAAACCACAACAACAAAAAGCATGTAGAATAGTTGTTGGCAAAGAATAAAAGTGGAAGGAAATAGGAAATTATGAATCAACAGGCACAAAGTTTCATTCAAGACAGATAATAAGGTCTGGAGGTCTGCTGAGCAACACTGTATCTACAGTCAACAATAAAGCTTCATGTAGTCAAGGTATGTTGAGGGTAGATCTCAGTTTTGAATTCTCACCACAAAAAAAGGCAAATAGAATAAGGAGGACGAGGAGAGAGAGAGAGAGAGAGAGAGAGAGAGAGAGAGAGAGAGAGAGAGAGAGAGAGAGAGAGAGAGAGGAAGGAGGAAGGAAGGAAGGAAGGAAGGAAGGAAGGAAGGAAGAAAGAAAGAAAGAAAGAAAGAAAGAAAGAAAGAAAGAAAGAAAGAAAGAAAGAAAGAAAGAAAGAAAGAAAGAAAGAAAGAAAGAAAGAAAACAGGACATACAGAAGTCTATTTTAAAACAGTGAGGTTATACAATTAAGTCATCCTAGTCAACATATCTATTACTCTTACAATAGGATTTCTTTTAACTTACTTTTGCATTTTAACAACTTTCAACAGTAGGACTTCTCATAGAACTGTTGTGGAATAATCTTTTTGGAGATGTGTCTTTGCCAAGGCTCCTTCTGATTGGTTTAATAAAGAACTGAATGGCCAATAGCTATTCAGGAAAGGATAGGTGGAATTTCTTGGGACAGAGAGGAAGAGGAGATAAATCTAGGTGGACAGAGACTTCAGTGAGACAAGGACCAACTCAGACATACAAAATGGAGAAGAGGTTTAAGAAAAGTCACATGGCAAAACATAAGTTAACAGAAAGAGGTTAGTTTAAGTTATAATAACCAGTTGGGGACAAGAAGCCTAAGCTAAAGGCCAAGCTTTCATAATTAATAATAAGTCTCCATGTCATTACTTGGGGCTAGAGATCCAAACATAGTTTGACAAGAAAGCATGCAACATAGCACCTTTTCCTTTCTAGAGTCACAAGATCACAAGGTGCATATGACTTGTGTGCTTCCTGACAAAGAGAATTCCATATTTGTTAGGAAATTTTTAAAAATTGATTTAGAAATCATAAAAAAAGAACTTCAGGAGTAAAAGATTCAGCCATGTTTCTAACAGCCAAGCAAAATGTCTACCTAGTCTTTCCTCCTTTTGATATAGGTTCCTCTAGATGCCATCCAAATAGCTAATGGGCAGAACTGACCCAGGGCTGAGAAATCCCTTTAGGGAAACTCTTTGTTTACAATATGGTATTTGCTATTTTCATTGATCAAATTCAATAAAATGGTGGTGGAGGGGGAAAAAAGAGTCCACATTCTGCCACAGGTAACTACTAGGTAGGAAGATATAACCCCGCTGATGCCCGTAATGTCCCTGGATTAAATCCTTTGGTTCCCAGTACACAAGGACTGATGAAGGTAGAACAGGTCACAGAGCCTTTCAGAGTAGAGACAAATACCTCAACACAAGCCTTTTCTTATTTTTAAAACTGCTGTTTTGTTGTCATTTAGGTAGAAGCAAAGACTATTTTTAACAAATATTATGATTCATAGTTACATTTAGATCCTAGGATTATTTTAGAGAAATTTTGGTCTCTGTAACTTAATTTAACATATGTTGATAGAGTTTTTATCATGCCCCAGGCACTGATGAGTAAGACCAGGCTGCTCATACCCCTGAGAAGGTCACAATCTATGTAGAAGGAAGAGATGTCAACAGACTGATGCTGCAGTGTGTACAGCAGACAGCTATATTGTTCTCAGGCCAGGCAGTCTTTTCTCCTCCTTCTAGATGGGCAACCCAGCTTAACTTTGAAGAGTGACAGCACTCTATAGCTTGGACTATGGGTGATTCAAGTGAGGTTAACCCTTCTCTTCTTTCCCAAGAACCCAAGAGAGGCATATAAACAAGTGGCAAGGACCTTCTGAAGGCTACAGTGATTATGGAGTGGTATAGTCACCTGATACACAGCAGGAGCATGTTGGAATTTCTACAGGAATGCAAAGGAAGATAATATACTCTTTTCATTAGAATTTTAACAATGAGCCTAATGGCACCCCCTGCCCCCAGAAGATGCATGCACATGGAAGCCCAGAAAAGGACCTAATTTTAAATATGGGCATCTATAAAACTCATTAAGAAAGTGAATTCCAGATGAGATCATCCTGGATGAAAGGAAGCCCTAAATTCAGTGATGACTGTCCTTATAAGAGACAGAAAAGGAGAAGACACAAAAACAGAGAAGAAGGCATTATAAGAATGGAGACTGAGACCAGGCTGGGCAACTGAAAGCCAAGAATTTTTGGCAACCATCAAGTGCTACCACAGGATCCGGGAACAGTGTCTCCCTCAGCACCTTCACAAGCCAGCTCTGCCAATATCATGACTTTGAACTGTTTTTTGTTTTTTTTTTTTTTCAGGGCGGGGGCTGGATTTTCAAGCCAGGGTTCCTTTGTATCACCCTTGGCTGTCCTGGAACTCTATAGACTAGGCTGGTTTCAAACTCAGAGATCTGCCTGCCTCTGCTTCCTGAGTGCTGGTGTTAAAGGCATGCACTACTACCACCTGACTGACTTTGAACTTTTGACTCCACAATACAGTAGAGTAAATCTTAAGCCACCCACCATGCAAGGATGTGTTGAGATAGTTCTAAAAAACTAACACAGTTGATAAGTGGTAGTATGAAAGCCTACAGCTACTGATAGTCATCTTCTTAGCACATGATTAAAAAAAAGAATAGAGCCAATGCACTAGGAAACAGACTGAAGCTATAGCCAGACACAATCCTATAAACTTCATCTTAAAATGTAGAACTTACTAAACCCATTTGAAGCCAAAGTAGCCTCTAAATTTCCTTTGATTTCTAATGTCTGTATGTCCTTGTTGCTGAAGTATGAATTTTGACTGACAAATTGTTCTCTGTCCTAACATATGCACTGAGTACAACAGAGAACAACTTAACCAGAGCTACTTCAGAGAATCCTAGAATGTTGCACAGGGAGTCATTGCTTATGCTCAGGACTAAGGCATGAAATTCACTCCAGGAAAACACTGTGGATACATTCTTTCCAACAGGCAGACAGGATCCATACAGGAAACCAGAAAGTGCTCAGGCTAACGTGACAAGAAAGGAGAGAAATAAGTGTAGACGCATTTCTAAATGGTCTTATCAAATAAAGAACATGGAGCCAAATATAGTGGTGAAAGCCTTAGAGATCAGAGAAATAGTGAGAGCCACCAACCAACTTACCTTACCAGCTCTGTAGCTTCCAAAATGCAAGCTACTTCCTCTATAGCCTGTGTCTTTACTGCCTTGCTTTTTCTGCCTTCTCACTGGCTCTTAGCCCAGCTACCTCACTTCCTTGTCATTGCCTGTCTGTACAGACCTCCAGGTCTCTATGGTTGGTACTGGGATTAAAGGTGTGTGTCACCACACTTGGCTCTGTTCCCTAGTATGACCTTGAATACACAGAGACACTGCCTACTAAGTGATTGGATTAAAGGCAAATGTTATCACTGCCTGACTTTTGTGTTAATGGTTTGCTATTTCTCCAGGCAAACTTTATCTGTTAACATACAAATAAAATATCACCACATTCCAGCACAAATAAAATATCACATTTCCCCTTTTTTGTCTAATAAAAACAAAAAATAATAAAAATGTTATAACTAATATAAGAAAAATTATGTAATTATGTACAATATATACAAGCAATAAATACATCAACAATGTCTGGTCCATTAGGCCATAGAGATCATAATTAAAAGAAACAAACAAAAAACATAGAGACTTGCAGGCAAATGGCATGCAGACATGGGGTAAGAACTTCCACCCAAGACCTGAGAAGGCTTTAATAAAGGGTTCTAAAATGGAGCCAAGAGCAGCTTCCTAGTTGTGTCTGTCAGGAAAGCTGTGATACAGAGATGCTGTGGTGTGCAGGCTTGATCTACAGTATGGTGGGTTCCTGCCACTGTACACAGAGGCATCTGTGAGCCATGCAGCACATTGTGTGGTGGATTTAGCTTTTGCTAAAAGAAAAAGAAAAACAAGTTTTCAGGTTACATGCTGCTGGATGGAAGCATAGACCCACTGCCTCCCAGAGTCAGCAGAGAGCATGGCTCCCCCAGAGCAGGTGGTAAATGTAGTTCAGCCATGTTAGAAAGCTGAGGTGGGTGGGGCCAATGGCCAAACCTGCCATTTCAGTCCTAGTCATCTACAGTTTAAAGCGATAGATTCACAATAAAACAAATTCAGATGAAATAAACCTCTAAACAGTTTACACTGTGTGTAAAATTGTACATGGGCTTAAAAGAAAGAGGAAAAGGAAGGTAGACAGTTATGTTAAAGAAATAAAGTCTTTAAAGAGAAAGTAAAAGTAATATAAAAAATAAGCCACATAAAGATAGAAATCACACAGAGAATCTGGATTGTTGTTGTCTTTAGGATTTTTAACTGTAGAAAGACATTTGATTGTAAAAGCTACTAAATTAAGCGTGCGTGCGTGTGTGTGTGTGTGTGTGTGTGTGTGTGTGTGTGTGTATTTTTAAAGGTATCTTGACTTCAAAATTTGGATCTAAGGATATGTTGCTTTGGAAAGGAGGTGCTACTTTTGTTTCCACAAGAAGCAAGAGGTGATGGATTTGTTCCAGACTAAGATACATCAGGTTTGACCAGCCAAGACCCCCTGAAAGGTGTCCAATGACACCATGGCCCAGATGATCCAACATCCAGAAACAGCTTCAAGGCAACTGGCTCAGAGAATACAGCATCACAGACTACTCCAGTAAGGACTTGACCATAATTCTTAATTTTCTCAGGATACCTATTAGATTGACAGTGACCTTATCCAGCAGGAAGTGGTATAAGAAGCTATGTCCAAATTTCCAAAATATTGTTTATGAATGTTTATTTTTATTTAGAGCAGGTTGATTATAATGCAATCTCTTTCTCAGAAGAAAAGGGAATACAGATATGATAGGATAAATAGTAAAAACTTGTTTAAAAATGTTTCACATTGCTATGGATTTTAGTTTATTGATTCAAATTTAGAGTTGATTTTGTTATTTTAATATATATATATATATTTCTACTCTTGTTTAAGGTGTTATGTTTATGTAACTCATTTAAATTGTAATGGATAATTAAGAAATGCAGATTAATAATGTCTTCTATGATAGTCGGACTTATAGTCATGTTAAGTTTTCTAGGTATACATAGATAAATTCAGTTAGGTAGGTAATCTTCAAATACTTCAAAGACCTACAGGATATGGCATTTAAAATGTTTTAACAACTTAGACTTTCTGGACAGTGAGACACGTCTGCTCCTGGCAGCACTGATTTACTTCAAAGAGAAAGATGGGCATCAAAGACACTCTATATGGAGCTTATCTTCTTTTTGGCAAAAATAGCCATTTGGGCAAGAAATTGTTTTTGCCTGGACTGCTTGACAAATGTTGTATAAACTGGACATGCAGGACCCATAAGAAGGTGACCACTAAGCTTTGCAAGACCAGATGGTCCTTCAGGTTCCTGCTTCGAAGAGGAGACTGCCAGACATTCTACAGGACACATGGAGAAGCGATTAAAAAACTCAAGGCCTATAGGCTAAAGATGGATGCCCCAACATTGCAGATAAACTTTGGGTGACTGTCCAGGCAGCCAGCTGTCTCTGTCATTCTAGATTTTTGGAAGTTGCTTACAATGCACTTCCTGTTTACTTAGGTAACAGTATATCCTTCTGGGGTCTTTGATATGGTTAAAGTTAAAACCTTCCTTTTGTTTAGACAGAAAAGAGGAAGTGATGGGGGAATGTCTCTGTACACTGTGAATATGTGTTGCTCTGATTAGTTAATAAATAAAATCCTTTGGCCTATGGTAAGGCAGCTTAGAGGCAGGGGAGAATTCAAAGAGAAACAGGAAAAAGGCAGTGGGGAGATGCCAGCAATCTGCCCAAGGAGCAACATGTAATGGGACACAGAACATGTGGTGATACACAGATTAATAGTTATCAGTTAATTTAAGATATAAGAGCTAGCTAGCAAAAGGCTTGAGCCATGGCCATGCAGTTATAATTAATATAAGCCTCTGTGTGTTTACTTGGGGGACACAAGTGGGAGAGATTTGTCTTGACTGCCAGCCAGGACACAGGAAAACTTCCAGCTACAAATAAGGCTGTGTGCAAAGCACAGTTTCTTTGTCTTGCAGCAGCCTCACAAGGCAAGGATGGCAGCCACATATGCAGAATCCAAAACACACAACCTCAAAAGAGAAGAGGCAATGAAAATTTTGTACATTGGAGTCAAGGAACCCTAGCTATGTATTCAACACTACTGCTTACTAACTAGACTAACTTGGTCTATACATATTATTGAAGGCTTAGTTTTATTGTCTGTGAAACAAGAATATCTGCCTAATGGTACAGGAACATACTAGGAGGCATATGTCAAGTAGCACTTATGCATCAGTTCCCTCCCATTCCCCTTAATATCTAAAGAGAGTTTATATTTTTACACAAGAGGATTAAAAAGAGAGGGTCCTAGGAAGTCCCCAATCTTCCACCTAGGCTTTTGAAGAGCCAGATAAGTAAATAGGTCATATCTAATAGAATATGGTCCACATTACAACTTATAAATCAAAAAAAGTTAAGTCAAATTATAATTTTATGTACTCAAAATGGAAAGTACACTAAATCTAATTTCTAGAGATAAAGATGCGAACTAACCCACTCCCATGACCTTTGATTATGTGGATCCAGGAGTCACAAAATGACTACAGTTGTGTTACGAGAGCACAAAAAATGTCCAGAAACTGCATAATGATTAGTGAGCTTTAAAATTAACTATTAATACATAAAGCAAGAAAAAGTAACAAGAAATATGAGTTCAAGGGAAAATATTTACAACTATTGAGAACACTCTAAATTCCAGGTCCACCTACTACCAAGAAAAAGAGAAATAATGATCTCCAAAAAGACTTTTTGAAAAGTAATAACCTGGGGGTCATTTACCTTTTTAGAAATTCCTCATGAAAACACCAGTTAGAGTGAAATTTTTCCAAGGAAATGATTCTCTGATGTTCTACCCTTCAGCCACACTTTCAGGGGAGCTGACTAGCCACCCTTGACACCACCATCCCAATCTAAGGGCTGTAGAATACACCCTGATGTTGACTGATGGATTATGTACATAATCCCTATGTAGGATTTTTGTTTCAAGGATGTAGACCTTCACAGAATCAAAGTTCTCAGTCTCCCAGACCTGGGATCTTATCTCTATTCCTGCTATTGCCAACTTCTGCTTCTTCCCTCATGCTCACTCTGATCCAAGTCAACCCCAGATCTTGCCTGGAACTCAGCAATAAACTTCTAACTCATCTCCTGTTCCATTTGTCCCTGAAATCCAGTCTCTATGCATTATCTTAAAGCCTGCATAACAGGATAGCATAATCAAAACCCCCTGAAAGGATTCCCATTGTGCTACACTAACACCCACACATTCCCTCCATGGCCTAGCCAGCTGTAGTCAATTAAGCCTTTGCCACCCGATCCTGCTGCTTCCACTCCTACAACATTGTAGCCACCAGCCTCCTGGCCATTTCCCAAATAAACCATCAGCATGCATTTGTTTCTTTCTTGGTGAAGCGAAACCTGTAATCATTATCTTGTTTCCTTTCTGTCTTTTAAAATTAGTCTCCTCACCAGAATCCAAGGCCAGTGAGGCTACAGCACACACAGCATGCAGCACAAGCACAGAACTTCATATAAGCATCCAGCATGTGTAGAGGGAAAGATGAACAAGGAGAACTCCAGAACTCAGAGTAGGGCTCAAAACATGAGAAGCACCATGAGCCCTGGACCTGGGCAGAATCTTGCAAACAGAAATCACGTCACACATTTATACACCTGGAAACCCAAAATCAATTGAAAGAGGAATGATGCATTAAGCAAATTAATCTACTTGCTGAATTTTGCATCCAACACTCTTTGTCAAATGCAGCAAAGCTCTGAGCCTCAAGTTAGCTTTTTCCTACTGGAACTATACATTCTCCATCTGGTACAACAATCTGGGCCTGGACTTACTGTCATCTACTTAAGCTGATGCTTCTCTTTCCTAACCTAAACCTGGCCCTGAACCTTATTTTCTGACTCTCCTTCCTTCCTATATACCTTCCTTTTGCAAACAGCCATAGCCCCATAAACCATATCTCTCAAGTGCCACCAGGAAAAATGTGATGCTGAACTCTGGATCAGAGTCTTACATCTGCTACAGAATTCTTAATCTGAACTCCTATGCTGTTCATCTACCTTTCCTCAAGCCACCTGGAGTCCTATCTCCAGGTTACACTCATCTGTCAGGTTCCCACTTCTTCACATATTTAAGAAGCATCCTTCAAGATTCTACAACTATGCAAAGATAAACAAATGTGTGCTCTACCTTTGTAGAAAGAAAGAGGATTAAAAGATGAAATAGTAAAATATCTACATGGAAGCATAAAAGTATTTACAATGGCCAGCTTCTTATACTCCATATGGTCTAGGCAGAACTCTTCTTCCTAGAGGCCCCTGAACTGTTTTCCCCAAACCTACACAAAAAACAAGAGGTAGAGTATGCCCCCTGTATTTGTTTACCCTGGAAATCAGCTGATCACAGCAAGCAGCTGTCCTGTCAGATCTGGTTGTTGATGCTCAACTTCCCTTTAGCCACTCTGTTACATATTGAAAACATGTGGGCAAACTGATATCTGCCAGAATATGGGGTGTGGGAGCTAATAAAAAGATCATCCTGAGTCAAACCTGAGGGCAAATCATAAATACTTGTTACCAAGGACATAAACTCAATAGCGATTTATTGTGTGAATAAATGAATGAGCAAAGAAAAAAAAAAGGGTATTTGCTTATTGCTCTCCACAATATAAAAGAAAAGGCTATTTTTTAAAAATGTATGATAGATTCTAACGTCTGGGATTGACTCATCATTTTTACTGCGATATTTCTTCTAAATAAAGTCTTAATTTTAGACAAAAAGAGAGGAGATGTGGTGGTATTGTGTTCCCCAAAATATTGTGTACCTTAATAAACTGGCCAGCCATCCTAACTTCCTTGGTAAGTTCTAAACCTGGGAGAGACCCTGTTTCACAAAGGACAGTGGCACCTGGAGAATGATATCCAAGATTGTCCTTAGACCTTCACTTGCACAAACACAAGCACATACACGCTCACATACACACGCATTTACCCACACCCCCACACATGTACATGCACACACATGCACACACACACATGAACATCTAGAAGAGACAATTTATGTAGCTGAAAGGCAGAGGGGGTAAATATCAATAAAGGTTTCCAGGAAGTAACCAAGAATGGAAGAACAAAAGGGTGTTAACCAGGCCAACCCAGGGCAGAAAGGTGATGAGCGTGAATCTCATGCTATGCTGCTGTAGGCTGAGGACATCACCAGAACCACAACCTCTGATCTACACTTCATGTCTGTGTGGAATTCTGTTCCCTTCATACACATGGCATTTCCCAAATCTGTCACTCCTCCTGTTTCCTTGCCTGCTCCAAACCTAATCTTCTACACGCACACATGCTACTTCTTTCAAATGTGTGGTTCTCACTACTACCAGTAAGCCACATACACCCTGACCAAACTTCAGCATCTCCAGAACACCCACGAGATCCAGCTGTATATCGATAGAGACAAACCCACTTTCAGTTTTTCCATGGCTTCAGTCACATCTCACTCTAGCTTAGACTAAATTCTCACACTCCAGAAAGATCCATGATTTAAAAGGACACGAAGCTTACACATTTTATAAGAAAGTTTGACTAAGAACCCTACTAGGTCAGAAGCCTGGTCAGTTTCATTAACACTGCATTCCTGCCATCCAGAACAATGCCCCACTATGTAGTGGTTACTCGAATATTTGTGGAAAGACATGTCACATCAGCTTTCATAAATAGTTCCATTTGACACAGAGTTTCTGCAGGCAATAACACCAAGCAACAATTTCAAGGAGAACACAGCAATTGCTCTCCATGATATCCAATACAAAAGACTGGCAGTGTACTCCAAACATCCCTCTTTCCCTTAATAGCCCATTACATGCATGCCAGCCATGATACATGATTCAAATGTGACTCCAGAGTCACATGGCTGCGTATGCCACTGCCTGGGAAGTGGGTATGAGCTGCTATAAGAGGCAGCATTTTCCCATCATTGTTACAACTGCCAGAAGATATGTTTAAATCATTAGTCCAGATCCCTTTCCTGACCAAGCCTCTTCCCAGAGCTGTTAACAAGAAACCAAATGTGCTGACTTGCGGGCCATGTTCTCACCCTCCCCTGTTCTCCCCTTATGCAGCCCCCAGGGAGTCATGAAAGAGCTTTGGATAGGCAGCATTGAACACAGCCAGGAAAGAGGACCGTGGTCTATTAGACATGCAGATGCTGAAGAAGAGCCCACACAACACAGTCCTGCCAAGGGATGTAACCCTTGAAATAACTGGCACCCAGTTCAATCAACTGTTCTTCTTACAGCCTTCTGGTTTTACTATTCTTGAGCCATTTATTTTTAAGGAAACTATAATTGTTGCTTAGTTGAGACGTTATGAAGGAAACTGGGAAAACATCCTTCTAATTCTCAGGCCAACTCTTTTAAAGTCTATAAAAATGACATAAATGAAGTCTGATGTTGCTTCATTTCTGCAGAAGGGTGTTTATATTATGTGCTTCTCTCAACACTGTAAAGTACAGATTGCACCTTAAAGCTCTCAGCTACTGTGAAAGTTTCCGAGCAAAATGCCTTTAACATAGAAATGTCTTCACAAAGGAAACTAAAGGAATGTGATTTCTTCGGGGCTAAGCAAAGAGGGAAGCACACTTCTTGCCCTGACCTGGGCATTTGGTTCTAATGGAACAGCTCATCTGACTACCAACACTGGCCTCTCAGGGGAACACAGGTAATCAGAAACCCAGGCAAAGGACAAATGCAAATATGGGCTCCATTCAAACAGGACTCCATCAATCTGAGTTCAATCAGTAACTGTATTTGGTACCATCGATTAAATTGTGCTCCCCTCCCCCCCCCCAAAAAAAAAAAAAAAAAAAAACCTCTTAAGGCTTGGTATTTCTGAGTGTGACCGGATTTATAAAAGGACCACTGTAGATTTAATTAATCAAATTAAAATGAAGTCATACTGAGGCAAGATGAGTCCCTCATCCAATATCACAGAGGTCACAGTGACACTGGAAAACAGCAAGAATTGGCAGATAGTTGTTAATATACCGCTAAAGGAGAGGCATGGGGGATTTGGGTGTCTTGCTAAAACGTTTTCATCTGGAACATCCAGCCTCTTAGAACCACTAAACAACGTAATTGTGTTCTTTAAATATACCTGATTTGTAGTATTTTGTTACAACATCCTGAGGTACCTAATGCAGTTGGCAATACAAGTTGGGTAACAAGAAAAGGTAACTTCAGAGATCATACTTCTAATGTGACAGAGTCTGGCCTTTTCTAAGTATTTAGAAAGGAATCTCTGAGAGAATTAGACTAGAGTCTAAGGGCGAATTCTTTTATTCTGTAGAATTTATGCCTATTCATTCACAGTGTCCTAACTATGTACATGGAGCTGAAAGGACAGCAAGTTAGGCAAGATCAGAACCCTTGCGCATACTAGAGGTCAGGAACAGTAAAGGTCTTGCTTGGTGGTTTCATGCCAGACCTTATCTACTGGGTAGAGCAGATGATCAGATGCTGCCACCCTGGTGAAAGCTGGCACAGAATAAATGCTGCATCGTGGTCCAAGTCTGGAAAACCAGAGTGTAGGAACAGATCCAGCAGTCAAGTCAAGGGTAGAATACTGTAGGTTTGCAATAACAGCAAAGGGCCCAGGGTTCACTCCTGATGAAAAGATGCACATTCAGTGATGCAGTTTCAAACCTGACAACTTACCGTTTGAGGCTGAATTTTAACCATGGTCCCTGGCTCACTCTCAGAAACTGAGCAAAACTGAAATTTCTGCCAAGGGCACGGGTGATGTTAGGTCAAAAGGACCATGACTTGCACATTAGAACATGTCTAACATGGATGGCCTAGGAGACAATACTCCTGAGTAGTTGCCAGTAGATTAAACACATACGGTATTATTGTGAGACACTACTAGTGTATTAGACATATTGACCACTCTACAAACATGCATTACATTACAAAGTGGGCATAGTCAGCATTCCTTTTTATTTATTTATTTTTTTTTTTGAAGCTTTATGTCAGAAAGCTTCTTCTGCTGAAGTTATTTAAAGTAACTCCCATGATACTGTGCGGCCTTTGAGTTTGGGACCTACCAATCACTTTCCTGAGGTCTTCTGACAAGTATTTTTGTTATGTGAACTGGAAGAGACCTTCTCATAGACGTGTTGCTCTTGGATTTGGCTTCTAAACGATGCCACCTACCAAGGCACTGTTCATAATCGGAATTTTCGTTTGCTTGTGTTCAGGTCTTTCTCTGACTCATAACAGCAGGGACCTGCTAGAAAACACTGTGATCCATCTCTTTGTCCTCACAACTGATGCAAATATAGCCTAATACCTGGTGGGTACACTAGCGATGCTAGCTGACACATAATATTTAGAAGGGTGAAAAAGAAAGACGAGCACACAGATTTGGTGTGTGCCGATGATGACATAATTAATTCATGTATTCAAATATATGCTAGCTCTATCTTAGGTAATGTATTTGTCATGCTAAGTCAGTACCAGGAACACTGCCTCATGCATCCTGAGCAAACAGGACACAGACTCAGAAATAAGTCCATTGCCAAGCCCCAGGATTCTAACAGAATGCAAACTGAGGCCTGGTAAGATGGCACACACTTGTGATCCCAGTAGTCAGAAGACTAAGACAGGAGGGTTGTGAGTTTGAATCCAGTGTAGAGTATATAACAAGGCCCTGTCTCAGTAACAATGATAATAACAGATGTTTGTCCACTACCTAACCTCCCACTTATATATGCTCTCATTCCATCCTCAGACAGTTGTTATCTTCATTCTACAGATAAGGCAGTTAGACTACAACACAGTGAAGATACCAGAGGTCCCATTGACAAGATGGAAACCCAAGCTTAGCCAGCAGAAGCTCTGAACCACTGCCCAGCACTACCTGGCTAATGGATGAGAGTCAGGATGAGCCCAAGGCACAGGGTTTAGTATTTTTTAACACCAAGGAAACAGTAACCTAATGGTGCAGAAGCCCTTCAAGGTTCCCTTACAATTAGACATGAGCTAATAAGATGCACAAGCTATTATTGGAGCCACCTTTGCCTTTCAATCCCCAGAACCTGAGCAAGTCTACCCTCTAGGATTACACGAAGAGTCCAACCATGAATGTGATGACAACAGCCATTAAAGAAAAACCCATCAAGCATGAGCTGTGGGACAGGCAGCTTGCTAGGTACTGGGTGGTCTTCCACTTAGAAAAACACACTCAGGTGAAGCAAACACAGGAACAAATCAGCATTCTGATCAGAACGGTGAGCAGTGGCTCACCATGATGCCCGGGGACTCACAGGAGCAATGTAGCAGACTTGTAAAGAATTTTAGAACTGTTAAAGTGGCTACAGAGTTGACAGAAGAAAAGACAATTATCAGATGGATAGTAAGTAACACTTACTATCTGAGGTATCTGAGGGTGACAAAAAGAAGACTTGGGGCAGAATACTTGATGGGATATCCCTGGAGAACTAGCAAAGAGACAGGAGGGGGGATGTGGTCAGGAGCCACACAGAATCCCCCTCCCTGGTCGTTCAGGCAGAACTGCTACACAGTTAGTTTGGATGCAATAGCAAGTCAAGAAAAGCCCTCTCTACTCAAATCCTGCATCTGGACAATGGTGCCTGTCTTCTTTCTGATCTATCTACTATTGTTTACTAAAAAACTTAACTACAGCTTTTGAATTACAGGTCTTAAAGCATTTGTTTGGATGCTGTTTGCCAGTTCACATTAACAGCTGTTATTGATACTTGGCAGTTACTAAGCCCTAAATATTAGGAAAGGCCAGAGAGAAGAACAGCTTTGAAATGATACTCTATTTGATCAGTCAGGTTCTGCAGTGATGGTTAAAATCATATACACTTTCTTTGGATCCCACCAAAGCCTCTGCAGTACGGCTGCACCTGCAGCTCCAATTTGCGATTTCCTCAGCCCTCCTTTGAAGTTATTTTTGCCAATTACCTGGTGTTAATATTAATTAAATGTGATTTGCAACTTGAAATGTAGTGTTATCAATGGAACTCAGCTGCATGAATATAAAGTAAAATTTTCAATTGAATTAAAATGTTTCCTTTCATTCATAGTATTTTAGAACATTAATACTTTTGTCAAATTGATTTTTGCCTGCTGGAAGTCATTTTTCCAAAGCAATGAACATCTGAGGGGGAAAATGTTCTTTATGTATGCTTTTCTTTCTGTCATTGAAAATATGTTTAGTCTTAAAACTGAATCCGTTTTTGTTCATAGAAATTTGGTTCCTGTTTATAACCTAAGGGGGGAAATGCTTTCTTCTAAAACAATATACTAAGCTAAGAAATATCATCAGTGGGCACTTGTCAATTCTATATTAGGAATAAATTTTTCCATTAATGCTTGATCCTCATCAAAAAATAAATCACACTCAAATTTAGGGGGCAAGTAACAGTCATTTTGCATACCAAAATTAATTAATTAAATGGTGCATTCCATTATTCAGACAGAAATTGCCAACTCTCTTCACAGTCCTTTCTAACACTGAGATTTTAAGATTCTGAACACATGTCAGGCAATAGTCAGGAATGTCCAACACTGGCAAATTAGAAGAAAAGTCACATACAGTAGAAGGTTTGACAGATTTGGGTCTATCCCACTGCTTGTAATATACGCAGTGACGACTTGAAGCCTTGTCATCTTCGATAAGTCATTCATAAACATGATGACTGATTAAAGGAGGTGTTCATGTCGCCTCACTGTGAATATCCACAATGAAAAGATATCATGCTTTCACAGAATCCTTTTATCTCCAAAGATAAAGCCTTAATGTCCTTGCCCTTTATAATGATAGTAGTAGCATTAACATTTATTATCCTGTCTTCTTTTAAAAATGGTATAATAAGGTAAGACAAAAAAGTGAAAGAAACCGTCTAAAGACCCAAGGAAGTCATTTATTGAGTCAGGAACTACAAGCCCCACAGTTTGTGATGGAAAAGCATGAGCAAATACCATCAACCCCTTTATTACAGTATCAGTGAAACCTTGTATTGAATAATTAAAACAAGACAAATAGAGGAGTGTGATTCCAGCAATCAAGGGTATGTAACATGGATGACGAATAAGTCTTAACCCAGGAGCAACCAAACCATTCCCTTTCCTCAAGCCAAAAGAGACCAAAGGGGGAAATAAAAATAAATTAAGCTAGAAGTCACACTCTGAGAGTTGATAATTTTCTATATATAAAATTTTATATATATTTTTAAAAAGACATTTTTTGGAACTGAACAGAACAAAGTAATGGAACAGCCAGTGTACAGTCATATTTACAGTGTCCCTGCCAATCCTTCTGGAAGCTCTTGGCAACCCAAGCCAGGGATAGCTAGACACTGGGATCCCACACACACCTGCTTTAGTCTGTAATCTTAGATTATACAGTAAGCCATCCTGTCCTTGTAATCAAGTAATCAGGGCCAGAAGAGTGGACTGCACAAAATGCCAAAGAAACATTTGAATTAGCTGTATTATAGGCATCTCTATTAACTAAATTCTGTCTAGCCAGTACCCTTTACATGTTTCTTGCTAATCTGTTCTTCTGGCCTGCCTCCCACTCTTGTCTCTGGATGCCATCTCTCTGAGACAGTCACAATTATACCCTGTGATGCACTGAACCATGCCTATAAATATATGCTAAAATCCTCACCTTGGTAACTCAAAATGAGACCATTTGGAAATAGATACAATGCAAACATAATAATCATGATGAGCTCATATTAGAGTAAGATGGTCCTATCCAATATGGCTGCATCTCTTTGACAAAAGAAGACAAAGACACCTACAACAAGATAGAAAGTGGCTATGTGATTTTAGAGGCAGACACTGAGGTGATGTGTCTTCAAGCTAAGGAAGACAGAGGAATGCTGGCACAGCTCAGAAGATCCAAGGGAAGTGAGATTCTCCTCTGAGATATCAGAAATAGCACAGCCCTGAAGCCACCTAGGTTTCAGGTTTCTGGATATCAGAGATGAGAAGCAGTGTGCATCATCTTAAATGGCTCAGACTGTTCTTTGACCTGGTACTTTTGAGAAGATAATTCATCTCTGTGGGTCATACATCATGGGTCTTTGTAACTGCACAACACACTTTCCATTATGCTCACTAGTTAAAGTTCCTGTTCTCTTTTGAAAAACTATTCATAATCCTTGAATTAAAATAAAATACTCAAAGAAAATATCTGAAAGTTTGCTCTAATGAAAACTTTCTTCAAAAGTGACTAAGCCTTCCATGGCCACCAACACACCAAGAAGAGAGAAGACTGCCCCAATCTTTGCTCCCTGTTAGTATATGGAGCCACCGTTCTCATGAACCTCTGCCCAGAACTCTATCTTTAGCTTCCTTTGTTTCTCACTTTCTCCATGTTCTGCCTCAGCACCCACAGTTCCTCCTCAGCTATGATTTTGTGAGACTGGCCTTCAGGGTTGGCATGTTGGTTCCTGATTAGCTAGCCCAGTGTTCCTGCTGTTCTTCCCCACAAAAGGTCTCCACTAGTGTCTGAAGCAATGTGTTCCTGACTGAACTCATGCCCCCTACTCCACATCAGTCTCCCCACTATGGTTCTGTGACTGTACTTGCCTCCTCTGAACCATGCAGCAACAGGATTTTGTGGTCAACTATAACTTTTTTTCTCAGACACGTCTCTCGTGTCTTTTTTACTTCTACTATCTCAGCTTCCTTTTCAACCAAGACTGATACTGCAGAGAGCCCTTATTTAGTCTCACATCCCTCATTTATTTACTCATCCCGATAGACTTCCTCAGCCCTCAAAAATTTTGGACATTATTTAGAACACCAAGGATAAAAAATATCTTAAGACTTACAGTACTAAGATATGTATCACTGTCTGGTTTACAGTTCTGTTTCTCATACCTCATCATATACCATACTCTAGTCAAACTGTGTTTTGTGAATTTATATTGCTTTAGAGTTTTATTTGTTATTTTTTGAGTTTCTCCTGTAAAAAAAGATAGCCAAGATATGATCAGGCTGACACTAAGACAGATAAACTATCAAATATTTACTTTATCAAATACCTCTTCTATCTCCTTCACAGGGATATTGCCCAGAGATTAGCCATCATCAGCACCTGTTCATGACTACCATTTACACATAATCTTAATTCTCCCAGATTCACCAAGACTACTTCCGGAAACTCAGATCCTGTTAAAATGCAAAACACTCTAATTAAACCAGACGTGCAATGTATCACTAAATGGATTTTCATTTTGCTAGAATCCCATTATGATCTATCTGAATTAATCAGAGCTAAAATATAGGATGCCTCAACTTACACTGAAATTTCTTAGCAATCAGTGTTGCTGAAGAGAGAAGCTCAGCAAAGAACGTGGGAATTTTTTTTAAAAAATTGAGTGAATACAAACATTGAGTTGAGTAAATACAAAATTTTAT
Organism: Peromyscus leucopus; assembly: GCF_004664715.2. NCBI lineage: Eukaryota > Metazoa > Chordata > Mammalia > Rodentia > Cricetidae > Peromyscus > Peromyscus leucopus. Next base: position 239,041 of record NC_051065.1, on the reverse strand, counting down.
TAATAGGCAGATATTCCAAAAACTGAATGTATCTCTCTCTCTCTCTCTCTCTCTCTCTCTCTCTCTCTCTCTCTCTCTCTCTCTCTATCTCTATCTCTATCTCTATCTCTATCTCTCTCAGTCAAGACAATGAAATTTCTAAATTGATACTAGTAACATGGTGACAGAAATTCTATCAGTGATTCAGTAAGAGTGGCAAATGTTACAAACTAATGAATTTTCATTAGAATCATCAGATAATTCCAGAACGGGTTAAGTTGCTACTATTCGCCATTCCCATTAATATCATTGTCATGTGAAAGGTTGAATTTTCAGCTATTTTTGTTCTAGATAAAATCTTTGTCATTAAAATGAGGGATGATTCTGATATTTAATATATTCCATGGCATACTCTGGCGTGATACTAATTTGGCCTTTTCAGCATTCTGAATATTAAGTGACAATCCATCCCTCCTCCATTCCCCAGATAAGTGAGAACTGAAATAGAATGGACAACCAATCAAGTCACAGAATACTGAAAGGATCAACACAGGAAAAAAAATGTGTTGCTCTAATCAGGAGCATACATGAGGTGCTAAAATTATTTTCTCCCATACTAATGACTAAGAAGAAACAGCAATAATGAATGGCACCACCTGAGTCTTCTTATGTGACAGTATTATAGCAATATATCCTAAAAATAAAATAAAATAAAATAAAATTGTACTCTCACTTAACTTTTATTGAACAATACATTACATCAGATTCTAAAATAGGCAAATTATGTCCTTATTGAATTTTTCATAGTAATCTGTTCCATGCACACAAAATGTGCCCCAGCATTGAAGGATGCCCAGAGTCACTGCAGAAAACTTATTTCAATACATACTCTATTATTTTCCTCCACATGTTGAATTATCACTCTGGTAAGAACTGACATCAGCTGCTTGAATAATGTATTAACCCTGCTTCCAGAAGCTATTGTTTACATCTGAATGGGCATTTCCTTTAAGGATAAACACGGGACTTTTTTCCAAGAAAATAATATAATTTAAAGTTGGAAGCTTTTGAATTACCTATACAGCTATAATGATATAACTTAAAATTCCAAAAAGCCAAGATTACAGCATCACAGATGCATTTGGCGTGAACATTTGTCCAATTAAATCCATTAACCCCATCTGTTCTCTAGGCTCGTCTCTACAGTTTCTGCCACAATGCAGCCATAGAGCACATGTTAAATATAAAAAGTCCTGAGCAAAATAAATTTCCCTGTCCTGTTACATCCAGAAGAAAGGTTTCAGGCATCTATGACTCTCCGGTGAAAAACATTCCAGGTAATTATAGTAAAATCTCAATCATTTCCATGATCTTCTTCTGAACTGAAACTTCTAACCATTCACTGATCAACGTAATTTCCTTCTTGAAGTTGAAAATGGCTCCAAGATAGTCGAGGCACTTTAGTACTTCCACAACATCATGATTACCAATACGCAAAGAAAAAAGTTCCCTTTAATAAAATGAAAAAAAGAGCCAGTGAAATGTCTCCTTCCACCTACTAAGTTCTACCAATGACTAACTATCGGTAAGACTTATTCTGTGTGCTGCCTCCTGCTGTCACTCTGTTCTGGGTTTTCCTGAGACATAGGATGGATTTACAGCCTCACAGGTAACATACACATTGGTGAGACAGCTACAGGGGTTTGAAAAGCTCTTTGAAGACATTCTAGGACCGAGCTTGGTAGCACTTTCCCCTCACTAAGTTTTCATGATGTTCCCTTCATTGCACTGTAAGCTCCAGACTTTTATATACAAATGAAAAATGGAAAAAGTCAAATATGGCAATGAGAGTGTGACTTAGGACTACCCCTGGGGACTGATCTAATATTGCTTTAAGATGATTCTAAGCACTGATCCCTCCAGTGATCCATGTTAAATTCCACTGACTTTTTTTTAATTTGATATCTTGCTAATGTAAACTTATATCTAGAACAATCAAACAGTATGTCATTTATTCAAATTCACTGTGGCTCTGTGGTGCCTGCAAACTCTCTCATCAAAACAGACAACTCAAAATATGTTCACTGAAGTTGGGATCTCTACTGCTCAAATTAGAAGCTTGCTAGAAATAAGAACAATAAACCCATCTACAATCTTGCTTCCCATACAGAGGACAGCCTGGGTCGCACATTTGTGAGAGCCCTAATATCTCACAGACATTAGACAGCACTTGGATGTGTCCAAGTACAACCTGTCACCTCCTCCAAATACAATCAACTGGTAAATACATGCTCACCAATCTCCCTTGAGATCTGGGTGAAGGCCTCAACACCACTCTCTCCATAGTTTCCCTCGGAAGCCAATGTTGACACATAATTCCATCCCAGGGCCGTCACAATGTCCACCATGGCTTGGGCTTGGTAGGAGTCAGGCGGGACCACCCGAGAAAAGAAGTCATACCTGGTGTTGTCACTCAGCTCTGGGGCTGTGGATGCATAGCTAATTTGAGGTATCTGCAAAACAAATGAGAGGTCATTTCAATCCATGGTATGTCTGGTACATTGATAGAGTATCATAAGAGACTAAATGGTCAAAGCTGTAGTAGAAACATAGATGTGTCCACCTGAAGGTCAAAATATGGTTTTAGGACTGCCAATTTAATTAGAAATAATTCCCTACTAGTCCACGGCTTCACTTCCTTTTGAAGCACAGACACATCGACACTGAGAAACAATTTAGCTTTGCTTCAAGTTCCTTTGTGTAGAAGGCCAAAGGAAAACATTTCATGCTTTTTGTTGCTGCTTTTTTATTCTGCACATGATTGTTCTAGTGTGAAAATGAAAGAGAAATGAAGCTATAGTAAAAACATGCATCAGAGAAGGTCACCTCAGAAATTCTCTTTGGTTTTAACACATAAAGGGTATGTGGGAATTTACAGTGAGGGTTTTTTTGGGGGGGGTACTGCTGTACTTTTGCTTTTTGTTGTTTTTTTTTGTCTATGTTTTTGACACTTGATACCACTTAAATTTTGAAATTATAATTTTGATAAATTAAATTATCAAAATTTATTTTTGATACAGGCTCTCAACTATGTAACCCTGGCTATCCTAGACTCACTTATGTAGCTCAGGCTAACCTTGACCCATAGAGATCTGCCTGCCTCTGCCTCCCAAGTGCTGCGATTAAAGGCTTGTGCCACCATACCTAGCTTTAGCTGTAAATTATTTTAAATACATATTTTTTTCTATTCCCCTCACTGATTATTGGTATAGTCATTGAATAGCACAATAATATTTGCAACTAGTGAACTGTGTGTCTTCTAATAAAAATATATTTCCAATTCATTAAAAATTATCACCTAGAAAAAGCATCTGGATCATAAATTCCTTAGGAAAACAGAATGTTTTCTGGCACCAACAGGATAAATTGCCACAGAGTTTTTAAAATTGAGAATCCTGTGTCATTCCTCAGTGATCTGAGAGTACACTATGTACCTGGACATCTCATCACTCTTAAGTCATCATCCTAGGGTGTGGGCATAAACTGAGAGGTCAAAATGACTCCAAGAGACCCTAATTCAGGTGGTTTCTTGAAAATACAGCTTAACTCATACATAGAACAACTCCATTCACCATAAGATCCTGCAGTTAACAAAATGTCTATGCCAGCACCTTCAGTACTTCCATACCCTCAAATGAAATCCCTGATGGCAACTGAAATGAGAATTTAGTGAAGTCTTGGGCTCGAAGGGGATGTCAGAAGAGTTATTCTGACTTGCCACAAGAGGTTGCACATCCCAGGGCCTAATGGTCATTCACCAGTCTCTAACCAGTTGATTCCCTAACCATTTCTGACATTTTTAAGGTCACTCAACATCTGGATAACCCCTCTACATCTACAGAATGGCACTCCATATCGGTGCCCAGTGAAGCAACACTAAAGACAGAAAGGCTTTGCTCACAGACTCAGAAGCCAAGCAAGTACCGAGAGCTGTCCAAGTTCTGAAAGACCAGTTGCGCCCTGCACAACCTGGCTCCAGCTTCCCACCTATTCCAGCAGTGGCAGTGACTGCTCGGTTCAGCCCCTTTACTAAATTCTCCCTAGTTCTCTTCTCCTGGTGGGGATCATGTTAACTTACTTGACACTGTGTGGCCATCACAACTGTCTGAGCCTCCTCCTGCTGCCCTTTGCTCTCTCGTCTAGACATACCAGCCCTGTCTTGACAGGCAGATGTCTCAATTAGGCTCTGTGCCTTTGTAGTATGTGACTACTCAGCAAGACACTTCTCCAAATCTCAAAGCATGGCAGCCTTGGCCTTCTTCAACTTCTTTTCTTGCTTCTAGAAAACCTGAAGAAGAGATGCTGGCCGCTCAGTGAGCTCTTCCCGTGTCCTGTACTAGATAAAAAAAAATTCCCAAAAATCAACCCCATATGTATTTCTATATTCTAATTTTAAAAAAATATTCAGCAGATTAAGACTGAAGGGTGGAAGAAGACCCATACCTCCTCCTGCCCAGGGTTCTGCATCCTGGGCAGGGAGGAGAAAACATGAGCACAGGCCCTGCACCTCACCTGAGCAGCACAGTAGAGCTGACCTTGTTGATGACACATGGGTGAGCCACCCAGAGAATATGAGCAGGAGATCTGGACCTGCTCCTCATCTTCCAGATGGTGGTATGAGCAAGGGAGAGAATGCCCATCTCCTACCCCTTGCCACCTGCGGCAGGTGGGAAAGCTGACCCTGAGATTACAGGAATGAGGAAGCTGGCCCTGCCTCTCACCAACTGCAACACTCAGAAGAGTGGCCCCTGAACCTTGCCTGGGCAACACAGTAGAGCTGGCCCTGGTGGTGTAGGTGTGGGTGAGTGGACTCTGAGGGCCTGAGAGCAGGAGAACCAGCCCCACTTCTTGCTTCTTACGAAGCAAGCTAGCTGAGGGGCGCTGCTGGAGAGCTCATCCTGGTGGTAAGGAGGAGGGGAAGCTGATGGGCTGACCAACCCAGCAACCACCCAGACCCAGAGCCAGGGCTATGAGTTGAACCATCCCAATATCCACTCCATCTATAATCTGCTGGAGCACATGAAGGGGTGGGTCCTGCAGATCCAAAGTAGCAGGATCTCCATGACACAGGGCAACAGAAGGATGTCCAAGAGGAGTCCCAGTGAGGACCCAGTATCAGTAGTGTAGCAGAAACCAGTGGCCTTGAACCAGACCAATGATTTGTTTCAGTGAACACTTGCAAGATGTATGGACTAAAGGGTTTTCTGTGCAACTCATTGCAATACACTACAGCTTCCATGACAAGATTTTTCTTTTCTTCCATTTCTTTTTTTTTTCTTTTCTTTTAAATTTCATTTTGTTTTATCTTGAGGGGGGTTCAAGAGCATAGAGTGGACTAGAAGTGATGAGGAGATGAATGAGATCAGGATACATAATGTGAAATCCACAAAGAGTCGATAAAAGGTTACACAAGAAAACAGCAGTCTGACCCAGGGTATATTGTGCTGGTGTGGGTGTAGGTATGGGTAGGTGGGTGAGTATATGTGGGTGAGTATGTGGACGAGAATTCTGTAAGGACTTCTACAGCACTGTACCCTCTTCTTGCCCTATTTGAAAACATAGCCTTCCCACTGCCTCAGCTTCTCAGAGTCCAGCAGTAAAATGTCTTCCACAACCCCCACCCTGCTTGTAATAATGAGCCACCCCTTTCTAAAAATGAGCACAAAGTGTGAAAATTGAGTGTTTGAAACCAAAGCTAATTATCTCAAATGACTACCTTCAGTCAGTCACTTCCAGGGCTGTTTAATTAGCAGTCAGCATCATGTTTTAGGATTAATTAAACAGGTGTAAAGGGTTTATAAAATAAAAGTGCAGCTAGGAAATGGTTGTTTGATTAATCCAGTAATGGGCTTTCTCCCCAATGCTTGAAGAGTTTACTCTTTGGAGATCGATGTGTGAAGAAGTAATGTGCAAGTACGTGTTTGCAATTTCATTTGTTCAATTCTTCCATGTTGCAGTCTACAATAACATCATGGTATAGTGATAGTATTTCAAGCCAACTTTTCAAACTGTCATGAAGTCACATCCTATTTTTACTTCATTTGCCATAAACCACTAAGCATTGGCTCATTAAGCATTTTAATTTCTATGCCAGCATCCCCAATATTACCACTACCCTCAAATTACACCCCTACTAGCAACTGAAGTGAAATTTTATTAAAGATCTAGGCTGTTTCTTTTTCTTTTTTGCTGTGTCAGATCCATCTTAACTAGCCCCTTAACCCTCAGGGATTTATCTATCAGAAACAACAATATAAAGGTGCTGGGTGGGGGAGAGAAGTGGAGCGGGAAAGGAGGAAAACCAAAAAAAAAAAATGTATCAACAAAAGGAGGCATTAAGGAAAGCATTGCTCATCACTCACTTATCCTTCTAAAGAACTAATGTCCTTTACGGTGTCAAGCCCCACTTGACAATTTTAAGGATAAAATCTACACTCCCATCTGCTTCAGGATACCAGTCAGCTCTGCTCATCCTCTCTCCCACCTGTTATATTCCATCCATAGCAAAAGGAGATGGAGGACAGATCCAGACTTCAATCTGGTCTTGTTCCCCTGACCTGCTGCTGTGCCTCCTTTGGGCCAAAGTCAATTGGAGTTAGAAACAGAAAACCCAGGTGGTTGACACCTGTACCCTTGCCCACAGGTGCACCACAGTGCAGGGAGAGTGTGCTCCTCTGCCTGCTGATGTACAGACCACCAATGTCATCCCCTCCACAGGAATCCTCCTCTGTCTCTGTCACGCAGTGGTCCTCACTCCCTCAGCGCCTCTCATCTGAAATTAGAATCCTGACTGGTGACTGGCTTATGATGCTCCCAGAAGTTAGCTCTTTAGTTATTTGGTATCTACAATACATGATGAATCAAGTATTCAATAAATATTTAGAGGTAACTGACTAATCCACCCATGACAGGAAATTTGGCATTGCCTCCTGCCACATTCTGCTACAGTATGGCAAGGATCTTCTCCATCTGCCCATCAACGGTCCCCACCCTTCTGTGTCTCCTGTGTCTAAGAGGATGCTCTTCATTACTCTATCACCTGGGTTTCCTGTTTCTAGCTTCCAGCTGAATTTGGTCCAAAGGAGACACAGGAGTAAGAAAGGGGAGTAAGACCAGACAGAGGTAACAAGATCTACTCCTCCAGTAGGTGGAGGTGGTCTCTTCCTGAGCCTCAGCTGTAGCTCTTTCAGGCTCTAATGGACATCCTCAACTCTGACCCCTGCAGGTCTACTTGCTATTGCCCATCCCTGAGAACCCCGTCGTCCAATGGTAGTTCCTCTATACCTGCCCACATCTTATAAACCTTATAAATAGCCTTTGTATTAACCTCTCCCATCATTTCTCCAGGACTCCAGAAGCCTGGCTATTTTGACTGATGCAGCCCTATGGCATGTATTTGTACCCCGACCCTCTGTCCTACCCTAACCTCTTGGTCCTCCGTCCACTTTTCCTTTCAACACTCTCTGCTGCTGTCTTCAACTGACTTTTCCCTTTTTTCTCTCTTTCAACTCCTAAAGGCATCAAATTGCATATTTGAAAACACCTGTCATCTTGCTTTCCTTCATTTCTCATTTTCTTTGTGCTGAGGTTTCATAAGACTATAATGTATGCTTAAAATAAGACCTTTTCCATTACCCAAATAAAGCATATTTAAGGCAATTAATTATACAACACAAGACTCATCATAAGACCCTCCCTTTAAAAAAAGGCTTCAGCTTCCACTTTTCTGTTAAGTGCCATTCCCACCCCCATCCCATACTTTTGGGAAGTTACAGAACAAAAGTTTCCCATCTAGTTGTCTGTTTCTTCGTCCTCACCCCAGTAGACAGGAAACTAAGCCTGAGGACAGAGGTCTACATTTGCTGGACAAGAGTGCATAACAAGCTCTTTATTCACAGACTTCCTCATCCCAGGATTCCTTTCTACATGTGGGCAGGACCTCTCTTCCTTGTGCAGAAGCCCATCCTCCTCCCTGCTATGTACCTCTGGTAACCATATGTGTGAAAGGGGGACAGAAGCCCACACTGCTGGTTACATTTACAGGACTTCAAATCTGATCAGAGGGCAAAAGTAGGTCCCAAGGCTGAGATGTGATATTGGAGTAGGAGGTACTATTTTGTCCTCAGGCCCAAGCTGGCTTCTCTGCAATCTAGTTCTTAAGAGACAGCCATGTGTCTTGGGAGCTATTTGGTGCTTGCCTGGCTGTTAATAAAGCTAATTACTTGATCTACATTTAACTAACTAGTCTGCAGATCTTAAGACTTATATACCCTAAAAAGGATTCCACATTTGACTTGTAGCCTCTAAAGGCTACAATAGGGGTGTGTGTGTGTGTGTGTGTGTGTGTGTGTGTGTGTGTGTGTGTGTGTAAAATAGACTACTGGCTCTTTTCTACTTTTGCTAAATGGACTCTCTAGGCACTTGACCACTCAAAACTGAACTACACATTCCAACTTTCTTTGCAGTGGTGAACAGAATTTCTGAAAATGTCCCTGGAGGGACCAGGCATGCCTTCCCCATCTTTTATTCCTGGAATTCAAACATAAAAAGGTTATAGCTCCATGGGTTATCACAGATAGTACCCAAGCAAAGATGGAATAAAAGGCATTCTCTAGACCAAATCACTGTGATGCCTAGATTCCTATAACTCTGGCTGTTTGCTGTTTCCATTCTTTCCTTCTTCAAATCCATACTACATCAACAACCAAAGCGCTCTTTTAAAATCGAAAAGTAATATAAAAATCTTGTTCACACTCTCAATCATTTTCCTTTCCCTTTGATCTTAGAATAAAGCATAAACTTCTTGCCACAGGGTCCTTTGAGCTGGCATCTGCTCCTCTTTCCCCTTTGATCACCTGATCCAACCATAAAGCCCTTCTTCAACTCATGGCCCAGGAAATTCCCTTATTCTCATTCATCATAGCAGTCCACATGTCTTCCTTTTCCTCTCTGGATTTCCTTAACCTTTAGCCTCTGCTCAGTTGTTTCTTCCTGAAACAGAACCCCTCTTGGGTCCCCCCCCCCATTTTCTGTGTCTTCCCACCTCCAGTTACTATCTCATCACCCTATACATTTCCTTCTGTGTACACAACTTGTGTGTATATATTCTATTTCCTCTACTAACAGATAGACTCTAAAAAGGCATTTGCTGTGGTGTTTATAGATGTTATATGAGTTCCTAACACATAGTAAAAGGTCAGTAAATATTAATGGAAAAAGAAAACCTCAAGGGTCACTCATCCTTTCCTCCGTGTATACCAACATTGAATGATTTTTCTACAATACTATTTCAGCAGAAAGTTGCCAATTTTCAAATTATTTATTAATCAAAGTTCTACTCAGATGGTACATCTACTAATCAGCATGAGATCATCTGTTTTACCAGGCAGAAGTGATAGAATTCCGATTCAAATCAACTAAGTGCATTTCAGTTGTGTCCTGAGCATGCTCACAGCAGGGAAGTATATCCTTGTCAGTCAACTCTTTGGGGTGCTAGAAATGGCAGCAATAACTTCAGAAACATCTTGGGGAACACTTTGGAAGCCCATGGACTTCAATCCGACACTGAATAAAAATTACACTTATAATCAAAGACCCCTTCTAATTTACTGTTTCCTGCAGACTGATTATTCAAGACAGATGTAAAGCTGCTTAGACCTCCTACAAACTGTGTCACTTCCCATTGCCTTTACTGAGTCTATTTACATCACCAAAGGATGAGATTGGTAGTAAATGAGACTTGTAGTCTTGCTGGTTCCAAATGGGCATAGTTTCAGTTAGTAAAGATTTCTCAGTGGTTATACATCAAAATATTATTGAAATCTTGACGTTTCCCTTCTCTGTTCAAATGACAGGAGTCCTGCATGATTTTCATACTTTCTGATTTGCCCACAATCTCATGGAAGCCAAGACCCAACCCTGACCAGCTAGCATGAGGCACCAAAAACACAGCTCAGGTGAAGTCCTGGTTTTTCTGGGTTTTGTGGTAAGTTCGTCTTCAAAAAAGAAGCTCACACATATCTGAATACAAACATGGACAGACAACAAACATGGACAGACAGAAAACTTGGCTCACATGAATCTTCACTGTTGATTGGCACACGGCGGGGGGGGGGGGGGGGGGGGGGGGGGGGGGGCTGATAAAACCTGCCTGAAAACAACTTTGTTTATTCATTAATTGTTATATTTGGTGGGGCAGGTTAGTGACGGGTTCTTTGTGTTGTTCAATAACATCATTGGTTTTTCCCAGTGAGACAACAGCTTGAAACTCCACTCTTCCCCTAGGAGGTAGCGCTTGCCTGAGCACTTCCTCAGTGATGGTGGCCTTAGCAACAGTGGCCATCACAACACTTGCTTCCTTCCACCCATCCTTAGGATGGATTTGTTGCAGCTGCAAAACTGGGGACCAGAAAAAGCATAATGACTGTTGTAGCCATTAACTTTGTCTGTTCAGACTTCATTGCTCTGTAGTATTAAATCTACTTGTGCTTCTGGCAAGGCATGAGTGTATAATCAGAAATTAAATAAGAGTGAAGAGTCAATGCCCAGCACTGGTTCCCCTCTCCCAACATTGCCTTAAGCTTTCATGCTCCTCTCAGCTTCATGAAAATCACATAAAGAGAGGGTGAGGACAGGAAAAAAAAGTGAAGCCAAATGCTAATAAAATAAGGAAGGGTGATGAGTACCCCAAATTTGCATTCAAAATTATGATTCCCTTCCCAAATCAAGACCTACTCAATACAAGTTTGTCCAGTTCTTAAGCATCCAGCTCCAAGTCAATGTCAAATGTGAAATATTCATCCCTGTCTTTCTGCTCAGTTGAGTTCCCATACTTGAATCTCAAGGAGGACTCATCATTGGGTTTTGATACATGATAGAGACTAGCAAAATAAAGCCAGGAAGCCTATTGAAATGAGAAATTGTTGGGCCCAGGGACAGCAAGAGAGGTTTTATCCTGTATTGTACTGCATTTTTATTCTCTCCCTTACATCAGCTCACTCTAAGTGAAGCTCTATATCTGTACCCACACTAAAAGTGCCTATATTTATTAGCACAGCAAATACAATCCTGCATTAGGAAGTTTAAGGTTATAAGTTTTATTCATTATGGGCTAAAATGCAGCCTAAACCCTCCACTAGAGCATCCTATTCACAATACAGAGCACTGCTAACAAAACCAACCAGTGATGGGAAAGGCAAGGCCAGTCCACTGCTCAATAAATCATTCAAAGATGGCTTGTGACTGAGGATGAACTTGAAACTTCAACAGTAAATGAGAAAACACATCATGTCATAGGCAGTACACCTTCTTCAAAACCCAAAGAGAGTGGTTTTGTCTCCATGTGCCTCTGAAACTCTAAGTATGATTACACTTGTGGTCATTTGTTGGCTTCTAATAATCCATTTGGCTGGTCTGTTGAAACGTAAGAAGACCACATTTACTCTTCTATTTTTTAAGGCTATTGTGTGATTTGAGGAAGGAAAGAGCAAAAAGCACACTGGAATTCAAACAACTCTTCTAAATATAGGAATTTTCAAGGCGGCAGCGGTATAGAAAGGGAAGAGTGGGAAGTCATAATACCTTAGGACCTAGGGCGTGGTGACTGCCATGCATGAGCTCTATAGGCCAAGAGAAGGACCAGCCACAGACATCAGAAGACCATAAGAACAGAAGCTATTTTGAGAAAAAACAATGACTTCTTGGGAGTCACAGAGCCAGCAATCGACAAATTCATAAAGAAATTACATCAGGACTCCTCCCACATAAACCTCCTATGGGGTCCCACACAGAACCCATAGGAAGCTAGAGAGCATTTGACTTCTAACCTGCCTATTTAAAATGGAAAAGCAAGAAATCCACAAACATGAAAGAATTTACATATAAACAGCCACAATTATGTCCTGTATGATTAATAATGCTGTTTTTTGTACATCTACTAATTACATTTTACAATGAGAAAGCATAACAGCTCCTAAGGGAAGGAGCAACTATAATCTATCAAGTCTCTAGCAGTGTGAAGATTTTTAAGCCTAGCCATTCTATATACATATTCATCTCAATGTTTTAACAAGTAGGATTAAACCTTACTTAATATAGGGACTTCACTGTTACAAATAACTTTATATTTTGTCTCATTTAAATCTTCTCCTGGTCATGAATTTTCTTCTTTTCTGATTCCTCCACAACTCACTATCCTGTGACTTCTAGGACATTATTACCAGTGCAAATTCAATACTACACACAAGTTTAAAATGTTAATTCAGTAAAACCCTTCTCCCTCTAGCAAACATAATATTTTTATTAATTATTTTCAGATTCCATACAATGCATCTCGATCACACTCATTTCTCATTCCTCCCAAGTCCGCCCTCCCACAAGTGTGCCCTCACCCCCCTCCAAAAAAAAACCAAGTCCAATTTGTGTTGCCCATCTACTCACTGAAGCATGGTCAACTCCCAGTGGCCAGTCCCTTAAAGATAACTGAGTCCTTTCCCAACCCCAACAGAACCATCAACTGTGGAAAGCTACACTTCAACGTCTTTATCACAGTTTTTAAGGACTGTCTTCAAATAGCTTCCTGTCTGGATTCTGGGGGTAGGAGGTTGGTGGAGGGTCTGTCACAGAAGCCTTTAGTGTCTCTCATTCTCAATAATGAGTCTGCACTCATCAATACCATTGCAAAAGAAGCTTCCTTGCCCATAGCAGCCAGCCAAGCATTTCTTTTGATGAGTGGTTAAAGTAAATTTCTGAATGACTACTTTTGGTCTTTTAATAATTTATCCAACAAATCTGCTCACACTAGGTGCCAGGCACTGAGACAACTTGAGACGGTAAGAAACAAATAGTCCTCCCATATGAAGGAGCATATGGAAGTGATAGGCATTATGATCCAAATAAGTACTCAGTCATAATGAGTGCTACTAAGTATCTCAGTGTCTCTTCCCTGATCTGGGGGGAACAAAGTATGCTTCCTTGATGAAGTGACATTAAGCTAATACATGAAAAAAGGGGAAAGGGGGCATAGACTAAACCCCACCAGGGTGACTTCATATTCATCTATCTTTCAGACGTGTATACACCTAAATTGTAGAAGTAGAGAAGATGCCCAGTCAAGTGACAGTTACTTAAGTTTAGAAAACTTGCCTGAGGCTGAATCATATTAAACTAAAATAATCAAACTCTCTGCTTCTTACAAGTTTTGTTTTCTTTAAGTTCTGTTTTATTTTTGATCTACCTAAAATAATTTGTATGTACTTATGGATAGAGTGTGATTTTATACACATTAAATATGTATGTACATTATATAATGATAGAATCCTGGTAATTGACATATCCATCACCTTGAACATCATTATTTCTTTCATGGAAAACATTACAAAGTTTTCTCTTCTAAGACTTTGAAATATAGTATACAGGAGTGTGAACTATAACCACCCTATTAATGTATTTTCAAGAAATGTACCTAATTTGGATTCTTATAACTATGAAGAGAGTAAGTATAAAAAGTTATAAGGAATAAACACATATCTCTAAATTCTAGGGTATGGGTAAGGAATGAATGAGTGGATGAGCAGAACAATAGAGTATGAGTCAATGACAAAATACAGCAGAAACTAATCCTATAAAAGGGAACAACTCTAAGACAAGACCCTAGTCCACCACCCTCCTGAAAGAAATGTGAACTTGAGTTACTTAGAAACTCTAATATTTGCTTCCTTGTAAAAATAAAGAGAAATTGAAGGAATAACTGTCTTCATTCTCCTCAGGCAGGGGAGACTCGGAGTAAGATCTTAATATACATGAGAAGCAGATTAAAACTAACCCAGAAAGATAATCTGTCATCTTTTTTTAACAAGATAATATACATTTGCTCACAAGATGGAAAGAGAAATAAATGGATCTGTCCTCCTCTGAAAACTTTACACCATGACCTACCATCCCAGGGAGACACAGAAAATGTCATTCCTGATTTCATTATTTCTAACTATTACTGCTGATTCCAGTGCATTCTGGAGTAAAAGGCACTTCTTTGATACCTCTTGACAAAGTTTTCAAGCAACTTGGGATTTAAAAATGAAATCTATTTCAGGGTATTCTTTTCAACAAAAGGTAAGGGATTTTTTTTGGTATGAGTTGCTTAGGGCAGTAAAAATTTTCTGTAAAGTGGTTTTTCTTACATGAGTACCAAAAGATGATCAATTACAATTTGTTATAATAGAAAATCCAAAATGATGTCATGGCACTTTCTTAGCATCATTTGCTAAATCACTTAAAAATTTAACTCACCCACCCACTCACTCCCATCATTGCTGACTTCAAACGATCACCTAGCATTTAATTTTCCTCTTCTGCTGATTTCCTTGCTGTGCAATCACCACTGTGGTTCAATTTCTCCCCCAAGCATGTCAGCACTAGAACACTTACACATAAAAGTTAGTAATTATAACCAACAAATTGAAGTCAATAAACCTTAAGCTGGCAAATATTCCATTTAGACTGGCATTTTGCCATTCAATAATCCATGATTTGAATCCTGCAAATAAGAGGGAAATGGTGATAAGGACATTTGTCTATGTAAATCAGTTTCCTGATTGACAGTCTCTGTGATTTTCAGTGATTATCCACATTCACCGATATCCTGGTCTTGGAATCATTATCTGTCTCCTAGCTGTCATTTAGGTACTGATTCTAAACACCTAAATCCAGTGGGAATTTTCATTTCTTTAATGGTATCCAAGTTGGTGAACTCAACTGTTAGAAGGACCTCATGAGGTTAAAGGTCTTAATTAGAGCTCCGTTTACATAGAAAAAAAATCTCAGCTCCATCTCCAAAGAATGAATAGTGGATTTCATAAATGGCAATCATTGAGTGAGAGGCAAAGAAGATAAAAGAACTCAAATGACCTACATTCCATTATTCTACTACATGCTGCAGAGTGCTCTGAAAGATATGTTCTTCTGACAAATATCAATAGTATCTAAAGAGCAGTGCATTAAATGTCCCCAAAGTGAACTTATTTGTCTTCTATGCTCATCTAAATCTCTCTTTTGAGAAGCCTGGCTTACTGCTCTTTATAAACCTCCTTCATGTATCATATTACACCTAACCACTGAAATGTGTATGGAGCATGTATGTGTGAGAGTGCATATGTGTATGGTGCATGTGTGTGTGAGCACATGGGTATATGCTGCTCTTGCCAACATTCATTTAACAATGTTTGGGGCAAGAATTATACTAAGTGTTTGATTTCCAATTTGTGCATGGAAAAAAACACCCTGAGATCTGAAGAAATAATTTTTCCAAGACTAATTTGCAAATAACAAAGTAGTATTTAAACCTAGACAAAATGACTCAAGAATCATCCCTGTAAACAGTCTACCCTCCAATAACTTCTCGCTCTCAGATTAGAGGCTTCTGTTCATTGCTAGTTAGCTCTGTATTCCCTGAGTGTTCAAGATCCTGAGGAAGCAACCAGACTTCACTGTTCCCACTCAAACAACTGCTTTAACAGCATAAGCCATGATTTGTCCACAGCTTAAACATCACAAACCATTGTGGGTTTGACTCTGGAATGGACGACATGGCTTCATTTTTTTTTTTTTTTTTTTTTGAGCATTTGCTGCCCAGATGGTGGGACTATTTGGGGAGATTGTGGCACCTTTAGGATGTGGGAGTCTAGCTGGAAGACACGTTAGCAGGGGTGACTCTAGAACTCTCTGCTTCTTGGTCTGCGGTAATGATGAGAAAACCTGCCACTGTACACATTTAACACTGCATGCCTCTTCCACTGCATGCCTGTGCCATGGCATGTCCCTGCCACTGTATGTCTCTGCCACCATATGCCCCTGCCACTGCATGCCTTTGCCACAGACTGTTTCTTCTGACATTGCAAACCAAACTAAACTTTTCCTCCCTTAAATGATTTGTCAGGCATTTTGCCATAGTGATGAGAAAAGCAGTCAACACAGTGCCAGAATGAAAACCATCTGCTAATATCCATCCATTGAAATAACTGCCACTCCTCAGGGCCCAGGAGGGTACCAGTAAAATTGTCCAGATCAACATGTCAAATTTATACTTCTCAAAAAACTCAGTTGTTACTTTCAAATAAGAAAAATATTTTAAACCCTCTTGCTGACAACATTTCATGTGATATATGAAGGGAAGAAAGCACAGCCAAATACAAGAGGAGACAGGGAACAGAGGCAAAAACAAAAACAAACAAACAACAGGAAAAGGTAGGAGATGGAAGGGCATTCCAAGAAACATGGGCAGCTTTGGACAGAAACGAACATAGAAGACTACGGACTGCTTATGAGAAACAGGAGATACAGTGACTCAGCATCAGGCCCTGAGCTACTGCGGGCTCATGAGCACACATCAGTCTGTTTTCTATTGGTTTGATTTTGGTTTTCAGTTCAACAAGTGTCTGTTAAACATTTGCTACACTGCCACTCTCCTACTTGCCTGTGTGAGAAATCACTGTCCAAATTTCATCTTAAAACACATTGGTTGGTTATTCTCCTGCCACACCAGCATTGTACTGTGTTTCTCTTCCTACTTCATACAAACGCTACTATAACCGGCTTAAATCTCTAACTGAATTCTAGTCTCACATCCTACTCACGTGATAGTGCATCTTGAGTGTGCAACAAAAACTTGTCACGCTGCTGCTCCCCCCCCCCCCCACCCCCTAACCCCCCACCCCTCACCCCCTGTGAAACAGAAGTTAACTGAAGAACTGAGGGGGGGCAAGTTGTTGATTTCCAACTACACTGAGTCCAAATTCATGTGAGTGCCACAATATTTTACTTTAAAATATGTGACAACTTCCAATTATGCAGCTGTGTTGAATGCTTTCTCCTTACGCCATGCAAAGCATGACTTTGAGCTAGTCACTGGAAATAATAACCTTTTAAACATTAAATTCGTGTTTTTTGGTAAAACAGATATATTTACATAACAGAAGGTCAGGTTTCTAGTTTGAAGAATGCAGTAAGTGTAGCATTGACTTCATAACCACCTCAGTGTTTTCAGCAAACCCTCAATACCAGCATCATCTGGCAGCCCGTTACAACTGGAAAACCTCAGGCCCCACCCCAGACCTAGTAAATTAAAATTTGCACTTTAACGTGGTCTCTGGGTGGTTCCTCTAATGCACCAGCGTGTTGGAAAGGCAGTGCTGAATAATAATAATAATAATAGTAATAATAATAATAATGGCAACAACCTGAATGTGCACTCAGACCCCTATGTTTTTTTAAAAAAAAATAATTATCCATATCATTCTCAAAGGGGTTTAAATGCATTCCTTGCAAGCATTATTTTGGTCAGGCTGGCTGGAGTCATCATAAGGATATAAAAAAAATCCCCTCTATTTTACTTTATCACTTCCCCTAAGGTGAGCGTGCCCCAATAACTAGAAATTTCTTTTAGAAATATCCTGCTTCTAAAGTTATATTTTAAGATCATTATGTTCAACTTTTAAATCAGATGCTACCACAGAGTTTATTTTTAGTCTCATGGCAAATCTATAGACTAGAGAATATCATACAAAGTGTTGAGTCAGTAAGAGGGTTTTAAATATATTTCATATTCATTTGAAAATAACAGATGAGTTTTTGAAAAATAAAAATTTGACAAAGCCCAGATGATGGAGGGCCAGCAACGTGTTGCAATACACCTTGTCATCAGTAAGAGTGAGATACTCATTTCTGCCTGGTTCTTGCTGCTTTAGGTGAGCCACAAAAGATTTTCCTCTTTCTGTGCCCTCCCTACAAGGAGTCAAACCAACATACCTGGAGGATTCACTGGTTGATCCAGAAACTTTGACTGACTTACAGAGGCTATAAATCAGAACTGCAGAGTAGAGAAGGAGGAGGAATTAGAAATGGGACAGTGGTCCACCACATACCAGGAAATGATGGAGAACTTCAGTTGGCTCCATCAGCATGCCTAAAACCTGGAAATCTCATCAAAGGAGCCCATTCCCTGTGTTCCCCATGGAAGGGATGGGAGCCCCCCTCATTTCAATAGAACACCAAAGCTGCATCTCTGTAGTAAATACTCCTCCAATGTTAACTACTAGACCTTGAGCCCTCAATGTAGGATTATATATTTCTTAACACCCTCCTTGGTGTGGCTCAATGTCAATTATTTGATATGGAAAAAGGCTCCTAGCACTTGAGTTTCAAAGGACAAATCAATCCCTTGTGTTCCCCTCAGAGTGGCAGAGCTAATATTCTTGGGTATACTATGATTCATTAGAAGATTCTAAAAAGTGCTTTGTATGTAGTCTACAGTGGATATATATTGTTGATTAACTGCCTGCTAATGGGAGTAAAACAATACAGGGCTCCTACTTTTAACATCCAGTATTTACCTAGCAAAACTGCTTCTCAAAAGCATCCCATATTTTTGGTGCTTAAATGAAAAATATACTTTTCTGTTTTATGAGTAACTAACTCCTTTTTCATAGGCTATAACTTAGATATATGAAGACATTTATTGTCTTTCCAATTCTCTCTAATTCTCTAAATAATCTAAATATGTAAATGTCTTCATAACACTTTGCCAGAGACTATATGTAAATATCATTGGGTACTCTATTTTTAAAGAAAACAAAATCACGGCAAAAATACATTTTGGGCATTTCTATCCTTAAACTATTTCAGTCTCAAATTTTAAGTTATGGAATAATTAGAATCAGTAGTATCCTCTGCCCCTGACCACATAAGAGTGTTTTAGAAGCCCCCCTTTTTTTTAATTCCAAGGAATAAAACTGGAGAAAAATAAAAGCAGCTCAAGATGGTATTTAAGAGTATAACCTGGGGCTGGAGTGATGGCTGGATGGTTAAAGCTCTTGCTGTGCCAACCCAGTACCCTGAGCTTTGATCCCCAGAACCCATTCAAATGCTGACACAGTAACACAAGTGTTGATAATTCTAGAACACTCTATGGAGACGGAAACAGAGACAGGAGCCTTGCTGGATGCTCACAAAACAGCCATCCTAGTGTACAGGAGTGAATAAAAGAAATTATTCTGCCTCAAACATGGTAGAAAAAGCCAATGCCTGGAGCTGTCCTCTGACTTAAACACACACAGTGATGAGCAGGTGTACCCCCACCACAGAAACACACAAAGGGAATAATAGTCTGCTTTAAATTAAGGTTGAGAATTCTAAACATGTAGAGGGTTTTTGTATTGGTGAAATTATTAAGGCCACTCCACGTAGTTAAAAGGGAGGTTTATTTAGTGGTGTAACTTACAAATGAAGGGATAGGTAGGTTGCAGGGTCTAGGAAAGGCATGGTGCAGTCCAGAGGTGTTCTCTGGAGAACTCTGCTCGGTCTACCCCCAGCAACCAGGGTCTAGGAACCAAGAGAACTGGCGCATCCAGATTTCCAGTCTTCAGGGTCCTCTCTTGGCCCTGCCTTGTGGGCATGACAGTTAACGAAGCCTCAATGAGGGTTGGAACTTCCAGATCAAAGCTGGAATGGCTACCCACTACATTTTTGTTTGTTTGTTTTTGGTTTGTTTGTTTTTTCCCTTTTTGTAATCAGAGAGTAAGACCATTAGTGGAATTTGAAGTGGCTTTAAAAATTCAGGGGACTTTATTTTGTGGCACCTCCTAGGTGGTTGGCTGTGTCAAGATGAATCTGAATATCTCCTTCCCTGCCGCCAGCTGTCAGAAACACATTGAAGTACAGGTTGAATGTAAGCTTCGTACATTCTATAAGAAATACATGGCCACAGAAGTAGCTGCTGATGCTCTGAGTGAAAAATGAAAGGTCTGTGTGGTCCGAACCAGTGATGGGAATGACAAACCAGGTTTTCCCATGAAGCTAGGCATTTTGGCCCATGGCAGAGTGAGCCTGCTGTTGAGTAAGGAGCATTCTTGTTATAGACCAAAGAGAATGGGAGAGAGGAAGCACAAGTCTATTCAAGGATGCATCATGGATGCCAATATCAGTGTTCTCAACTTAGCTCTTGTTAGAGAGAGAGAGAGAGAGAGAGAGAGAGAGAGAGAGAGAGAGAGAGAGAGAGAGAGAAGAGAGAAGAGAGAAGAGAGAAGAGAAGAGAAGAGAAGAGAAGAGAAGAGAAGAGAAGAGAAGAGAAGAGAAGAGAAGAGAAGAGAAGAGAAGAGAAGAGAAGAGAAAGAGAGAGAAGGATGTTCCTGGACTGACAAATACTATTGTGCCTCACTGGTTGGTACCTAAAAGAGCTAGCAGAATCCTAAAGTTTTTTAATCTCTCTAAAGAAGATGATGTCCACCATCTTTGTTGTCAGAAAGCTCTTATTGTAAGAAGCCCAGGGCCAAAGCACCCATGATTCAATGTCTTGTTACTCCACGTGCCCTGCAACACAGATGCCAGTGTATTGCTCTGAAGAAACAGCAAACAAAGACAAACAAGGAGGAAGCTGCAGAATATTCTAAACTTTTGGCTGAGAGAATGAAGGAAGCCAAAGAAAAGTGCCAGGAACAGATCGCCAAGAGATGTAAACTGTCCTCTCTGAGAGCTTCTACTTCTAAGTCTGAGTTCAGTCAAAAATAAGTCTTTAAGGGTAACAAATAAATGACCATACCTTAAAAAATAAAAATTCAGGGGAAAAATTCACTTAAGGAGATGGGAAAACTGAAATATTTGATAAAACCATTTTCAATAAGCAACGTGAGGACCAAGGATGTAGGTCAGTGGCAGAGCATTTGCTTAGCATGGGTATGGCCTTGGGTATGATTTCCCAGTATGACAAAGGAAAGTGATGTAAAGACTCCAGGTGAGGGACCAAGAAGTGTGAAAAGTTAAATGCACAGGATTAGAAAAACAGCTGTACCTAGAGAAACCAATGTAGTGAGTTAGGACTGGATCAGAAATGGGAGGAAGGGCAGGGTTTCCCATTCCCATTGGCAGAAGAAGGCGCCGTTGCTCCCCACCACCACCCTGGGCCTCCCACCCTTGCTTCAGGGCCACCATTGTGGGAATTATTTGTCTACAGTTTTTCTAGATGAAAGTAGCCGTGGGTCAAAGTGATCACCAACATCCATACCACAGTTTCCAGTCCCTTCACAACAAAACTGGCCAGGTTACAGTCCAATGTGGCTGAGCCTAAGCAATCCCAGCTGACTAATCTTATGGATTATTTCAGGTTAAATACTAACAGGTAGTCTAAGAACTTCTAATCTTTTTTAATGTAGGTCAAATGTTTTTCAAATATTATCCCAGAAGAAACAACAATCAGTTAAATGCTACTCTCAACTTCCTGCCATCAAACCTGCAAAGATAACTTCCTGGGCACATTTTCTCTTTTCCTTCCTTCAGTTGTAAGAAGAAATGTCATTTTTGGTGTCTGATATCAAGCCTCAACTTAGATTCTGAACTGCACTCACAGCAGAACTTCTGAGCTAGGCAGTACTGGGTATCGCCTCTCTTCTCAACTCATTAATCTCTTTCTCTCAAACGGATCTTCCACTAGAATATCTATAAATCCATGCATCTCCTAATTTAAAAAGAAATTTGTTTTAAAGAAGAAGAAACAATTATTCAAACCTGTGCCCAATTCCAGCTCTCAAACTAGCTTCGTCTCGCCTTGGCAGTCAAATTTTCAAAAATTATCAAAATGTTCTTTTTTCACTGTCTTGTGACTCATTTATTCCACCACATTAAAGCTGGTACCTGTTTCAATATCTACTTAGACTGCTCTGGGCCAGGTCACCAACCAAACCTTTTCATGTCCCAAAATGCAATGACCAATTTTCAATTTTCATTTCACCTGACCAGCAACATTAACATCTTGACATTTGCTTCCCTGACTTCTACAACACATTCTCTGGGAATTTCCTTCATCTCTCAATGTTCTTTCCTTTGTCACTTCTCTTGGTTCATCTTTCTCTGCCTAGTATTTAAAAATGAAGTTCCTTGAGGCCTTAACCCAGGCCCAGTTTCCATCACATTCATTCATTCTCATACAATAATACCCAATCATGATTATGATTTTGACTATAATACTTAGGAATTTAATTCCAAAATTTATCTCCTCAACCCAGACTACTTCTTAAAATTAAAATCAAAACACTAACTGGATACTCAACCTTCAGTTGTATTTTACAATTTTATTTTAAAATTTAAAATGAGTCAAACTAAATGCATAGAATTGTGCTTCTGGCCATGGAGGAATAAAGAACAGACCAGTATCCCTCACCCTTAATATTAACAATAATATTCAGAAAAACACAAAAGGATAATAAACAATGACCAAGATTAATTATAAGAATGCTATCTATTCACCATATAACAAAATGCATACAAAACTGTATCATCATTTTAGTTTTCCTAAAAAGAGTTATTTGAAATGTTGTAGTATTTAGTGATTAAGTAAATATATTACTGCCATAGTAGAACCATACAGAAATCTCCAACATATTAAACAACACATACATAAAAACACATCCAAGACCATGCCTGGCACTAAACTGCCCAATGCTTTTCTGCTAAGAGTCCATATAAGACTAGGATATCTATCCCATAGCTTCTGTTCATCAGTGTGCTAGAGCACCTAACCAGTGCAGTTAGAGTTAGCAAACAATGAATATACAGACAGGTAGAGAGGTAGGCATGTAAATGGATGTATGGAGGACAGATGGATAGATAAAAAAACTGATAACTAAATGGTATGTGGATTGAAAAAAAGGCTATGAATGGCATAATTATCTACATAAAAATCCTAAAGAATGTACAATAAAATGAATAGGTAAACTTATATTTCAGGATAAGTTTATTATAAAAGGCAAATTCAATTCCTATATACTATGGATAGACTACATCATTTGAATGGTATCTTCAAAAAACACCAATGCTAATATCATATATAACTATTTATAGGTAGATTTACCAAAATAAAATATGTTATGGTGGTTTGTGTAAGAAGGGCCACCATGGGCTCATATCATATATTTGAATCTTAGTCATCAGAGAGTGGAATTGTTTGAGAAGCATTAGAAAGATTAGGCATGGCCTTATTGGAGGAAGGGTGTCACTGGGGGTGGGATTGAGATTTAAAAACCCACACCAGGCCCACCGTTCCTCTCCTCTTTGCCTTTTGCCTGTGATCAGGACATAAAGCTCTCTATTCCTGCTCAAGCACTGCATGCACTTCCTGTTTTTATTTTTGTTAGCTTATATTATTTCATTCTTGGGTCTCTGAGGGAGTTGAAGGTTAGTTAGTTATAGTTGAAGATTAATTAGGATAGAAAGTGAATTAGATACATTTTGGACTTACCAAAATAGGATAGATAAGGGAATTATTTTCTCTGATTTGTCAAATACAAATGGACTAGACAGCATTTAGGTATTTGTTACTTGCATATATTATATATAGTTATTGTACTTTTGTATATAGTTTTTCTTTTGTTAGTTATAACCTTTTGCCTTTTTTTTTTTTATTAAAGTAGAAAAGGGGAAATATGGTGGTATTTTATTTGTACTGAAATGTGATTTTCATTGTATGTTAATAAATAAAGTTGCCCAGGGGTCAGAGCTATTCGAGCCATAGCAAGAGCGTGGTGGTGGTGGTGGTGGTGGTGGTGGCGGCGGCGGCGGCGGCGGCGGCGGCGGCGGTGGCGGCGCATGCCTTTAATCCCAGCACTTGATAGAAGAGCTAGGTAGATCTCTGTGTGTTCAGGGATACAGCCAGCACTGGAGACATACGTCTTTAAGACCCCGGGGGCTGTACATACAGGCAGTGATGAGGCAGTCATGTATTTGGGTTTATAACCAATGAGAAGGCAGAACAGAAAGACTATTTAAAGACAGACATACAGGAAGTAGCTCTCTTTTGGGGAAGCTAGGAGCACTGCAGGAGGTAAGATTTTAGCTCTGAGCTCTGACATCTTGGCTTTCTCTTTTACATTGGTTCTGTGTTTCTTATTTTAATAAGACGGTTGGTTACATCAACAAAGCACCATGCCTGACTGCCTGCCACCATGCTCTCTGCCATAATGGTCATGGTCTAATCATGGACTAATCCTCTGAAACTTTAAAGAAGCCCTCAGTTAAATGCTTTCCTTTATGACCTGCCTTGGTCATGGTGTTGCTTCATAGAAATAGAACAGAAACTAAAACAAATGCACATTAAAAAACTACAAAACATGGCACAGAAAATTGAAATAACACATAAGTTAATGAAGAGATATATGTTCATTAATCAGAAAACTCAATTTGTTGTGATATCAATTATCCCCAAATTCATCTAGTGGTTCAATGTAATCCCACCAAAATTCCAGCAAGCTTTTCTGTAGAAGTTAGCATCCTGAACCTTTGTTTAGATGCAAAAGCCAGGAATTAACAATAGCTAAAATAAATTTGAAAACTAAGAAGAAATTTGAATTACTCATTATTTTATTTTAACACTCACTAGAAACCATTCAGTGAGGTAAAAATTTAAAAAAAAATGACTATACATAGTACTCAATGAAATACAATGTCCAGAAAGAACAGGCT
This sequence comes from Peromyscus leucopus, assembly GCF_004664715.2. Taxonomy (NCBI): domain Eukaryota; kingdom Metazoa; phylum Chordata; class Mammalia; order Rodentia; family Cricetidae; genus Peromyscus; species Peromyscus leucopus. Next base: position 214,504 of record NC_051065.1, on the reverse strand, counting down.
AAATTCCTATAAATGTGCTGAGACAGTTCATAAGGAAAGAATACCAGACTGTCCCTATAGCTCTGTAGCTCAGTTTGAGGTCAGGTATTGTGATACCTCCAGCTGTGTTCATATTCCTTAAGATTGCTTTGGCTATAGATAGTCTTTTGTGACTCCATGTGAATTCTTGGTTTTTTTTTTAATATAAATGTGAAATATGACAGCAGAACTTTGATAAGTTTTACATTAAATATGTAGATTAATTTTCATAGTTGACTTTTCACAGTTTTAGTTCTCCTAATCTAAGAACATCCAAAGTCATTCTATCTTCTAGTATCTCCTTTGATTTCCTTTTTCACTATCTCAGAATTTTCATTATAAAGGTCTCACTTATCTTTGGTTAAGAATATTCCTTAGCACTGAAATTTCTTAAGCTATTATGGATGTGATATTTTTCCTAATTTTTTATACTACAGAGCTATAGTGATAAAGACAACCTGGTACTGACATAAAACAGACAGGCAGACCAGTGGGACCAGAGAGGACCTGAAAATAAACTAACAAAGCTATGGCCACTTAAACTTTTACAGATGAGGCAAAAAAACATATATTGAAGGAAATGACATCCTATTCAACAAATGGTTCTAACAAAACTAGATGTCCCCCTCAGAAAAAAATGAAATTAAATTCATATCTTTCACCTTATACAAAAATCAATTCAAAATAGATCAAAGACATTAATTTAAAACCTGAAACACTGAAACTTATAGTCCAAAACATAGACAATACTCTTCAAGATACTGGAGGAGTAAGGAAGAACTTTCTGAACAGAACTTTCATAGCAAAGGAACTAGCCGTAAGTGTCAACAGTTAAAAGTTTCCATAAAGCAAAGGAAATTATCATCAGAGCACACAGATAAGTCACAGAATGGAGGATCTTTACCAGCTGTAGGACAAGGGGTGAATATCCAGAATTTACAATGCACTGTAGAAATTGGACACCAAGGAAACAGAACTGTCAATCAACAAATAATCTTAGCACCTAAATAGACAGCTTTCAAAACAAAATAAATAACTGTTTTTAAAGGTGTTCAAAATCTCTAGTTATTGGGGAAATGTGAATTAAAAGTACTTTGAGAAAGCAGCTCACTGCAGTCAGATGGGTCTGAACCAACAACCACAGTGCCTGCATGAGACAAACCTAGGCCCTCTACATATATGTGACAGTTGTGTAGCTTGGTCCACTTGTGGAACTCCTAACAGTGGGAGAAGGGGCTGTCCCTAACACTTTGGCTGGATTTTGGGACCCTATTACTCATACTGGGTTGCCTTATCCAGCCTTAATACAAGGGAGGCGTTAGTCTTACTGCAACTTGATATGCCATGATTTGTTGATAACTATGGGAGACCTGCCACTTTCTGAACAAAAACAGAGGAAGATTGGATGGGGGGGGGGGGTGTCTGAAGAGGAGGGGAGAGGATGGAAGGAGAGGAGGGAGGGGAAATTTTGATCAGGATGTAAAATAAATTAATTAATTTAATTTAAAAAAATGAACTCTAACAGCAAATGTTGGAGAGGATGTAGAGAAGGGGGAACTCATATCCACTGCGTATGGGAGTGCAAATTAACATCGTCTTTATGGGAATTAGAGTGGAGGCTCCTCAAAAAGTTAAAAATGTAACTATACATGACCCATGTATTTTACTCCTGGTTATATACTCAGAGAACAACATATTCTACCACAGAGATATTTGCACCCCATATCTATGGCTGCTTTGGAAGCAAATGGAGGCATCCTAATTATTCAACAACAGATGGATAGATATTGAAAATCTGGTACATGTGTAAAATGGAATACTATTTAACTCTAAAGAAAAATGAATTCACAAAATTCACATGGAAATGGAGATACTTATTATGTATAATAGTAAGCAAGGTCTCCCACTCTCAAAAAGAAAAACCACTAGCTGGGTGTGGTGGTGCATGCCTTTAATCCCAGCACTGAGGAGGCAGAGTCAGGAGGATCTCTGTGAGTTCGAGGCCAGCCTGGTCTACAGAGCGAGTTCTGGGACAACAAGGGCAACACAGAGAAACCCTGCCTCAGAAAAAAAAGAAGAAAGAAATAGAAAAGAAAAGAAAGAAAAACCATGTTCTTCCTCATATGGGCCCTTGAATATAATGTATTCATGTATGTTTATAAACAAATATGCACATTATAACATACAGAAAATAGAATGGTAAAGAGTAATATTAGCTAACAATGAAGTCAGGAGTGCAGATAAAAGACACATAAGATATGAGAGAGAAAATAAAAGTAACTGTTTTATTATTTTTTAAGGAAAGGTAGTTATCTCAATAAATAGTTTTAGAATAATTAAATATTCATATGAGGCAAACCATGTACTTTATCACACAACTCATAAAAACATGATTCAAAGTGAATAAACCGCAAATCAAAATAAATGATAAAACTTTAAAAGCACAAGAAGCGGGCTGGAGAGATGGCTCAGAGGTTAAGAGCACCGACTGCTCTTCCAGAGGTCCTGAGTTCAATTCCCAGCAACCACATGGTGGCTCACAACCATCTGTAATGAGATCTGGCGCCCTCTTCTGTATACATAATAAATAAATAAATCTTTAAAAAAAAAAAACAAGAAGGTAAAAGAAAATTTTCACAAATTTAAACAAAGTTATTTATATGGGATTCAAACAGAACAGCTCAATTTAAAAAAAAGAATAAATAATTATAAAAAAGAATAAATAAATATAAATAAATGAGGCTCTGTTTTCACAAAGCCTCATTACTAAACTCTAAGGTAAGCACCATTTCAAGGGAGGGATATTTGCAGTATGATCTGGCAATATAATTTTATTCATAATTCATGCTTTGAGAATTTCTTTTTTTTAGTAAGATATTTTTCTATTTGTTTTACATATCAACCACAGATTCCTCTGTCCTCCCTCCTACCACCCCTCAGTCTTCCCCTCCAATCCACCCCCCATTTCCACCTCCTCCAAGGCAAGGTCTCCCCTGGGGAGTCAGCAGAGCCTGGTAGATTCAATTGAGGCAGGTCCAAGCCCCTCCTCCCTGCACCAAGGCTGAGCAAAGTGTCTCAGCATGTTGGACCCCAAAATCTTGGGTCTCAAGTGGGTGCCCCAAGAATCCAGATTCCAGTCCAGTTGATGCAACAGCTCGAGGTTTTTATTGAAGCGACTGTACAGACGGGCAAACTCTACTACAGCCCCATGGGGGCTTTTAAAGAAAAAAACCATAAAAGCCATAAGATTACAATTCCCATACAATTTTGTTTCACAAGATCATGGTCTGATCACAGAGTGGGTACAGTCACGTCCGCATGTACATTCTTCCTGAAACCTCAAGGGGGGTATCAGGGTGGGAGTGGAGTTTACACAAAGGTCACAGTGGTCCTTCCTGGAACACTTGCAACTATCCCAGTCACAGTTGAGCACATCTCTTAACAGAAATCTTTTTACATCGTTACAGTGCTACAAGTTGAATAATGGCTGAGTCAAGTGGCCCTTGGAACTAGGTTTGTTTTTTTTTTTTTTTTTTTTTTTTTTTTTTTAGTTTCTCATTTCCTGGGGCTTGGGGGTGTAAGCCTGAAGGGTTAGGGTCTTTCAAGCATAGGCACTAGGTTCCAAAAAGCCAGCTCATGCACTAAGGACAGGTCCCTGTTTCACTGCCTGGGGGCCCCCTAAACAGTTCAAGCTAAACAACTGTCTCACTTACTCAGAGGGCCTAGTCTAGCACCATGGGGGCTCCTCAGCTATTGGTCCACAGTTTATGTGTTTCCACTAGTTTGGCTAGTTATCTCTCTGCTTTTTCCAATCATGGTTTCAATATCTCTTGCTCATAATCCCTCCTCTCTCTCGTCAACTGGGCTGGAGAGATGGCTCAGCCATTAAAGGCTAGGCTCACAACCAAAAATATAAGAGAATTTCATACAATGTACTTAGATCACATTCACTACTCCTTCCCCCAACTCCTCCTGGATGCAGCCTTCCACACCATTTCAACTTCCTGTTCTCTCTCTTTTTTTTTTCTTTTCTTTTTTTTTTTTTTTAAACCCATTGATTCAAAATGTTTTCCAAATACTCTTGAGTTTGGAGCCTGTACTAGATTGTGTGGACCTACTAGGGAATCAGATCCTTAAAGAAAACTGACTTTTCCTTTTTCAGCAGCTATAAAATTGCAATTGCCTCTTGACTGGGGTACTACTTCATGCCCACCTTCATCTCTCCGTGGTGGGATTTGGGCTTGTCTTCAGCTCGAATAGTTCTCATGCATGATGCCACCACTGCTATGAACTCCTACATCCATTGCCTTGTTATGTCAGGAAAACACTGATTCCTTGTAGTCATCCACTGCCTCTGACTCTTACAGTCTCTCTAGCCCCTCTCCCTTGAATATTCCTGAGCCATGGGAGGAGGGAGGTAACAGAGAAGTCCCAGTTAGTCAACACTTTTAAAGAACTCTCACAAGACGATGACATAAACAGTCCAACGTTTAATCAGAAGGAGCCAAAGACTTGAACAAAATTTCAGGAGAAAATATGCAAATCAATACTGAAAGTTGCTCTGCTACATTAATGTTCAGGGAAATAAACATTACATTCTAATCAGTTACGGAGAACTGAACACTCACTATAATGGCTAATGTTAAAACTGGCGATATGGAGCGTAGGCAACATGGAGCAACTGAAACCACATTATTGGTCATGGAAATCAGCACAAACACCACTTTCGGTAATAATTTGGCAGTTTATACAGCCAGAATTATATCTATAAATTATATATATATGCACTTATATTTATATGTATTTAGATTTATAAAAGTTAATATATGTTATGAAAGTTAAATATATGTACATACCATATGGCTCAGCTATTCCCACTTACTAAGTATATTTACTGAAGACACAAAATTATGGGATGACACCAAGATGTACTTTATTTAGCACAAAATTGAAAAAAATCTAAATACCTATTAATATACAAATATAAAAACCTAATATGGTATAATGATCAAATGAAATTTTTGATTTTTTTCCTAGATGCATATGGTCCACCCAAACTAAACCAGGATGAAATAAATAACATACACAAATTTATATAGCATGATTGAAGCAGACATAAGAAAAAAAATTCCAAAGTCTAGGGCCACAAAGACTATTTATAGAATTCTACCAGGCTTTCAAATAACAACTAATGATAATACTATTCAATTTGATAAAGATGCACACACACACACACACATATGCACACGCACGTACATGTGGAAAGAGTAAGAGAATTTTGAATAAGGTTAATTTTTATCTCTCTTGGTTTTATTTTTAATACATTTTAATTACAATAGAATTATATCATGTTCCTTCCTTCTACTCCTCCCAAATACCCTGTCTCCAAGCCCTCCCATGACTGCTCACATCTCTTCCATATCACCTCATTCTCAAAATGATAGCCTTTTTCTTTCTTTGTTACATCTACTAGAATCAATACCTTCTCTCTCATTCTACCCCAGCTTGTACCTTCAAAATCAAATCCTTCAAGTTATTTGAGACCATACTAGCTCATTTTCATCTCCCTCAACATTCATATTCATGCAGTTGCTGTGTTCTGTCTTCCTTCAAATTATCTCCATACCTTGCCATACTCTCATCTCTTGTCCTGAATCCCATTATCTCTCACTCAGTCTCCTTTAACATCTCATCAGTGACTCTTGTGTACCTTCAGTGTATTCCCCATACTCCAGACAAGTGTATAAAATATTCTGACAGCTCTCTGAACTCATAGCAGTCCTTGTCATCAGCAAGAAAGTCTGGTGTGACCTTCTCCCTGCATGCCTCTGCACTTCAGTAGTCCTCTTGGTCTCCACACGCCTTCCATAGTGGCCTTTGTTCAATCCTCAAAGTGGCGATCACTTACTTTGTTCTCTGTCTTTTCGCCTGCTGTATTCCCTGCTCAAACAGCCACTTCACCTAAATCTTTGTTCATCCTTCAAGTTTATGCACAACATCACTTCATCAGAAAAACTTTCCTGCCCCATTCCCCTGAGGTCATGGCCCCTGACACAGCACTCTTGGGTATCTCCATAGTTTTTACTTCCATTAGAGTTATATCATTATTGGTTTAGTATCTCCTGGTAGATTTAAGCTTCACAAGAACAAACCCCTGTCTATCATATTCACCAGCATATCCCCAGTACCTACTACTAAAAGGTTCAACAAACATGAATAAATGAATTAATATAGCCTAAGACAAAGATCCAAGTGGGCCCACGATGCTGATAAAATAAAGTGTCAACAATGACCTTCTCTAAGAGCAAGTATCTTATTTAATCACTGACATTTTGCTTTTAAAATGAGTCCAGAGGGACACAGGACTCAGAATAGAATAAACAAGCCTATAAACTGTGAATGTCATTTTGTCAGTAAGAACTGAGTCAACATAATTCCTGTTTTAAACTCCAAAAGAGATGGATTCATTACCTGGGATGGGACAATGTTCATACCAAAGAAAATTAAATTAATATAAAATTAAATTAATATAAAAGTATAATAATGTGTGGACTCATAGTAATAAAGTGTTTATTTGTCAACATTAGAAGTTGCATGAACATCAACTCATTTCACTGAACATTAATAATCAAAATTTTAAAAATCAAGTATTTAACATTTTTAGTAATTCAGGGTAAAAAAAATACTGGATGCAAAAAAAAAAAAAGTTCTTCATAGAAGAATTCCTCCAATAACTGAAGAATCATTTCTATGGAAGTAAAACTCAAATTTTCTCATTGCCTCTAAGCCTAGTTTGATTTTTTTTTTTTGTCTGTCCACAAGACATTTTAAATAGCACAGCCTCTGTGGAAAAGACAGAAATGCCCAGGCAGATCTTGATCTTTTGATCTTCCTGCCTCGGCTTCCCACGTAGCTGAGACACATCACAGGATAAGATCAATGAACCCCAGAATTCCCATGATTTAACACATAAATGTTTGTTTCTCTGTCATGTTCTACATCTGACATGGAACAGAAAAGGGTTTTATGAGCGCATAGGTATTTGGGGACTAGACCTGACAAACACTGACAGATGAATTCAGGATTGCTGAGGAAGGAGATGGCACTACTGAGGGTCCTGAAGTAGTTCCTAGACACACTTCTGTTCATTGTTCATGTAGCCCTAAATGGAAAAGGTAATGAGAAATCTGGGGTACATAAAGATGATATAGAATGGAGGTGCACATCAGAAACACTGTACATACTGGCTTCTACTTTCAACCTTGCAGGACAATCTCTCACCATGTGACCATTTACATCACCAGCCCAGACCTTCTCACTGAGCTCCTTATTCATTTGCTCAACTGCAACTGGATCTCAGATGCACATCTCAAGCTAACTGTTTACATGGTAACTCTGATGTGATTTATGCTTTCAAAATTTTTTTTTTGAGAGTGTCATACATGCATACAACAAAATACCATCATCTCTATCACCATTTATCACCTCCAATTCTATTTCCTTTTCAACATGACCCCCTCACAACTTTATGTCTTTCGTTTTTTTTTAATAAAGTCCAATTAGTGATTGGACTTAGTGCATGGGTATAGTGCTATCCACTGAAACAAGGCCAACCTCCCCTCTCACCCATCACCAATAGCTCCTCAGTTTGTGGTGGGTTCTGGAGATCACCTTCCCATCTAAGATTTCAGCTGGTTTGATCTTGCATAGGTCGTTTGCTGGTAACCATAGCTACTGTGAGTTCATTACTGCAATAGTTATGTTATATCCCAAAGACAGCACTTCACAGCACTCCTCTCCATCCCTCAGGTCTTTCATTCCTTCCACCTCCTCTCCCAAGATGTTCCTGAGCCTTGATAGAGATGAAAGGTTAATATAGATAGATGTTCTGTTCAGGACTGGACACTCAGTTTCCCATTCCTAGCACTTTGACCAATTATGCTTCTCGCCATTGACTGCTGTTGATTGTAAAATAAATAAATAATAAACGTTGCCTGACCAAAGTTGAAAGCTGCTTATGTCTATGGATACAAATAACATTCAGATGGCAATTAGACAACATGATCATTTAGTAAAATAACAATAACATATGCTAGGGCATATGACCTCCCTAGATACGGGCTTTTGACCAAGATTACAGTATTAGGCAAAAAAAAAAAAAAAAAAAAAAAAAAATTCCTTCCTGTGGAGTTGGCCTCAAATCCAATCAGAATACAATTAGTTATCCATAATAGCCCTGGGACTATTGCACCCATGGGCACATCTTTCTTGGCAGGTTGGCATTGCAGAATGCGTTGTCCAGAACCACATAAGACCTCCCCTAGCAGCCTGGATAGCACCTTCCAGCACTATGAAAGCTAGCCAGCAGGAAGCAAGTTTCCTGGTTGGTTTGAAATTCATTTCCCTATGTCCTGTAGCCAAAGTGTGTAGTGTGTTCAGCAAAGAAGACTTACCTTATGTTAGTGTCTACATCTCTCTTCTGAGAAAAACTAACTGTCCTGACACACAGAAGCAATGAACTCTTCTGGTACTTAGATTTATGATCTCAAAATACCATGCCCCACTGAAGCAAGGCTCTTTTCACTTCTTCTGGATATAAACAAGGTAAACCTGGGATATCTGATTTGGTTGGAAAGCAAGAAAAATATCCAGGACATCAGATTGTGTCCAAAAACACCAGAGCCAATTTAGAGGCCCCACTTACCTTAGACACAAAAATTTTCATTAAAAGGAATAATTACCACAATGAATGGGAACTCACTAAAAGTGCAACAATCTAAAAATTAATTGAACCTGATTCTAACCATTCCTCTATATTGAATTATTAGTTTACATAAAACCACCAAAATAAAGCACTGTGTTAATTGGCACTGTGAGAGGGCAATCAAATCCCAAATGTAGAACTCTGTGCAGTGTAAATGACACCGTATCATTAAGGAACTGATGATTTAAAAACAGATAATATGAATGGATATGTCAACCAAATGCCATTTGTGGGCCTTCTTTGTTTGGGTACTGATTCAAACAAGCCAACCATCGGGTATATCCCTCACTCTTACCAAAGTGTCGGTGTGTATCTTAAATGTTCCTTTCAATTTGGCCAAATAGCAGCAATAACCACCACCATTTCAGGTAACTCTTGAGAAGCACTTTTGATATACCATCGCTATCTGCATCAATATTTGCCTTTTATGGATAAGAAAACTGAGACTCGGGAAGCTAAATAAATCCATTGATGATATATAGCTCATGATGAAGGATTAAAACAGGCTTAGGCCAGAATGGGTCAAATTCTAACGACCACATCTTTTCTGTGGTGCTGTATAGCTTCTCTAGGAAGAAGCGGGAAGTTTTTCCTGCCACACACATTGATATTCAGAATTTGTTATTTCCCTATCAGCATGTGGATATCAACTCCCACCACAGAAGACCCAGCAAAGCAATGAACAATAGCTAATATCTGAGTACACAGGAAGGAAATTGACGGGAGAAAAATCAACAGATGAATTAAGGCCATGGTATTATCAATACTAATCCTCTGACTTCAAAAGAATGCCTTCTTCATTGGTTAACTAAAATCACTTCTTAAAAATAAATAATGAGTGTGAATGCCTATAAGTGTGTCAGGATTTCATGCATCATATATTTCATTGCAGGAACCCAGTTAAATCAACATTTTCACATCCTGACATTTTTAATAAATCTATAGAATCGAAGGTATAAGTAAAAAAGCTATTATCTCCTCAGTGGAGGTCTAAAGAGACTTAACACTTCTGTTTACCATTTCCTGCTGCAGCTATTAGCAAATGGCTTGAATTTCTGAAAAGACATTTGTTTCCTTTGAAACACTTTCGCCACATCAAAGCAAGGATTCTGTATCTCTGAGAAAGTAAATTTGGATATCAAAACAAACTCCTTGGTCTGGAATGTAATTTTAAGCATCACTTCTAAAACTCCAAAGAAATATAATACTAATAAAACTTAAATACTCAGAATAATAATTTAAAAAATTCCCAAACACTTGTGTTAAAGGACTCAAAATTTCATTTCTCATCCTTATCAAGACAAAACATGGAGTAGCTTGCCAAAAAAACTAACCTTCTCAGTAAGTCTGAATTGCACATGGTGAAGGATTTTATTCTCTGGACAGAGGAAGCTAAACTGCTGTGAGCCCATCTGGAAGGCTGCCCTGGGCAGACACATAGTAAATGTAGTCATTTCCCCTCTGCCAGAGCCTTAAAAGGTGGTGTTTGTGTGAGTTCAGTCTGCTCGAGCAAACTAATACATAGATCAAACAATAATTTTCTGAATTTGAACCACTGTTGTAGCCAATCAAGATAATTTAGAAGTTCCCGATCTCCCAATCATTTCTCTGTAGGAGGATCTGTGGCACTGCTGAAGAAGGCTTTTGTTTGGAAGCAGAATTACAAGAGTTCTTAATTGTTTGAGCATGTGTCAGCCAACTCCCTTGGTAAAGAGGAGCTGCATGAAGAAGCAAATTGTCATAACAAAATCTTCACAAATTCACTGGCCTCTGAAAATTAGTCCCTTCCAAACCATCAGTTTTGTTCCGGTCAAAATCCTGGTAATCAACCTTTTGTTGATTACTTACAACAGTCAACAGTGCAATGCAAATCAGTTGCAAAATGAAATGAGAAAGCTAGGCGGGGAAGGGGGGCGTGTTTCAAGATTATATAAAGTCAGTGAAATCAGCATTGGAGACCTTCCAGAAATATATGCAAAGCCATGGACATACCAGCATTGGGACAGTTCGACCAAAGGATAACTATAGAAAGGTTTCTTATCTATTTGATTTTTAAGATTAAAGCTTCAATCATTATTTTGTTTTCTTTTTTGTTTTTTAACCTTGTACACTTTGGTCTCATTTTAAGCAGCCACATATATAAGCACCGTAATTCAGAGCTAGAGAATGGCAGGCATCCTTTCTCAGTCCTCACTTGCTAGTAAGGGCATTAGTTTAGGGTAGCTCACCACGTCAGGTTTCAACTTCCTTGAAATAACATCACTCACATATTTTAGGCAAGTGAGTTTCTCTCATTCTCATCTCCATGTTTCTCCAATCCAGGCTTGAAAGACAAAGTTGAATGACCCTTTCCACCATGAGTTTGCAGTGGAAGGAGATTTGTTGCAGGCCTGGTATTTCTGACCACACTCCTATTACAATTTAACATTTCCTCCCTTGATCTTTTGTTTCCTGGCAGCTGTTATTTATGTTTAATTATATCTTTCCCCCTAACCCTATGCAGTTCTGAACTCCTAAATGCAAAAGAGTAAGCTGAGCAGTGTGAACTTAATTTTTAACTCTAATAATCACATTTTTCAAAATAAAGAACAGTACATTATAGCATGTCATTTATTTTGAATTCTGAAGTCTTGAAAAGAAAAATTGAGACAACTAAGAAGCCATTATGCACCACCAACCAGTCTTCATTATCTGTGGCAGGGTGCAAGCTGCTTCCCTGGGGTTACAGCAAAGCTGAGGTCTGGAGTTTGGACCTGGGTCTTCACATAATAAAGGAAGTATCTGGCAATATAGCTATTTTTCTGAGGATGAAGCTGGGATGGCCTTATTTAGTTTCAAAGTGGTCCTTGAGGCTGGGATTCACAAACTAAAGTGCCTTTATCTGCCTCTGGCTGCTACTCATCCCATTAGCTCTGCTCAGCTGTTTATTTAAAAGATGTTTTGCTGAATTTTGTGCTTTTCGTCTATTTTCTCTCCTTAATAAGAACTCTTCCTTCCACTCACTTCTCAGGTATCAGCTGAGCACCTGCATGGTACCTACCCACTGCTAGGTACTGGGGTAGACAGACATGATTGGAAAACTCAGGAGCTAGTGGGTGGTAGAGCTGGCAATCATCCACAGGAAGAGCATGATGCTGGAAGTATGAAGTGCGTACTGCAGAGGTACCAGTGAAGTCTCACCATAGCTGTGGCATCAGAGAAGGACCTTCTGAAGAGGCAGCATTTCACCCAGGAAGGAATTTTTGCAAGTAGTGGAAGATTCTGAGTGCAGGAGACAGCTGTGTCCTCTAGAAGACTGTGGTGACCAGAGAAGATGGGTGCATCCATACTCACTGGGAAAAGTGGAACACACAGCACATCATATCTGCAGACCTATGTTTCTTAGGGAAAGTCTTTGTTGGAGCAGTTGCAATTTGAAAATGAATTGATTTCATACTTTTTTTGCTCACTCTTTAGGAAGCAAAGGGTGGAGTGGGATAAGAGGCCAAGAGCAAGTTAAATTGGCCATTTCTTTTCATGTTTCTTGTTTTCTTTATCCTCCTTAATATGCGCGCTAGTGAACCACAGAGTTGTTAAAAGTTAGGATTATCTCCTAATGCTGTAAAGAAAGTCATTTTAAGTCTGTACCAGGAAACGTAGTAAGACCTAGGGCTGGCTGAAAAAATTCTAGCAAGCTAAGGCAGGCAAACTTCCAAGACAATGAACTTAATTGAGGTGACTACAGTTATGAGGCACATGAACTCGGCATCTGGCCAATCCTAACTTCCACCTCACATACTTGGCATGACTTGGATGTTATCTCTCTCCCTCACAGGGTTATCACTCAGCTTCTCAAGTCACAGAGGAGGTTGAAGGTTCAACAAAGTAATTCAGGTAATGAATTCAGCACAGAGGCTGGTATATAAAAACGCTGATTAAGCGTTAGCTAAAACACTGATAGTTTTGTTACCATGAAGCAAACTTATTAGAATAAGCAAATCATGAGCTTGTTGGTGAGTATATTTGTGCTAGGTTAGATAGTTTTCTTCTCTGAGAAAAAAAAGAATGAACAAAAAGGTGAGAAAATATCTACAATGCTGCAACAGCTTAGGCTGCCCAACACTTCAAAGATCAATTAAAACAGTTGCATCCTTGCTATAGATCTCACCTCCTGAAATATCACCTCAGCTTGATAAACCACATTCATAAATCCCACTGTACCTGATTTACTCCTCAAGTCTGCTATGATTTCATGAAGAAAGTGTGAGAACCAACCATGCAGGATTATTTCTAGCCTGAACTAAAGCATTTTGCCACCAAAGATAAATATGACCAAGATGCAATGTGAACTGCAGGAAAATTAAAATTCTTATAAGAGGAAAGGAGAATTATGCTAAAATTCAGTCCCACCCATCTTGCTATGGTAATAATTTAAAACATGTTTAAAGATAAGAGAAAAGCTTGTGGCATTTCCAGATCTGATACTTGATAGAATTTTTTTACATATAAGAGAAACACTGAGCCGTTAACTACAAAATGTAGGCAAGACATCACTTGTGAACATATGAAACACTTCAGCTTAGCAGAGACTCTGCCCAGACTTCAGGCAGTTTCCTTTGAGCTGCAAAAGATAGACCTGAGTGTCATAAAGATTTAACAGGCTAATGTTTTGTAATCCTTAATCCACTCCTAATTTTTTTTTTAATTTTATAGAAAAGCATGGCCAGTGGTGAAGTTTAATGTGATAAAACTTTGGCAGAGGGTTTTATACTTTATATATCACTGGTACTGTTTTACTGTATTCTTAAAAATCATTGGCATGGACCTCACTAATTTGGAATTACAGATTCTTTAGTTGAGTCTTGACTTGTGTATTTATTATTCTCTTTTTTATTTTTTTGCTTTTTTGTTTGCTTGCTTTTTGTTTGTTTTTTATTGTTTGTTTTGTTTTGTCTTGAGACAGGCGAGGTCTCACTATTTCAGCTGGGGCTGGCCTGAAACTACTATGTAAAGCAGACTGGCCTCAAACTCAGAGATCCATCTGCCTCTACCTCCAAAATGTTGTGATTAAAGGCACACACCACCATGGCCACCCTTTATCACCTATTTTAAAAGAGAGTGTGACTCAGTAAACTAGCAAGATGGAAACATATTCAGAATACAGTGAAGCAATACTTAACCTAAATGAGAAAAACAGCAATTTTGAAAAACCTAAGAATGTCTATTTCCATATCAATAAATGTACACATTATATTAAAGCCTATTACAATTAATATTCTAGTTATTCATTCAAACAAGTCCACAGAAATTTCTAATTGAAGACATTCCAAGAAGTACCTTTAGGCATTCTTTGTAGTTACAGATATTTGAAAATAATGATGCTAAAAGTCTAACTATTTATAATAAAGATGTTTCATTAATTCTAAGTGACCCCTTTCCACCGTCCTCTCTTTGAGAAAGGAAAGGAGAGGAAGAAATGTAATTCTCTGAAGTATGACAAGACAGGTTATTTCCTCCTTTACCTCAATCCAGAGAGAATGTCCTTCATAAAAACAACATGGGAAGTGCCTGAGACACAGATCTTACCTGCCATCATCCCAACAGAAAATGCTTTCTAAGACTTGGAATTTCTTCTTCTTCTCTTTCAAGCCAACTACATTTTTCACACTGATGAGTACATTGTAGAGATTCTTTCAAAGTTCATCAAACTCTATTGAAAGACTAATATTATTTTCTAGTTTTAGATTCTCCAATGTCAAATCACTAAGATAAAATCAGACAAGACCACTGAATTCAGAACTAATTCAATAGAAGTCATAAATTATGAAAGACTTCTACTAATAGATGGTTAAATAAGGATACCTAATTTAAAAATGGCTTAGTTATTAAAGGACAAAAAAACACAAATGCCATATAATTTTCTAAGGAGTTTTATGATATTATAGCTTGCTGGAATTAAGGTTATCAAATTTAATATGAACAGCTTTCATCAAATTTGAATTCAATGAATGCTATGTGAAACAAGCAAATTCAATACACTGCAAACAGCCCAACCTTTAATTCATTCCATAGATATGATTTACCTCTAAAAGCCAGGAACGTCACTTCTTATAACTCATCTTATGGCAGAATGGATTATGTTATATTCATTCTACCTCCAGGAAGGAAGTTGACATCCATAATAGTACCATTCAACTGTGTGTGATAAAGCATGAACCAGCAGAACTCCTGTAGCATAAAACATGAAGCCACTTTAAACATAGGTTGTGGTAAACCTGAGACACCCCTCTTTCCACTGAATGGAATACTATTTGATTCAAATCTTTCCAATATTCCTACCTGAGATCAGTTTAGGAAAATGTGTCGAACTCTGGGGTGTGTTTTAAGCCTCAACTCAATGTTTCACAGAGAGCACATTTAGTGCTCATCTAACAGGGTGAGTTGGTACGCAGTTGGGAAGTATTAGGCATTCGTGAGCTTTTCTCCCAGAATAATGTGCACAAGTGTGGTTCAGATTAATATTCTCATAAGATCTAGCTGATTTTCCAAAACATTCTATTCCTGAGAAAGATCTCCATCATATATAAGCAATTTCAGATTGAGGAGGTTTCCACATCTTGGAAACTGAATAATTGCACATTAGCCTGATGGTGTTTAAAAGGCTTGGGTTAGAGTAAAAGTCACAATGTTCTGATATAAAGAGCACAGGATTCAATTCAAGTTTGTGTGCACTTCTAAATTCTAATCTCAGCTTCAGGGCTAGAGAAACACTCGTCACACCAGCACGAGAACCTGAACTCAAATCCCAAGAACCCATGTCAAAACTGGATGTAGTAACATACATCTGTGATCCCTGTGGCAAGACAAGAAGTAGCTGGAAACAACAGAGAGGCCCTGCCACAAAGTGGAACATAAGGACCAACACTCTAGGTTATCCACTGACCTGCACACACAAGAGCCACGGGACAGATGCATCCTCACACATGAACATGCACACACACACACACACACACACACACACACACACACACACGATAAAAATTTAAAAAATAAAAAGTAAAATCACTAATAAAAATAGCTATTTGGATAAAATTGGATAACTAAAATTTATTTTCCCCCCTCATTTTTTATGTTTTTCTTTATTAAGAAATTTTTTATTCATTTTATATACTAATTGCAGATCCCCCTCTCATCCCTCCTCCTGTTCCCCCCCACCAGCTTTCCCCACCCCTAACCCACCCTCCTCCAAAAAGGTAAGGCCTCCCATGTTGATTTTTTGGAGCCCATTTCCTATGGTGGGACACCTTGCAAAGCCTTGATGCATGGGGGGAGGGGCTGCCGCAACTGAATGTACCAGGCTTTGCTGATTCCCCCTTCTTAAAATGTTGATAAAAGTAGATGTGATACTACTATATTACAGAGAATCCTATGTCATAGGCCTCTTTTTATACTTGGGTCCTAGCTCCAAGATATCTCATCATGTATGTGCAAAATATTCCAAAGTCTGCAAACATATGAGATCCTCTGGCTCCTAGTACTCAAACTATAGCATCTCCAGGGCCCCCTCCACAGACTATGGCCCGAACAGGAGACAGACAATGTGGCACTACCTTCAATTATAATTTTCATCATATCATCAGTATAGATCTGTGCATATGTACATGTACACACACACACACACACACACACACACACACACACACACACACACACACACCACGTGATCAAGTCTCTAGCACAGTGTCACAGGTCAGACTCCCTAGGAAACACAGCTGTGAAAGCATATTGATGAGTGATCGCTAGAGCCCCAAATTTCCACGCTGTGTAGACTTTACCTGCTCTGCCCTCTCCTCCTTCCTATGGGAGGTGCCAATGCCTTCGACGGCTGGATCACCCTGGATGGATGCCTTAACCCCAGGGGCATTGCACATCACATGGGGCATAGCAGCAAGCACCAATTCCAACCTGCAAATGGTGATACCAACTGCCCCCTCCCATGGGCAGATGTGTATATCACATAAAATAAAATGAAGAGACTCCGTTCACGAGCTATTAAGTTTTCTCCTACCACTTTAAATATACGTGGGCTGAGACTTGCTTAGCTATGGCAATCAGCTGTTGTTTTTCTACTTAAAGTTTAAAGTTTATAACTCCCACAGTGTTTAATCATGCCTGAGTTTGTCTAGGCCCCTTTGCAAAATTTAACTTGTTTTGAGATTTTTTTTTTAAATGACAGAACTGTAGGCCCTGAATAGCAGGTAAGTTGCTTTTTGATGCAAAATGCAATCATTTCCTAGATTTGAAAAAAAAAAAAAAAAAGAAAAAGAAAAAGAAAGAAAGAAAAAGAAGCTGTGTTTTACCTTTGGGCAATCTTCTCCTTTTGTAAATCTTGTTTAAAAGGAAAGGCATGAAAACATTTTTGCCAGATTAAAAATCCATAGGGATGTTTCAAGTTAGAATTTGTGCTTTGTATTTAAATTTGTTTCCCTTTTAAAATGGAGACCCTATCATGCAGGGACGCTTGGCTCGGTCTGGGAGGGGGGGACTGGACCTGCCTGGACTGAGTTCACCAGGTCGACCCCGGTCCTCGGTCCTCGGGGGAGACCTTGATCTGGAGGAGGTGGGAATGGGGGGTGGACTGGGGGGAGGGGGCGGGGGGCGAGAGGGGGAGAACAGGGGAATCTGTGGCCATTATGTTGAACTGAATGGTGTTGTAAAATAAATTAAAAAAATAAATAAATAAATAAATAAAACAAACAGGAATCTAAAAAAAAAAATAAATAAATAAAATGGAGACCCTAATTTTCAGTCCTACCACGAGGTCAGCAACACTGCTTAATACAACCAGGTTTCTTCAACCTGCACTGAAACAAAGCCAAGCCTGAGCACAGGTTGAAAATCCTTAATCCAGAACTCTTAATTCCCAAATGCTCGAAAACATGATTTTTTGAACACTGACTGGCACTAGTAGAAAGTTTCACACTGGACTTATGCCATAAGTCCCAGTCAAAATGCAGGTGCATTGCAAGTATTGTGTAAGTTAGCCTACAGGCTATGGGGCCAGGTATATATGAAACATAATGGATTTTACATTTTACCTCTGGGTCCTGATCATTACATACATGTAAATAATTAAAAATACAAAAAATAATCTGAAACCTAAAATCCAAAAGCCCTTTGCAAAAGGAACATTCAACCTGCCTACACAGTGTCTTCGGGAATGTCTCCTCTACCCAAAGTGTGACACAAACAAGATACACAGGTATGACCTCACAATCCTCAATTTTAGTTCTCATCATGCCTACGGAACAGAGCTGAAAAAGACTCTCCCTATCTCTACCTTTTCCAAACAAATAATTCTCTGAGGTTTTTCTCACTCATTCCACTCTCTTTCTGGAATATCTCTTCTTACTTTATGTTGATTTCTGACATTTATATAATTTGGCTGGTATACCCAGAGGCCTGAATATTTCCTGCACATATGTACTGGGAGTCAAATCAGTTAGCAACCTGAACAGATTTTATACACCCTCAGGTCTTGGAGTCTTGAGTTTTCTCCAGAACTTCAGGTAGTCCTCACAAAAGAAACACCTCTCCAGACATTTAGCATAGAGCCCAAGCAGACATATTTTCTTTACATCTTTTCATTTTCATAAATATGATGAAGGCCCCACAGCCATCTGACTGACCCTACAGCCAGAATTTAAATGCCAGCATTTAGACACAGCACTAGACCTACTCATTTATATTTCATAATAATATTTGGGTGAATAAAGCACTTTCCTCTTGAAATTTGACATACATAAACATAAATACTAAAATTTGTATTTTCCATAGACATACACCAAAGCAATAAAAAGTTTTATTTAGTCAGGAAAGACACTGAAGAATAACCAGTACTCTCCTGTCTTAGTCAGGGTTACTGTTGCTGTGATGAAATACCACAATGAAAGCAACTTGGGGAGGAAGGGGTTTATTTGGCTTATGCTCCCTCATTACTATTCATTATTGAAGGAAGTCAGGACAGGAACTAAAACAGGACAGGAATCTAGAGGTAGGAACTGATGCAGAGGCCATGGAAGGATGCTGCTCACTGGCTTGCTCCCCATGGCTTGCTCACTTGCTTTCTTATAGAACCCAGGACCACCAGCCTAGGGATGGAAGCACACACAGTGGGCTGAGACCTCCCTCATCAATCACTAATTTAAAAAATGCCCTCAGTCATGCCTACAGCATGATCTCATGGAGATATTTTCTCAATTGAGGCCCCTTCCTCTCAGATAACTCTAGTTTGTGTCAAGTTGACATTAAACTAGCCAGCATACCTCCCTTCTGTAAAACCCAGAAATCCTCTCACTCAGTGTTTAATAAGAAAATCTGAAAGTATGGATGACTCAATATGATTAACAACAGCAGTGATAATAACTAAAGCAATCAATATTTGTTATGACTTTATTGACACTAGTATTCTGCCAGATGACCCAATTGTATTGCATAATGCTCACAGCATTTTGAAAAAAGAAAAAGAGCCACTAAGATATTAAGATACATGTCCAACACTTTCCATGATAATAAATGGGGCTCTGACTGCAGTATCTGATCTCTAGGCCCACAAATTTAAATTATGCCTCTGAGATGACTTCCAACTCACTCACCCAAATTAGGTGAAGAGTGGTGAAAGCAATGTTCTCTCCTAATTTCTTGATTTATGAGTTACCTAGAAGCCTTTCCTATGGATCAGGACATTACAGTTTAGATGCCAAGCTACTCAGAACCTTGAACACTTTCAATATCTACTAAGGGTCACCTGGTCTTCCTTCTATAGGAAAAAGATGGCAAAATGTAGCCTAGATATATCAAAACCACTGGGCGAACTTAGGAGTTGGTGTGTCTTGAAATACTATAGTAATATCTGTGTGGTGCTACCTTGAATAACAGAGCCACAAAAGCAATAACCAGAAAGAAACACAAATGCAATACTTCTATACTACACAACAATTATTTTTAAAAGTTCCTGTAAAATATAATTATAACTTACTCTGACTTCAAGTGGCCTGCCTTCTACAGTCTAGTGTTAAGACACTTAATGATCTTCATAAAGGTAAGTAGTCTCTCTCACTGCCAGGCTCCAAATAATTTCCATCTCTCTATTTCCCCATTGTTAGCCCTCAGGTCCCAAACTCTACCCATCTTTAGATTCACTCCCAACACCGTCTTTTCCCAGTGGTTGATCTGGTCTTGTCTAGTCCCATATCCTGACACTCACAGTCAAGTTGTACCTGTTATTTTTCATTAAATCATATCCTTGTGACCCAGCTTTGAAAAACAGGTGTGTGCACTGAAATGGAGACAAAGTCTCCACTTGTCACCCACTGATGATAATTTATGTCTTGTCTCTACATTTCTGTAATTGCTCTCATGATATCATGGACCTCCAGGACTAGGACCCTGAACTTCACTGTCAGTCCCAATTCAGAATTTGTGACTGTCTACACGCTGATGGAATTGTACAACCACTGTTGTTTTGTTTATCCCTTGGAAGGCTAACAAAACCTGCTTCAGAGTTGGCTATCACTGAACTGAGTTACACCCGTATGATGCCAATGGCTGTATTAGGTAGGTAGTTAACACCTGATTTCTCACCAACATGCAGCCTGCTAGCATACACCAGCCAGCTTCCTTCTGTAGTCTTGCCTCCTCCTAGTCACCTATCTCATACTTGAGATTTACAGAGTTTTCAGGTCTCCTACTATGTAACCTTAAGTAAGCTGCCACTCTTAGATCTACCCAGGATGCTACACTTAATATTCTATAAACTTTTCTAGTTATTTTACTCGAAAATTGAGAGTAGCCATTATTACCTTCTCAGTTATATGGTCCATATAGGGATGAAGATCAGAAAATCAACAGGAACGGAGTCTCCAGTCCCCTGCACAGTGGATGTAATATTTGACTCCATCATCCTTTCTACTCTCATGTTATTTCCTCAGCAAATGGCAGAGTATTGCAATTCTCACACCTACCAAAGGACTTTATTGCATCAATTTCTCTACTTCATCCTCTTTTTCTCTTCTGACCTATACAGAGTATAAAATTTAAGAACAGATAACTCGGAAGGAAATTAGAAACAGAAAGACTGAGTCTTAAGATCTACTTTAGTTAATTTCTATTTCAACATCTCCATGACTGAAAACCTCATTACAGAAAGTGTTTTAACAGGGCATACTTTTCTCTAATCCTCTGCCTTCAATGGAGTACAGGATCTACACCATTCTAGCAAGGTATAGACACTGGTGTTTCAGGAATTCTTGTCCCAGGAAACATACAAATGTGTACACCCACCTTACAAAGCACTACCATCAAACCTGACACCACCCGCATGTGACTCAGTAAGAAAATGATCTTGCTTGAATTACAGAGCACAGATAAGGATTACTTACAGGAGTGTGGGTGACCCCAGTGCCAAAAAAACCCAGAAAGTCTCACCCAGCATGGATTATGACTTCCCTACAGCTGCACAAGTGGAGCTCCTTCTTCAGCTAACATTCCACAAGCTATACACATACCCTAGCACATCTTAAGGTCATAAGGCCTCGTGCAATTAGGACAGAAGTATGTTCATCTAGCTGGACAGCATAAACAGGAGTGACTGAGATCAGGTTAATGACCTTCCCCATACCTTCCATTCTATGAAGAAACATCAATGATCGACAAGCCTAATATTGAGGATCTCTTGAATGCAGTCACCACTATTCCAATGAAGATGATGGCTGCTATGCTTGCAAAATAGTGCCAGACAACACCTGGTTAGACTCAAGTACTACCCAAGTACTACTGGGGATTCACAAAAAACAGAGACACTAAGGGGGCAGCTTATGTGTTTAGAATTTTCAAGAAGTTGAACAAATACCCCCACATAAATTGACTTACCTTCCCAGCATGCAGCATGGCTAAAGTACATGGACCCAGGTAGAGCATGGACTGGGAAACACCAAGCTGAACTAGGCACTGAAGTCCCAATGACACAAGCCAATTTACACATAAAGTCAATCGTTCCCAGTGACAAGTGGCACTTTTTTAAAATGTAGATCACAATTCGAAGAACTTGAAGTCATACCCTGCTAAGGTACAATCCCCAATGAGGGTACTAAAATTAATATAGTAAGCTTTAACTGTACTCTTTTTCTTCTGTGGAATGGAACAAAAATCCAGGATACATTGTAAGTTAAAGAATGTATGATGAAACTTTTTCCATATAGATTAGATACACAACACACACATGCATATGTATACACACAGATGCAGACAAGCGTGCATACTCAGTACCTATCACATATCAGGGTCTTTAAACACTTGGATATCATGTGCAACAATAGATCAAAATTCAAAAGTTTATGATGCCTAATATAATATACGTAACAATGTAAAATGTACTTCCTAGCATTTCACAATTTAAAAAACAATGCCATGCATTCTCTCCAACACCTATTGTGGGGAGACTTTTACCAATAATTGTCTTCTCATTGTAGAAAACCCTGGGCAGGGGTAATGTGCTAAAACAGCCCACATCATGTCCCCAGTCCCTTTCTAAACCCATCTTCAAGAATAAGCTCCTTGAAGCCACGCTCTCCTGCATTTTCCTCCTTGATGATCTGTTTTCTACAATGCCAGTAGGTGACAAGGCTGTTGGAATAGAAATTTGCAAAGTGGAGCAGATCTTAGTAAATATTTTTAATAGTTTAACAGATGGAGAACTTCAATCTTAATTCCAAATAAATACCCACTGCTAGTTACAGGGAAACCATCTAAATTTGTGATCAACTCTTCTCTTAGGCAAGTTAAAGTACTTAACCACATACATTGTCCCGAAATCTCTTCAGAGATATCCCAATAGGCACTAACTAATGTGCAACTTGATAATTTCGTTGTCAACACAGAGACTTGTTCATGTAATGTGCACCACTTGTAGCTCATATGTAGTACAGCTCCAGCATGTGCTCATCATTGTGCTCTGTCTCTTGTTTGTACAGCACCTATCATGACTTTAATCTCTACGATAATCTATAAGCAAGAGATTAAACAGGAAAAAAAAAACACCAATTCTCTCAGTTTTCTATTTTACCTGTGGAGGCAGGTCAGCTACCTATGAAATATAAACATGGAAGACCATCTCAGTGGCAAGGTGGCCCTCAACAAAAGGTTTCAGCTATGTTAGAGATCTAGTGGGAAGGGTCAAGAGAAGGGAAAGGGGGATTGGAAAACTGCTGACTACTAAGTCAGAATAGAGAAGTATCTTCAAGACCTGCCAGCAAAGTGGCCACAGCCAAGTCATCTGAAGGTGTTTGGCTGGGAATGCAGTTGTGCATAAGAGCAGGCAGATGGTTGTGGCTGGAGACCAAGCTGTCTTAGCTGTTCCTCCCATGGAGTCTATGGAAGGGATGCTTTCCCCCAGGAGACCTGCCAAGTAAAGTCTTAGGGTAAAAATTGGAAGAAAACACTTAGCAGTGTGACCTGAGGCTGGACTCTTCAAGGATGCATTTAACATTCTGCTGTGTCCTTAAGCCTCTAACAACCCTGTGAGGGACAAATTACCATCTTCACTTTCTGAAAGAAGACAGAAAAGTTGTTTGAGGTTAAATAAGTTGTCCATGATCATCCAGCAAGCAAGGGGCAGAACTCAGATGCCACATAGCTCCACAAATGTATTTGCTATAAAGAGATGGTTTATGAGGTATGAGAAAATGATCAAATATTCTAAAAAAAAAAAAACACTTTATTTTACAAGCGTATGCTTTCCTGCCTGTTCTTAATCTTCCTTTAATATGTTAATGGTCATTAAAAGACTATAAATAAACAAGCCATTAAGTCAAAGCTGAAGTGTTAACACAAGCACCTTCTACAGTTGCCACAGTAGGTTGAGATGTGATTGTTCAACACGTTTTTGTGTTGAGCTGATCTTTTCAGTCATCACAGGGAGAGTGGGAAAAAAAAAAAAAAAAAAAACAGGATAGACTCTGAGTCCAAAATGCCTTGTCTTGACTTCTGTCCCCACTGGTTATTAGCTGTGTAGGCTGGCAAAGGCTATGCCTCAGTTTCTTCATCTGTATAATGGGAATCATGCTAGTATTTACCCACAGGATTGTTTGATGACTGAATGAGATCTTAGAAGAAAAGTTACTTTATTATTCTCATGATTATTGCTTCCCCGTGTGCACTAGTTCATCTTTTTCTAGCAAACTAGTCTGGGACTGTATCAATAAGAAAAACAAGAGCAATTTCAGTGAGAGAAAAAACCTTTAAGCTTGAAGCCCTGGAACAGCAGAGAAGTGTGTCTATTCCATCATCTGTCTCCATGCTCCTCAGCTGCTGGGTTTGCTGATGGATCCTGCACAGTGGAAGCTGCTGCCTGGCTGATGCTGTTTTTGGAAAGCATTACACTTCATAAATTATTTGAAAAGGAACCATTTTGTTTTTATGCTGATATGTGATATATTTTTGCCTTTCGGAAGAAAAATAGCACACGCTTACTTGCTGAACACGGGTCAGACTGTGTGGAAAAGAGAAATCATGGCCATCCTCATAAAAGAATGAGAACCACTTTTGAAGCATAGGTCTCCATGTTGTTTTAAACAACTATTTCAAATGTTGGTCAAATGAAAAGGTCAAAATCACATCACTATAAAAGAGCACAAAGGTTCTCATTATCCTCCAATCTCCACTGTTAGGAGCCAGCCTGTGTTTAAAGCGCATCTCTCCATAATCAATTTCTTTACTTACAAATGTCATCCTAAATGGACATTTTACAGCTGATTAATTTTTGTCCTTTTTCTCATATGCAAATACAAGTCTAAAATGCACATTTCTGGTAGATTTCCTCTCTGCTGATTAAAGAGCTGATTTTCTTCATATCTTCTACCTTCAGCCCTAGCAGAAAAATGACTTTTCAAACCCCAATCTTAAAACCCCTAAATATATTCATCTTTTCTCCAAAATGTTGAAGTGGACAACTAGACAGTTGTCTACAGAAGGTAAAACGCACTGCCGCCTCCTTTGTCCAAAAGTAAACACATTAAGTATGTTGTACACACAAATGTACTCAATTAACATTTTAATTAAGAGTAACAAACAGTAATTAAACAAATGACATTTTCATTAATTTTCCCAACTGTAAATGGCCTGATCGAAATTATTGCTAAATTGGATTCTAGTTAAATATTCCTCCTTGCAAAAACAGTGACCTCAAACTACCCAGGCTCAGAAACATTTCCCTTTCGTGTACTTTCCTGGTTATGATGTCATGCCTATAAATCAGTTTTGCAGGCTCCATTTCTCAATGCTATAAGCCATCTTCCCTTCATACCACATGCAAACAGCAGTGTTGCTGCATACCGTGCGTGTTTCAGGCATTTCTGTGTCCTTGTGGAAAACCACAGTATTAAACTGGGTACGGACTTAGCTCTCCAATTAGATACATGCTTGGTTATTAGACCCAAACAAACAGGTTACCAAGCTTAGGTACCCCAGTTTTCATGTTACCAGTTCTTGGGAACACCTGTCTCTAGCCTTGCAACAGAGCAGGGGTGCTGAATCATGTCAAGAGGCATTAATTTTTCAGTGTAAAATTAGGCATAATCCACTTTATTTCTTAAAGCAAATATTTCTACTCAATGTTTTGAAGACAAGTGGTATAAAAGGATGAAAAATGATGCCTAAGATATTAACAGTTGCTGTGCTGTCAGGAAAGCAGAACAAGCTGTGCTCTGAGGTTGCCAGATTTAGCAAAACAAAAAAGTGTGTTTTGGTTTTCCCCACGTTGCACAGAACGTATTTATACTAAAAGGCTGTTCGTTGTCTGTCTGACATTCAAATCTAAATGGTCCTCTGTATCTTAATGGGAACCCTACTTAAAATACAATAATAAAAATGAAAATAAATAATGTCCCTTTGAGAAAAGGGGGACAGTGGACTCTCCATTCCTTGCTTTCTCTTGGACTCTGACAAGGAATGAACTATGAAACAAAAAATCTGGTACCAGCAGATGTTCTGGGCCTTGCCAGGGACAGGAGAGGGTATAAAGATCAGGCCACAGGGGTATCAAGAAAAAAAATGTCCAGAAACTGGAGAGGCTCAGCGGTTAAGAGCACTTGATGCTCTTCTAGAGAGCCTGAGGCCAATTCCCAGTGCCCACATCTGGAAGATCACAGTTCCTTAACTACAACTCCAGGGGATCCAACACCCTCTACTGGGCTCTGAGGGCATCCACATACATGTAGTGTTCAGACACATACACATAAATAAAAACAAAATGTTTTTTTTTAAAAAAAAGAGAAAACAGTTCTGAGAGACAATCCTCCTGTTTACTTAGTAAGCATATCTGTAAGTTTAAAAAGTTATTGATCCATTGCTCAATCTGCTCTGATTTAATTATGTTTTAATTGCAATAGATGAGTCTCAGAGGATAGCAAGCCTCTCAGTTACATTTTATATTCTGGAACAATAAAGAAAAAGCATGCAGGTCCTTGAGAGGAATCCTAACACAGAATTCTAGGGTGATACTCTTTTCATCGAGACAGTACAGAACAGGCTTGTGGCTCTGTGGACCCTTACAGGAAAATTCCTGGAAGCAATATACTTTCCGTAAGGATAGCTTGAAAAGACTCCTAATTTCAACCTGGTGCACAAGCAAACCTCAGGCCAAAGAGGTAGGTTCATGGCTCAGAGGTAATGAGTACATTAGAACTGCTCTTACTGCAAGACATGGTAACTTTTTAGCACTTTGTTTCTTCCTTTTCTCATATGGTCTTCATTTACCATGGTTTTTCTATTCCTTGTTCTCCCTCTCTGTTCTTGATCCAGGTGGGATATCCTGCTCTCTTTCCCTCAACCCTCGCCGTTCATTGCTTCCACTCATGTCCAGGCTGTTCATGTTGATCTCAGCCATTTCTCCGTCATTGGGTGATCCCCGTGTCTTTCTTGGGGTCCTGTTTTCCAGGTAGCCTCACTGGTGATGTGAGTAGCAGTCCAGTCATCCTTGTTCCACATCTAGTATCCTCCTATGAGTGAGTACATACCATATTTGTCTGAGTCTGGGTTACCTCACTCAGGATGATTTTTTCTAGATCCATCCATTTGCCTGCAAACCTCATGATGTCATTGTTTTTCTCTGCTGAGTAGTATTCCATTGTGTATATGTGCCACAATTTATTTATCCATTCTTCAGTTGAAGGGCATCTAGGTTGTTTCCAGGTTTTGGCTATTACAAACAATGCTGATATAAACATAGCTGAGCAAGTGCTCTTGTGGTATGATTGAGCACACGAGAAAAGGAAGAAACAGAGTGCTAAAGAGGCCCACAGAAATGCACAAATATACCCCCACAAAAGACTGCTGGCAGTGGCCGAGAGACAGCCATGACTGACCTACTCTGGTGATGGGATGGCCAAACACCCTAATAGTTGTGCCAGAAACCCCATCCAAGGACTGAGGAATCTGGATGCAGACATCTATGGTTAGGCCCCGGGTGGAGCGCTGGAAGTCTAATTAGCGAGAAAGAGGAGGGTTTATATGAGCGAGAATGGTTGAAACCAAGTTTGGATAAAGCACAGGGACAAATAGCCAAACGAATGGAAGCACATGAACTATGAACCAAAGGCTGAGGGGCCCCCAACTGGATCAGGCCCTCTGAATAGGTGAGACAGTTGATTGGCTTGATCTGTTTGGGAGGCATCTAGGCAGTGGTACCAGCTCCTGGGCTCCTGCATGAGACAGCTGTTTGAAACCTGGGACTTATACAGGGACGCTTGGCTCAATCTGGGAAGAGGGGACTGGACCTGCCTGGACTGAGTCTATCAGGTCGATCTCAGTCCTCGGGGGTGGCCTTGATCTGGAGGTGGTGGGAATGGGGGGTGCCTGGGGGGAAGGGGAGGGGGGCAGGAAGTGGGAGAACAAGGAAATCTGTGGCTGTTATGTAGAACTGAATAGTATTGTAAAATAAAAGAAAAAAAATAAACAGGAAAAAAAAGAAAAAGAAAGACATGGTAACTATGTAGCCTCTGAGTACATTTCAACTGCTCTTACCACAAGACATGGTAACTATGTAACAATGGAAATGCCCATTTGCTTCACTGCTGTAACTCTTACACTGTCACATACTTGAAATACAAACAGTAAAATCTGTTTAAACAAATACATGAAAATAAATAACATTACCTTTTTGTTCTCTCAGTAAACCAAGAAAGGAGTGGAGAAAACATAGAAGGCTTAGATAAGATTAAAAAAAAACAACCCATTTACCAGATGAAAAAAGGAAAAAAAAAGCTAAAAATCTGGTCTTGGACTAAGGATGCATTGCAGTGGCCTGAAAATGTCCCTAAAACTGGGAATGTCCTCAGACATGAGACAAAGGCAAAGGGGGGTACAAGAGGGCTCAGAGGACAACGAGGCTTGTCACGGGGACAAAAAATCAATGGCGACAGGATGCCTGCCGTCTGGGTGGGAAAACAACAGTCAGAGTCCTTCAGGGTCTCTTACACTTGGTAATGCTGACCTAGGGCTAGATGTGGTGCCTGTGTCCTTCAGGCTATGGCAATAAAAGTCATGAAGTAACTGAAAAAGAAGAAAGATTTGGAAGTTCATAGCAAAGAATACTACTGAAAGTTATGACATGTGATGTGAACCCACCTGAGCCCTCCTTTATCCCACATTCTGCTGATCTGGGGCTGTGCATGTGGGTCTCATCACAGTGTGGACTCAGACGTTACCAGACATGTCCCTTTGGCTGGCTTCACAAAGTCCAAAGTTAATACTCTCAGGGTGCTACTGAATATCCATTTCTGACACAGGCAGACCCAGCTTCAAAAGCAAGATTGCCCTTGCCATGAGTTTAAGAAGGCTAGCACTGAAAAATGCTGTCTTAACATTGTGATTTCCCCAGTTGATATGTGCTATACATTAGAATTAATACCAAGGGTTAGCAAAAATGAAGCATTTTTCCTTCCTTGGGGAATAGCATATGCTTGCATGGCAAAGTGTACAGCCACCTGGCTGGTTGTTGTAGAAGGACATTGTGGGAGGTCAGGTCTCCTTGGGAAAGCTCTGAAACTCCATATTCTCCTGGCCTCCTGATCTGGCCTGTGGGCTCTACTTCAGTCCTAGGGGATGTGCTACCCTACATCCTCCTCCAACCTCAGCTTTCCTGGAGGAAATCTCATCTAAAATAAACTCAGCCACCCAAGGGCTCTGTTTTCCCCTGAGCAGGTAAAAAAACCACCCCCATAAATCTCCCACCTGCAAGTGAATGTTTACTTATCTCTTCCATGGGTCTGCCGAGAACCTCCGTCTTCTACCTGAGGATTGCTCTTCCCTTTCAATTATGTGTTTGTGTCATAAAAGAAAATGACCCCGAAATCTAGCTGCAAGAAGTTGTGAAAGTCACACCAGACAGAGGGAAGCATGAACATTTTCAATAGTAAATACATCAGGTGATCTTCTGGGGACTGTTCCATTGCATGCTCCCAACGTCCCTCTCATCATCACTGCATAGTCCTTATGTCTCTCGGCTTATGGCTCTCTGTTGGCCTTTTAAGAAAATATGCATTGAGACTCATCAAATATTGAGCCTGTGTGTTTGCAGAGAATTACAGAGCAAAGGCTTTTCCGTGTGACACAATGTCTAGGAAGCATGGACAGAAACAGCTGTTTCTATTTAGTTTGCAGAGTAGAAGTCTAAAGAAGGGATGTTCTGTACATTGAGAGGTCTTTAGAAGGCCAGATGCTATACTTTCCTTCTCTTGAATGTATTAAATATAAGTTATATTTTATATTCTGAGTTTCATATGTTTCTCTTTAATTTTGCAGCTCAGAGACTATTTTAATATGGTATGTACATACCTAGGCTAATTTAACATTATGCTCACTTTTTCTCACTTGCTAATGATTGAATTTTCATGTTTAATTTTAAGCTTGAGAACAGAGAAACTGCTATCTCTCCTCCACTTCCTGTCACCTTACTGAAAAGTGATGGTATAGCAGCTACAAGTATAGGGACAACTGGCAGGACTGGGGGAGGGGACAGATGAGGGACAGAGCAGATGTTAGCAGGTGAGTTCCCATGCCGGTTTTATCACTTGCTGAATAGAAAATGAACTAACTGTAAAGCAATGCACACTTTGCAGGGCCTGGCCTCTGGGTAAGTGACAATTCCAACGAAGTCCCTGGGTGTGGTAGATCCAAAACACAGCAAAGAGGATGATGGCAATGGTGATGGTGATGACAAGTGAAGGTGATAAAATAGAGCAGAGACAGTAAATGACATGAAGGATCTGGACAAAGTTTACTCTACAAATCTAAATATGATGAGGGAATGAAATACTCTACCAACCCCATTAATAACTTCATCATGCCTGGAAACCCACTCAGCCTAGATTGTAGATTCCAGGAAGATCCCAGTTAAATCTGATCTCACCTCAGTCCATCCTCAGAATCAAATTCCAGGGTAATCAATAACTGATCCCGGGAAAATCTGCCCTAACGTACGCTTGAGTGGCAGTTTCCTTTACAAATTTGCTTTGAGTTCTTTTCATAGACGAGTACAGGTATTTCTGAGGGAGAAATCCTTCCTTTAAATCAGAAGCACATCTGATGACATTTGGAGAAAATGAGTCAAAGATCTCCAAGGAAATCTGCCAAAAAGGAAAATCATGAATAAATGTATTTTTCAGACATGTGTCATAGAAGTTAGCATTAACCGTTATAGGCTGCTTATGTTCCTCACAATTTGGAACCATTTGTCAGTCAAAATTAAATTATAAACATCCCATTCGTAGAATAAAATAATTAGTCAATCTTATTTGCATGCATCCTTGAGGCTCTTGGGTTTCTTAAGCCAGTTAACACTCCCATTTTCTCAATGTGAACATCAGGCCACATTAATCACAAGACCATAACCCACTTACAGGGTATATTACATAAAAGGTCGCACAACCTGCTGTGAAATACTGTATCTTTAGCATTTGGATCACTTGGGATGTGAAGAGGAAGGATACGTTAATGAAGTGTGAGGCTCATTTTATTTATAGTCCATAGGAAAGATGTATTTCACGGCTATTAGAGGCACTTCTGCAGGCAAGAAGGTACAGCCAACCAAGTGCTATACAAAGACAGTGCTCATGCAGTCCTAATGTCTCTGGAAGCCAGAAATGTGAAGGAGGAGGAGCAGGAGGAGGAAGAGGAGGAGGAGGAGGAAGAAAGGAAGAAAGAAAGAAAGAAAGAAAGAAAGAAAGAAAGAAAGAAAGAAAGAAAGAAAGAAAGAAAGAAAGAAAGAAAGAAAGGAAAAGAAAATCATTCTCTAAGGAAATGAACAAACAAAAACTCATACTACGGGGACTATGAGGATGGGAGAGAGGAATAAATCCAAACAACTGCCAGACACTCCTAGGAGGGACACCTGGTGAGTTTGGCTGTAGCCTGGATTATGTTTGGCAGATGTTGAGATAGTCAGGGTCATGAATCTTCTATTTCTCTGTGAAATGGTAGAAAGATGTAAAGAGAAGACTCTCGGGGAAGAATGGTGACCTGAAAGAGAGGTTAGCAATCCAGTAAGTCAATGGGAAACAGAGGAACATCAGGAACTCATTTAAAAAAGCAAACATCTGAATTGTCTGAGCATGCACAGATGCTAAAGGTACGTCAGAAGTTTTAAGTTGCAAAATGAATTGGTGAGAGTGATGTCCAACATGTGCTCCAAGGAAACCCTGAGGCCTGGGCTCTGCATTGACATAGGACAGGTGCATCCTGCTTTCCTCAGGACCCAGCTGCTGTCTCCCACCTGCCTCTACCTCCAGCTCCATTTTCCTCTTCCATCCCAACACCTTATGCTTCAGCTATTACAAATTACTTCCTAGTGTAGAACACTGCATATTGCCTTTAATTCTGAGCTCAGTAAGGAACTTTCCTTCCCACTATGAGACCTTTCTCTGCTCGTCATACCAATTATAAACACCTCCCAACCCTGCATGCATGCATTTCCTTCTGAGGTAGCTCCTTTTCTGAATGGCTTGCCCTGCCCCTCCAAGTAAAGGAGCCTATCCCTATTTTGTACTGATGCATCTTTGGGCATAAAAGAAGACATATGTATTTCAACCCTGTCTTCTTGTAACTTGACAACAACCAGCAAATCATAAACATTCAAGGTGTGTTTATCAAATTGACTTTTTCTGCCTTGCAGACAAATGACTCCTACGGATCAGTCCATTTTGCCATTTTCTTTTTTTTTTTTTAATCATAGGCCAAATCATTTTTTCCAAACTGTACACAACTTTAGGGTACACACTATGTATGTACTACTTGAACTTGAGAGAAAATAATTTAAATGAGTCCTGATTATTTCTCCTGTCAGTTAAGTGAAACAGTTGGGATGTATTCAAGGTTCATATTATTTCAATGGCTGTAAAATATTACAAAAGGTCTGGCTGGATATGGAAATGAGACTATGCACCACCAAATGGGGAAATGTTGGGATTTAGGGCCTGAAAAAAAAAAGATAACTTTAGGATAAATAAATGAGAGTGCCTCTTTCCACAGCAAGAGTCAGACATGGGACTCTTATTCTGAGACTTGATACTGACTTGAAAATATTAGTAAGGTCCCAAGAAAGACTCAGCTATAATCTAGGGTGATGGTTCCAACATGTCACTGAGTACAAATTAGAGCCATTTGCCTTGCCAGCAGGGAGCCCCACTCCATAATTACCCATAAAGCACCCCCTGCTTCTTTAGAATAGCTGTGGCAGGAGCAGGGTACCTTCACTTTTGTCTGATCTAATTCAGCACGATACTTTCATATCCTTTGAAAATCACAGCTCCATTTGTCTGGGAGAATTTGTTTTCTTAAAACAAAATCCTCTTCTTCTTTCAATACATCCTATATCACCTGTTGTCAATCATTTAAAATAAAACAACTTCTAAACTGCTGACTCATTTGGAAGGGTACATGAAGAAAGTCAAGGGAAGTGGATATCTGTGACCAGAATATTTTTCTACCCTATCTGTACCAATCAGACTGAAGTAGTTGTTTGATAATGAGGAGCACTTTTGAACCATGTTGGAAGTAAATGGAAAAAAAAAAACAAAAAGAACTTTGCTGAAACTAACAAGTTTGATTCAAAACAGTTTTATTCACAAGTTTTTCTGTGTGAAGACCTCAAAACTCCACCTAACAAATATTTTTTTTAAAGTATACAGAAGGCTGGGAAGATAGTTCCTTTGAACCAATGCTTGCTTGGCATGCACAAATCCCCAAGTACAATGCCCAGCATCGTATCCAAAAGCAGCTGTGGTGGCACACACCTATAATCCCAGCCCTTAAGAAGTAAAGGCACTAGGACCAGAAGTTCACTGGCTACTACATAGCAAGTTCAAGGCCTGACTGGGCTACATGAGACTGTCTCAATCCATCAGTCAACTAAAATGTGCATATATACAACCTGGAACCCCTTACAGTATTGTTTAAGAAAATAAAAGAGAGAAACAAGTTTTACCTTCTTAGGTTCATTTCAACTTAAATTTGATTCTGTACACTTGAAAGAACATCAAAGAATCTCTTCCCACGATACCATGGGAAACAGAACACTGAGCTCCTGTCTCAGCACAGAGAAGAATAGGAAAAAAAAATTGGGCACTGAGGCCCTCCTCACTGACTGATGCTCCCTGACCCAAGTTCCCAGTGTTACAAAGTGAGGTTAACTCTCTCAAGGGTCATGTATGTGTACAGGGTTCTCTTAAAAGGAATTTCTGAGAGGTAAAGGAGCCATTGACTGATATCCTTTCCCTCTCTCATTGACAAAATCATATGCCAGAACATATATGCAAGTGATTGGTGAAATATTTGTTCAGATATAGTGATTGTTATGTATGAACTTAAAAGGCAGTTCTTCTACTACAATAATGCTCTCAAAATCCTTGATTGGTCCAATTCTCAAGAAGCCACCGAGAAAGGAAAAGTATGTGGATATGAAAATCTAATGTAGAAACTGTGAAGAAACACTAAGCAGAAAGATATGGCTAGTGAACAATTATGAAAGGAAAACAGTCTCAGAGTGAAGGAAGCAGGAGCCATACAAGGGCATCTGGGCTGTGTGTGTGCTTCTGAGTTGAGTTCTTTTCTCTCTGTGGAATCCTCTTACCCTCTTACCCCTTGGTAGACTGGTAGCATAAGTGTGTCTCTGCACTAGGGGTAAATTCCACTCAGAGCTGAAATGGGGCCTGTATTAGAAAGGGTTATCCTGACTGTCCTGCTGCAAGACTCATCCAAAGCACAAGCTCAAAATCTAGCAGCCAAGTATAAATGACTAAGAACAGAATGGTGTGGAGTAGGGGCAAAGAGAGTTTGGCTCATGGGTAGTTTCTTAGTGAAAGGGGAAGCAAGTATAAAGCTTGGTCTAGGTCTCAGTGCAATGGCCTCTCTATCCTGGTGAACAACTTCACTCTTCTCTTATACCAGTGTGGCACAGGTTAGGACTGGCTTGACCATGCTCTATAGGAATGATATCCTAAACAGCAGAGCTGCAGTCAGATACAAAGACAATACGCTGAACAGCCTATATATACCCAATAAATCAGAACTAATGGAAAATAAAAGTACAGAGTAAAAATGGGAAAAATGCCATCAAAGAGAGAGGATAGGAAATCAGCTCATGAAGAATGGGGAAGTAGTTCTTAAGAACTAACAGAAACTCTAGATGTGAGAAACACAGTTGGAGCCACTCCACGGACAGAACGATAAGCAGAGTGTGTACAGCTGAAGAAAAATGTAGTCAATGGAAAATCAAATCTAGGCACGCTCCCATAAAAGACTGAGAGAGGAAAACGGAGGTGAAGTATAAGAGTTACAATGTGTGGTGTTCATGCATCTGTGTCTTTTGACAAGGGACTCAACAAAGAAAAAGAAGAAAGCCCACAGTGAAAGAACAATTACAGGACATGTCTACGAATTAAAGAGCGATAAACAGCCATGGATAAAAAAGACTTTTAAATGCAGGAGAAAATGAGGGGAAGGGGAGAAGAGAAAGAAAAAGAGAAAATATAAGGAAAGGAGAAAAGAAAAAGAGAAGAAGAGACACAGGAAAAGAAGGGGAAAAAGATAAAGCAGGTAAAATATATATAATAATGAATTCCATATATTATTAAGAACAAGTGTTTTAACTGAGGTTAAAACTGCCACTTTGGCAGTCTGGTGAATAGTGTGAACTCATTCTAAAATATTGTTTTAAAACTCACAACACAGGATACAAAGGATTAAAAGCCAGATGATGGGCTAGAGAGATGGCTTAGAGGTTAACCATTGCTGCTCTTCCAGAAAGGACTTGATCCAGTTCCCAGCTCCCACATTAGGTAGCTCACAATTGCCTGTAACTTCCCTGCCTGGGGATCCAGTGCACTCTTCTGGCCTCTGTATGGACCTGCAAACATGTGCCATACACATACATATAAAAGAAAGACACATACATGTAAATGTATGCATATACATACATGTAAATATACATATACACATGCATATACATGCACATAATAAATAGAATGTAAAAAATAAAATAAAATCCAGTTGATGCATTAGTTCTTAAGGGGATAAGCCACAGGACTGTAAGTCTGGGGCTATCTTGGTTTCATTTTTTTAAAAAAAACCCTGCCACACACACATACTCGCACAATGGAGCATAAGGTTATAAGTAGAGCAGTTTATATTGAAATATAGTTGCTAAAATGTAAGTGTAAACAAAGCTGTAATATAATAATACATGTTTTCCTTTATTAATATGTTCCACAACAAGATTCATGGGAGGTTTAGTAACTTTTAAGTTTGGAAAAGCCACAGCCAACATATAAGAAGCTTGCAGCTTGAGTGAGAAAACTATGTTGTCTGTGGCCCAGACAAGCATTTGTTATACATCCAGCTGCTTAGATGGAGCTAAGGAATATAAGTAGAGGAGAAAGCACAATTGATGATACAATACTATTGATGTAAATTAAAAATACATTCACATAGAAGAATTAGCAAGACTTCATAAAGATATGCACACAGATTTAAAACAGTGCATCAAAGACACCAGAGTAAATGCTAAGGAGGAGAAGAAATTAGAATCGTGGTCAGGAAAGATGAAAGAGAAAGAACATGAGTACAGAGCTGTGTTCCCACTGATGATAGCAATGTGCTCTGGACAAAGAGGCATTTGTTTGACTCTCATTGCCTGAGTCTAATTAAAAGAAGCAAACAACACCATGACAGATTATTGGAAACTGAAAATAGGAATTTTATTGGCATGGACTGGTATATATAGAAGGAAAAAAAGAATTGTCATAGCAACTAAAAAGTTTAGATGAATGGACACAAATTTGGTCAGATGTATCAGACCTAAAGTTGGTATTTGAAGACATGCTGTCAGTCCATTTCATGGGTATGCACTGACATGTTATGGACCCACAAGGAAGAGTGGGGACTACACTCGGAACTGTCTCACCATGAAACTGTTCTCAAATTGTCTTCCTAGTTTAAACAGAGGACATTGCCCTTATTTGCTTGTCCTGTTGTTAGTGGAGGCAGCATGAACTTAGGAATCCAGTGAGTGTCCAGACTCTTAACTGGAAATACAATGTTGCACACATCTTAGCACCCACTGCTCTTGTAGAATCCTTCAAACCAGCATAGGCTCAGAGCTCCCTTCCTGCTGCAAAGATTGTGCCCGAATGCTATGCCCTCCCTTGATGAAAAGGGGACAAGACAACTTGCTTTGAGTCTCGTTTATGACATCACTAATCCAATTCCTGAGGGTTACCCTCATGACCTAATCATTCTCTCAAAAGCCTTACTTCTTAGTACAGCCACATTGGTTATTGGGTTCCAATGTGTGACAGACAACCCAACCATAACAACACTGATACAAAAGAAACAGAAACTAAGTATGCTCTCCCAGTCCTTTCACTGCCCTGTATTTGTAGGAAGGCACAATAAACAACTAACTATTCCCACTCTGTCTTTGCCTCCTAAAAAGTTCTCACGTAGCTAGTCCAACAGCTTAGGAAGCTCTCCAAGCAAGTTATCCAGGTCCCCAAACATGCCAAGAGTATGCTCTCCAGTAGATAAAATAATGCTGATGCTTGCTTTCTTGCATGTAGGACAATGAAGGCTTTGCCTTTGATTCTCTTGGGGATTCTTCGGGTTATTTTTGTGCGCTAATAATAGCAGATATGATCTGCAAACAGGTCTTTCTCATCTAAAATTACTTATCTAAGTTAAGCCTTTTAGTCATTGTTTGATAATTAGATGCAAGCTTAAAGTACTTGTGAAAACAGAAAATTAATAGACAGGAAACACCGTCTAAGCGTATGCTGAGTTTAGCCACCAGCATCTATTTTTATAGATGACCTAATTAATTGTTACACAGAGTATGGGGGACAAAGAAATACATAAAAGCTCTTAGAGAAATCCACTTGAAACTTAAGATGTATGCCACTGCACAGATGATCATGTGAACTGAATATAATTGCCAAACAGGACAGAATGAATGCACCTAAATCTCTAGGAGAAGAAAAAGGATGAGATTGAAAAAAAAAAAAAAAAGATCCTAGAAACAATTCTAATAATTTTAAAATCCAGTGTATCTCTTTAACACATTCCTCATTCAGTAAATCAAATTCCAGGCTTTTTTTTTTTTTTTAAATCAGTACATGTGCACAGGACCATTGAGTGTTACACTGCTTTCCAGGAGAGTTAATGTTGTGTAAATGCAAATAGACCACAGCCCAAGACTTGTCTTTTTATTAGATTAAGACTTCCTCAAATTTAAACAAAATAATGAAGTGCTGGATTTCCCACTGAAGTTCTGATATAAAGTGCAATAAAACATATTCAAAAGACTAAAGCCTACTACTTTATTATTTTCACAAATAAAAGATAATTTTGAAAATTGCCATTGCTTCCAGAGTTAGAAAGCAGAACTCAGCTAAAGAATAAATATGTCGGTGAATGTAAAGGAACACACTTAATGGGGAGGTTTACCAAAAGCATTACTTAAGCATGAGAAAAGCAGGAAATGGTGCTTTAAAGACTATTAATG
Source organism: Peromyscus leucopus (assembly GCF_004664715.2). Lineage (NCBI taxonomy): Eukaryota > Metazoa > Chordata > Mammalia > Rodentia > Cricetidae > Peromyscus > Peromyscus leucopus. Next base: position 176,636 of record NC_051065.1, on the reverse strand, counting down.
TACATCTCTTTCAAGAAAACACTTAGCTAATACTGTGTAGCAAAGGAGAGAAGTCACACTGCCTACTAGACAACACCTCAACCAACAACCAACAGTGTTTATCTTCAGACACGCAGAGCTTGTCTGTGCAGGAAGATTGGGAATTGGGTAGTGAGAATTCAAAATTTAACGAAGTTGAGCATGCAAATCTGCCAACAGGATTTCTGGGATAAAATGATTATAATATCTCTCTCTCTCTCTCTCTCTCTCTCTCTCTCTCTCTCTCTCTCTCTCTCCCTCCCTCCCTCCCTCCCTCTCCCTCTCTCTCTCTCCCCTTTCCCCTCTCCATCTCCTTCTAACTGAATATAATAAAATAAACAAAAACTAGTTTAAAGTTTTGAACAAAAATTCGCTAATAGCAATGAAAAAAACTAAAACCATCACAAAAAACCACAATCTAAGACCACCACTTCAGAAAATAATGCCTAGAGAAAGAAAAAGAAAATTCTGGACTACAACAGAACTGTGCTGGCCATCACATGGGCTTGCCCACATACTCCCACAAAACCCTCACAAGTTACCCCAGAGAGCTACAAAATCCCAAGCCCTCACATCAATAAATAAATATGGAGAGAGGCAACTTAGTTTGTTGGTCATTTTTTTCTCCCCTCGGGAGTTATAGAAAGACTGTTGGGGAGATAAAACCATTCTCTGGTGAGAGAGGTGCCTCTAAGCCACAAGATGGATGTGGGGAGCATTTGGAAGCCTGTGGGGAGCCTTCCTAGAATAGTAGCTACACCCCACCATTGGATGAGCATTTGGTAGCTTCTTTCTCAGAGACATGTCCAGACTAACCAATGTGCCCACCTCAGCTGAGCCCTCTTATCCTGACTGTTCTCAGGAAAAAGAACAGCAGATCCAACAGTGAAACTTCTCCTAAGTACATACGTCAAATATTAATGGAGTTGTCTTTTCTTGGTCAATAAAGGAGTTTCAGAGTTGAAATGGAAGATTTTTGTTAAGACATAGTAGTTGTTTGTCATTTCAGTGGAATTGGAGATCATTTCTTTACTTTGTTCCTTATACTTTTCTTATTTGTTTCACTATTATTTATAATAAACAAATTTTATAAAAAAATAATTTAATTTATTGAAAGGAAAAATGTGACTATTCTGATTCTTAATTCATGAGCCTGAGGCAGGAGGATAGCAAACCAGGTGAGTTTCCTGTCTTCATTAAATAAGCCCAGTGTTTGGTACTTGGACCCATGAGGGGGAAAAGAAGGTCATAGAAAAAGGAAGAAAATACGAATATTTAGATAAAACAAGAAAAGCAAAGAAAGAAACCCTCCATCTGGAACATGGAGGTGTATGTGAGCAGCTGGGGAGATGAAATCTGTCTTCTGGTCTGAGCAGATCCACCCCTTACTGAGGAAGTCAACTCTTCAAAACCAGTTCTCTATCAGCTGTGACCAGGGAAGCAACGAAGATGCCAGAAATGAGAACTGAGTTACAAAACATGTGTTTTTCCATGTATTCCTATTTGTAGGAATTGTGAGTGTGTGCACGTGTGTGTGTGTGTGTGTGTGTGTGTGTGTGTGTGTGTGTGCTTTCAAAGCAATCTCAGAACAATGAATATCCTTGGTTCTTCACAAAAATTTAAATGTTAGCACTATATGGATGATATGTTGAAGATTCGTTATACAACTGCCATTCCCACATGCAAGGAAAAGTTAATGTTGATCTAACGTGTGTGTATTTGCGTGTGTGTGTGTGTGTGTGTGTGTGTGTGTGTGTGTGTGTGTGTGTTTGTGTGTGTGTTAGTCCTGGACAAGAAAAGCAGAAGGATTTATTCCAAATATGATCCACTTATAACTGAAAGAAAACACATTTCTTTACTTGAGTAAAGTTTTTGAAATGAAAATCCATTCATAATTTAATCTCTATTAGAGATGAATCAACAAGACTATAGTGAGCAGGATTGTAGCAGTAGAAAGATGCCCTGTCCATCACTACTCATTCTATATTAACACACGTAAGGATCACTTGATTAAACAATGCACCATTATCTTTTTGATGGCTGATTTCATTTTTATTCATAATTGAAACAGTAATTGTACATAATCATGGGGTACGGTGGAACTGGAATTCCTGGATATGATGGGCAATGATCAAACTAGTGTAATTAGCATGTCCATCACCTCAAACATTTGTTATTTCTTTGTGTTTGAAACATTCAAAAATCTTTCCTCCTATATATTTTAAAATATACAATGAATTACTGCTAGCTATAGTGACCCTACTTTGCTATGGAGTACTAGAACTTAATCTGTTTAATCATTAATACTCTATCCCAATAAATCTCTGTCCCTTTTTGCTGCCCTTCCCAACCTGTGGTAACTACTATCCTACTGAGTATCTCTGAAAGATCAATTCTTTTACCTCCCATATATGAATAACAAGTGGTAGTTGTCAGTCTTCAGTCTGGTACTACTGTATTTGTCATCGTAAAAAAAAAAATTGTTTTATTGTGAACTATAATGCTGTACCTTCTTAACAAATAAGCTGTAGGGTCTTCTGATCACGGGGATGTTAGAGAAAAAAACTCAAGTGATGTTGAGCATCCCTTATCCAAAATGCTGGTACCATACTTGTGTGGATTCCAGATGTTTTCAGATACTGTAATATGCATATGCAAAATGAGATGTCTAGGAATGATAATAAAGTCTAACATGCAATTGCTTTATGTTTCATATATGCCTTATCCAGATTCCTGGAAGGTGATTTTACACAAGATATATATATATATATATATATATATATATATATATATATATATATATATATATATATATATATATAGGTTTTTTGAGACAGGGTTTCTCTGTGTAGCTTTGCACCTTTCCTGGAACTCACTCTGCAGCCCAGGCTGGCCTTGAACTCACAGAGATCCGTCTGCCTCTGCCTCCCAAGTGCTGGGATTACAGGCGTGCACCACCACCACCCAGCCACAATATTTTTAATGTGTATGTGTATTGACTGTAGCTTATCACATAAGGTCGGGGCTATAATTTTCCATTTATTCTGTTATGTTGTGTCTCAAAAGGGTTGGAATTTTGGATCATTTCATATTTGGGATTGTTTCTTGATCAAGATGTTCAACTTTGTTAAGCACCATTATATGTGATAAGTTCCTAACTCTCTTGGTTATATTTGTAAGAAGTGTCACATCTCTTGGTTGTGTTAGATGATCTTTTTATGTTCTAAAAGGGCTGTGGCTGCCAATCTCTGGTGTTTTTTTTTTTTCCAGAACTGCAATAATCTGGCCTTCCAGTTCATGAGAAGTGGGAGTTACAGGTGGAGTCTGTTCTTTGGAAAGTCTGGGGGGACTCTGAGCCTGTTCTGACCCTTTCTTCAGGCTCAACACAGTGTTCCAGTCATTGGAAGCCTCCCTCCAGTATCCGCCCTCCTTCACCAACACCTCCATTCATGGATTTCCCACTCTTTTATCCTATATGCCTTTTTTGTCTTTCTCCTAAGACATGGGCATCAAGACCATGGGTCTTTTTTCTTCATCTGATCAAGTCTCTAGGATGGCCAAGGCAACTGTAAATAACACCTGTTCTCCCTTCTTGCTAGACTAGGCAGTCTTCTGGTTCCTCCTTCCCATCTTACTACAGACTTAATAGTTAAAGGATTTATTTAACTAGACTCTGGATTTTATAACCCCTGCCGGCTTCCAACAGCAAACTCCAAACTGCCTCTTACTGGAGGCTTATCTTAAATGAACCAGAACCACATTTTCTCATCTAAATATCTTAAACCTAATTGGAACACGGCAAAGCAAAGCATCTTCGAAAGGCAGTTAGTGACGCTTCCTTATGCCTTGGTTTGTCAGTGTTGGAAGCTAGTATATTGAAACACAGCTTTTTTTTTTTTTTTTTTTTTTTTTTTTTGTAGCACAGAGATCAGCTGCAAAAAGTAATACCATTGGAAGGGAGGAAAGAAACGCTCTTTAACAAAATGCCTAACTCCGCCAGCTCAAGACTGTTGAGAGAGTAGATCATTTTCTTCAGTTACCTGGATAATGTGTACAGCTCAAAGTGATCATGAATGGCTGTGATGTAAAGAGCATGCCTCAAAATGAATCCTTACCGACAAAAGAAAAGCATGTCCTGGAGGGACCTGCATGAAGCTAGGTGGGAATGAGTTGCAACTCTGAATCAACTATGCACCCTTCCCCATCTTACTATTCAGAGGCTCACAGTTAGGAACCATAGCAGCCTGACCTTCCCTTTGGCTTCTTTCTGAGTCCAATCCAATGCTAGGGTGTTGCCAGGGATGGGAAGGCAGGAGGGAACAGCTATAATTCTTATGGTACTTGCTCTATTTCTGTGGCATTGGTGGTGACTATGGCTCCTTGCCATAGACACAGTTACTACAGTTACAGAGCTCCATGAGTTCTAGTAACTAAAACAGCTTCAAGCTTAGTTAGAAGGGCTTCTTCTTGGGCTAAATCTTGGATTCTATGATAGTCTTCACAGTCAGTTGGACTAGGGTAGGATTATCTAGGAAACACATCTCTCTGTGCCTTATTGAGGGTGTTCTCAGTGAAGATAAACTGAAGAAGGAAGATTCACCCTGACTGTGGACAGTATCATCCAATAGGATGGGGTTCTTGACTGAATGAAAAGGAGAAATCAAGTAGAAGTACAGCTACTTACCTCTCTCCACTTCCTAACTACTGAAGTTGTGTGATCAATGCCTTATGCTCTTCCTGCCACAGGTTCCCCACCATGGTGGTCTAAACACCTCAAATTAAAACAAACCCTTACTCCCTCAGGCTGCTTTCTGTCACACATATGAGAAAAGTAAGCAATACAGATGCTTTGTCATCCCTATTGAAGTTCCTCTGTCCTTAACTCTTGAAGAATATACATACCCTCCAGTAACAATGTTCTTAGAATTACCACTTCTGTGGGTATGACAATTATAGTGTAGCCATGTTTCTAGTAGTATTGATCTTTTAGAGATACATCCTAAAATATTTAGGGGTTAAGTGCTATTTAGATGAAACATATTTGGCTATGAACAGATGACTATCTAAGAGAGCAATAATTGAGTATAGAGAGTCTTCATAATATTCTGCCTTTGCACAATTTTAAATTGTTTACATAAAATTTTTTATAAAGATTTATTTTATTTTTAATTGTGTGTTTGTTTGTACATATGCACACATGTGAATCCAGGTGCCCACAAAGTCCTGAAGAGTATGCTGGATCTGAAGTTGTGAGCCACCCTCTGCAAGAGTAATACATGCTCTTAATCACTGAACCATCATCTACACATCCCAGAAATTTTTTTAACATACGTATGTGTGGAGTGTGCATGCATGTTCATGCATCTATGTGCAGAGATCCAAGGCATTCACGTCAGCTGTCTTTATCTGCCATTCCCACTTTATTTACTGGGGCAGAGTCTGTCTTTGAACCCAGATCTTACTGTTTCAGTTAGCCTTATTAGCCATCTTGCTCATGGGATGTCCTGTATCTGCCTCCTACAGGTAGGGACTAAAGAGTGGCCACCTCACCTATGCAGCATTTAGATAGATTCTGGGAATCTAAACAACCTGGTCCTCACTCTTGCAAGCTGAGCACTTTATCAGCTGAGCCATCTCTCCAGCCTACATAAAGAGATTTTTATGGGAAAAAACAAAACTCTTCTTATGCATCTCCTCTGGGATACTAGTTGCTTTCCATGGGAAGCTGGATTTATTCCAGACTAGAACAATGAACACAGAGTACCTGCACTCTATAGTGTCTGGAACTACCCCTAAATCACAAGAGCTTACAGAGGCTCTTACAGTTAGACAGAAAGATTAATGTCTAATGTCCCACAACAGAGAATATGACAATCATCAACACGTGTTGACACAAATTGTTTACATATTCCAAAAATAGCGAGAGAGAATTTTGAATGCAAAAAGTGTTTTAACACAAAGAAGTGATACATGTTTGAGACAATAAATATCCCAAGTTCCACCGTCTGATCCTTCTATATTGTCTGCATGTATAGAAACATCACTACATGCCCTTTAAATATGTTCAGTTATTATGGTGTGTCAATTTTAAAGTATATTTTTAAAGGCAAGGCTATAAATAATGAATTTGTGGTTGACTAGACAATAAAATTTTGTAAAACTTATATAGGAAAGATCTATATAAGTTTTCATTGTTTGAAATCTAACAATTCATTCACCTTCTGTCTCAGACTGGCCTTTACATGCTCTCTGATCTCATCTCAACCACCATTCCTCTTTGTAAAGCTTTCTGAAGACTTCCCCTACAGCTCTCCTGGGTGAGCTTTTCCTCATCCTGTCATGATGCACATCTGGTTCTCTCATCTCCATGTCAAAGCTTCTGCATCTCAGAACTCAGCTTGATCTACCTCTTATTTAAACTTTGTCTTAAACATCTTACAAATGTCATGAAAAATCTAAAACAAAGTAAAAATGGTAGAAGCAATATTTTACAAAATGGTCTTGGATGGTTTCCCTAAGCAGGTGACATTTTGATGACTAGGAATACATTGAAATTAGTTTTAAAACCAGTAATCAGTTTTACTGCCTAAGAAAATTCCTAGCTATCAAAGACTTTTAAATATTTGGGAACCATATGTTTTGCAGCTTCGCAGTCGTGACAATACACAGTTAAATTAAAACCTTCAATATCTGGCTAAAGCTATGTTTCTTCACCTTTTTAAATGTTAACCTAGTTGTTGAAATACAGTGCTCTCTGTTCACAACTTCTTCACAGTGTCGACAGGTTCTTTTCTTTCTGCCATTTCACAGATGTAGCCCTTTAATTTCTTCACCTCTATTTCATAAGAAGTCACCTGATGTATACCTCTAAACAGCTCTTAGGCTACTGTTCACCTACTTCCCTTTTATAGTAGAGTCACTGTCCCTGAGTTCTATCCTCCTCACCTCTCTCTTTACTTCCAAATATGGCCAAGGTGACAGGAGATTCCAAAAGATGCTGCCAGTCCTGGGGGAGGTGAGTGTTTGGAAGGAAAGGCAAGTGAGAAATGATGCAATGCAGATGGGAGCAGGGTGGGGGGAGAGACGGACAGGAATGGAACACAGGAGAGAAGAAGCAAGGCGAGCCTTGCCATCATTTTTCTGACAAAATTAGAATCAAAAAGTAATCAAATAAGGATTTGGGCTAGAAAGTGCCAAGAGATTCAAAAAGATAAATACAATGCTTATTTCCACCATGGTAAAAACATTCTATTAATAAAAATTTTCATCTAATGAGTCCTGTGTAAGTGACTTTAGCGAATGCATTTAAAACACAAGCATGAACATTCCTAGCTATCTGGACATGATAGTTTAATCCTGAAAATATGTGAGGGATGTCTTGGCCAGATGAACATTCCTCTTTGAGTCCTAATTTTTTGCTCTGGGTATGTTTTATTTGTTGGTTTTGGTTAGTCTTTCCACTCATTTATTTGTTTGTTTGCTGATTTGGGTTAAGACAGGACTTAACTCTGCAGCCCAACAGGTCTCAAATTGATGGCAATCTTCCTGCCTCACCCTCCCAAGTGCTAAGATTATAGACATGAGCCATTGTACCTGGCTACACTGAGGTGAAATGTGTGTATCTGTTTGCCCTTCTTTCTCATACAGCTCAGAGGCACTCATTCAAGATTAGAAAACATAAAAAGGCTTAGAAATTAAATTGTTGTTAACATCTCAGGAATTCAATTAAGACCACATAAATTCTTATTCAGGAGCTCAACAACTTAGATTAATAAAATTGATTCCTAACATGTTGATTAATAAGAGCCATGTGACACTGACCAGGTTCCCATTCACTGCATGTCCCACATTGGAGCAAGGACTGAGGCACCATTGGGAGACTGGCCAGCATTTGGTGGTGTAGGCACTCTGAAAGCCAGCATAGAACAACAGAAGTGCTAACACTTCCAGAAACAAAAACTGACGGGAAAATGCTGCTCCCTTCTATGGTAACAAAAGCCCAATGTCTTTAGTGTTACATCACAGAAAATGCAAGTATCCAAGATCCCGGGCCATCCACTCTCTTACATCCCTTTGGTGAGATTTGCCTCATTAAAAAAGAAAAGCCATGCGTTGTCCTAGTTTTAATTTTTAAGGATTTTTATTTTTCAATTTAGATAACATGTTTAAACTACTGCTGTTTCACCTTCTGGTGGCCTTTGGTGGAACTTATTTTAATCTTCCAGACAATGCTTTATTCAGATCAAAGGGAGGATATTTTTTTTCTACCTCCTATTGTGTATGGATTAAAAATTATGAGCACTGAGCCAGAGTTGAACAACACTGAACATTTCTTCACTGAGAAAGCAAATCATTAATTTAAAAATATCCTTTAACATCTGAGGACTGGCATTATATACCTTAAAACAGCTAATAGAGAGGGATTTAGATATACTCACCATGAAGCAATGACAAAAGCCTCAGGTGATGGATCTTCTAATTACCCTAACTTGATTACTACCCAACACATGCATGAATCAGAACACCACACTGTACCTCAAAAATATGTAGAAAAAACATGCCAATCAAAGTCAATTAATTTTTAATGAATCTACGGTCTAAAGGTTTAGAAAGAGTCTGGTATTTCCAGTGACTTGCCAAAAGCAGACAAAAAAAAAATAGAGTCTGGCTGGAATGGAGGCCAAAAAGTGCCCTTTCTGCAAAGAATTTAAAGCATCATTAAGCATTCTATTTTAAGAATAATATTTTAATAGTTCAACTAACTAAAAACGAGACTGCTTATTATTATCACCACGCACCAACAACTCTGCATAGTGCTAAGTGATACTACTACTGCTGGGTGGCAGCTGGGTTTAATATTATACATGCAAATTAGCATACTTTTTACTGTTCATCCTTTAATATACACTTAGACTACACATTAATTCACACAACTCTCAGCAACAAAGTTGAGCTCATACATACATGGTCCCAGACACAGACTCTATAAGTGAGTTTACACATCCCAGTCTGAAAAAGTCTTGTCTTATTCCGTATCCTTAGAGTACATTCAATTCAATGTCCTGTTGACGTGTATATGTGTGTGTATGCGTGGGGGGTGTGTGTGAAGTGAGTTTTTTTTTGTGTGTTACAATTTTCCGTTACCATATAATCCAAAATCAGATATAGAAACATAAGATATTCTAGTCTATAACAAAATTGATGCTTTCTTTTACAATTTTCTATGGCTGTTCTATACTTGCATTTCTAAGAAGTACTATTGAAAGTATAAGGTCTCCTGATATATTTATGGAAAGAAAATTATGTATACCTAAAATTTCACTTATTTTGGATCAAAATCCTTGGAAGATTGGTAATAAACAGTGCTAAGATCCTAATCGCCAGCAACAACTTACAGCTAACTCATTTTTTTCATTTCATTTCATTGAAGTGCTTGTGTTTAAAAATATAAAAAAATAAAACAGAATATTGTATTAGTTATTTTTTGTTGCTGTAACAAAATCCTTGACAAATACAACTTAAAAGAAGGCTTCATCCTGGCTCACAGTTTGAGGGTACAGTCCATTATGCTTGGGAAGCACATCCCGGCAGTTAGAGCTGTGGCAATAGTAACATGAGTAACAGCTGGTCACGCTGAGTCCACAGTCAGGAAGCAGAGAGAGATGGATGCTGATGTCCTGCCCACGCTTATCCTTTTTGCTCAGTCCAGGACCCCTTCTCATGGGACAGTGCTGCCTATATTCAAGGAAGGTCTTTTTTCTTACCCAAGCCACTCTGGAAACACTCTCACAGACAGGTGGCGATGAAAATTAATCATCCCAAGTATAGAACGCAAGATGCAATATTCCTATCAGTGAGTGTAATTTTCAATTTGTAAATGAATTATTTCCCTAGATTTAGATAACATTTTTAATTGTGGTCCTTCCATTTTAAATTCTACAATTGCTGCTCGACTGATATCTAATTGTAATACCATTCATTACTATTGTGGACCAATAAATAAAGGTTTTCTCTTTCTTCACAAATTTACACTAGCATAATATTAAAGTATCAATCCAATACTATGGAGAGTGTTAGCATAATAATGTAACTGAAAACTGATTACATGTACAGACTACATTAGCTAAAATTATAGGATAGAAGAGATGAAGACCCCATAGGAATATGAAGAAGTAGAGTGCTAGAGAGGTCCCCAGAAATCCACAAAGATACCTCCACTATAGACTAGTGGCAATGGTCGAGAGAGAGCCTGAGCTGACCTACTCTGGTGATCAGATGGCCAAACACCCTAACTGTCGGGCTAGAACTCTCATCCAATGACTGATGGAAGCAGATGCAGAGATCCATGGCCAGGCCCCAGGTGGAGCTCCAGGAGTCCAATAGGCAAGAGAGAGGAGGGATTATATGAGCAAGAGATATGGAGACCATGATTGGAAAAGCACAGGGACAAATAGCCAAACTAGCAGAAACACGTGAACTGTGAACCAACAACTGAGGAGCCCCCATGGAACTGGACCAGGCCCTCTGGATAAGTGAGACCGTTGATGAGCTTGAACTGTTTAGGAGGCCCCCAGGCAGTGGGACCAGGACCTGACCTTGGTGCATGAGCTGGCTTTTTAGAACTTAGGGCCTATGCTGAGACATTTTGCTAAGCCTTGGTGTAGGGAGGAGGAGACTGGACCTGCCTCATCTGAATCTACCAGGCTAAGCTGAATCCCCAGGGGAGACCTTGCCTTGGAGGAGGTGGGAATGGGGGCTGGATTGGGGGGGAAGGTTGGGAGTGGGAGGAGAGAGGACAGGAGAATTCGTGGCTGATATGTAAAATTAAATTAATTATAAAATAAAAATATTTATAGAAAAAGATCATATATGTAAAATGCATTTTCACAGCTTTGTAATTTATAAATATTTATGTAAATATGTATGTATACAAATATCATTAAAATGGAAAGTGCAGGTACATGTAGAGTCCATAAAAACAACTGCTTGTAATAGTTTATATTGTAAATTTTACTTCTCCCATTGAAGCAGGTTTAAGAGAAAACACTTATTAGATAAGTAAAATGTATTAATGTATACTTTATAAAACATTTAGAAACATGAATTCTTATATATCTCATAACTAAAAGAAAAAAGTATTCTTAATTCCTTATCTTATGTGGTAAGGAAAAGAAGGTCCTCTTGTTGTTACTGACAATTAGGAATCTGTAATTTAATTTAATTTTATTTTTTTGATGCAGGGTTTCTTTGTGTAGCTCTGGCTATCCTGAAACTTGCTCTGTAGACCAGGGTAGCCTCAAACTCAAGAGATCAGCCTGTCTCTGCCTCCCAAGTGCTAGGATTAAAGGGGTTCACCACCACCACCCCATTCAAATCTTAAGGATTACTACATTCAACATATCTTATAAATTACAAGAAAAATTTTAAAATGGTGTTATAAACATTAAGTACAAATCCATTATCTTTTATTTTTGTCTATAACACATTTTTTACTTTTACTGATGATATATTATATACTTCTATATATATGAAGTTCAATAAACTTTTTCCACATTATGCCTTTCTTTTATGGCTGTTATTGCCATGCATTTATTTCATAGGAAATCATTTTGAAAATAGCTTTGTCACCTAGTAGGGGAACATTAACAATAATCATTTACTCTGTACATAAATGTGCTGCACACAACGCTGGCTTTCTGGAGTTTCCTTAGGCTCTTTCTGACTTCCTAACAGTTGGTCTATATCTCAGGTCTAATAGAAGTTTGCCTCAAAATGGTGAGCTGGCCTAGTATGCATGATTCCAAGGCAGCTGCAAACAAACGCCTTCTTGACAGGAGCTGAGCCAAGAAGAGACAGCCATGACCAGCACTTACACCTTCCGTAGATTCACCGGCCACATGAGTTAAGGAGGCAGCACTATGCTAAGCCATGGTCATGTACGAGGCAGATGACGAAAGTCGGGGGGGGGGGGCAGACAATAACTACTAAACGTGATAAACAACTAGATTGCTTAGTGTGTTTGGATGCAATAACTGCTGTGGGGAGAAACAATCCATCCCGTGTGGTAAAGGAGCGCCAGGAGGTTAAAGCTTTAAATAGGGTGGTTATGGATCCTGAGGAAGATGATTTTTGAGCAAAACTTGCAAATGGTAAGAATTAGCCTTGTAGACATTCCAGAAATAAAAGCAGAGAAAACAGTCAGTTCAAAGCCTGAGGGAGCAAGCATACCTGGAGTGCTCGAAGGAAAACCTTGCGGACGGGGCATAGTTGATGAGACAGTGAAGGCAGAGGAAGGCAGAAAGCAGGAGGCTGAGGTGTTGCCATCTCATTGAGCCCCGAAAAGGGCTTTGTCTTTCATTAGGGGTAAAATGGAACCGTTGTAGAATTTTCAACAGAGGAATGGCATGACACAGGTTATGACTTTGGAACGAATATTCCTTGTAAAGCGAAGTAAACCAGCTTAGAAGTCCTCAGCCTGCCCAGACAAATGTGGAGAGAACCAACTAAAACACCATTTCAACACCAAGATTGAGCCATCTGCTCCGGCCGAACAGAAAGCCGAATTTCCTTGGCCTTTTCCCTTCAGCCCTCCTGATAGTGCAATCCGACCCTCTCTCCTGCATGTGGAAGTGCTCCTCGGACTGTGGTCTACTGGTGCTTCCAGATGCCAAAATTATAACACTTGAGATCAATCATTTTGTCTTGGATATCTTCAAGAATTTTCTGTAAGACTATACATTGCACCGGGATGTTTTTAACCTGTGAAAATTACCTTTTGGTGTAAGTTAATCCATCCCTGTTAACTGATAAGTAACCAAGCAACTTTCAAGCAATTCAGCAGGAATGGGACCTAAACATGCACAAGAATTCTCTCTCTCTCTCTCTCTCTCTCTCTCTCTCTCTCTCTCTCTCTCTCTCTCTCTCTCTCTCTCTCTCTCTCGATATTCGTCATTCATAGATATTTTCAGCCACAATTGACTGTAATGCTGACAGACACAAAACTCACTGTCCTGCGGTGTTCCCCATTTTCTCATTTCCATGAAGGGATTGGGAAAAAGTAGTGAAAAGAAATTCCATCCTAGGAAAAGTGCCTGGTACTTGCAGGATGAGGTGGGAAACAGAGGCTAAGAGACCCCTGGGGAGAGGGTTGGTAGCTCTAAGTTTGGACCAGATCCAAAGTCCACATCAGACTGAGTCACTTGCTTTGGGAGGAAAGGAAAAAATGTCTTCTGAGATCCTGCTCTTTCTCCTGACTTCCTCCCTGGAGACCAGACCAAAGGATGTCTCCTGACAGCCCAATTAGACTTCCTGGTCCTTGAATGCTTTTTTGTTTTTGTTTTTTGGGTTTTTTGTTTGTTTGTTTGTTTTGGTTGTGTGTGTGTGTGATTATTGCATTCATTCCCCCTAGACTTTTTCAATAAGATGGCTTTGTAACAATGGAAATCTTTTAACTTCCTATTTTTTAAACTCTCTTCCAAGAGGGAAACCTTATCAAAAGCAAGATGAAATGCATCAAGGCGAATGCCAAGTTTTACCCACACTTCCCACTGAAGGTTAGACTTAAGGCTAGAACTGAACAAATAAAAGAATGACTATTTCTTAAGAGCAAGCTGCTTGAAAGTTTCCTCTGATGTTTTCTCACACCAAGTATTTTGCCAGTGCTCATAGATCTGAGATGGTAATTTTGTCACCCTGAATTTCTCAAGCCCACATCTAAATGCTTAGATTACACCTTTTTCTTGAAACAATCAGCTGTGGGCACAGAGGGAGGTTTGTACTGAATGTAACTGATCTCCCTTTTTCTTTTCTTCTTTTTTCCTTTCTTTTTTCTCTTTCTTTTTTTTTTCTTTGTATGTGACAGCTTCCACCCTGGCAGCCTATATAAGACAGTTCCCTCCTCATCCTCAAATGGATTTAAAGTCGTCTTGACTACATCATTCACAAAGTTCTCCCATTTAAACACTGGCATGCTAACATCTTTATCAGAACACAAAAATGACAGACACCTTGTTAAAAACCAGTAAGCAAGAAGGGTAGAAAGAAATATCAAGAGTGTGAAGGGTCAAAAATCAACTAGAATTGCATATCTTTTACAAAAAATCCATCAAAATAAAAAAATTAAAAAATGATTTTTCTCATTTAAAAAAAGTTGATATATTTAATTATCTACACTACAGAAGTTTTCAAGCCAAAAGTGATGGCACATGTCTGCGATCCCATTACTCGAGAGGCTGAAGCAGGAGACTTCTTTTTTACTTTTTTTTTTTTTTTTTTTTTTTTTTCGAGACAGTGTTTCTCTGTGTAGCTTTGAGCCTTTCCTGGGACTCACTTGGTAGCCCAGGCTGGCCTCGAACTCACAGAGATCTGCCTGGCTCTGCCTCCCGAGTGCTGGGATTAAAGGCGTGCGCCACCACCGCCCAGCTTGAAGCAGGAGACCTCTAAGTATACATCATGGGCTTTACTTCAAAACAACAACAAAAGTTCTTCAAAGTGAAGGAAAATGGTGCAGGTCAGAAACCGAAGTGAAGATAAATAAATTAAAAGCTGGGCTACAGATGTAGCTTAGCAGTTAAGACTACACACTGTTCTTGCAGAAGAGCTGCTTGTTCCCATCACCCACGCCAAGCAGCTCACAACCACCTGTAACTCCAACTCCATGGAATCAGGCACCTTCTGGCCTCCATGGGCACCTGCACTCATACACGCGCACACACCAGAGAAGATAGCATAATGAATAAAGTACTGTGTCAGAAAAGTGAGGAGCTTCCTTCAGATACTCAGAAAATATATGAACCTGGGCATGGTAGCACACGTCTCTAATCTCAGAGCTCTTGTTACGAGATGGGAACAGAAACAGAGACAGGAGAAACTCCAGGTGTTTGTAGGCTGTCTAACCTAGCACATAGTAGTGAACTTTAGAGATTTTTGTCTCAAACAAGGTAGAAAGCCAGGACTGACACTCAACATTGTCTGGGCACTGTGACATGTGTGCTACCACACTCACACACATGAACATAATGCACATACACACAGACATTCACATGCATGCACACACACATACATGAAGAGAGAGACTGAAAAAAGCATTGAAGACAGAAAATATCGGAACAAAGGACAAAGAATTAAATGCAGTTACTAGAACAAACACAGTACATGTATGTCAACCACATTCATAATCACTTTCATTGTGAAATATATAAAGTAAAGACCAGGTTTTTTCAGTGCATTAAAAAATAAGGCCTATTATTGCTACAAGAAATCTACTTTAAATACAAAAACACAAGAAGTTCAAAGCAAAGGAATGTAGATAGTGTATAAGCCACTTTAATGCTACCTAAAGAAACCAGGTTTAGCCATATCAGTTTTAGACAAGTCAGACTTCAGAAAATAAGGGTTATCACGGATAGGGTTATATACAATGATAAAAGGGTCTATTAGCCAAAGTATGTAACTATCCTTACACATATCTTCTTAAGCTCACATGGAGTATTCTTCATGACAGGCCACATTCTAGACCTTAAAATGAAAAAATTTTAACAGGATTAAAACATAAATCACATGCATATGATCAGAGTGGAATTAGAGATCAATAACAGGAACAGATTTGGGATGTTCAGAATTATTTAGAGATCAAATAAGTAACACAGAGCTTAAAGTGGAAGTCTCAAAGGAAATTAAATGCATTTTTAACTAAATGGGAATAAAGATACAACTTATTAGAAGGTAAAGGTAAATAAACCAGGTCTAGAGGGTAATTTATGTCATTAAAAAAGAAGAAAAATGTAGGAGGAGTTTAAATACATAGTCTAAATTCTACCATGAGAAGTTAGAGGGAAACAGATAATTTAAACTCTAAAGTAAAAGAAGAAAAATCAGAATATAAAGCAATGAATTTGAAATTGGGAATACAGTACAGAAAAGTCAATGGAATCACAAGCTGATTCTTTGAGAATATCAATAATACTTACAACTTCTAGCCAGACTAGCCAAGAAAATAGAAGACCCAAATTCTAATACCAGAGATAAAGGTCATCGCTATCACTCATGTGCACATTGAAAGGATAACTACTCTCTGCCAACAAACTTGGCAAGTTATAAGAAATGA
The DNA here is from genome assembly GCF_004664715.2 of Peromyscus leucopus. Lineage (NCBI taxonomy): Eukaryota > Metazoa > Chordata > Mammalia > Rodentia > Cricetidae > Peromyscus > Peromyscus leucopus. Next base: position 160,513 of record NC_051065.1, on the reverse strand, counting down.
AACAATTTTTTTGAAAAACAAAACTCATACAAAGAAAGACTGATAATTACTCTGATTCAGTGGAAACTATTACTATTCAAACTATAATAACAATTAGATAGAATTTCTTCTAGCTATACAACCTTGCTTTAACATTTAGTCATCAATTAATGTGATCTACTACACAGGAAGCTGAAGAAGAAAATAGTATTACATTAATTTATGCAGAAAGGACATCTGGGACTGAGGACATGGCTCAACAGGAAGGAACAGAGTTCAGATCCCCAGCACCCACAAAATGCCAGGTTGCTGTCGTGATCTACCTGTAAACCCACCAGCATGAGAGCTGAAGGAAATTGATCCCCAGAACAAGCAGCCCAGGAAATCAATCAAGGAAGATACCCAATGTCAACTTTGGACCTCCAGATGCACATACACACACAAGCACATGCACATATGTGCAAATACCCATACACAAGCACACATACCACACACGAAAACAATAAAGAAAAAGAGGTCACCTGGTAAAATCCAACACTGTTGTGTATTGGGGAAATTATAAAGGCCACTCCACGTAGTTAAAAGGAAGATTTATTTAGTGGATGACTTACAAATAAAGAAATAGATAGGTTGTGGGGGTCTGGGGAAGGTGTATCGCAATCCAGCGGTGTTCTCTGGAGCTCTGCTCAGTCAACCTCCACCATCCAGGGTCCAGGAACAGAGAGAGTGCTTGCCCATCCAGGTCTCGGGTCTCTAGACACTTCCCTTGGCCCTGCCTCGTAGGCGTGACAGTTGCCAGAGTCTCAATGGGGGTTGGAACTTCCAGAACCAAGCTGGAATAGCTACCCACTACAGTTGTGTTTTAAAAACTCTACTCAAATAGGAAAACCTATCCAAGTTGATAAAGGATATTTTTTCCCTCAAGTTAAACATATAACTTATGGTGAGAAACTGGTCAAAAATTTTTTCCTAAATAGTAAACAAGGCAATAATGTCTTCTGCATGAACTAGAGTCCTACTTTGCAAATTAATACAATTAAAAAAGAAAAAAACAGCATTCAGATTGGGAGAGGGAAAGTAAACCTGTTTGTTCACACATGATGATCTATGTAGAAAAATGTAAAAAAAAAAGGGGGGGGGGATGCTCCTAAAAAAAATGACTATAGCAGAATCAGGTCACAAAGATTAAAGGTTACTCTACAGAAGTTAACTGCATATATATACATATATGCATATATATAACTAATAATAACCAATTAGAATCTAAAATTAAACAACAAATTTGAGATATCACAACAAAAATGAAATGCTTAAGTATAAATCTGACACAATGTGTACAAGAGCTGTCAGAAGAAACTACAGACTTGGTTAAACACATCAGAGAACAAAGGAAATTCAGAGACATGCTATGTTCATTGTAAAGAGACTCACTATTGAAATATCCATTTTTCCCCAGGTTGGTTTGTAGGTTTAAGTCAATCTTAACTGAAATCCCTGCAAACTATTTTATGGATACAAGTATGCTTAAGTATATATGGAAAGGCAAAGATGCAGAGTAATTAGTGCAATACTGAGGAACATCAATAATAAAGACCCATATTAGCCAACTCCAACCCTTTGCTGAAGGCCATAGTGATCAAGACAGACATAGAGATCCACAGATAATGTGGACAGTTCAGCCATGTATCCACACAAACATAATCAACTAGTTTTGACAAAAACAAAAAGGTGGTTTAGTGGAGAAACATAAGCTTTTATAAATAAATATTGCACCAGATTTTTTGTTTATATAAAATAAAAGAAAAATAACATAGACATAGTCTTCACATGTTTAACAAAATTAACTCAAATGGATCAGAGATCTAAATTCAAAATTATAAATCTCTAGGAAAACATCCTTGTGGCCTGGGTTTGACAATGAATCTGTAGGTTCACCATCAAAAGAACGGTCCATTAAAGTCCATAGAAAGTAATAATAAGCTGGACCTTATTAAACAGCATCCCTTCCCCATGCTACTCCCTGACCTAAATAAAGGGATGAATGCTCATGCCCTGAGCTCAGTCAGATTCATCCATTCAGGTGGCAACACTGCTCATAATTTTTCTGTTTTCAGGAGATCTAAGAGGAAGGAATCCAGGCTTCCTGATAATATCATATTTGTATAGGAACAGGTAATCAAAACGTAGATCTGCACATAAATCGTATTGTATGTATTTTAATCTTTCACTTCTGCATACATAAAATTTTGAATCAACAATCAACTTAATAAATCTTTTTCTTATCTTTTTCATTATGTGTGCATTACTATCAATCTCACTGTGGTATTTTCAGGTTTAATTAATAGTGTGCATTGATTTGAGACATAAAGGGGCAAAGAAGCCAAAGAAAATTACACACACACACACACACACACACACACACACACACACACATACACACACACAAAGATATTGCACCATGATAAAGAGGCTACTAAAGGAGAAAACAAAAGGTTTTGTCCAGGCAAATGAAGCGGGATATGTGCAGAAGGATGATTTAAAAAAATGTATAAACCACACATAAGGCAATAAACAGGACAGAGAAACAATAATCAGCTATAAGTCATTACAATTTATGATTAAACTATGCCCATATTGGAGAGGAAAAGAAATGATCTTATGTCTTCATTGGACAGGGCCACATATTAAAGGGTCAAGCCAAGAAATAAAACAGGTATTGTGCTGGATGCTCTCCATGACCCTTCTAAAAACAGCACTTCACCTTCCCCACAAAAAGCCTCCCAGGCCTGATCTTTCTGACCCTCACTAAATGATGCCTTCACTCTAGCTTCTGTGGAAGCTAAGTTGTGGGAGACTAAAGGTGTGTGTGTGTGTGTGTGAGAGAGAGAGAGAGAGAGAGAGAGAGAGAGAGAGAGAGAGAGAGAGAGAGAGAGAGAGAGAGAGAGGCAACAGTGAGTTTCTTAGCCCCTTCCCATTGTCCTGTTGATGCACAATGTACACCTCTTAAGGCCAGAGCATCTGGAAGACAACCATTAGCAGATGGTACCATCAGCTAAAACAGTATCAGCCTCCATGTTTACACTATCCCTTGCTGGCCTCCATCAACGCTGCTCATAGTTCTGAGATAACTCCTGTGTTTCTCCCTCTCTGTTAATGCCTTTAATCTGACTGATGGGAGTATAAAATGCATCCACAGAAAGAGAAAAAACAATGTATTAATTTGATTATTTTTATCTTTTCATAACATTTTTATTGATTATTTGGGAATTTCACAACATGAACCCCAATCACACTCAGTCCTCACTTCTCCCAGGTCCATCCCCCAACCCTTGTAACCCTTCCCCCCAAAAAAGAAGAAGAAAGAAATAGAGAGGTAGGAAGGACAGAAGGACGGAAGAAAAGAAACAACTACAATTTGTGTTGCCCATATACTCACTGGAGCATGATCAAACTCCCTGTGGCCAATCCCTTAAAGAAAACGGAGTCCTTCCCCACCTGCACTTCCCACCAGAAGCCATCACCTGTGGAGAGCTGCACTTCAGCAGCCTTATCACAATTTTTAAGAGTTCTCTTCCATTGCTTTATATCTAAGACATTACTTTTCTGAGGGTTAGGGAAGTAGGGGTTGTCATATAGGTCTTCTCTATCCCTCTTTGTCATCTGTGAGTCTGCAGTCAATACCTTGGCAAAAGTAGCTTCCTTGCCCTATGCAGTCCATGGGAGAAGATGGTTTTAATGAGTTAGATCTTCCACAAAAGTAGTGTATGTGCTTTATCTGAGTCCTAAGAGTTGGCTAGGCCTTCCTTTTTGTTCTCTTCCTTACATGTAGCATATAATTGTCACGAGGCTATGCTGGGCATGGAGGAGTGGAGAATAGAAGCCAGCCTTCGAGCAATGGGAAGCGAGAGCTACAAGAAGCACAGGCACGTCTAGAGTTCTGATGGTTGGAACCATGTCCACTGAAGCAGCTGCAATTGGCTTTCTGCCTGGAGGCAGCCAAGAGACCTCCAGTGTAACACAATTCAAGGAGCTCCTTTTCCTCTCAGTAAATCTGTCTTCTCAAATAGTAGTGCCAACAAGGGTGTTTTCACCCTCTTTTTATTTGTATCTAGAGCCACTGCCTGACCTCCAACTTGCGTTGAAAATACACACAACTTAATCCTTCTAATAAATGCAGCTACTGTCCAAGTGTCGTTTCTCACACAGACAAGCAGAAACTATTTGAAAGAACATCATTTAACATCAATACATCAAAGATAGTATAAACTAAGCACTGTGTTGTAGTAGGAATCTTAAAAGGTCTTATTAATAAAATCAAACCCGGGGCCAGTTATTGGGGTGAAATGCTGGATTGTCAGAGAGACAGAAGAAGCCACAGCTAACCTCACCTGGCCAACTTCTCAGCTGATCTTGTTTAATCAGACTGGATGCCTCTGAGTCCTCATTCAGAATGGATCTCAGCTGAATGGTGCTGCTCCAAAGCCTGAGAGCTTAACCAGCCAAATGCTTAACCAGCCAAATGCTTCTAGTTTCTGGTCCTCTTAGCCAGCCAAATGCTTCTAGTTTCTGGTCCTCTTAACCAGCCAAATGCTTCTAGTTTCTGGTCCTCACGCCTTATAAACCTTTCTGCTTTCTACCACCACTCCCTGGGATTAAAGGCTTGCTTTCTGGGATTAAAGACCTGTGTCGCCATGCCTGGCCGTTTCCAATGTGGCCTTGAACTCACAGAGATCCAGAGGGATTTCTACCTCTGGAGTGCCAGGATTAAAGGTGTGAGTGCCACCATTTTCTAGCTTTTGTATCTAGTGGCTGTTCTGTCTCTGACTCCAGATAAGTTTATTAGGGTGCACAATATTTTGGGGAACACAATACCACCACACTGTGTACCCTGAGATGTTACACACACACACACACACACACACACACACACACACACACACACACACACAGATACAAGTACACACAAACATGCATCTACAACATACACATATGTATGTCTACACACACGTGCACACATAAACTCACACACTCTCATCTATATTTTTGTTTCCATTGCCAACACTAAACTATTTTGAGAGAAGATTCTTTTTTTTCTTTTAAGTGTCCATGCCAAAGCAAGCGAGTGTAGTTTTTAACATGTATTTTCACGTAGAAAGTATTATGTATGTGTACGTACAATAATCAAAGTGAACCTCCAACTCCTGAGGTCAGAATATAAAGTTGGGAGCTTCTGCACAGCCAGATGAACCCCGAGTACCAGGTAGCAGATGGGAACAGGCACAAGTTCCTTTGCTGTATATCTGCCTTAAGGGTTCTCACCTCTTGTCCTAATCCTGAACTCCTGGCCTTTCTTCTGTGTCAGATTTGCCAGTTTCCTTCCCTCGCAGCCCCTCCTGTGCTGGCTTCTTGTCACCGGGCTCCTGGCCTCACTCCCTTCATTCCTTCATCTTGCCACCCACACTCACTTTTTCCCAGCACAATATTCTCATATCACTCTCCTGTTCACTGTTCAAATGGCTCAGATTAATGTGAACGCACTCAGGACTGGCTTTCCATCTGTAAAAATGATAACAGACGGGGCCTAAGTGATATTAAAGGTTTCTTTTAGCTTTGATTTTATCATGCCTCTGCGGAATTCTCCCAATCTCATGTAATAATCTTTGCAGAGGTAGCCCCCCTCAACATCTGCCATTCTTCACACGCCCAGCCGTGCTTGCTGGAGGCTGCCAGAGAAGAGGGCAGGACTGGGCTCCAGAACACAGAACACAGCCCTGCCGTCGGCAGGCATGTTCTAATTTGCTTTCTATTGCCATGGTAAGCACCATGATCAAAAAAAGCTACGAGGAAGAAATGGTCTATTTCAGTGTGCACTTCCAGTTCACAGTCCATCACTAAAGGAAGAAGGGACAGGGATTCAAGCAGGAACCATGGAGGAATGCTGTTTCCTGGCTTGCTCACTGGCTCACACTTGGCTAGCTGTCTTATACCCTGGTCTACCTTCCTTATGCAGCACTGCTCACGGTGGGCGGGGTTTTCCCACATCAATCAACAATCAAGAGAATTCCTCACAGACATTGCCACAGGCTTGTCTGATCTGGACAGTCTCCCAGCTGAAATCAGACGACTTTGTGCTGTGTCAAGTTGACAGCTGAAGCTGTGAGGGACAACACAAGAGCAGTTGGCACATCTGAGCACTTCTACATGGGGCTGTAAACAAAGCTTGCTATGTCCTTGCAGAACCCCTGATGGGGACGACTGAGGACTCATAAACGGGAAAACTGTGGCCACCTACACAGCCCAAGTCAGACAATAAATGAGTGGTAAGCCAAGAGTGAGCAGTTCTAAATGAAAACACCTCTTAAACAATAGTGAAAACATTAAAAGATCTTCAGAGAATACTAAAAAGGGAAATCTTAGCTCTGCTAAGATGTCAAGGGCTGCTTCAGCTCCAAGATCTCCCCACCTTTCCTCTGCTGGTGTCAGGCATCCATGCAACCATCTCTACCAAATCCTCTATCTCCAGCACTAGGAAAACAATGGACATCTTGGAGAAACACCTTTAGTGAATAACTTGAAGACTGGGCTTTACAACTTAATACCTGTGAAGACAGCTACACTGGACACAACTCCACATCTGATTTTTTATTCTAACTTGACCTTGTCACATTTCACCTCCCCCACTCATCTACGAAGGACACCTACAGTCAAGACTACAGTGTTTGCCAAACAGTAAACAAGACTCGTTAATAAATCAAGTAACTCACAACCTCGGCATCACCCACACCTATACTGCTGTATAAGTACCACATGCTAACTGATTGCGCCAGACTGGGACCTGTCCTTGGTGCATGCGCTGGCTTTTTGGATCCTGGGGCCTATGCTGGGACACTTTGCTCAGTCTGGGTGATGGGAGGAGGGGACTGGACCTGCCTCAACTGAATCTGCCAGGCTGAGCTGAATCCCCAGGGGAGTCCTTGTCCTGGAGGAGGTGGGAATGAGGGGTGGATTGAGGGGAGGGCAGGGGCAGGGGCAGGGGGAGGAGGGGCAGCAGGAGGGAGAGGGGAATCCGTGACTGATATGTAAAATAAATTAATTATAAAATTTAAAATAAATAAATAAATAATAAAAAGTAAAAAGAGAATATTACATACTGAAAAAATAAATAAAAAATAAATCAAGTAGCTCATTTTATTCAGAGTCCAATCCATACCATCTAGACCATTGTGAAGACACTCATCTTGACCATGCAGAAGCTCCCCTGCCAGTCCATACAGACAGAGCTGACAGCAAATGTCCTCTAGTCCAGTTTCCACACTCCCATCCCCATGACTTTTATCTTGTATTAAAAGGTATTACAAACACCGAGCCTCAGAAGTCCTGAAAGGAACTTTTACTATCTCATGGTTTCAATCACCCAGACCTTTATATTACACTGTAAATCCAAAACTGCCATAAAAGTTAGGAGCTTGGAAAGTGTCTTTATCAGAACCTGGATGCGGGTCAAACAATTCCCCTGGGTATTGTCCTTCCACAGGGCATCTCTTCCCCCCACTACCTAAGAGGAATGCATTCAGTGGCTGAGGAAGACCTGCAGACCTATGCTGGTTCAAACTATTTTCCATCACTCATCATTGCAAATGTGTCTGGGTTTTAACTGTGGGGTATTCTTAACCCTGCTGCTGGTGATGCCTTCTGTAAACAACAGTAATTCTCCAGTGCCTTATCTCGAACACAATGATTCATCTCCAGTGCAGAGAAGCAGCTTTATATAGCACTTGCTGGAGGGGGATGGATATCATTATATTCAATTTGATGGAGCATCCGTGGAAATTGTCTGGCTCGCCCTGTGTGGCAGGTCTCATTTCTTACCACTTCTGTCTCAGCAAATGTCCCCAAATTGGTGTTTTACCTAAATACTAATTTCTTGATTAATTCAGAAAACTACATTTTGCCAGCCACTTCTTATTTCATGGAGCCCCACAGTCATGGACAGAGAAGGCACCAAAAAAAATGTTGAATTAATGTTTGCTGAATAATAAAGGAAAAGGAAAAATAAAAGCAAGAAATGGGAGGGGGAGTAAAACTTAGTAATTGTGGGTGGGAAGAAGTCAAAGTCGAACTGTATCTCTCACAGGTTCATGACCCACTTGAGCCTTTCAAGATTAAACAATAGTGTGGGAGCCCAAAAGCCAATCAGTCCATCTTGAATTTACACAGCTAGAACTTCTGAAAAAGAGCAACACCATTTATTATAACTCACCCTCAATACTGGAAAAGCACAGGTCCATTTTAGGCTCTGATAGTGTACCAACAGAAGTAGTGTCTCAGCTAGCTACTTCGTCATAGTACTGCATAACAAACAGCCAGAAATAAATCTCAGTAGCATTCAGTAATAAGCATATTTTATGTCTGTGTCAGCTTGGAGATGGTTCAATGGCTCTACATTGAATCTGGGGAAGACTTGCTCACAGGTCTACAGCAAGCTGGCTGTTAGCTGATACCAGCCAGCCTTGACTAGGGCAACTGGAGTGACTCATGTCTGTTCCACATATCTCCATCCCTGCAACAGACTATCTAGATGCATTGTCATGGAAATGGAAGAAGAGCCTGCCACTAGAAATGCGCAAGGGCTCTTGAGGCCCAAGTGCAAGCCTGCCGTCCTCTCCCATCTTCCATATTCTATCACCCAAAGCGAGCCAAATGGTCAAACCCAAGGAAAGGGAATTTTGTCCTGCCCTCAGTGGAAATGGACAATAAAGTTAAATGGCCAAGGAGCTGTACAGAGAATGATATACAACCGAGGTCAATGGTGTACTCTACCAAAAAAAAAATAGGTGTTCATAAAAATAAAACACCACAAAGCCAGGCATGGTGTGAACACCTGTAGAAATAGCATTTGGGAGACCAGAGTAAGGGGATTTTAAGCTCAAGGCCAGTATAGACTACATCAAGAGACCCTGTCTGAAAAACATAAAATCAATAGTAAATAAAGAAAATAACAGTGATTTTAATTGCTAACATGGAGTATCCATGAGTGCAGGTACTGAACTCGTCGGCTAAACTGAAAGAGGACACTTATCTTTCTAATGAATATTATCTTGTTCAGACATTATTATTGAATACCAGATCTTATTTTTATTATAACTAGGTAAGCATTACCTTGAGTTAAATGGCATTTATGCTAAGTATGAGTTGACATCTTCTCTTGGAACACTTCTGTCAAGTGGCCTAGTACAATAAATAGTTTCACAAGCTAATAAGAAGTTGAACATTTTTGCAAATCCATGATGACAACACATTTTACTAATTTTTAGAAAATAGAAGAAATAAAATATCCTACAAGATAAAATAAAGATTAGGGAAAAATTAAAAGTTTGTTTTAGTATTTTATGTTTAATGATTACTTCTGTTTAGCAGTTTTGACAAAAACAAAATGGTGTTACATGCCAATTCCTACATTTCTCACCTGATTCAATTATGTAAGCTTATATTTTGGAAATACCAACTCAGTCACATCAGGGCCAAGAGTGAATCACTGTGCAATATCAGAAGCAGCTTCAGAGTGAAGGGATGTTAAAGTGAAATTACATCTCCACAGAACTCAGAAGCTCCATTTCTGGGTTCAGTGCATCTGACCGTTTAACTACCTGCATTGTTTTTATTTATGAAAAGGCAGAGAACTTTAATTTCACATCCCTTAACTTTCTAGCAATGAAACAGTTCTGGGGAATACACTGAATAGAAGAGGATAGTATTCAAATTATGTTCCTTTATGTTTAATTGGACAGTTGCTGTTTGCTGTTGTTATTGTTACTGCTGTTGCTGGAGAACAGTACCTTCTTGGCTGTCTATGAGCTTGTGACTGTCATTCTGATGCCTTAATCTTTATGTGGATGTTCCATTGGTTTAATACAATTATGGCAACCCATGAGCTAATGTAGTCTCATAAGATATATGTCATCATTACCTAGATTTATGGGCAGAGCCACATCCATAAAATTTAGATAATTGCTTGGGTACTGCCAGCCTATTTTGCCTGTTAATATAAATAGTTTTCTCAGCATTAGCTACCTAGAGGACAAATCTCTCATAAGTGACTTTGTACTTAATTCTGGCAGACATTCTCCACCACAATTTGATGAAGAATATACTATGAACAATAGCTGAAAACCTTCGTTTTTCTGGCATATTATGCTGAAGAGGCCTAATCTGTTGTTCAGTTGGTGTTCTTATCACATTAAATTGATTTAGGAACATCATTCTCCATTCTATGATCCATGCTCTGTTAATTTATGTCACACTTATTAAATCACATGCTTTTGCATATACACTCAATTTATGGGTGTCGACGAAACTGGTCAACCTCTTTCTTTCTTTTTTTTTTTTTTTTTTTTTGTAAAATGATGTTTAACAACTGCTGTTTCCATTAATGTTTTCCCCTATCCTAAGTATACTCAACATGGGAAGATCGGCACCAAATTCTAATGAGGAAACACCACCTGGGCAGAGAATACATGAAAGTTTCCTTTTAAATTAAAACTTAGAGGAAGTAAATAGAATATACACATAAGAAAGAAATGTATGTTTTATGCTGCCAAAGTAGTCATCATTATTTTGAATAGCTAATCAAAGTGTATCACAGAGACCAAGGCTTTGTTTAAATTTTAGCCCACTTAAAGTTTTTTATTTCAACTCCAAAGACAGGGGTGTAGGTAGAGGAAATGGTTTCTCTCTAGGGAGTTGAACTCTAAGAATCTGTTTCTGGGCGATATTTCAGATTGTGGTCTTGAATGCCAGACTGTCCCAGGGAAGACTATCTGAGCTAATAAACATTAATTTATGGCTTCTTAGCTTCCTCCCACTGGATTTCGCCCTATCATGAGTCTCAGGGAGCCCATCAGGACCTACAAAGGAGAGACATGAAAAATATTGAACTCCCAGCCTGGGAGCATTTCATACTGCAAACAGCACGGGGGCCTCTGGAACTGCTGATGATGTAGGTGAGTCTGGAACAAGAACGCAAACTGACCGCCATCTTTACATTCAACATGTTATTGAAACACAATGGCTCATCACTCTTGAGAAATCCCGAACTCTATGCTAGAGAAGAGGTAACGGGTTGGAATACAGCTTTCACCCTATTTTTCCTGGAGACATGCCATACTCTCATCCCACCGGGCCAGATTGATCTCCATCTCCCCAAACAGACTTCATGCTTGTCACCTTCAAATCTCCCCATGCTTATGCCTTTTCTGTTTTGTAAGGGTCATCCATTTCTCCTTACTCTCCTGCAGTACCCCATGCCAAAGTCGATACTATCTTCATAGACTACATTATTAATTTTCTCTGTCATTCCTGTGTCTACCGTATGCCTTAAATCAATATTCTGTTTCCCTATTAAGTCATAATTTGTAAGGATAAAATCATGTTAGAACACACTATTAGGACACAAAACACTGAGCATAGAGCCTTACTTAGAGTAAATAGAAAAGACAAATTTATTTTTATGCTTTATATAATTTCTGTACTGTTATTTTAAATCTTTTCTTCTTAAATAGAATACAGTAACATCATATGACCCTCAAGCATGAATGATAATGTAAAGTCAGAACTCCCTTTAACTTGTAATCAAAGAACTATTCAATGGTAGAAGAGTTCACACCATTGGCCCAGGCAGGTATTTCAAGCTGTGGTGTGGAAATTTTTATATTATTTTTTTGGAAGACCCAATTCAGTCAAAACCTACTTCCTTATCAGGGTAGATCCCTGTGTGGGTCAACTCCATAGCACAAAACTTCAAAGTGAATGTGAGATGGATTAATTCCCAATTCTAATTTAAAGCAACACTCCTGGGGCATTTCGAGAGGCTCCAGGTGTTCCTGGGGCATGAAGAATGAGGTAGTAGCTTCTCTTGAGCAATTGTTAATACTTTGGGCCAAGAACAGCAGTTATGCAATGCATCCTCAGAATCGCTTTCTCAGATATTAAAGGCCTGAAACTTTCAAAGAAAAAAAACGAGAGAACACTCTACAGGTCAGGAAGCTGCCTTGCAAGCTTGGATGTCCCAAAAATGTAGAATCCAGTCCATCTGAGTGCAATATCCGTTTTCAGGAAACATTTTCCTTATTTCTACAAGCATCGGGACACACACACACACACACACACACACACACACACACACACACACACACACACATGCACACATTCACACGTGCATATTCTAGCCTAGATCTCAAGAACCGTAACATCCAATCCCAGACATAATACAAATAATAATTAAATCATGAACGAGCCACAGGAGACTCCATCTAGACAAGCAGCTGTAAGTTCTGGTGACAGAGGACATCCAAGGATGAGGGGAAAACAGGCTTTATTACCAAATCCACAGGTACTGCCTTCCTTTAATGACTTTGACTCAAAAACATACCGCCCCCAGCTCTGTAAGGAACAACTCCTACGTTTTCATTAACCGAGCTTTGCTCTGCTTTGATGTCCCCGTTCATGTGTCAGTAGAGAATAACAAAAACTGTGACCTTTGACGTTGGAGTCTAACAAACACAGGTTCAAACAGCATTCCCAACAATGAATTGTTATATGAAGTTGAGTAGTAATTAATCAAAGTTTTGGTTTATCCATCTGTGTTCATGGAAATGATGAGATTTGAGTGCATTAACATAAAGGTATCAATAAGCACTATTATCATCAATACCGTTCTTCTGTTGAAGCTGGGTTAGTTGTCTTCTAAACATCCATTCTGCTCCATCATTTACCCTCTGACTTTATTTACCCTTCAGTTTAATTTGCTCCTCCTCTAGCACTGTGAAAAGGTAACTGTTGACCCTGGGCTTTTTCATCAAATTACTTTTATTTTTTAAATTAAGAACATAACTTTCATAAAATGGCCCCATGTCAACAAAACTCTTGATAGTTAATCCATAAAAAGTGATCCTAACTCCCTCATTCAACTAGCTTTCCTGATAGACTAATTACACAGGGGTTGGAAAATGTGAATACCAAGTAATGAGACTGATTTTGGCAAGACATGCAGCAAAATCAGCATAAATTGTTCCTGAGTCACACTTACATAATAAAAAACCATTTTAAAATATGTTATAGGACATAATGAGTATGAGTTAAAGCATAATTTTCAAGAGCTTCCAGGTAACAGGCATTTTGTACCCTCCCCCATTCCCACATTGGATTCCACTTGAAACAGTGAATGGAACATACAGATATCAAAAATAAAGCTGTACTTTGACTTCCAGTATTTTGACACATCTTTCTTTTACCAAAGTTGGGTGGGGATCCTGTGGCAGAGAACCCCATCAGCCTTCCTCCTTCACTGCATCTCTCAGCCGCCATTTCCCCTGCTCATCTTCATGTGTTTACACTCCAATTCAAGTATTTCCCTCACCACAATAAGAACAGCTTTCCTAACTCAGCCCACCCAGCTCCTTACCTCCCTAGGTGTTTCCCCAAATTTTAGTTCCATAAGCCTAATATTTCTCACCAGTGACTTTAGTCATCCATCCTGTGATTTGTCTTGCCTGAGACTTCATTCCACCAGAAAAATGTTACCTGCTACTGAATAAAAACTTGCCAACCTATGGCATGACACATGCACTCAAAGTGAGTTATGAATGTGGCCCAACACGAAATCACAAACTTACTTAACACATTTTGAGTCGCTTTTTTAAAAATTGTTTTGTAACTTGATCACAGTTTTCAAACATGAGCACTGTAGATAACAATATCATGCCACGGCATTGAAAGGTTAAATGGGACTGAATCTTTTCTAGCCTTTTTCTCACTTATTGAAAAGTGATAAAATAAATATATTTACACTTTCTGTTTTAAAAACACTGTTTTCTGCTTCCCTGAAACCCCTACAGTGTTTTAGACACTCTTTTGAGTTCTTCCCGCATAAAGCAATTAATTAACAAATCTAGGAAGAAATGAGAGGGATCTTTCTTCTTAGCAATAATGGGCTAAGACATTATTATGTTGACAAAGACACAGTTCTCCCTAAGATCAATTTTGTAATTCACATTATACTAATTTTGCATTTCAAACTCTCCCAAACAGCATTTTTCTCTATGTGTTACAATGACAAAAAAAAAATGTTAAGTGCTGAAATAATTGTGGCAAGTTTCAGTAAATTATTTGTGTCTGGAAAGGGGAATAAGCAAGAACCCTGTAGCAGTGCTACCATGTGTGGTTATTTTGAGGGAAAGTACGCTCTAACATGCAAATCCATATTACATGGATCTAGCTCCATGTAAGTGAGTAATGCCAATAGTCTCAAAGTCATCCAGTGCATCTTGACAACCATGTTAAATTGATTGACTCTCCAAAATAAACTTACTATGTCCCATTTCCCAATACTGGCTTAAGTCTTCACTACCCGAATGCTAAACCCTACAAAGAAACCATCTGGTGCTCCTGAAGGTATGAGTTTTAAAACCAACACTCAACAGTGTGTAGTAACCAATGTATCTTAAACACAAAGACAGACTACCTCTTAAACAAATGTGGTGGCTCTGGTAGAGCTGGCTCTGGTGGTGTGAGTACAGGTGAGCAGCACCCAAGGGTGTGAGAGCAGGAGAGCTGGCCAAGTTCCTTCCTGCCTGCTGCATCGCTTGAGCTAGCTGGGTCAAGGATGGAGAGCTCTCCAGGGTGGTGACAATGAGGAAAAGCTGGCAGGTTGACCAACCCAGCTACCACCCAGGCCGATAACCAGGGCTATGTGTTAGCCTGCCCCAACACCCACCTCATCTATAAACTGCTGGAGCATGTGAAGGAGCCAGACCTGCAGATATGAAGCTACAGGATTTCCATAAGACAAGGAAACAGTAAGCTATCCAAGAGGAGTCCCAGTGAGGGTCCAATATTGATAGTGTAGCAGAAGCCAGAGGCTTTGAACAGACCAATGACTCTTGCAATGAACACTTGCAAGTAAAAACATTATGGATAAAAGGATTTACTGCGTGACTCATTGTATCACACTACAGCTTCCACACTGAATTTTTTTTCTTTGTTTTTATTGGGGGGTTTGGTTTGCTTATTTGTTTATGTTTGGGGGGTTGTTTTTACTTTTAAATTTTGTTTTGTTTTGGGAGCAGGCTGCAAGAACAGAGGGCAGAAGTAAGGGCCTGGGGACATAGTGAGATCAGGGTGCAGGATGTAAATTTCACAAATAATCAATAAAAAGTTAAAAAAAATAAATAAAAAAAACATGAATGTGATGACTCAAGTTCATAGCAACTACCTCCAAAATTGAAATAATCAATGCTTTGCTTAAATATGAGTAAAACTAACTTCTCAACTAGCAAAATCAAGGAGAAAATAGAGAGTTTATAGTTTTTAAAAGAAAGTACAATTCTGTGTTGGTAAATAGGTTGAGATGATGACTAATTTTTTAAAATTACATTTTACCTCATTCAGATTGGTGGTATGTTATCTCTTTGTCTAAAAATTATCATATGTTGATACTATGGGACTATTAATAATCTATAAGTAACATGAAGTTTAGGTTTTTAACTTTATAGATGATTTAAGAGACAAATAGTTGGAGGTTGGAAAGATGGATCAATGGTTAAAAACATTTGTTGCTCTTGCAGAAGACCTGGGTTCTGTTTCTAGCCCTTTAACTCCAGTTCCAGGCTATCCAAAGCTCTCTTCTGTCACATGTAGTATATATACATACCTTCAGGCAAAACAAGCATACACATAAAAAGCTTTTCTATTTTAAAAAGAAACAAAATGACAACTTTCCAATGAAGTCTTTAGGCACAAGAAGAGGAGCAATGTTTAGATCCTTCATTGTTAAAGTTAACTGTAAGTGATGGAATACGTTTTAATAAACAGAGTTAATGCCATATTTGTGTTGAGCAGAGAGTGCTAGTCACTTTTCCATTACTGTGACAAATCTAAACTCTAAGCTTGTTGAAAGAGCCGACTTAAGTGAAGAAGGTTTCCAACTGGCTCACAATGTCAGAAGTTTTAATATAGAACTGGTTGGCTCAGTCTCCAGCCCACGATGAGACAGAACATCATGATGTGGGGAGCAGAGCTGCTCAGTTCCTGACAGCCAGGAAGCAGAGATGGAGAAACATGACAGGACCACAGACAGAGCAAATCTTTGCAAGACATACTCTTAATGACCTTCTTCCTCCAACTATACTACATTTCCTAAAGCATCCATCACCACAAGGGGATGATGTAATCAATACATTATCTCATTGGGGAGATTTAATTTTCAAGCCATAATATAGAGGGTTACAAAAATAACCTTACAATAGTATTCCTTTTCAATATACCTATTAGTAGTTCACCCTTGTCATGACAGATTACCAAAATTTAGTAGAATAAAAAAATCATTGAGATGAGAAGTCAAAAATAAGTCTCACTGTATTAAAATCAATATGTCACAGAGATGCATTCCTTCCTGAAGGCTCTACAATAAAATCCATCTTCTTACCTTTGCTGACTTCTATAAACCAGCCACATTCTGGGCCTACAGGCCTTCTTCTTCCATTTTCAAAGCCAGCAACATTGCATTCCTGCTGTGGGATGTCCTGTATGCTGTAAATATATGTTGTTATGATTGATTGATAAATAAAACACTGATTGGCCAGTAACCAGGCAGGAAGTATAGTGTAGGTGGGACAAGAGAGAGGAGAATGCTGGGGAGAAGAAGACTGAGTGGGGAGACGCTGCCAGCCGCCACGAAGAGAAGCATGATGTAAGATACTGGTAAGCCACGAGCCACGTGGCAAGGTATAGATTTATAGAAATGGGTTAATTTAAGATATAAGAACAGAGAGCAAGAAGCCTGCTATGGCCATACAGTTTATAAGTAATATAAGTCTCTGTGTGTTTACTTGGGGGATGCGAGTGGGAGAGATTTGTCCCGACTGCTGGCAGGCCGGGACACAGGAAAACTTCAGCTACAAATGGCACCCAATGGGTTGGCAAGAGTTTTCACCTAAAACCTGAGAAAAAAGATTCTAAAACAGAGCTAAAAACAGCTTCCTAGTTGTCTCTCTCAAGTTAGCGGCAGCCTGCAGGCTTGAGCTACTGTATGGTAGGTTCATGGCATGCAGGCTTGACCTACACTATGTTATACAGGGGTGTCTCCAAGCTGCCCACTATGCTGTGTGTTGGATATAGTTTTTGCTAGTTAAAAAAGAAGAAGAAGAAGAAGAAGAAGAAGAAGAAGAAGAAGAAGAAGAAGAAGAAGAAGAAGAAGAAGAAGAAGAAGAAGAAGAAAAAGAGGTTTCTGGGCTACATGATGCTGGATGGAATCATAGACCCACTGCTTCCCATAGTCAGTGTGAGCATGGTTCCCAGAGCTGCCGGTAAACATTCCTCCACCATGTTGAAAAGCTGAGGTGGGCAGAGCCAGAAGCCATAGCTGCCTTTCAGTCTTAGAATGCTGCAGTTTAAGGCAATAGACTCACAATAAGACAGATTCAGATGGGATAAACAGTTTGCAATGTATATAAAAATGTATGTGGGCTTGAAAGAGAGAAATATATATATGTATTTCTTTATATATACAGTTATATATACAGTTATATAAAGAAATAGATAGTTTTTAAAAATAAGGGCTTTAAAGAAACAGTAATGGTAGTATACAAAATAAGCCACATAAAGATGGATATTACACAAAGAATCTGGATTGTGTTATCTTTGGGATTTTTAACTGCAGAAAAACATTTGATTATAAAAGCTGTTGAGTTAAGTCAATGTGTATATTTTAAAGATACCTTGACTTCAAAATTTGGATATAAGAATATGTTGCTTTGGAAAGAAGGCTCTGCTTTTATTTCCACAGAAAGTCAGAGGCTATGGATTTGTTCCAGATTAAGATACATCAGGTTTGACCAGCCAAGACCTCCTGAAAGGTCACTGATGACACCATGACCCAGATGATCCAACATCCAGAATGGTTTCAAGGCAACTGGCTCAGACAATATACCCTCACAGATCACTCCATAATCCTAAAATTTTCTTTATGTCCCCAAAAGAATACAGTGCCCTCATCCAACGGGAAGTAGTATGAAAAGCTACGCCCAAATTCCCAAATATACCAAGCTGACTTTAGAGATGGAATTGGCTCACTCCTTCTTGAAACCCAAGCATATTCCTAAAAGAAAAGGTTGAGAGATTCTTGTGTCCTATATCAGAAGAGCTCTCTAGTGTGAGACAGAGAAAAACCAATATTTTTATTTAAAGCAGGTTGATTATAAATGCAATCTCTTTCTAAAGAAAAAAGGGGACAGTATAGATAATGATAGAATGAAAGGGTAGACTATTGAACCTACTTTTAAAGAGCAACTTGTTTAAAATGTTTTACATTGGTATAGATTTTAGTTTATTGATACAATTTTAGAGTTGGATTTATTCTACTATATATATTTCTACTCTTGTTTAAGTATTATGTTTATGTAACTCATTTAGATTATAATGGATAATTAAGAAATACAGATTAATAATTAGTCTTCTATGATAGTCAAACTTATAGTCATGTTAAGTTTTCTAGGTATGCATAGATATAATTCAGTTAGGTTGGTAATCCTCAAACACTTCAAAGACCTCCAGAATATGGCATTTAAAATATTTTTAAAGATTTAGACTTTCTGGACAGTGAGACATGTCTGCTCCTGGCAGCACAAATTTACTTCAGAGAGGAAGATGGGCATCGAAGACATTATATATGGAGTTTATCTTCTTCTTGGCAAAAATAGCCATTTGGGCAAGAAATTGTTCTTGCCTGAACTGCTTGATCAATTAGACATGCAGGAACCATAGGAAGGTGACCACTGAACTTTGCTTGGTAAAATGGTCCTTCAGGTTCCAGCTTCACAGAGGAAACTGCCAGACATTCTACAGGACACAGAGAGAAGTGACTGAGAGACTCTAGGCCTGTGGGCTGAAGACAGATGCCCCCAACTTTACAGAAGAACTTTGGATGACTGTCCAGGCTGCCAACTGTCTCTGTCTACTCTCACAAGACTCCCAAAAGTTGCTTACATCCTTCTCCCATTTCTCAGGTAATATTATATCCTTCTGAGGTCTTTGATGTAGTTGAAGCCTAGATAGTTTTAATTTCCTTAGTTATGATAAAAGATAAGTTAGATATAAAACCTTAGACTCACAAATATAAGATAGGTAAAATATCTTCTTTAATTTTGCCAAATACAAATAGACTAGATATTATAAATATATATTGTAACTATAATTCTTGCTTGATAATTGTTTTGTTATATGTAATTTTACTATGTTAAAGTTAAAATCTTCCTTTTTGAAAAAACAGAAAAGGGGAAGTGCTGTAGGATGTCCTGTATGCTGTAAATATATGTTGTTATGATTGATTGATAAATAAAACACTGATTGGCCAGTAACCAGGCAGGAAGTATAGTGTAGGCGAAACAAGAGAGAGGAGTCAGGAGATAATAAAACACTAATTGGCCAGTAACCAGGCAGGAAGTATAGTGTAGGTGGGACAAGAGAGAGGAGTCAGGAGATGCTGCCAGCTGCCACGAGGAGAAGCATGATGTAAGATACCAGTGAGCCACAAGCCACGTGACAAGGTATAGATTTACAGAAATGGGTTAATTTAAGATATAAGAACAGATAGCAAGAATCCTGCCATGGCCATACAGTTTATAAGTAATATAAGTCTCTGTGTG
Organism: Peromyscus leucopus; assembly: GCF_004664715.2. Taxonomy (NCBI): domain Eukaryota; kingdom Metazoa; phylum Chordata; class Mammalia; order Rodentia; family Cricetidae; genus Peromyscus; species Peromyscus leucopus. The sequence goes on along the minus strand of NC_051065.1, from coordinate 140,837 downwards.
TTTACTTGGGGGATGCAAGTGGGAGAGATTTGTCCTGACTGCTGGCAGGCCGGGACACAGGAAAACTTCAGCTACACATTCCTTCTACTACCTTCAATTTTATACCATAGTCAAGAGAAATTTTCAGCTTTTAAGGACTTGAGTAGACTTGTTATATAAGATAATTCAGGTTAATCCCCCTCCCCCATTCCAAAGTTACAATTACCTAATTTTCTATGTCTACTTATAAACTACTTCTATATTAGTGACTTTTCTGTTACTGTGATAAAATATGAAACCAAAGGCAACTAATAAAAAATAGAGTTCCAGAGGGAGAGTCCATATGATGGAGTGGGCATGGCAGCAGAGGGCTCCAGCAGGAAGCTAAGAGAGTTCATCTACAACCACAGCACGAAGCAGAGAGAGAATGAACTGGAAGTGGGGTAGGGCTATGAAGCCCATCTGAAGTAGTGTATTTCCTCCAGCAAGGCTACACCACCTACCCAAGCAGCTTCACCAACTGGGGACCAAGTGTTGCATGAGCCTATGGGGCACATTTTCACTCAAACTATCACAGTATTTGAAGATGTTTCCACAAAATTTTAGCAACATATACAGACAAGTAATTATCAAATAAATAAATAAATAAATAAATAAATAAATAAATAAATAGGCACCAAAACCAAAGCCTGGTCTTTCACTGTAAATATTTTTCATCTCAGAGAAGTCATTCATTAACCATCAAGGGGAGATACTCTAAGATATTATACTGAAAGGTGGAAGGAGGTTCATGAGACTCAAGAAATAAACAACTCACAAATTTTAGGAAGTTTCTAAAACTAACCAGATTCACAGGACTCCTGCCCAATATGGAAGCAGTAAACTGCCAAGGAAAGACTTTCCCTCCAGTCAAGCAGTCTGCAAGTCATACAGAGAGCTCTGAGATTTCAGATTCCATGAGTTATCACCCATGCTAAGTTGAGATTTTTAGTGATGCATCTGCTTTTGAGTCATCAATGCTCCCATAAGTAAACCCTCACATACACACTTGTAACTAACCTCAATAAACTTATTGGTTGGCCAAGCTAGACTTTGGTAGAATCGTTACTTTGTTCTGTTCTCATTTCTAGTCTGGGTTAGGTAGACATTTATTTGTATCTTCCCAGAAAGAGTCACACAGTAACTCAAAAGTCATTGATTGATATGGGCATTTTTATTTTTTTATGTTTTGGCTCACTAAACAAAAAAGTTTCTATCATCTCTTTCAATGAAAAAAGAAACATGTCTGTTAGAAAAAGAAAAAGGGGCTGTAGCAAAGGGAAAACATCCCTCAGAGCAAAGAGAGAAAATAGAAGCTGAAACTGAAATGTGTGCCAGGAAATTCTTTGAAATTGCCTGTTTATTGGGAATAACAAAGCATCCAAACATCTAACACTTAGGGGAAACTGAATGCAACTTTGGCATAGGCAAGTAGAAAGACAACATTATTCTCTACTGTTCCAACTTCAGTTGCATCTATGTTAAAGATTTAGGGCACAAAATGTGGTTTAAAAAAATAAACCGTATACTCTATAAACTGACTTCCTCTGGGTACTAGTACATGGCGATTCTGCTGTTCCTTTATCAGAAACTACTCAAAATCCAAATTCCAAATCATGGCACACTGCTCTGCCTTATGCCTTCTAGACAGGGACTAACCAAGGGAGATTTTATTATTTATGTAGGCCTGCTGATATTTCCCTTCGTTTTGAATACCAACTGCTTAATTCTAACCAATATTTATGTTATTACAGGCACAGATCATGTCCTCATGATGTATAGAAGCCAGACAAAAACCTTTATGTCACAATAAGCACAGACATGTAGTCACTCCTGAATTGGATCCCAAATGTACTCAATGGCTTAAGACATGTTATCAAACCAACTTGAAAAGAAGTTTAAGTGATAGCAATTATGGGACTTGTCCCCAAATAAATGCTGGAAAGGCCAAGTACATTAATTTCTGTAGCACACCCAGTGAGTGACAGCCCCTAATAAATGCCTAGCTATTGTTATTGCCCTCATTGAAATACTGTGTGAAGGTTTTGTCTATTTTGTTTGGTTTGTGTTATTTGTTTGTTTGTTTGGGGCCTATTATGTCTATCTGGGACCTGATCTCTGGCTTATATTGTCCAGTACTAACAGCATATGCTATTTTTCATTTCATATTCTATGATAGATTTTAACTCAGCTCTCTTTAATGATAATGCTGGGAGACAGCTCATGAATGCTTAGTAAAGAGGCATTTAAATTGTTTTCAAATAAAACAAGAAGTTACACCACAGATTTAAGGAGGCAGTCCTAACACAAATGTACATGGAAAGACAAGATACATTTAAAACACTGAACTGGTTAGAATTCTCTTTCTTATAGGCACATGTGTCTGTATTAAGCAAAAAGCAATGGTTCTTCAGGTCCTTGTAAAAATACATGTTTCCGATTGGCTTCTGCTCCTCTGCATGCCAAGTCCCCTTTCAGACAACACCACACTCCATTCCCAGCATCCGCATCAATTGTGGTTTATTATGAGAAAAGGGGCACTTGAGGATAGGTTTCTCTTCACTTCACCTTTCAGCAGCCCTGTCTGAATCCATACAGCCTATTGTTTGAAATGATGCAAACGGTGCCTCCCTTTAGAAAAACTCAAACCATGCTTTCTTGCTTCCCCCAATCCAAGCACTGTACAAGATCCTAATTAACCAGAGGAACATGATGACGATGGCAGGGCCTATTTTAGGCAGAAAGGTCTTTAAAGGAAAAGAAGACTTCAGATAAAATACTATTCAGTTCATTATTCTATTGCTCTTTGGAATATTTAACTTGTTTCACTTTCATATGTGTGTTCAATAACCAGGAATATTTTAGATCACATGTCAAGTATGTCATGCATAAATACATTTCTCTTAAAGAACAGAAGCAAAACATGGATCAGCTGCAGAGCTGCAAGTCTGATCTTGGGGACAGGTAAGAAGATGAAATCTCCTAAACTCTGTGCATTTCTTTGATCTACACAAGTTAAAACTGAACAGTAATTGAGATGTTCTCAGTGTGTGGCTCTATTCCCACAGGAAATAGCAACTCAATCCTGCTGCCATTTGTTTTTAACCCAACTTCATATTGGCGCAACAAATGTCTGCCAGAGGCCTGAGGGAAGGTCTGCACATGGTTTGGAGGCCCAGATACCAAGAAGAAAACAGACTCTCTCCCTGGGAGAACTAATACAAGCATTGCCAAACTCACTCCATTTTCCTACCTTCTGCAGTTTACACAATAGCCTACAACTGTTTGTCAGATAAAATAGTTATGTGATCATGGTTGTACTAGCTAGTTTTTTGTCAACTTGACACGAGCTAGAGTCATCTGAGAGGAGGAAACCTCAATTAAGAAAAGGCTTCCATAGGACCAGGCTATAGGTAAGCCTATTGAATATTTTCTTTTTTTCTTAAAATTTTTTTTATTTTACATACCAATCAAAGATACCCCTCTTCCCTCCTCCTGAACCCCCCAGCCTCCACTCCCAACCCACTCCCCACTCCCTCCAACAAGAAGGCAAGGCCTCCCATGGGTAGGCACATCCAGTAGAGGCAAGTCCAAGCCCTTCCCCTTGCATCAAGGCTGCATGTGGTGTCCCATTGTAGGTAGTAGGCTCCAAAAAGCCCACTCATGCACTAGGGATGGATTCTGACCCTACTACCAGGGGGCCCCCCAAGCAGATCAAGCTACACAAGATACAAGATCTTGCCATACAGAGGGCCTAGTCCAGTTCCATGCAGGCTCCACAGCCACTGATCCAACTTTCATGAGTTCCCACCAGTTTGGTTTGGTCGTCTCTGCAAGTTTCCCCATCATGATCCTGATGCACTTGCTCATATAATGCCTCTTCTCTTTCTTTGATTGGGCTCCTGGAGGTCTGCCTGGTGTTTGGCTGTGGATCTCTGCATCTGCTTCTATCAGCCATTGGAGAAAAGTTCTGTGATGACAGTTACGGTATTCACTGATCTGATCATGGGGGTAAGCCAGTTCAGTTCAGGCACCCTCTCCACTATTTCTAGTAGTCCAGGCTGGGGTCATCCTTGGGGATGCCTGGCAACTTCCCTAGCACTGGGTTTCTCTCTGTCCCCATGATGTCTCACTCTGTCATGGTATCTCTTTCATTGCTTTCCCACTCCATCCCTGTTCCAGTTCAACCATCCCATTCCCTTATGTTCTCATCCCTTATTCCCTACCCTCCAATGCCCATGCCTCATTCCCCAGTTTACTAATGGATATCTCATCTCCTTCTCCCCCTCAGGGCAGTCCAAAACTACACAGAGAAACCCTGTCTTGAAAAAACCAAAAGAAAAAAAAAAGATAACATCATGAAATTTGCAGGTAAATGGATTGAGCTAGAAAACATCATCCCAAGTGAGGTAACCCAGACTCAGAAGCACAAACATGGTATATACCCACTCATAAGTAAATATTAGATGTAAAGCAAAAGATAACCAGACAACAACCCACAACTCCAGAGAAGCTAGGGAACAAGAGCATTTTCTTATTGATTGACATGGGAGTGCACAGCCCACTGTGGGTGGTCATACCCCCTGGGCTGGTGGTTCTGAGTGCTATAAAATAGCAGACTGAGCAAGTCATGAGGAGCAAGCCAGTAAGTAGCACACCTCTATGGCGTCTGCATCAGTCCTACCCTGACATCCCTCAACAATGGATTATTGCCTGGAAGTCTAAGATGAAATAAACCATTTCCTGCCCAAGTTGCTTTGGTCCTGGTGTTTTATCACAGTAATAGAAATGTAACTAAGACAATGATTAAGACATCCAACATGATTTTAGCACTTTTTCAAATCTATTACAAAGCTCTACCAAGTTTTCACACACACACACACACACACACACACACACACACACACACACACACACCCCAAAACAACCACTTCATTTCTGCTCTACATGATTATCCAGTGGATGGGACTGATCATCTGGAAACTGGAAGCTTTTTCCCAACTCTGAGCTAATTCCATCTTCCTTTTCTTCAAAAAAGAAAAAAAAATCCAGCATGTTGGAAGCTTTTATATATGCATAATGGCAGACTTAACTTCCACTTACATCAAGATTTCAGTAGAATGCTTATGCCTCATAATAAGCTTTGTTTGCAAGTTAAACTGACATTTTTGCATCATTTTAAAATATGCAAATCACTTTTTAATACATTTTTTTATTTTAATTAAAACTTAATTGCCATTTCTCCCACTTCTCTTTCAGTGAAAGGAGGGCAAGTAATGTTGCTCCTTAACTTATGTTGAGTTACAACCTTATAAGTTGAAAATGTAAATCAAAATATATTTAATATGGGGACTGGAGAGACAGCTCAGCAGTTAAGATCATTTACTACTCTTACAGAGAACTCAGGTTCAGTTCCCAGCACCCACATGGTGGCTCACAACTATCTCTAAGTCCAGTTCCACAAGATTCAATACCCTATTCTAGACTCTGCAAGCACCATGCATACACATGGAACACACATATACATATAGGCAAAACACCCATACACATAAAATAGAAATAAATAAGTAAATGCATTTAATACACCAAAATTACTAAGCATTATAATTTGGCCTAGCCTGTTTTAGATGGAACAAACATAGAAAATACTTCAGCCTACACATAGGCAAAATCATCTAACACAAAATGTATTTTATAACAAAGTGTTAACTACCTAGCGGACCTTATGGAACACCACACTGAAAGTGAAAACCAGGATGGTTGTATCGGGGTACTTCTGTACCATCACAAAGTTTAAAAATGTCAGATCACCTTAAGTCAAGGATCCTGTGTATGGTGAGCACTTCTGTAAGAAAATGCCACAAGTCTGAGTGACTCAAAGCAACAAATGTTTTCTCTCTGGATTTGGGAGGTTCTGTTCCTGGCATCAGAGATCAGGAAGATTATTATTTTTGTGAATAATCTTGGGAAGGATCTTTCTTTGCTTATTGCAGACAATCCCTGACTTTCCCTGGCTCTTGGATATATCACTCTAATCTCTGCTCCAATTCACAGGGCTTCATTCCCTGCATACAACCACCTGCATCTGTTTCTTTTCTTATGGAAACATGGTGGAACTAGAGAGATAGGACTAGAAAATAAGTAAAGTACTCGCTGCATAAGCATGGGCGCCTGTGTTAAGATCCCAGGAAACCATGTAAAAAATCCAATGGGAGGCCACATGCTCCTGTAACCCTACAACTTGCGAGTGGGGGTGGAGGGTGGCAGTACAAAGATAGGCAGATCTCTGAAGTTCATGGCTGGCCAGGCAGATTAGCTGAATCTATGACTTCAAGTTCAATAAGAGACTCTGCTTCAAAAAATAAAAATGGAGTGTGATTAAGAAAAGACATTGTCACTGACCTCAGACAGGCACATTAGAAGTTACTAACAGGAGCTTGGATGACTCACAGGCATCTATCTGTACCACCACAGAACTGTCTGCATGACTTGTGGGCTGCTTAACAGGTGAGGGAGTATCTCTTCCAGGCCTCTTGGCTGGTCTTTCTCTTCTGGGCAGCTCCTCTGGCCTGCGAGTGCCTTACTACTTACATAACCTTGAGGATGGAAAGGCTTAGTACATCCAGTCAGTTTTAGGGACTTCCTGAGACTTCTGAGTTCTTTACTTTCAGAGTCTTAAGGAGCTCCCTTCCAAACTTCCCTAAGTATTAATGAGCTTCTGGGAAGAAATGCTATACAACAACATATATCCTCCTCACTAACAAGTATGCACACAACACTACACACACACACACACACACACACACACACACACACGAATCATTCCTCTAGGACTCACCTTAAGCTAATATGATTTCATTTCACCTAACTTATTACATATGTGAATACTATTTCCAAATGAAGCCAGATGCTTAAATTTCAAATGCACAAGAGTTTTGGGCAACATTATTCAACCCACTGCATAGAGGGTACAAAAACAATTGCTTCTCCCCAACCAAGTAATTTCTAAGTGAGTCAAAGTTAATTGAAATCTTGACCAAATTCTCAACAAATGTACAGTTTGTCATACCTGGAATTATAAAATCATAATCATTTTCATTGCTTATATTGATGTTATGCTTTACATTTGAAAAGTGCTTTGATACTATCTCACTTGATGCTCAAACACAGTGCTCCCAAATTCAAAGAGTCACCCTTAGACATGCCTGCTGAATATCTAAACTCTTTATAGTTAAATCAGAGAGAGAAGAAATGTATTAAATACTGGCTCTGCTACATAGTATCCTTACTGTTACGTGATTAATTTCATTTTATCCATAAAAAACTGCAAGGTAAGCATTATGTGGTACCATTTCCATTGTAAAGATGAGTGAGGTACATGTGCCTGAGATGGCAAGTGGTAAAAGCAGATCAGGGATGGACGACATCCCCATTAGAGCTATGTTCCCAGACCATAGTGTTTCCAATCTTCCCTCCCAACACAACCTGCCTTCTAGTAAACCTACTCATGATCAGGATTTCCTGAAATTTGTTTAGTGATCTTATCATATGACCCCCTTCAACAGACAGAGAAGGGACCCAATGATTTGATAAAAGGATCCATCCAGAGGGCTACACCCCAAACCTAAAAAGTGAAAATTGCCATAACCTTAACAAAGAAAACAGATGAAAGATACTTTTCCTGAATGAGGGCAACTTGAACACACTTTTATCTTGCAAACCAACCAGAACTTGTTAAACATACCTTACAAAGTAGAGTAGAGGACACACAGTTCTGACTCAGCCTTTAAGGAGTTGTGCCTTCACTGAGAAGCTAAATTCACTAAAAGATGCCTTCTTGAGTCCCAGAACAGACTCCAGAATAGAATACATGTATATGTGTTCACTGTGTGTGTGTGCATTAAACTGAATTATATCAGTTTTGTCTTATAAATATTTGCCTCATTTGTTTATTTTAGACAAGAAACACACATGCACACACACATACACAGACAGACACACACACACACACACGCACACACATGCACACACACACATACACAGACACACACACACACACACACACACACACACACACACACACACGGCCTCCTAAGGCATAAGGATATCAGACTCATCTGAGAAATTTTAGTCATTCATTCAGGACCTGGTAAATGGATGAGGCAGAATTTAAACTCAAGTCTACCTAACTCCAAAGCCTACCTCCACAAAAGAAAACTATCCACTGGTCCAGTTACAAAATTATGAACCCTTCAAGAAAACTTAATCAACCATTCTCATCTTTTGAGATTCTTCTTATCTAATGATAAGCCCTCACTTTCAGGATAAATGCATCTCAATGAAGTCAGCGCTCTTGAGCCTCTACTGGTTAGCAATTAGAAGGCACCTCTAAACCTTGTCTTAAGGCCCTATGCCACATAGCAGTTTCCACCAAGACTTAGGTTTCAGAAGAGCAGAGCTCAATCCATCCCATAAAGATTCCTGACATAAAAAAAAAATTTATATTATTTTATGTATTAGTCATTACTGTGTTTAAATGCATTTTTCAAAGTTCTTTTCAAGTGTGTGTGTGTGTGTGTGTGTGTGTGTGTGTGTGTGTGTGTGTGTGCTAATGCAGTGCCCATGGAGGCCTGAAGCATAGGATCTCCTGCAGGTGAAGTTACAAGCCCACCCAACGTGAATACTGGAAACCAAACTCAGGTCCTCTGTGAGATCAGTACCTGCTCTTAACCACTCTCCATCTCTCCAGCCCCAACAAAACCTCTGTAAAGGTGATTAGATTGGGGTTCTTGAATGGCCAAGCCTGGTATAATTATTTTAAGGAGGGGAGAAAGGAGAATAAGATAGGCAGAAGAGGGAGAGAGAGAAAAATAAGAGATTTCATAGCTAGAGAGAGTCTATCCTAATTGTAGAACTTTTTTTTTTTACTTTTGTAAAATATTCTAATACATATGCAAATAAAGGTAGCTGAGGTTGCAATGTGTTTGATATATAAAATGGGCTAAATCTAAGAGCTGTGGTCAAAATGTACTGAGTTCTAGGCAAGTGTGGAATTTATTGACTCATATTTTTTGTGATGTTACAGGAAAGTACCCTCTGAGTTGCTGTGGATATCATTCCATATGCTGTGAATTTGTTGCTCTGATTGGTTAAAAAAATAAAATGCTGATTGGCCAGTAGCCAGGAAGGAAGTATAGGTGAGACAAGCAGAGAAGAGAATTCTTGGAACAGGAAGGCTGAGTCGGGCGTCGCCAGCTAGACACAGAGAAAGAAAGATATAAAAGTACCGGTAAGCCACAAGCCACGTTGCAACTTAAAGATTAATAGAAATGAGTTAATTTAAGATGTAAGAACCAGATAGCAAGAAGCCTGCCTTGGTCATACAGTTTATAAGTAATATAAGTCTCTGTGTGTTTACTTGGGTCTGAGCAGCTGCAGGAGCCAGGTGGACACAGGAATACTCCAGCTACAAATGGTGCCAAAAGAAAAAAAAAAAGAAAGAAGAAAGAAAAAGGGAAGTGCTGGGGATGTCTTTCTGTATGCTGTGAATATGTGTTGCTCTGACTGTTTGATGAATAAAGCCATTTGGCCTATGGCAAGGCAGCTTAGAGGCAGGCAAGAAATCCAAACAGATAGACAGGAAGAGAAAGGAGAGGCAAGGCAGTCACTGTGAGCCGCCACCAGAAGAAGCAAGATGTAAAGATACCAGTAAGCCACAAGCCATGTGGCAAAGTATAGATTTATAGAAATGGGTTAATTTAAGATAGTAAGATCTAGCTAGCGAGAAGCCTGAGCCAATAGGCCAAACAGTTCGTAATTAATATAAGCTTCTGTGTGTTTAGTTGGTGCAGGACCATGGGAGCCAGTGGGACCAGGAATACTTCAGCTACACTGAGTCATGTAGCTACTATACACAACATGCAGTAAAACTGGAGACAGAAAGAATTCAAACACTTGAAAGCAGCTGCTAATACTGCACATTGTTCTATACCAAACTGTTTGTGCAAGGCTTAATGAAACACAGCACATGGCATACCCATCTCAAATGCATGATTACACATTTCTGACTCCCCGGTTTCCCCCTGCAGCTGCTCCAGGCAAAGCAGAAGTTGCCCAGCTGCATTTAACCAATGCTGTGTGGTCAGGAGAGTGGCTTCCCCAGACTGCCACCAGACACTGGAAAAGCTGAATATCAGAGAGGCAACGATCCTACTGAGGTCTCTAGAAGTGCAGGAGTTGCCAAAAGAAGCATCCTAGCCCTGTAGTGTGCATTTTACAGAGTGTTTGGAGGGTGACAAACACATCTTTTCCTTGATTTGCCATCTGTGGATTTTAAAGCTATTAAGGTACTTTTCTGTCATTATTTCCACAAAGCTCCTAATCGCATTTGCTACTGAGGTGCCCTTATTACTATATTACTCTGTTCTACTGAGAAAGTAGTGCCAGATCAATCTCCAACTTGACATTGGTGCATGGCTGCTCTTTCCTTCCTTTTTTATTTATAACATACAAGGTAAAAATAAACCAGCTTGAAACTCAGGCCTTTTCTGGTGCTTCAAATCATTCTTTTCATTTCTTCACAACTGATAGCTTACATTAGAAAGCTGTTAATACATTTGAGAAGAATTTGTGTTCTCAGTTCAACCTAGACTAGCAGTGAAAAGACACGGAGAAGAAACATGGCCTTCCTGGACAGTCGGAATCAATAAGTTGTTACTCTTCACCAATTGTAGCTTCTGCACAAATGGCTTCATTTCCATCCCTGTTCAATAGGAGCAGAAATGACCACAGTTATTGGAGCTACAGGGCTGCACTGACAGCTGTCACCCAGGCAGTATCCACCTGTCTTCAGTAACCTTCACCCTTTGTTCATTTTCAGAAAGAAAAAAAAAGTACTGACCCTGATCATCAGCATCAGGACCGAGTGAGGACCAAATCTGTGTATTCTGTGTTACCTGGGCCTGCCTGTGTTTTTCCCTCTGTGAGAATGATGCACCGTCAGTGCAGCCGGCCCTGCATGCTGTTTTTCTAGCAGTGGTGATGGAGTCATTCATTCAATCAGTTCCATCCATATTTATGGAGTCCCTAGCAGGTGCAGAGTACTGTTCCGGAAGCTTATGCAACAATGAACAAAACAGATTTCCTGGACTCACAGAGTCTTCACTGGGGAGAGAGGGAGGAATGGGAGGAAATGGACCAGAAAGCTTATAAACAAATAAATAAGCCTTCAGTGAAGTGTTTGGGGACAGCAGAGCAGAGGGAATAGGTTAGAAGAGAGCTTCTCAATGTCAGTGCTACGCACACATTTGACTAGCTGAGTTTTAGTCTCAGGGAGGTGTCTATGGAATGTAGTTTATTTGGCACCACCCCTGGCCCCCACCTACTAGCACTCCAGCGGTGATGATGGCGATGTTCCCTGGGGGGCAACTTCTGTTGGCAGCCACTGAAACAGGTAGGAACCTGGGGAATGGGGACGCTGAGAAGTCCTTCAAGGGATGATGCTTGAGTTGCATGTAGAAGAGGAGAGAGTCTGGGGATGATTCCTAGGAAGAGTACTTAAGGGAGAAAAGAGAAGAACAATGCTCTCAGTTGTGAGCAAGCAGTGCATCTGAGGCCTGAGCTCCCTTCAGCAGCAAACCCACCATAAAACCTAATAGAAATCCATCAGGGATGGAGAGACAAGATGCAGTGACCAAAGACACAATTTATGCTGTAACCTAATCACACAGCTGGAGTGTGATCCTTCCCTTTAAATGGGCGCCATTATTTAGAGAGCCACTAAGGGATTTGGTATAAAACTATGGGGAAAATATGATTTTTAAAACTTGTGATTTGATTGAAGCCAAGTTCTATTTGATATTTTTTTACTGATTTTAAAAAAAATAAAACTCCTTCCTCTTTTCAGTCTTAAATTGACCAAATATAGGGCCCTGGAGATCTAGATACAGCCTTAATTCTGCTACTAACATGCCCAACACCCCAGGGCTTAGTCACTTCCCATCTTTTGCTCTCTGATTCTAATTTCTAAACTGTGGGGGTTGAAGTAGATGATTCCTAAAGTTTCTTCCTGGGCTAAATATTCTGTGATTCACTTGCAAATCAGTGCTAAGTAGTTTTTTGTCTCACCATGTGTGAATACTATTAAATATAGCATAATCATAGCAAGAGACTGTATACAATTCCAAGTACTCCAGATGTCACCAGCCCATGGATACAAACAAATCCAATCATATTTCCACTATTGCTTGAATGACCAGGGCTCAGACTTCCTCAAGCTCCCCCCATTTGAAGATACTAACAGATGCTGTATCCAATAAATAAAAAACCAACAGTCACGATGCTCCACACTGACACTGGGACAAACTTACCAGTCACTTCTGCATGAGTCAGGTAAAATGCACACTCGCTGCTCTAACTCCCAGGCTCCCATGATGCCACTGACTTGTAATTCTGTCACTCTGCTGCACTCACTGTGGGCATGCAATGTGTCACAATCTCTCTCTCTCTCTCTCTCTCTCTCTCTCTCTCTCTCTCTCTCTCTCTCTCTCTCTCCCCGAGATTCAACACATTTCCCTTTACTCTTTACTCTTCCCCTTCTCTCTGGGCACATATACACAAAACCAGATCCCTTCTTATTCTTTCAGAAACAGGAGTAATCGTGAACATTAATCTCATGCAACCTCATCTCCATGGGACTGATGAACCCAATGTTCTAAAAGCCACAGTCCACCTTGAGCTCTGTTAGGAGGCCCTGCTGGTTGGAGACAGATGAGAAAACTGAAAGCCACTGGCACCAAAAGCACCGGCAACAGAGCCAGTCTCTGATCCAGACAATTCTATTTTCTGACAAATGTGTTCTCCACCCAACCACTATATCTGAGCATTTCCCTCACCATCTTCCTACACCAAGAACGGGGCCTTGTGGGTGAGCTACAGCCATACCATTTCATCAGCATGCTAACTTTATGATCCTTGCCAAGTCAGCTCCCATAGCCATCCTGGTAAGCCATCAATAAGCTTTCCCAAACGTGGGAATATCATCTTTTAGGAGCACTGATTTGAGTCTCTTCATCCATTTAACTTGAGGTTTCCTAGTCAATACAGCAATGTTCAGCCTCTGAATTCTGAATTATTGATTCCATAACCCTATATGACTTTTCTTGCACTGTAAATATACATGCATACTTTGCTGAAGAAATCTGGATTAAATACATTATGTTTGCATAATATACATAAAAGTCCTCATCTTTCTGTATTGGGTTGCTGTGGGGCTACATCTTCTGCAATGGTAAGTTTTATTTCCTCAGAATTAACATACCTCCCTCCATGATAGCAACAAACTTCAGAACAACCTAAAGTTCTGTGCACTTCAAATGCACATCCAACTAGCCTCAGCAGCAGTCTGCTCATACATAATTCTGTAGGAGAGAAAGCAAGCACCTCCAACATTCTGCAAGCCCATGGAAATCCAAGCTGCTTAAATCATTCATAAGACCTATGTGCATGAGCACCAGAGAGCTTGCCAGCAGGAAGTTCAATCATCGGTTACCTCAGACATTCTTAGAAGATCTTCCCTTAATTATCAGTCAGGGCACTATGGTATTAGTGTAGACAAGAGATGACAGTAACTGGACTAAACCAATAATAGTGGGGGAAGGTACACAAGACAGATTCAGAGGCCAACCAGAAGAAGAAATGAACATGGCTTTCATGCCTATACACATGAACACATAGGGGGATAGAGGAAAGAAAGCAGTAAGTAAGCAGTAACTAAGATTTTCTACAGAGTGGAGAAGTTATGGGCAGCTTTTTAGGAAACATAGGAGGGGCAGACCTGGAAAGAAATATGAGTAATTGCATAGTGATTTATATTTGAAAAATGATGAAACATATAGTGGGAAATATATTCCTAATTTTTATAAAATATATGTTATATTCCCAAGAGGAAAATATTTACATTTATTATCTATGCATTTGATCATTATTTTTCAGAGCCCTTACAGATGTCTGTCTTAATGGTACAGCAAACTATATATTAGCCAGCAAGTAAGGGAGATGACGAATTGAAGATGAGACTTTTTCAAAACACTAAGAAAAACTCACTTTTATTCAACAAACATTTGCTGAGCATTAGTCATGATCCAAGTACTGATCTGGACTATAGAATATAGTACCAGTATACAGCAAGAAAGGAGCTGCAGCCTCCATGCTAAGCACAGGTAGATGTTACAGCTGCTGCTTTACAGGTAATAAAGCTAATGTAAAAATATATTCAGTGACTTGGATCAGGAGTCAAGAGCTACGGTGTGTGTGTGTGTGTGTGTGTGTGTGTGTGTGTGTGTGTGTGTGTGTGTACACCTGGTACAGACAGATCCGGCTGTACCATCTCAGGGAATTCCAGATCCCTTGGATTGGCAGGACTTGTGAGCAAATTATATCAAAGCTTTCCTGGTTATCACCCAGTTTGTTATCTCAGATTTTCCAGATCACCAAGGTTCTAGCAGTGCACTTGGCTGTTCACCTGATGTGCTCTGACACTCTCCCTTCCCTTCCTGGGATCACAGCAGTCTTTTGTTTTCAGTCATTTCAATGCTCAGCAGTGCTGAGTTTTCCAGTTTGCAAGAAACCCAGCTGTTTCCCTGTCAATTCCCCCCCCCCCCGGATCCCTGGTGTTTCTTTTGAGACATGTACTTCCCAATTCCATTTCCCACAAAAAGTGTTACTCTGGAATGCTGAATAGCATGTGTTTGTTTTAATATCTGGGGAATAAAATTCCTAAAATAGAGATTTCATTTGCTGTGCCCCACTACTGTGAGAAACCAAGGGCAGCCAATTGTGAGCTGAGGAACTTGCCATGTTGGGGTAAATATAGCTTAGGTTTCTTCTCTTTCTATCTCAACAAGATTTAGCCCCTAGAACAGAACACTGTGCCTTCATTTTGCATCCTGAGATTGTTGGGGAAGTAAATTCACCTGGAAACCTCATTTGATAAGGAGCAAGGAGACACAGCAGCTGCTGGCAAGAAATCAGCAAAGTGCTAAATCGGAAAGGAGGCTCATTAACTCCCCACCATCTTTTACAAAGCCAGGAATCCACTGTCCAAGAAGAAGCTCAGCCAAGACTTCGACTGTTTCCTGTTCAATGGGAGGAGAACAGTGGGGTAAGCTGAGAATTCAGCAGCCTCTGCCTGGTTGGTTGCTGAGACTTACCACCTTTGTGCCTGCCCGAGTCTACACCCCAGCCTTCAAACATAGACCCAGAGAATGCAGAGTAGCAAGCAAAGGATGAGCCCAGCATTCTCCACCCAGGCTTGTAGAGAGAAAAAGATTAACAGGGAGATACAAACTCACCCCAGGGGAAATCCTAGAGATGTAGATGCAGGGGCCTTTGGCCTCCACAGCCAGGTGGGATAGTGCCATCTTCATCAAAGACCCCTGACAATGGCACATGAGGCTGGAGAGAATGTTTAGAGCTTCCTGACTCAAGGCAGTGATGAGAACTTACTGTAACTCTCAGGAAATAGTATCTGAGTGAATGAATGAGCAAATATCATATGTATACAGAATAAATCAAGACACACTGTAGTTCTGGGATAGTCCATTATACAATGGCATCCCCAGAACACAGTTCTTCCAACACTCTGAACTACAGAAAATTAGAAGGTTCTACCTGCTGCCAAGCAAGCCTTTAGTGGAAGTGGGAGAATTTCTAACCACATAAAGAGTTTCAACAATAAATTCTAAAGGTAAGCATAAAATCAGCGTGTGTGTGTGTGTGTGTGTGTGTGTGTGTGTGTGTGTGTGAAGGAAGGAGGGAGGAGGGAGGGAGGGAGGGAGGGAGGGAGGGAGGGAGGGAGGGAGGGAGGGAGAGAGAGTATATATTCAGGCTGTAGGCAAAATTCTTTTCCCTACTTGAAGTGCCTGGGTTATAAAGTAACACCACAAATATGACTACTTCTCCCATTTGGGGGAAGGGTGATAAAATAAAGGCAAAAATTTGGGTATTTAGTCTAGAATCTATCTGTTCAGTTCTATGCTAGAAAACAGCAATAGATATTTGCATACTGTCTTTTTACTCTTTTATTTTAAAAAAGTTAACTTGTTATATTTTAGTTCACAAACCTATTATGAATTGAACACTGGCTAAAAGGTATTGACCAAATGCAAAATAGACCATTCTTCTTACATTTTATTATTATTTTATTTTCTGTATATGGGTGTTTTGACTGAATGTATATCTGTACATCACATACACACATTTCCCACAAAGGCTAGAAGAGGGTGGAGGATTCTCTGAAACTGTAATTACAGATGGCCGTGAGCTGCCCCGTGGGCTCAGGGAATTGAACCCTGGTCCTCTGGAAGGAGCAGCCATTGCTCTTAACCACTGAGCTGCCTTTCTAGATCCACAAAGTAGAGCATTCTAATGTACAGGAGAATTCTCTAACTGTAAGATATTAAGCAATGGAATGTGTAGTGTTGTAAGGGCCCATTCAGACAAAAAATTGACACAAATGTTTTAGAGAGTTCTAGTCATTTTGATCTGAGGTAAGAATAGACAACCCCTATGATTCATTCTGATCCTAACACACATGATGAACCTGTAGGGCAAAGGCACCCACATGTAAAGTGATGTGTGAGTTTGCACCAAGTTATATAATCAGACCCTCCAACTCGCACCTGGATATGAATGATCTCACACAGTCTCAAGATACCAGGGCACATGAACACTGGCTCTTGGTTTCACAGACAAGGAGCACAAATAAAAGGCACAATGTCTGATGGATATGCTTTCACACGTTTTGTAAGGTATCAACTGAGCATAGGTAACTTTAGTCTGAGACTGTTTCAAAAACTTGCAAAAGCCAACTTAAAGTGTATTGAGAGTTATTATGATAGAACATTCCAGAACACCTGCATGATGTAAATGTAAGTGTCCCTTTGAAATGTGGGGAGGGGGTGAAGAGGTGGTGCAAAGCTTAAGGTTTTGAACTGCTGTTAAAGAGGACTCAAGTTTGGTCCTAGCCAACCCAATCTCCAGAACTTTGAGAAATGAGGCTCTGTTGTTTATAAATTACTCATTTTCTTATTGCATCAAGACTGGAGTAAGACAATACTCTGTTGTAGCATTTGGGCTAGCTGCATTAAACTAAAATTTTCACTGTTGATCACATAATCAAACATAATTGCGACACATATTTGAGTCAGTTCCTTTCTTAAGTCTGAGGCAAAGAGGAACATCCTTGTCATCCAGATCACAAGCTTCTGTAACAGACTTCTTTGTGTAGTCCTCACATCCCGACTTTTGGGATGACAGAGCAGACATTTAAAAAGTGTTATCTTTGCAGAAATAAACACAGCATTTGGAGGTTTTTCTCAGGACAAAAATACATTTTCAGTTTTATTACTACCTTTCAAACAGCAGAAGCTAGAATAGACTCAAGTGCCTTGCTTCACTGCTTCTGAAGCTGTTGCAAAAGCAAACCAACTGCCTACAGTCACGTATTTTACTCAGACACAGAATTTTCCAGAAGTCTGAGGTTATTCCGGTCAAATTTATATGGTAGTTGATCCGGAGCCCAATAATATGCCTTTTGTGTTGTGTGAGCACACAAGGATATGACACTATCTTTTAACTGAGATGTGAAAACCAAAGTAACAACCTCCTTGTATTCATTGTCAAGTTTTCATATCATTACAGCCAAAGGAATGAAAACCACTTCCAATCTGCCTGCTTTTATTAACACACACAGTGAACTTTGATGTAAATGTCAAAAGTGCTCACTTTAGGCTTCTGGTCAAATTTCCAAGGGGATAATTAAATTTTGAGTTCCCAAGTCCCTCTTTAATTCAGAAGATATGATATATTTCTCTTCTTGTACTCAGCTATTATTTACTGCTGCTCTGAACTACTCAACAGCTGTATTTTATCATGCACTGGACACTGGAGGATATAACTAGTATACAGAGGATATGAGTGAGTATAAACCCAAAGCTGGATGCTGCCACACCGGCAACTCAACAACACACATTCCTCCCATCTCCATGACATAGCCCTCTGTTGTAACTGGCCGATTTCTCCCAATCCCTAATGGCCTTCGCTTCATTCCTTCACCTTCCCTGATTAGCCCTGCACTAATATAGTAGCCACTAGCTACACATGACTATGGAGCTCTTAAAATATAGCATGTCTGGAATTAAATGCATAGTAAGCATAAAACCACTAGAGTTTAAAGGCTTAGTATGGATGAAAGCATGTCTTTGGAGTGTTCAGTTCTAAATTGGACAGTTATCCCCAAGGTAGAAGAGGACAGAAAGAGCCAGAGGCACTGGACATTGGCAGTGAAACAGACTTTGTCAGACATGATAGTGCAGTTACACACAGGATCCCAGCAGCTGTGGCTGCCTATCCAAGATCAAGACAGACAAACTCCAGCAAGGATGGGGGAGCGGGTCCTAAAGTGCCACCCAGGTGAGTTAGCTAGTATCTTATGTGCATTAGACAGCTACAGGATACAATACCACCTGGTCATTTAGAAGGCAACTGTCAATTTTAAATATTTATTAATGCAGAGAATATTTAGGTTTAAAAGATTAAGTGAAAACAAACACAAATAAAAACATTTTTACAAAATTCTAGTGTTCTGAAATCATATATGCGAAAACAGGCTCAGTGGGTTGCACTTATATATTTGTGCATATATATGTGTGTCTTTTGTGTTTTGTATATATCTAACAAAATAATCAAAGAAGTTTTGACATACATATCAAAAAATCAAAGAAAAGAGATCATCAACTTGAGAACGAGTGAGGGGGAGAATGGGAGGTGTTGGAGGGAGGAAAGAGGAGGGAAATGATGTCATTATATTTTAATTTAAAAATAATAATTTTAAAGCTAAAAATGAAAGCAAGAAAAATTACTCATAATTTTTAATCTTAAGGTAATTGGAAAACACTCATGTGATCATATTTTCTTTTTTAAAACACAAACACCTTTATGTATAAATATACCCAAACCATAAAAAAATTTTAACTTGTTTTGGAGCTATAGTGATAGCTCATAGTTAAATAGTGCTCATAGCTCTTGCAGGGTTCAGTTACCAGCACACACATGTGGCTTACAACACTTTGTTACTCCAGTTCAAAAGAATTCAATGTCCTCTTTCAGTAGCCACAGGCTCTTGAATGCATATGGTACATATAAATTCATGCACACATACTCTTAAAAATAATAAATAAACAAATATTTAAAAACTTGATTTAATAAAGCCAATGATTTATAAAAAAGAATGCAAACTATCTAAAATTTTTATATATGTTGAATATATTGGATTAAATGAAAATTTAAATACTGGAATTTTTAAATTACATGCATGCTTCACATTCTTCTCCTGTTAAGTAATGCTGAATTGGATAAATTTGAGCTCTCTTCAATTCTACTGGGTCTTCTTCAGGTAGGTGTAAGTTGAGTCTTATCACGTCAATCTGTTTCTTCCTTCACTGAGCCTTATCTGCTATCCACCTATCCATCCCATCTGGTCTTTATGTGTCTTGACATTTGAGGCTTTTTGTTTGTTTGTTGAGACAAAGTCTCACTGACCAGCCTCAAACTCACTATCTAGACTAGTCTGGCCTCGAACTCATAGAGATCTATCTGCTTCTGCCTCCCAAATGCTAGGATTAAATGCTTGTGCCACCATGCTTGGCATTTTTAATGTGGTATTGTTCACTGAATTCCCATACAAAATTTCAACTGAGTTAGAAAAATGTTGGAATTTTGTTTTTGTTTCCGTCATTTTTATTTTTTTTAAAAAAAAATTTATTCATTTTACATACTAACCACAGATGCCCCTCTCATCTTTCCTATCCCCCCAGCTTCTCCTTCCCCCTCCTGACCCACCCCCATTCCCTTCTCCAAAAAGGTAAGACCTCCCACTGGGAGTCAGCAAAGCCTGATACATTCACTTGAGGCAGGACCAAGCCTCTCGCCCCCTGAATCAAGGGTGAGCAAGGCATCCAACCATAGGTAATAGGCTCCAAAATGCCAGCTCATGTACCAGGGATCTATCCTGATCACACTGCCAAGGGTCCCTCAAACAGACCAAGCTACACAACTGTCTCCTGCACACAGAAGGTCTAGTTCGATCCCATGCAGGCTCCACAGCTGTTGGTCCAGAGTTCATGAGTTCCCACGAGCTTGGTTCAGTTGTCTCTGTAGATTTCTCCATCATGGTCTTGATCCCCCCCCAGCCCCCCCCCTTGCTTATATAACCCTCTTCCTTCTCTTTGACTGGACTCCTGGAGCTCGGCCTGGTGCTCTGCTGTGAATCTCTGCATCTGCTTCCATCAGTTACTGGATGAAGGCTCTATGATGACAGTTAGGGTGTTCACCATTCTGATTATGAGGATAGGCCAGTTCAGGCACCCTCTCCACTATTGCTAGGAGTCTAATCTGGGGTCATCCTTGTGGATTCCTGGGAACATCCCCAGCACCAGGTTTCTTCCTTACCCCATAATGTCACCCTCTATCAAGATATCTCTTTCATTGCTCTCCCACTCCATTCCTCTCCTAGCTCGACCACATTGTTCCCTCATGCTCTCATGCCCCATCCACTCCTCTCTATTGCCCCCCTCACCTCCAGTTTACTCCAGAGATCTCACCTATTTCCCCTTCCCAGGACAATCCATTCATCCCTCTTAGGGTCCTCCTTGTTAGCTAGCTTCTCTGGAGCTGTGGGTTGTAGTCTGGTTACTTTGCTTTACTTCTAGTATCTACTTATGAGTGAGTACATACCATGCTTGTCTTTCTGAGTCCGGGTTACCTCACTCAGGATGATATTTTCTAGTTCCATCCATTTGCCTGCAAATTTCATGATGTCATTTTTTTTTTTTTTTTTACTGCTGAGTAGTACTCCATTGTGTAAATGTACCACATTTTCTTGATTCATTCTTCAGTTGAGGGGCATCTAGGTTGTTTTCAGGTTCTGGCTATTACAAATAATGATGCTGTGAACACAGGTGAGCAAGTGTCCTTGTGGTATGATTGAGCACCCCTTGGGTATATGCCCAAGAGTGGTATCCTTGGGTCTTGAGGTAGATTGATTCCCAATTTCCTGAGAAGTCGCCATACTGATTTCCAAAGTGGCTACAAGTTTGTACTCCCACCAACAGTGGAGGAGTGTTCCCCTTGCTCCACATTCTTTCCAACATAAGCTGTCATCATTGTTTTTTATCTTAGCCATTCTGACACGTGTAAGATGGTATCTCAGAGTCATTTTGATTTGCATTTCCCTGATGACTGAGGATGTTGAGCAATTTCCTTAAATGTCTTTTGGTCATTTGAGATTCTTCTATTGAGAATTCTCTGTTTAGATCCGTAGCCCATTTTTAAATTAGATTGTTTGGTATTTTGATATCTGGTTTCTTGAGTTCTTTATATTGTTGTAAGTTTTTATGCAGTTTCTACTAGTACCAACTAAACATATGCCTGCTCTACAACCAGAAATTCCAATCCCAGAAAAAAAGCCTAATGAGTGAAAATAGACAACTGTAAAAACACCATGTAGGTAACTACCCAATGCTCCTTGACTAAATCATTGTATGTTCATATAATAGAATACTGCCTTAAATAAGAAAACTACATTTATTCTTAAAATATGGATTATTTTACTTATTGTTAAGTACTGAGAGCCAAGTGTCATGAATAAAAGAGTATATACCATATAAATTCATTCATAAGATGTTTTTAAACAGGCAAAACTAACGGTATTAGGAGTCAAATTAGTCATTAATCTTGGAGAAATATTGCTTGGAAATGGACAGGGGAAAAGCTTCGGAGATGCTTTTAATTTTCTATTTTTAAATTGGGTACTAGTTCTATGCACATTAACTTTTGGGAATTCATCATGGCATATTTATTATTTTTATGCTTTTCTATGCATATCACATTTTGAAAACATTGTATGCTCAAATTCCTGTCAATGATTTTTCCAAATATTTGAAGGTTAAAGCTTTTTTTTTTCTTTTAGGTTTTATTTCACATATAATAGTCTCTATTTTTAGAATTTTATTCTGATTCTGTTTTCAAACACTGTCTAGTCATTTTAAATTGCCTTTGTTTCTTGTTCATGCTTTCTATTCCATCTTTTATTTTAGTATCCATCTGAAGGATACTTCATTTCTATTCTGACCCCTGATCATTCTCACACTTAAATTCTTGGGAAGCCTAGTTCTACTATTTGTTGTTTCTACTTGTTTATCACATACAATAGGTAGCTATTTGTCATGAGCTCATACATGGCTGGTTTTAATCTGTGAAACTCCTGAAGAGCCCCTACTTTGGACAGTGCCTCTAGAGAGGATTCGTCTCTGAATCTGTCAGCCCAGTTTAGTTTTTTTTATACCACAATCAACTTAATTAATTGATCCCTTGAGAGTTCCTGGACAGCATACACAAAGAATGTAAATTTAAACCCCAAACCCTCATGAGGTCTGAATTCTTACATGAGACTCTTCTTTTTTTATTATTCCCAATTCCCAGCAAAGGCTGAGACAGACAATTTTCATAACAACTTTTTTTTGCTAGATGGATTTTTTTCACTAAGAACATGTTTTTTTCATTAAGAACTCACATCTTCAAGGCTTCTTGGTTTTGTAGGCTGCCTATCAATTCTACCAACCTTGTAGTACCCATCACTTTGTTTTCCCACCCCAACACACTTACCTACTTATCTCCTACTGTGTAACATTAAAAACCAGAGCTCTGCGTTCTGTGATGAGCACACACCCTCATCCTGCAAAGCAACCTATAGCTTGGTTGTTTGCTCATCACCCTGATGTCAGCTCTCTCCCCATTTTTAGCACCTATAAATTTAATTTGTAATTTATAAGTTTATTTAGGCATTTAAAAGGTTGCTTTCTCTATAATGTCTAACATATCCACACCTCTCTAGAAAAGAGTCTCCGTATCCAATCTGTCAGTGTGCCAGCGGCACACACTTGCCAAGTTCTGCCTGCTTCTTAAAGGTTGCTATGACAATATTGCTGCACCTGTACACTCTTTCACCTCTTAGCTGAACTATAGCTAACTTTTTAGAACATCACTCACCCCCCAAAAATAGGGAGGCCAACTAAGCTGGGATGTCAACTGACCCTCTTTCATAATACGCTTGCACGCATCACTTGCTAAAAAGTCACTCAACAGGAACAGGATTGTCCCTCCTTTATTCCAAAGGAACAATAATATAGAAACCATTCAGCTCTATACAGAATAACCAAGAACTTATTCTTTACCAGGGACCAAATGCAAAGCCTAAAAAAGTGATTAAAACATGAATTCAATCCTCACACAGCATAGCAAAAATCTTTCAAATGTTTTCCTCAAGATATGCAAACTGATTGACAATTGGAGACTGCCCTGAGCATTGTGTTAAGAATCTGAGACAAGTCCTGGCTCAGTGAATAAAACTGATCTGTAAGAGGTGAACTACACCATGCCATTTCCCTGCTTAAGTATATATAAGTGTCTCCTACCACCTCTTCTACACTACAGTCCAAACTCCTCCTTGGTTTACAATAGGCCTGTCTTTTCACCATGTTAATCTGCTTACTCCATCCCACTCTTTCTGTTAATACCCTTTTAAGTTCTTTTGCATATTCTTTGCCCTGTATCTAGAATTCTCTTCTCTCAGATATTTACATGGATCCCACATTTTACTACCTGAGTCTCAGCTCACACAAGATGTTTTGAGAGCAGTCCTTCCCTGACAACTTGGTCAAAATGACTTCCCCCAACCAGATCATTTATGACATCATCCATGTTTTACTTCCTTCAGCATCCATATCAATATCTAAACACTTAGTCATTTATGCATTTTCTCATTTATGGTGGTCACATCACTCTATAGTCTCCAGATACCCTTGACATACACACCAAGTGCTCAGTTCTGTTGTGATATTTTGTTGTTCTCTAATAAAGCTTGCCTAAAGATCAGAGGATAGAGCTAGCCACAGATTTAGCCACAGAGGTCAGGCAGTAGTGGCACAAACCTTTAATCCTAGCACTCAGGAGGCAGAGGCAGAGATCTATCTGGATCTCTGTAAATTCAAGGCCACCCTAGACTACAGGAGATTAATCCAATCTAAAAGAAGCAGAGTCAGGCAGTGGTGGCACACACCTTTAGTCCCAGCACTTGAGATCTCATGCCTTTGCTACCAGCATTTGGGAAGCACACACACCTTTAATCCCAGCACTAGGAAGGTTGAGATTGGAAGTGAAATGGCTGGGCAAAGAAAGGCATGCAAAGTGTGAGGAGATAGGAACTAAAGAGGCCTCAGCTGAGGACTTAGAGGCATTCAGTTTGAGGATTCGTGGAGTTGGCAAGGTGAGAAGTAGCTGTGGCTTGTTTCCTCTGATCTTTCAGCATTTTCCCCAATATCTGGCTCTGGGTTTTTAATTATAAGACCATTTAGGATTCATATGAATAATCAGTGGTGTCTGCAAATGGATAACATGTATCCCCTAACTGCATCTCAAGGAAGAAAAAGAGAAAGTCTTCACATAGAAAATGAGTTTGCAGAGCCCCAGAAGATGTGAGATCTCTTCTTCCTTATGCTATCAGCATGAATTAGAAGAGTGTAGAACTTCCCAAATGGTTCAAGTTTGGGCCCCTTGTCTAGAGGTGGCCACATGTCCAAACATGGACTGGTTATGTTACATTTCAGCAGATGCCATCAGTTCTTGGGCCCTCGGGCTCAGCCTCTATAAAAAGCAGGATGCAAAGCAGGGGTCTTTAAAGCTCCCCAAGCCTGAAGCCCCTTAGGTTCTCTGGGCTGAATCAGCCCAGCACTGAAACCCATTGGCTGTTTACAGTAACTACATGTTTTACTGGCTTATATTTGTTAGTTATTAAGAGAAAGAATCTACAGGTTGTCTGTGTTCCATTTCATCACTCAGTTATGACAAAATGAAGAAGTTGATTACAAAATAGTTTTAAATCAGGTTGTTTGTAAAGCCTTGTTCATGACACCTGTTGAAGAACTAGTCTTGCCAGGGTAGACCAGAGCAGGGGCAGCTGCCTTGGGCCTATGATTCCCACATTGCAGAGCTTCTCAGTGTGGAATAGGATGACCACTCACTCCATGTCACTTAAAGCCCTTGTTTCAAACTCAGGTTCCTGTATGCAGCCAACCACTATACCCCAGAGCCATTAACTGGGAATCCCTCTTGAGTGGGGCCAAGTTAGTAAAGCATTGCTAACACTGACAATACCCAAGTAATGCCTTCTTACGAGTCCTCAAAGGAGAAGCATCAGCCCTTAGCTTTGTTCCGATCTGGGGCAAAAGCCAAATAACAAACAAAATACTAAAGGCAACAATGGCCTTTCTCCCTTCCTTCCTTGACCATTTTAAGAAGCTTTCCCAAGTTCACACAGAAGTCCACTATGGAAAGGCTCCTGTTCCTCTGGCTCCCAGATATGTTTCCAACTGTCACTAAACCTTAGCAGGACAAAGTACTTCATATTTCAGAGCTTGGGTCTTGATGCCAAAATCGATGAGTTCAAACTCTACCACACCATTCACTGTCTGTACGGCTTTAGGAATGTTCTTTTGCCTCCTTGGGTCTCAATGGCCCCATTTGTTAGGTGCAAATTAGACACATCCCTACCTCATAGTGTTATGTGTGAAGAATAATGGAAGTGATGCAGGCAATGTGTTGACAAGGAGACTTGGTCAACGTAAAGCACTCATGCACTGGCCACCACCATCTCACCTCCTCTCCTCCAGGCACTTCAGTGCCTGTCACTGGCCCCATATAAGAACTCTGGTTAGCACAAGATGGAGCTGAAGAAAACCCATCTTCTCTGCTGGAGGACAACCCTGCAGCACATGCTCCACACCCTCCAGGTCAGTAGTGTTGTCTTTGGAGATAAAGGATGCCACGCTATTTGAACCTATATGTTCAAAGGGCATCAACTCCTTTCTAGCCCAGAACATTTTCAGCCTGGCTTTTTGCTTTTCCTTTCATGCCTCCTAATGGTCCTGTCTGTCATTATGAACCTTTCAGTTCTGCTCCTCTGAGACACAAAGGAATTCCATCCTTTAATCCTCAATATAGTTTGTCTTTATAGTTTGGCAGGTACGAGTTGGGTGCAGCAGTAACTCCTGAAACCTGCCTCTCATTATGCCAAGAACTGCAATGGGTTGCCGCATCAAAGCATGAGTGATAACAAATGCTTTCCCATGCTGAGAAGCGCTCTTTACAGCCGGCTTCCCAAGTGCCCTCTTGACACAGAAGAACTTTTGGAACTCACATCAGTCATCATTAGCTGCAAATGGCGATATCTGTCCAGATGACATCTCTGCCAAGGAAGGAAGCTACACCCTGAGAATGTCAGCCGAGAGTTCAAGATTGAAACACAGAAACAAGACAAATAACTTTTTACCTTTCTGACAAGAAATTACTCTATAAAGTCATATTTCTACTAAATCTTAAGGATGTACTAAAATTATTAATTTTTTCCTCTCCAAATAAAACTATTTTTAGAGTTGAACATAAAATTTTAAACAAGTCACTATTTACAACCATAGATAATTCAAGGGTGCAGGGGGAAAGGAGAGTCAGTAAAAAAAAAAAAAAGGTGGTATTGTCACCCCAGCCTTACTGAAATCCTTTGGTGCAGACGAGCATCTGGACTCATACCAAACCATCCACCTAAGAGGCAGAGAAGGAGATGTGGGGATGGGGCCTGAGGTGGGAATGAGGGACAGGCATATAAATTCTAAGTCCTAGCAGACTACAGATCTGCCAACCACAGAGGGTGGCTTTCTTTTTAAAAAGTCAACACACTGAGCAACACCCAATCTCAGCAGGACCCACCCAAACTTAGGAAGAGCCACACAAATAAGCAGCTCCCTGCTTGACAGGACTTCCCATTGGTTATACCAGTCTGGGTTTTTTTCCCTTTCAAATATTCTAAAGCCTGCAAAATCTTCCAGGAAAAGGTCTCATAAGAACTCAGTCATTTTATTAATAAATTAACCAAGCTTGAAAACTCCTTAGAAACATCTTTTTTTTTTTCAAGCAAGAAATACGTAGCTTCTGATGAAAAGTAACCACACTTAGAGAAAAAGGCCTGCTCAAAATTTTTTCCACAGTCTGCTACAAAGCCTGTTGATTTGGCCTTAAAGTTCAACTCTTCAATGCAGGGTCTCTGGCCTGGAAGGGTACACATGGGAGGAACTGGAGTTCAAGAATGGGATGGCTCTCTAAGCCAAATCCCTTGCATGAAAAGGAGAAACCATCCAGGAGTCTAGTTTGATGAATGTTGGCCTCTACGTTCATGAGACATCAAACTCAGATACTAGCAGTGAGTCTGTGCCACTGTTTCAGCAAGAATAATGGTGAACCATCAACCACTTGTGTCTGATAACAATGACATATTATCCTTAGTAACTCCTACCCTTGATATGGGAAATGTCTGGCTTTGCTATGGTTTTAATCCATCTATGAAGCCTCACCTCTCTCACTATTCCCTAGAACACTTGAGTCTCAACACAAGGGCACATATAAAAATATGAAAAAAATTGTGTCATCCTGATAAGGCACAAACTGTACTAATGAGCCAAAGATTATTGCAAAATAAGGATTGTAAAATATTACTAGTAATGCAATCAATTTGTAAAAAGAAAGGATGGATCTCTTTTAGATGGATAAAATGAAAACCAAGGGGAAAGCAACAGAATGCAGAAACTGAAACTCAGATACTGGAAATATTTTATCAAATGCCTAAAAAGAGCAGAGTCCTGCTGGGCAGTAGTGGCACATGCCTTTAATCCCAGCACTTGGGAGGCAGAGGCAGGATCTCTGTGAGTTCGAGGCCAGCCTGGTCTACAGAGCGAGTTCCAGGACAGGCTCCAAAGCTACACAGAGAAACCCTGTTTCAGGGGGAAAAAATAAAAAATAAAAAAAAATTAAAAAAAAAGAGCAGAGTCCCACTGTAACACACAGAAAAAGAACAGGAAGACTTAGTTCTTCCTAGAAGCCACTTCCAAGACTCAAATTTTGATGTGAACTCCCTGATTATCCCTCAATCACCAAGAGTGTTGGTTTGAAGGAAAATGGTCTCCATTGGAATGGCATTATTAGGAGTTGTGGCTTTGTTGGAGTAGGTGTGGCCTTACTAGAGGAATTGTGTCACTGTGGAGGTAGGCTTTGAGGTCTCATATATGCTCAAGCCATGCCCAGTGTCTCAGTTCACTTCTGCTACATGCAGATCAAGATGTAGAACTCTCAACCCCTTTCCAGCACCATGTCTGCCTGTACATCACCATGGAACAACAGGCTAAATCTCTGTAAGCCAGCCCCAATTAAATGTTTCCCTTTACAAGAGTTGCCGAGGTCATGGTGTCTCTTCACAGCAGTTGAAACCCTAAATAAGACACCAAGCTACTAAGCATCCTTACCTCCAGACCCCAAAAGTTGTCTGCCTAGACTGCAAGCCACATAGCAACAGTTTTATACCTACCTTCTTTGGTCTTCTTAGTGATCTACATGGTCCATAGGCCAGGAAGCCCTAGTCTTACCAAATCAAACATTTTCAATCACCTGAGCTGAGTGAGTCAAACAGACTTTAAGCATCTATGTATGCTAATCCTTTTCTCCTGTAAGCCAGAGACCCAAAGATTTATTCAAGGTCACACAGCAATTAAGGACTACAAGCCAGGTCTCCTATTGTACAAACCACTGGTTTTCACATGATCACGATGAAGCTTGTAAATGTGGAGCCCTACCTGCATTCTCAGGGATCTCTCTTCGATCCATTCTGAGTCCTGTGGCTACCCTCACACTTTATACAGAGATTTGCTCTTTAATTACAGAGTCTCATTGCCCAAGGCTACCTAGGAAGGTTCCCTAACTTAATACTAGGCTGTATGTAGCTCAGGATGTAAAGATACAAAATGCCTACTTCCTTGTCTCAATGCAGGGTAGACTCTGATGTGATTAATACTCCAGAACATCCCACTGGATCATACTGAGGCTAGACTTTGCCTGAGACCACATCCCTTCACCTGAGAATGCTCTTTAACAGATAACTTACATAGGCTCGCCTCTCTTCAGCCTTGCTTCTAGGGGGCTTGACCTGAGAGTTTCTCCATGAGTGTTTCAAGCTGGCACATTGGTTCAAGCCCAGAATGACCAAATGACCTCCATGATTCCATATCTAGAAGACCAACAGAAATAACCTAATCTCCCTTCTGGCTTTGAATGCTACTCTTCCTCGAGGGAAAAGTACCAGCATCCTATTTCTTGACCCCTCCACTCTCATCTAACCTGTAGTGAGGGCCTCAAAGATATTCTGAAATTGATCAAGCTGAGGTTCCCAGTACCAGAATATTCTCTAAAATACTCACTTTTTCAGTCCTTCCTGGGGAACAAAGAAACATCCCCAAGCACCCTTTAACTGACTTTTAAGTAAATCGATGGGTTCCATCAAAGTAATGTCACATCATTGCTCAGAGAAATCACTGTTCTTGCTCCATATTCTAACTGGTGCTCTTCTCTGGAGGCAGAATATAGAATGGGGAGCTGGTTCCTGGAAGTTACTGTCTAATGATAACTTTGTTTGTATAAAACAGCATCCTAGGAAATAGGACTGTTTTCTTTCCTAGTAGAGATGAGATTATTAACAAAATATCTGGGAAATTTATAATCTGCATTATAGCAATCGTATTTTTATGGAACTTAATACCTGCCAGGCACAAGAAGCATACCACTCCTCACTCATTGTCTGAGAAAAGAAAGGAATAGACAGTTGAATGCCTTTATCAAGATTGAATAACAAATACACAGTAAAAATAGGACTCAAACCCAGGATTGTCTAACAACAAAGCATGCAAATGTACCACTTCATCACTGCTACTGCTCTAGTGCAAGAATGGTTCTGTGCTACAGCTCTTTCTATTCCAAGCCGAGATTCCTAAGAGTAACTAAGTGTTCTTGAAAGCACATCAAATCTTCTGACCTTGAAAGGGAGAGCAATATAGATGACATCTAGTATGTAAAAAGACAAAGGTGCAAAGAGGCTTTGACAGAATGCTAGAATAGATGTGCTCTTCCCTACCAATCCAATGAGTCCAATTAATGTCTGGACGTTAGATCCAACACCGATGCTGAGAGGTGGACATATGAGTTAAGCAGGTTAATGACCTTTGGACCCAGGGAACAACAGAGTACTAAAGTTCTTGGGTTTTCTTCTTTCTCCATATTCCTTCTGAGTGTTATTGCTGTTGCTGCTTTCCTGTTATCCTGAATCGTTCTTTGTCAGTTTGACACATGTTTGAGTTATCTAGGAAGAGAAACCTTAACTCGGAAAAACGTCCCCTGTAGGAAAGTCTGTGCGGACATTTTCCTGATTAATGATTGATGTGGGAGAGGCCATCCCACTGGGGGTGGTGCCATCTCCGAGCCCCTAATCCCGGATGGTATAAGGAAGCGTACTGATCAAGCCAGTAAGCAGCACTCCTCCACGACCTCGACCTCAGTTCCTGCCCCTGGTTCTTGCCTTGAGTTCTTGCCCTGACTTCCTTTAGTGGCAATGTGACCTGAGACTGGTAAGCTGAAATAAGCCCTTTCCTCCCCAAGTTGTTTGTGGCCTTGGTGTTTTTATCACAGTTAGAGAAACCTTAAATAAAAGACCTCCATATATGTTCATCCTAGGATCCAACAGGCATAGATTAAAAACAAAGAAACAAAAAAGCCTTCTTACTTTATCCAAAGAACTGGAAAATGAACAGGATGGACCCTTTTAAATAGGAAACACTTAGATAATAAACTCCTCTACTGGAGCCAAACACCACAGAAGAACTGTAGTCATACACACACACACACACACACACACACACAAGCACACACATGTACATGCACGCACACGAGGCACAGTGAGGAGCCTAGACTCTACATAGGTGACCAACACCCCTACCACACAGTTCCTTCAAAGAGAGCTAAGTGGGGAGGCTGGACTTTTACCTCTGCCAGGAACAATGCTTCACTGAGGTGCTGTCAGGGTGTAGAGAGAGTAAGGACTTCTTATTCTGCAGTGGGAGGTGGTCCATAGTCCAGGTAGTGTCAGTGGAAGTCACATGGGAAGGGGTAACAAGACCCTTCTACACCTCACAACTAAAGCATTATTGGCTTCAAAGAGTAACAGCCAACAGTCTTGGTGGGGAGGAGGATGTCTTCAGCCAGCTAGCAAAGCAACAGAGTCAGCAATGAAAATGAATATAGAAGAACCAAGTAAACATTTGGAACTCACTAGATGGACTCCACAACAGAATGAGTAAATCAGAGGGAAAATTTCATGACTGTCAAGATAGAATAAAAATGGCCTAAGCTAAATGATAATGATTACTCACACTGGGGGAAAATTAATAGCACTTCAAAGACCCATGGGACAATAGAAGAATTAAAATGTAAGTCAACTGACTCGCATGAGGATCAGAAACATAAATGTGCAGCTGAAGTAGCTAAAGATATAATGGATAAAAACTGTCCAAAGTTGGCAAAAAGCAGAGAAGAGAATCCGAATAAGTAATAACAGACAAAACGAAAGGAAACCACATCAAGACGCGGTATGGGCACAGTGACGAGGAAGACACAAGCCAGAGAAAAACAGCACATCACTTACAGGGAGGAAAAAACATCCATGGCAAAGAATTTCCCCAAAGGAGTCAAGGAGGCCCAAAGGAAGTAGTGCAATGTTTTCAAATGCTGAAAGAATAGACTGTAAATCAGACCCACATCCAGAGAAAGTATTCCTCAAGGATGCCATCCACGGGGGAAGGAGAACTAAGGCAAGTTGTCGTTAACAGACATGCCCCTAAAAGAGTGGCTAAAGAAGTTCTCTGAGCAAAAAGCAAAATAAAAAAAGTCAAGATATCAAGAAGGGAGGGAAGAAGAGAAGGGGAAAGGGAAGGAGAAGGAAGGAATGAAGGCACAAAGGAAGGAAAAAAGAATTTAAAATATGGGTAAATACGATAGAATTTGCTTCTCTTGAGTTTTCTAAATTTAGTTAATGATTAAAACAAAAAGCACATCACCACCTCACATGCTTCTCAGAGGACATGAAGGAAATATTTAGCACAAGTATATTAGAAAAGAGAACAGGTAGTAAGAGTTTAGTTTCTATACTTGTTTGGAACCAACAAAATGGCACCACCCGAAGACCATAATAAATTATTTACATGTGTGTGTAGAAAGCTATATAAAGGGATACACTCTAAAACATTATAGGTAACCAGAATGGATTCTATAAAAAGCTCAAATTACCTAGAAGAAAGCAAGCAGAAGGTGAAAGAGATAATGAAGGGAGGTAGAGTCATCTCCCTTTCTGCCAGGGCCACTCTGCTGCAAACCGGACCTCCTTCTCGGGAAGCACAGTCCCTCTGCTGCTCTGAGGGTATATCTGGAGTGCAACAGGGGAAGATCCCAGCAGTCTACCCCTCTGAGTTCTGTTCTGGGTGTAACGGTAGCTGATAAAGTTTGTACTGATGTCCCCAAAGAGCACTTCTCAAAGGTTATCGGCTGACCTGCCAACACACCCAAAGGACTCTTTGCCAGGAGTTGAGTCTTAGCTAATCTTCTGCTTGGAGGATGCTCTCTCTGAGTGGAGAGGCTTTGCTTACATCCTGATTACAAACGCTCAAAGTCCTTCTTGGTGTGTAACCTGTGTAGTAAGAAAACAGGGCTAGGGAGATTTCTATAAGGTCTAGTGTGGGCGGAGCAAGAAGAAACAACTCTTTGAAGCAGTGTCCCCTGTGTTCCGGTGACAGGTTCCAAAAGCCCGCTGTGGTGAAAGGTCTATAGCAGAGAAGAAGCATATTCTAGCAGGTACTTTAAAATCAAAGAATATGGGGATGAAAATGAATACCAAATGTTGAAATGGATGGCCTTCCTTTTAATTTTATAAGGGACAGTAGTACTGAATCTCTCCGGGCAAGTGGGGTTTCCCCAAGTCTTACAATAAATCATTTTATATGGTGTGTTGGCCTTGGGTTTCTGGCCCCTCAACTTTGTGTCTCCTAGAAAAACACTTTTGAAAATATTGCATTTTTACAGTTGTTGACCATGTTTACACGTAAGGCATAAAATGAAAAGGCAGGGCCAGAGGGACAGCTCAGCAGATAAAGGTGCTTGCTGCCAAGCCTGACCTCCTGAGTACGATCCCCAGAACCCACAAAGCAGAAGGAGAGCATCTCCTACAAGAGGTCTTTTGGCCTCCACAAGAACCTGCACACATGAACACACACATAGGAGGAAGCAGATAAATAAGTGTAAAATAGTTTAAAGAAAGGTGGTGATGCACGCCTTTAATCCTAGCACTCAGGAGGCAGAGGCAGGTGAGTTCAAGGCCAGCCTGGTCTACAGAGTGAGATCCAGGACAGGCTCCAAAGCTACACAGAGAAACCCTGTCTTTAAAAAAAAAAAAAAAAAAAAAAAAAAAAAGTTTAAAGAAAAAGCAATCTTGGGAAGGGTATTCCTACCGCCAATGTCATTCTTTATTCTGAAAGTAACTTTAGTCATTTCAACATAAAAGCATCTTAATATTATTAATAATGGCACTGGCAATTTAAAATATTAAAATCTACATTAGTGAAAATGGGGCTTTGATTCATTGCCTCTTTCCAAATAAGCACAATCACAACCAAGTTAGCACACTCCTGTCCTCTTCCTCCCAACCTCCAACCCTTTTCCCTCCGGTCTGATTCTCACTTCTCTCCACTCCTTCACCTTGCCTTGATCCCCACACAACAAAGAACATGTCTGCAGGGGACAAAATCAGGAATGACAAGATGGGGGGGTGGGGAGGGTCCTGAATATGTCTTTCTAGTCTCAGCAGCCTCAAGCGTCTTGCAACAGCCATTCTGTTTTTCCTAAGAACACTCTGTTTTGTATTTATTTAATTCTCTCTTAACAGAATCTTCTGTTGCACTCTGATACATGCCCCCAGATTCCTAAAGGATGTGTTTGTAGACACTACCAGAAAGACAATCCTGGGATTAGGGAAATACTCTTTCTTCCAGCAAAACGCAAACAGCTCGAGAAAGCTTCTCTTCCCATGTTTAAATTCTTAGAAACAGAAATGGCACTTATAAAAATGAAAGAAGGTCATACAAAATTCAGAAAGGGGGCTTCCACTGCTTCTTATGTATTATTAAACTTGAAACTAACGTCTCAAGTTAATTTTGCTCCTTCTGCCCTAAACTGACTAGTGAACACTAAATTTCATTCTAAAGTTCACAAGCTATTTGCCTGCAGTGTAGGACTCTGTTTCCAGATTGCACTGGTTGCAGTTTTTAAAATGTATCCACACACATGCAGAGAGAGAAAGAGAGAGAGATGAGCACACACACACATGTGCACATGAACAACTTCATCTCTCCGCGAGTCTTCTAAGTGCTTCTATCAGCCTTGTGCTCCTTATCCAGGTACTTCGGTATTTGCTGTATTCACCCACAGTGTGCTGCTTTTCCATGGGCACATGAGGCTAGAGGCTTTCAAAAGCAGTCCCAGAATCCATTGCCATGGAAACAAAAGGTATAAAAAGGTGTTTTTATCTAATGGAACACTGAAAAAGATCAAAAGTGTTTTCAAAGTAAAGGCATAACCAAACATTGTGGTTTTAAACAGCCTTGGAATAGAGGATCAAGATGGGTTAAGAGAGGAGGGACGGGGCTTGGAGCAGTGGTAGACAGGCAGCAGCACCGAGGAGGAGCTCTTGGGCTGGTATAACACACGGACAGGTGGGGCCAAGTTTACTCCCCAAATGAAGAGGCTGAAAGAACTTGATTCTCTTCTTCTGCCCAGGTACAAGAATGAGGGCTGAATTCTGGCCTCTCCTCACAAATGGGAGTATGAATGGCTTATTTTCCAGACATCATGAATGCCATCCATTCCCTGTCCTAACATATGAGCCCAGCTACTCAAGTCCAGACTCTACTGAAATAAGAAGCAAGTGAAAGAGCCTTCACATGAATAGTCTTCCTTTATTATCTCTCCATTTGATCTGAAACTCGATTCCATATGTTCAGGAAATGCAGTCACGGGGAACAGTTCAGTTTGGGAAAGGAGTAGGCACAAACACATGTATTTATTTTGATGTTTTCAGTGTTTTCCTAAAGTTCAAGTAATTTCACTACATCCTGCTATCAACTTCAGAAAAAAAATTCTGTATGGATAGCCACTCCATGGAAAGCTTCCTGCTGCATGAATTGCTCTGACCATCTGCAATAATACAAACTCTTCCCATGCAATGTCCTCAGAAAACATCTGGGACAATGGAAAGCTCTCCATTAGAGCTGCTACAGAAATACAAGCCTCCCAACATTTCCTGAGAGCCACGTGACCAATCCAGAGGAAGGTAGGCACACAGGGTCCTGGGCAGTAAGTTCCCATCCTTGTATGGAGGCTACTGTCCACTGTGCTTATGCTGAACAGCCCACCTACCATCTCGGCCACCTACACACTGAGAATGTGAAGCTTGCAGAGTTGACACCTCCCATCTGGAGGGTTTAACTTCTCTACTCAAAGGCAAGCTTTTAGAAAATGGCAAGGGAAAATGGATTTAACTCAGAATTGGATTAAAGTAACAGCAGGAGTATAGTTAAATAAAGGAAACCATCGGGAAATCTGAAAATATACCACAGAAAGGTAGCATAAAGCAATAGTTGAAGACGTATGGGTCCATCAGACCCAGGTTTTCTATGGAGTGGCCTTTGCCTTCTGAGTGACCTTAGACAAACGTCTTTCCCTCATCCAAAAACCATGCTTCCTTGACAGCTGTGATGGGGAAGAAACAAGATTAGGTATATCGAGTGTTTAGCACCGTGCCTGGCATCTGGAAAGCTGTCAATAAATGTTAGTGCTTGTGCTGCTGACCTAAGAAGCAGACAAGGCAGCAGGGATGGATGCTGGAGAACTCAGGGCTTGGGAACAAAAGGGGCCCTCAGGTAGCTGAAGGGCTGCTCAGTGATGGAGAGGTCATCAGAAGACAGGGTTAGGTGGAGTTACACTTGGCCCAAGAGAGACAAGTCTACCCCAGTGGAGGGTCTTAATAGACAAGGTTTTGTTATTGTTGTTTGTTCTGTTGTATTCTTCTGCTTTCTAAATTCTGGACTTACAGGTATGTGCCACTATGTCTGGTCCCACAGAATATATTTTGATTTGTGTGCCAGATTACAAAGGAAGACTTTAAATGTTTCTTCTAACATAACAATGATTTTGTGACTCCAAGTACTTGGAAACTAAGGAAAACAATCACTTTTTAAAAATATATCTCTATTATGTGTCAAGCTTCTTAAAACACCTTTAAAATATCTAGAAGTCACTGGGCACAGTATTCAACTGCCCACAGACAATCCTGGGCATGAGCCATTCTATTTAAAACCTGCTCAACTTAATTCTGAGGTATTTGAAACAAAGCACAATGCAAAACTGTGTACCCTCCTGAGAACCAGGTTTCTATGTGGGCATAGATCCTTCAGGGGTAATTCCCATCATGCATGTTGTATTTACTATTTATAGGCCTTATATTTATTTTTACATCCAAACCTAGACTCATATTATTTTAGTGAAGTATAAAATTAATACTTAGTTTAAGCATCATAAAATTTTTAAATATGCTAAAATAATATTTATTCATTGATCTTATAGCATGTATTTTAGAATCCTTGATAAATATCTCTTTTAAAATAGTTACATGCGCCGGGCGGTGGTGGCGCACGCCTTTAATCCCAGCACTCGGGAGGCAGAGCCAGGCGGATCTCTGTGAGTTCGAGGCCAGCCTGGTCTACCAAGTGAGTTCCAGGAAAGGCGCAAAGCTACACAGAGAAACCCTGTCTCGAAAAACCAAAAAAAAAAAAAAAAAAAAAAATAGTTACATGCTATGTATGTATAATATTGATCAGCAGAGACTGAAATGTAATTGTAATTAGAATCCAGATTAGAATTAGATTTTCATTTCAGAACCCTATAATCAGAGAAATATTTAAAGGTAAGTCTAAATCCCTAACTCCCAATTCTCCCAGTGGGTGCTAACTCATGCACACCATCACCCTGCTTCTCATGAAGCCCCTGGCCAAAAACACTCCTGAGATGGTGCAGGATCAGATCAGTGTGCAGCTGACAGATGGGGCATTCAGCAGAGGAATGGTACAGAGTTATTTCATTTTCTTTGGAGAAGGAAGCTATGGGAAAAATATTCTCCACTTAATCTATTTTATTTTCAGCAAGGTTTTACCTGTAAATATTAATTTATACACCAGCCAAACTCACTAGATGCTTCAGCTGCATGAATACCAATGAAATAAAGGAATCTAAACTTTTTTAAAAATTGAATTTACAGTATCTTCTTTCCTCAGGCAAAAGGGGGAAAACTCCACGAATTTAAAATTCCATCCCTGTCATTTCTAAGACAACAAAATACCTCCCATTTCAATAGGTGAGGTTATGAGGATGAAATTATAAGTCAAAATCTGCAACATTAACAAGGAAAATAATCACATGCCATTTTCAATCCAGATCCTATTTCCAAACACCTTAAATGCTTTCCAATCAAAACATTGCCTGTTCACCCACACTTTCCCTTACTGAGATCTATGACCACCGGATGAAATAGAGACAGTGTGGATCTGATGAGCCTCAAGAGGAGGAAGGCAGAAAGCAGTGAGCCCTGCAGGACGGGCTCTTCTATGAAACATAAAATCAACTCACGGACAGTGTGCTTAGTTTCTCTTTGAGCCATTATCCGTGTATCTGTGAATAATGAAAATAGTCCAAACTGTAATGATAGTCACAGGGCAAGCGAAAAAGAGAGTAAGTTTTGATTTTAGGTTCTATAAGTTTCCAAAGAACAAGGTCAACAGGTCTGCTGGGTTTGATAGCTCCTTCCTTAAACCCAGTGGCAGTTCACCTCCTAAGGTGCAGCATTCTGCCCTCTCGGGGCTCCATGCCCACTGGCCTGGGTTTTAACTGGAACCCCCAGTTCCATGCTCGGTGGAAGCAAGGGGTATAGTATTCCCAACTGCTTCATCTTTAACCTTCCTAGGAGACCCTTAAAGTAATCTTTGAAGCTGTGCCATAGCAGAGAGAAGGCCTGAAGAGAAAAAGACATTTGTACTTACTTCTTCTTTCTTATAGGTTAGCATGAGCTGACATCAGGCCAAAGGTTTATGGGTATCTCAGGTTTGGAAGGTCCTTTCTGTTGCTTGAGAGCTTCTCTCCAGGTTCCCCAAGCCCCGCAGTCCCACAATCCACTTATAAAATAATCACTCAGACGCTTATATCACTTATAAACTGTATGGCCGTGGCAGGCTTCTCGCTAACTGTTCTTTTATCTTAAATTAACCCATTTTTATAAATCTATAGCTTGCCACGTGGCTGGTGGCTTACCGGCGTCTCTACATGCTCTTCTCCTGGCGGTCGCTGCAGTCTCTCTCCCAGCCTTCCGCTTCCCAGAATTCTCCTCTCTCCTTGTCCCACCTACCTCCTGCCTGGTCATTGGCCATCAGTGTTTTATTTACATAGAGTGATATCCACAGCACTTCCCCTTTCTTCTTTTTTTTAAAAAGGAAGGTTTTAACTTTAACATGGTAAAATTACATATAACAAAACAATTACCGAGCAAGAATTATAGTTACAATATTAAAGATGTCCTATCTATCTTATATTTGTGAGTTTAAGGTTTTATAGCTAACTTATCTTTTATCATAACTGAGGAAATTATGACTATCTAGTCTTTAACCACATCAAAGACCTGAGAAGGAACATAATGGTACCTGAGAAATGGTAGATGGATGCAAGCAACTTTCGGGAATCTTGCAAAAGTAGACCAAGACAGCTGGCAGCCTGGACAGTCACCTAATGTTTTTCAGCATTGTTGGTGCATTCAAATTGGCTACAGGCCTAGAGTATCTGACAGACCATTTTTAGAAGCAGGAATTTTAAGAGACCATCTTACCCTGTCTTGGCAGAGTACAGTGGTCGCTTTCCTTGTGTCCCGCTTGTCCAGAAATGACAGCATTGCATTTGTACTGTCAGCCATCAAGGCAAGGGCAGTTCTTTGCCCAGTAGGCCATTTTGTGCCAAAAAGACAAACTTCCAAATGGAAATGTCTTAGAAGCCCAACATTCTCTCGGGATCAATTGGTGCAGCCAGGAGCAATTGTGTCTCAAGTCAACAGAATTCTAAGTTATTTAAATGCCATATTCTCTAGGTCTATGAAGTGTTTGAAGATTACCTATCTATCTGAACTATATCTATGTATACCTAGAAGACTTAACTAACATGGCTACAAATATGATTATCATAGATGACTAATTATTAATCTATTTTTTAATTATCCATTACAATTTTAAATGAGTTATATAAACATAATACCTCAAACAAGAATAGAAATATATATATATATATATATATATACAGTATAACAAAATTAACTTCAAGTTTGTATCAATGAACTAAAATTTATACCAATGTAAAACATTTTAAACATAAACTAAAATCTATACCAATGTAAAACATTTTAAACATAAACTAAAATCTATACCAATGTAAAACATTTTAAACAAGTTGTTCTTTAAAAGTAGGTTCATTAATCTACCCTTTTATCTTATCATCTCCATATCCTATATATCCATATCATATCCCCTTTTTTTTTTTTAGAAAGAGATCACATTTATAATCAACCTGTTTTAAATAAAAATATTGGTTTTTCTCTGTCCCACACCAGAGGGCTCTTCTGATTTGGGACACAAGAATCACTTAACCATTTTTTTTTTTTAAAGCAATATGTCTGGGTTTAGAGGGGGAGTGAGCCAATTCCACCTCTAAAGCCAGCTTGGTATATTTGGGAATTTGGGCGTAGCATCTCTTACTACTTCCTGCTGGAGGGGGGCGCTGTATCTTATGGGGACGCAAAGAAAATTTTAGACCTATGGGGTAGTCCGTGAGGCTGTATTGTGTGAACCAGTTGCCTTGAAACCGATCTGGATGTTGGATCATCTGGGCCATGGTGTCATCGGAGTCCTTTCAGGGGGTCTTGGCTGGTGAAACCTGATGTATCTTAATCTGGAACAAGTCCACAGCCTCTGGCTTTCTGTGGAAACAAAAGCAGAACCTCTTTTCCAAAGTAACATATCCTTATATCCAAATTTT
This sequence comes from Peromyscus leucopus, assembly GCF_004664715.2. Lineage (NCBI taxonomy): Eukaryota > Metazoa > Chordata > Mammalia > Rodentia > Cricetidae > Peromyscus > Peromyscus leucopus. The sequence continues at coordinate 100,610 of NC_051065.1, read as the reverse complement.
GAAGTCAAGGTACCTTTAAAATATACATTTTGGCATAACTCAACAGGTTTTGTAATCAAATGTTTTTCTTTAGTTATGAATATCAAAGAGAACATAATCCAGATTCTCTGTGTGGTAGCCATCTTTATGTGGCTTATGTTTTATATTACCTTGAGCCTTGAGCCTATTGCTTTAAACTGTACCATTGTAAGCCTGAAACGGCGCTGTGGCTGCTGGCTCCGCCCACTTCAGCTTCCCAACATGGCAGTGGTACGTTTTCCGCCAGCTCTGGGAGTCATCAAGTCTCAGAAATAGTGGGTCTAAGCTTTTATCAAAGCAGCGTGTAGCCCAGAAACCTCTTTTTTTTTTTAAAAAAAAAAAATAGTAGTAAAGACTAAATCTACCACACAGCTTAATTTGCCGCTGGCAGATGCCTCATTTCCGCCATACTGCCGGTCAAACGCACCCGCCAGGAACCCGCCAGTGTCCAAACTTGCATTTTGCCACATCTAGCTGCCCGTATGAGACAAGAAGCAGGAACCTGGTTTTGGCTCTGTTTAGAATTGGTTATTAAATATTCTCAGGTTTAAGGTGGAAACTCGAGCCGTTGGGCGCCATTTGTTGCTTGAGAGCTTCTCTCCAGGTTCCCCAAGCCCCGCAGTCCCACAATCCACTTATAAAATAATCACTCAGACGCTTATATCACTTATAAACTGTATGGCCGTGGCAGGCTTCTCGCTAACTGTTCTTTTATCTTAAATTAACCCATTTTTATAAATCTATAGCTTGCCACGTGGCTGGTGGCTTACCGGCGTCTCTACATGCTCTTCTCCTGGCGGTCGCTGCAGTCTCTCTCCCAGCCTTCCGCTTCCCAGAATTCTCCTCTCTCCTTGTCCCACCTACCTCCTGCCTGGTCATTGGCCATCAGTGTTTTATTTACATAGAGTGATATCCACAGCACCTTTCCTCTCTCTGGCCTCTAAGTTTATACACTCTTACCTACTCCTCTAAGACCAACCCAGTTCCACACCACTGTACAAAGCCTTGTGCTATGAAATGAATGTCCGGTGCTCCCAAATTCAGTTGGAAATTCTAACCCTCAATGCAATGTGAGGAGGAGGTGGGGCCTTTGGAAGATGTTAGGTCATGAAGGTGGAGCCCTCGTGACTGGATTAGTGCCATTTTAAGAGACAGGGGCAAAGATTGCAAGAGCCAAAGGACCAGAGCATCTGCTTTGAGACAGTGTCCTTGGGGGGTGGGAGGGTGAAGTATAAGGGTAGAGAAGAGGGGTGGGTCTGGGAAGAGGTAGGGGGGGAATAGGATGGATATAATCAAAATGATATTTATGAAATTCTCAAAGAATGAATAAAATATTATATTTTTAAAAGAAAGGGGTAAGTAAGAGTCTTGGTTTGAAGGATTTCATTGTTGTTGTTTGGGTCTCCTCTCCCCTCCCCCACCTCTCTCTCATTCATTCCTGCTCCCCTGTTACAACAAAAAGAGAAGGCAATCATCTACAAATCAGGAAAGAGGACTTCACCAAGAGCCCTTCATGAAGTACATTCCACTTTAAGAAATAAGTACCGTCCACTGTCTATAGGTCACAACCCTATATGGGACCACATTCCTGAATGTTGGGGTTGTGAAAAATATAGCAACAGTAAGAGGTTTCTGAGCATGCAGGGGTCAAAAACTAATTCAAAGTCAAACATCATAAAGCCCAAGATGTTCCTGGAAGCACTCATCTTGTTCCATGGCAGCATTCATGGCAACCTGGGTTTTGAACACATTCTGTCTACTAAGCACTACATATGACATCAGATCAGATACCACCATTCAGCCCCAAACACCTCCAGTCAGATTCTAGACTACTGTATGTTATAAACTGCAGAGTTTTCACTGTACATACAGCTATCTGCTCTTGTAACATATGAAAAATAGGCCTTTAACGATTTCCTGCTGTCATTCTTGAGCATTAAGTACCAAATTAATATATCTTTGGATTGTATTCATTGTATTATTATGTTTGTGGGTTTTGGGTTTTTTTGTTTTTGTTTTTTGGTTTGTTTGTTTGTTTTTTAATTGCTGCTTGAGAAACTGAAGAGCTAGAGCTAACAGAAAAGTGTGTATCATGCAAACATGAAGAACTCAGTTCATATTCCAGCACCCACATAAAAAGTCGGATGTGCAGCATGAAAAGGGGAAGTGGGCACAAAGTCCTACTCCTAAGCAAGAAGTTATTTGCAATTGATAACTGCTGGTAAATGGAGTGGCCCTGAATATAGCAACTACATCCCAAATCAGGCTACATGCTCAGGAATAGTTGGCCAATACAAAACAGGCTCCATGGTTTTTGTTTTTCAGTTTCCTTTTCCTTTTTCTTTTTTTTTTGGGGGGGGGGTGTGATTGTGTGTCTGTTTTTGTTTTGTGTTGGTTTCATTTTGTTTTTTAAGAGAGAGAACAAGAAGCTGGGTAAGGAGGGGAACATCTGAGAGGAGCTAGGGGAGGGAAAAGAATTGACCAAAATTTATTGTACAAGAAATTTTTTTAGCAAATTTTTAAATGTTGGGTGTGGAAGTGCATGCCTGCAATGCCAGCCATCAGGTGTGGAGTCAAGAGGATCCCAGAGGCTTGCTGTCCAGTTTGATGTTCAATAAAAGAGCCTATGTCGGACATTACGGTAGAAGCAATAAAGAAAGCTATCCAGCATTGATCTCTGGCCTCCATGCACACACACATATGCAAATACACATGCATTCACCACACATACACACCCAACTATCGTTTTGATAGTTGACTTGAGTTTAACTTTAAAAAAATTACTAAATGAATTTGGGTTTGGAATTAGGATATATTTTCCAAGAGTTTCTGAGGGGACTGTAAACATACCTCTGTATGTTTTGTAGTAAATATTTCTGTGAATTGTACTGCTCATCATCAATAGCTACAAAATATTGATCAACTCCAAAGAAAAAAAAAAGCACTGAAGATGCTCAGCATCCTGCAGTATTAAATATTCACCTAAGACTTAAATATTTATGTAAAAATAAGCAAACATATCTACCTCACTACTATGTACATTTGCTTTCATCTTTTATAATGGAAAATTGCATAAGTGAAAGAACTATTTTAAAATAAGTTTCTTAATGAATACTAACAGTAGATGTTTGATGTGTATATCTATTTATGTATTTACGTTCCTGTGGTTGCATAAAAACTTTGCAGACAACAAAGGGTCATTAAGTGGAGAACATTTTAAATATCTGGGTCTGTGCCATTCTATTGAGCAGCCCAAGCTAATTAAAACAACTTGCCTAATAACTTTGCCTTCCTCAGATGCAGTCAAACTTTCTACTGCATCCCAGGAGCTTCCCCAATGATGTAGTCTTTATTATATCATCTCATACACATTATTGTTACTTTATATGTTAGTGAGGTCTCCTCAGCAGGATTTTAAGTAGCAGGATAGCTTAGTTGGTATCTCCCTACATACTGTCTGAATCTTTATGTAAAATATGGTGTATACATCTATAGGATGTATGCTTCTGAATGAATACCAATTGGTGACTTGATTGACTATTTTGCCTGTTAAGAAAAAGAAGGGGGGCTGGAGAGATGGCTCAGCAGTTGAGAGCACTGACTGCTCTTCCGGAGGACCCAGGTTCAATTCCCAGAGCCCACATGGCAGCTCACAACTGTCTGTAACCCCAGTTCCAGGGAGCCTGACACCCTCACACAGACATACATGCAAAAAGAATTGATATAAAAAAAATTTTTAAAAGAAAAAGAAAAACAATGAATGGATAAAATACTCACATCTCTTCACACTACTCTACTTCTCTTTGTCGAATAGAAATGTATCACTCACACCAAGAACTATTTGCCATTATTTGACCATGCCTATCATAGCATTCTGTTTTACATGGGTTCATTCTCATCAGTCTGGTTAAGTCTGCATTGAACAAACATGTTCTCCTTCTCTATGAAATTCTTTTTCAATGGACTAAATTATCCATATTTCACCAAAATGACAACTTAGCATAACATAATAAATGTTTAACTTAGTTATTCCCATGTAAATAGAAGAAGATGGTGACAGTTGGAATCAAAATTTAACATAGTGAGTTGCAGTCTTCTTCTGATTGTCTGAGGAGGAATCTGACTTCAAGAGCAAGTGCCTCTGGATTCATTCAGTGCTGTCATTTATGACCCTTGTACCCAGTGGCAGGAATGAGTATTACACAGAACATCTCTGGGAGAAAGGAGTTCTCCCCTCAACAAAGAAGAGCAATCATTGTCCAGCATGAGCCTGCTATTTGATTCTTCAAGTCACCACAACAAACACAGAAAAAAACAAAAATAAAATGAAAATTAGAAAAAGTAATTTACATCCAAAATGAGCTTACATCTACCACCCATCCCCAAGGGTTAGTCAGTTGTTCCTCCTCGCCTACAATTCCACCGAAAGTCTGGAGTTTCTAAGAAGGTCTAGGCTAGGGGTTGGAGAGATGGCTCAGAGGTTAAGAGCACTAACTGCTCTTCCAGAGGTCCTGAGTTCAATTCCCAGCAACCACATGGTGGCTCACAACCATCTGTAATGAGATCTGGTGCCCTCTTCTGGCCTGCAGTCATACATGCTGTGTACATAATAAATAAACAAATCTTTAAAAAAAAAAAAAAAAAAAGGTCTAGGCCAGCCAATGCTTTGATTTTTATTTTTTTCAAAACTCAATCATAGGGAAATTTTTGTTCAAATATTTAAACACTGTTAAAATTTAGCAAAGTTTATCTTTGGGTCACCTAAACATTCCCTTGGCTTGCTATTTCTTTAAATTTAGTGTTTCTGAGGGCCGACCACATAGACTTCAATATGCTACTTTCTTAATTCACTTGGCTAGATATGGAGCCAATGAGTTCCCACTGAAAACCTTGACCACGGGATAGTCATGCCATATCCCAAAGTTCAGTTGACCAAAATTCTGCTTTGTTCTATTTCTTGACCAGTGATTTTACGCTAGTCTACTGTTCTCACAAGACAGGGTTAATACAAATGGTTGAGGAACTGGATGAGAGGTACAACTCAAAGCATCTAAGAGTGGTAGATAATTTCCTCTTCAACGTTATCACAACAAATACTTAACGGTGCTCACTGGGATCAGAGCTTTACTTAGGACTCTGCAGTTTGTCTTGTTAGCATCCATTCAAAACCTTCTGAAGAACTAGAATTCCTGTCAACTGTTTCTATGTACGCAAACTATCCATAGAGACATTAATCCTCTGGCTTATGATCACACAGCTAATAAATGTTATATCAGATTTTGAACCCAGCAAGTCTGACTATAGAGCCTGACCTGTTTCATAAAATTCATATTCATCTGTTTTAATCAAAAGAATATGAATATTACTAGAAGAATCATTACAATGATCTACCATTTCAATAGACATCTTATTATAAGAATATTGATCATATCTATAAGAAAATGTAAGAAATCTGCATAAGCAGCAGGATGTGGCATTTGTTCTATAAGCAACATAAACACAAACATTTTCTGAGGATGCTAATAAGTGGAGCTGTCATAATGAAAATACTTAGATTTAAAAGGTAAGAGATAATGCAAACATTAATCAAAACTGGATTTTCTCCTCAATCCAGATGAAGAGAAACAAGAAGGAGCTGCTAGTGTAAGAATGTTGCCATGCACACACGACGGGCCTTGTGTGGCACTGTGCTGTGGGAGATGTGGAGAAATAAATATGGCTTCACTAAAACTTTGACCAGCCAATAGCCTAGCACATCAGGGAAATCAGCTTCCCTATGCCGGAACCTTGAAGAGACTTGAGAACATGAATGGCCATCACTGAACACACATGCCTACCAGTTTTCTGGATCTAATCAGGAAAACTGCAGAGATTAGCCTCATTCTGGAGACAGATCAAGGTGTCTGTGGACAAAGCTATGCCTGCCCAGACCTCTTTGTCTTACCAAGTGTTTGTTACATATGCTTATATTCTTAAAAATGCTTAGGAGGAGGGAAAGTCCCCCTGTTAGAGAGAGAGAGAGAGAGAGAGAGAGAGAGAGAGAGAGAGAGAGAGAGAGAGAGAGAAAGAGATCTCCTTCTTTTGCCAGATTCTGTGTTATATCAATTAAGTGGATAGATAGGCCCTTTCCCCAGTGTGGGAGAGGAAGAGCTCTGGTGACCCTCTATTGATTAAGACTGCTGTAGGGTGTTATTTGCAATCCCATTGCATAATGGAAATCAGGAGATAGCTGTCATGGTTTCTGAAGACAAATTGCTGGGAGCTGAGACAAATCATAGCCTCTTCACTTCTTACTGTTCTCAACTCCCAGTTAATGTGTATCTTACAGTTTAAGTTTTTAAAATCAGTTTTCTCTATGGTCTCATTAGTTAAAAAAAAAAAATGGTAATCTGGATAGCCCTGCTTTTGAGATCATGTTTAAGTGACTGTGACACTGATTGTGACTTCTGAGCTACGCATTATTTAGTAAAAAACACAACTTCCAAAGGAGCACACAATTAAACCGAGATCCCCAAGGCAGCCGCAGTGATTGCGACCTGCCAGAACAGAAGATTAATCAGGTATGAGTCAAAGACAAAGGCTGCTGTCAGTCAGAAGGTGGTTAAATCTCATTTCTGTTTTGCATCCTTTGACTTGCTAAGTCAGCCAACCAGCAATTTATGTGGAGCGTTGGTTCTCAAAGCATGGGCTGTGAAACAGCAGCATCAGCAACACTTGGGAACCTTTAGAAATGCCAGTTTTCAGACTGTTCCTAGACCTACTGAATCAGAAACTCCAAAGGTGGGCTCAGCAATCTGTGTTTCAACAAGGCCCCAGGGTGATTTTGATGCAATCTGAGTTGGAGAGCCGCTGAACCGAAGCCACAAGACTGCCTCCAGGGTTTAAGCCTTCTTAGGAAGAGGTAGCCTTTCGTTGTTAATAAAAAAATAAATAACATAAAAACAAAATCTATGAAAGACACCTGTGCTGAAAGCCAAATGAAATCACTGCAATCTTTAGCTTTTCTGTAAACCCAAAACTGGCTGAAAAATAAATAAATAAAGCCTGTAAAAGAAACATGTTTATTTTATTTTATTTTAATTGGCATCTTTAGGGAAAATGAGTAGAAAAGTACTCTCCTTATACAGATTTATTTATTTATTTGCCTCTACTCTAACTTTTTCCAGAAAGATTTGCAGACCACTCTTAAACAACAACAATAACGAAAAAGTCGTATTTTATCTCATCACCAGCCATTCTCTTAGAAAGCCTTTTCACTACTTTTAAAACACCCTCATTGCTCAAAGAGCCCAAAAGATAGGCATTAATCACCAAGTAAGCTCTTAAGATGTCTTCGGTATTCACTGTAGGATTTCAGGCTATTTGGGGATTCAGAAAAGGAAAGTAAGAAAGATTTAAATTCACTAAGCTTAAAAATCTATTCCACAAAACAGGAACCATGACTTCCCTTTCATAGTCTGGGCATGAGACTAAGACACTGGTTCTAAGTTACTGCATCTTGAGAAAAGTCTTGGTCTGCAATACACGCCTGAATTGTGTGAGACAGCCTTATGGAGAAATGGGCTTGGTTAGTCATAATGTAGCCTCTGTGTTGATCCAAGAAAGAGTTCTATGATGCAAAACTTCCCACTAGAGCAAACAGTATTTGGATAAGGCCTTGGCATTGTTATGACAGTTTTTCAAATGAAATAAAAAAGGAACAATCTCTGATTACTTCCCTTTTAGGGATTTGTAAAAATAAATTATGTTCTATCCATAATTAAAACCCACTAGCCACTAAAATGAAGAGGCAAGTCTTGTAACTTCCTAATCCTAGACCAACATAGAATCACCTGGAAATACTCTAAGATGTATAAAGGTAGGGGTTTGCCCACTTTCTTTGGTATCGGGTAAGAATTTGAGCATCCATCTAGCCAGGTAATTCTGGTTTGCAGAACTGAGAGTTACTAAAGCAGACCTGCATTAACCAACACAGAAGTCTCTCCTGCATATATTAAGTAGAAAAGAAAGTCATAAGGCATATCTATAAATAAAATCATGTCTGCATGTGTCAATTTATTAATAGATGTGCCAGGAAATGGACTCCTTCCATTTCAGACTATTATCTGTTGCTTAAATCTTCCCAAATGAGAACTCACTCACAGTACTTGTTTAATCTTCAGTCTTGAAAGTCTATCTAAGGAAGATGCAAAGGCACGGGGCACAAGGAAGCATGTGAAAATAGGAACTCCCAAAATGCACTGCTTTCTTTTTTTCTTCCCTTACTCCTTCTGTTTCTCTTCCTAACAGTGTACACAGAGAGTAAAATTTGATTTTACTTTCCTATCTAAGTAAATATTATTTCCAGTATTTGGTATTGGAATAAGTAAGTGAGTAGAAGGTATGGTGGATTCAGCCATTCATTCATTCACATGTTTATTAGGTTCCTAGACAGGGAGAGACTAGGGGCTAGAAATAAAATAGCCAATAACAAAGAAATGGATCCTGCCCACTTGGTGCTTGTATAGTGGGGGATACAGCCAGGTAAGCAACTACAACAGTATAGCTCTTAGAGAGTGTTGAGGAGGGAGACATTAACAAGTCTGAGTGTGGTATAGATGGCTCCCACTGGCCACCAGAAGTGCCCTTTCTCAGTGTGACACCACTGCCAGTACCATTGTCAGTCAGGGCCCATCTGACTCCTCTGAAAAGGGGGCGCTCTTTCTCAAGCAGAGATGCTTCAAAACTGAAGGACTGTGTGAAGGAGTCTCACTTTCCACTTCTCTCTGTTTATTTGATATCAAATAGGATTTACATGAAATGTTATCTCCTGCATGTTATTCAGTATGCTCACTTATCCATCCATCCTACCTGGGTGAGCCTGAACATGGCAGATTTTCCTTTCATTGTTCACAGCTAATAAAACCCATTGTGTGCTCACAAGACGCATGTCTTTAGCAGTTGGTACAACTGAGTCTCTTGGAGAAAAATAGGTCTCATTGTAAGGTAGACAAAGACTTGCAGGAGAATAAGAGAATTCTCTGTATTTCATTGACTTAACATAAAGATCAATTTTAGTCATTTATAACTAGCACAAATCCACATGGGGAGAAATTATCTAGCCCACACACAAATGATTTCTACTAACATTTCATTTGATTGCTTTGGAAGGACACACCACAGGCTATCTAAGGGCTATTTTTCAAGAATGGAAAATTAACAATCCAGGTAAAGTTAACTAGCCAAACCAGACAGAGAGAAATTGCATCTGACACTGTCCTCTTGTAAGCCATGTGTCTTTGTTGGCATTAATGTGAGTTACTCCAGTGTCAATGTGTCACCTTTAACCTAGAAAACTCAATCATTACTCAAAGTAAGACATATGGTTAATGTTTTGAGAAGTTGATTTCCTCCCGTTCTAAGATGAAGATGGGAAATATTTTAGAGAACAGCTTTTTATAAACGTAAAAAATTTCATCTCTGGGCATCTTAGTTAGAGTTTTCAAAAGACACCTGATTTTGAAACATTTTTTAAGTCCCTGGCTTCATTGAGTTTTCTAAGGTTCAGAATCCCAGACACAGCACTTTTACCTTTGAAATCAAAGGAACTCTGCTACTTCAGAATTACACATTATCCCAATTGATACTACTGTTATCTAAGTCATTAACTTGCTATGCAAGTCACCTAGACAACCACTCTGCCTGATATCAGTGTGTGTGTGTGTGTGTGTGTGTGTGTGTGTGTGTGTGTGTGTGGTGCATAGTAATGCTTCTATAAAGTTCAATGCATTAAAATCTGACTCTGTGGCTTTCAAGCTCAGCTCCACTCCCAACACATCTGAGGGATGTTGAGTCACATCCTCTCCTCTCTTGGTGGAAACAGTCCCCAGAGGAGAGCAAGTAATTCTACTTACTCACAAGCCATGCAGTTTGAAAAGCTTCCTTGAAGGTGAGTAGAAAAGTGGCAGAAGCTGTATCTCCCTAGGACAGAAGACCCTTCCTCTGATGGAGCTTCAGAGATTGTGGGCATTTCCTATTTCCAGAAACTCCCTGCTCCAACTCCCTGTCTAGCGTGTCTCTAAGTTAAGGGGCTGATATTTCTCATTTGCCTCAGAGTTTTGATACGAGAAACAAAGATAGAACAACACTGCTTCCCTCAAGAACCAAGGGGAGGTAAGTGCGACACATGGATTTCTGGGCATCCTTTTGAATTCTATGGGTCATGTGCTGTCCTGCAGGGACTACAAACTGTCCAAAGTTCACTCCTAAAACTTACTTTCATTTGTCATTCAATCTCATCATAGTATTGCCCTAAGAAAATTAATATTTTTCAAAGTGGAACTATATCTCAATCTCTGGTGCAATAATTTGTTAATCATTCCTTTGATAACTATTATAATATTTCAAGTCTGTCCTAGCATATGGGTGTAAGCAGAAGTCATCCACATTAAAGAGGGCCATTTTCTTCCCCATGAACAGCCATCATTATCTCCTAATTACAATCACTGTGAAGTGCAAGCTCAAGGTTGCACATCCATCATGCAAGTAAATGGAGACAACACGATGAGAAGTTGAAATGATTTGGTTTGCATTCTTGCACTTCAGGTTCAGCTGGAAGATAGGAGGAGCATCTACCTACACCCTGTGCTGACTGACTTTTGAATGAGATCAGTTTTTCAAATCTAGTAATGTGATTAAGACATTAGTTAAGTGTTTCTCTGTGCCAGTGTGCTGATGGTGGTAGTGTCATTTATCACTGTCACTGCCCTCTTCTGGCTAAAAGTGACCTCATCCCCACATGTCCATCAAGAGGTAGACAAGGGACCCGTAGGTGTGCAGGCCAGTGTCTGGAGTGGCCACGGAGCATTGACTGTGTTCAAAGGACCGAGAGTATTTCCCTCCATCAAATAAAATTCCTCTCCAAGTATCCAAAAATAGCAACAGAATTGTCTAATGAGGGAAGAACCCAGCAGAGACAAGCCAGGCCCAGTTTTATAAAACAAAAGCCCCCTCGTGCCTTCAGATGGCTTGAAATGTCCCTTAGCAGCCTAGGAAACAAAGAGTACAACCAGGTACTGGCAGCACATGTTGCCTGTATTTTCTCACTGAAGAAACCCAACAACCTAATATAGAATTATTATTAACATTGTCTTATAGATAAGTTCATTCTGTGACCAAATAAATAAATAAATAAATGACCTTTGACCATCTCAGGTAAGTACCTTATCTCTTTTGCCCATTCTTCAAATTCTTGTGTGTTTTTGGATGGTAACCAGACCACAGAAGAAAGCAATGTATAAAGGTAACTATGGGGTGATAGGAATAGTAATTAATATACACAGAGAAGTTCCCAGAAGAGAGAAAATCATCATGAACTTTTCCCTCATCTCTAATAATGCGTTCGTCAAGAAACATTTTAGAACAAGTGAGGAGGGAGGTTGAATGGGAAAAAGTTCAAGGGCTTGGGAAATAGCTGGTCTGAACCCTAACCATGAGCAGAAAACACCATGAGGAGTAGATCAGAAGTCCCAAGAAGAACCCTAGATCCTGTAGGTGGGAGGATCCTGGAGGAGTTCCAGTTTTGTGTCTTGCCTCTGGGAGAGGAGGTTGTCATCCCTAGAGGCACTATTTACAACTGCCTAGCTTCTCTTGGATGTTTCCTGAGATGGAGAATGAGAGACCTTTGGCTTCCAGTTCTCATTTCAAGTCCTCTCACTGCCAGGAGACTCCTCTAATATCTTGCTAAAGTGTCTCCCATGCTCCCTAGGGTCTTTTTGTTTCCCTTCAGAATGCCTTAGACACAGGGCTTCTATGAGACACAAAGAACAGCCTCCTCCTTTGAGGCAATGCCATCAATCTGGAAACAGCCATTAAACTACCGCTTAGCATTCTCATCCCTTAATGAAGGAGATTCATACAGAGGCTGTGAAGTCTCTTGGGGAATGTTACAGAGAGGATTCCAATATGAAACACAGACCAAACTAGACCGGCCCCTAAGATATCTTCCCAAAGCAGAAAGCCTTTGATTCAATCCTTTTCATCCTTTTTTTGTGAAGTTTTCCACCGCTCTGTTCAATTTTGTCGTTCTCTCTGTCATCAGCCCAACTTTAAATCTGATATACATAGGAAAAGTTTTTTCTAATATAAAATAAAGTCTCATTAATTCAGGTTCAGTTGGAAAAGTCAAATCCCAATGAGTAAGAAATCAGAGTAAAAAGTATTTTCAATTTAAAAAATCATGTCTATTTCAAAAGACTACATAATGGATATTAATAAATAAAATGAGAAAGTTAATAAAAATGGTGAGTTATAATAGTTTTATTTTTATGGTACTTTTTACTTCCAAAGTTTTTTCACATATATTATTTTATATTGGAAATTTTAGTCAATATTATAAAGAAAGTGTACCGATAATAGATCATCAAACCTAAGTCAAAATGTCTTGATTGCTTCCTACTAAATTTGAACTATTAACTCAATAAGAATTATATGTAATTATTTCCAGTCAGCATCACAGTATTCTGAATTAATGAGGTTCTGCTCTATTCAAGTTATAATAAGCCTGACAACTTTATGGCCATCTTATCTCCTAGAGTGTCACTACCATCTACATATTAGTAATAAATACTGTTTCTTCATACAGAATTTTTTTGTCATAACAGAGCATCCCACCTTGAAGAAGTTTCACCAAGTAAATTATCTCACACATACCTCTAGTAGAGAGGAAGTGTTCTGTATGATAAATGTGCTAAGGGTTTATGAGTCTCTAAAGATGCTTGATTTGACTTAAAGTGAGCCTCCCTGGGGAGGTTATCCCAAGACAGCAAGGACAAACACTTCACAGAACTTACTCGAATTCTCTTTGGGAAAACACAGTCAGGATTGGTCCATTTGATCATAACTAAAGGAACTAAAGTGATACAGGTAGAAACCCAGCACAAAATGCCCCATTTGAGGACCCCAGTGACACGGAGTGTCTCCTGGCGTCTGCATCTCCGCTTTCTTCTTTAAACCCACATTTTGAGTCACAAAGATTCCTGATTCTCTCACAATGGTTGAAAAGGCAATGTCTTTACCTACCTTAAAAAGTCTTAAAATGTTAGCCACCATGATGGACACGGAGCTTGCTGCAGCACCTATGACACCAGAAATCTTGTCGGGCTTAGTAAATATGGGTGGATCTCCATTAGCACACTTCACGTCAGACGCATCTTTCTCTATCAATGCCTGCACGAAGGTTAGTGACTGCTCCAAAGCATAGGTGTCCCTGGAGCAGGTGTCAAGGATCCGGACACCCAGAGTGATATTGGAGAGGAGATCGGGGTCCTTGTTAATCTGGTCGATTGCATAAAGCATGGCCTCTAGTCTGTGGATCCCCTTCTCCTTCTTCAGCTCCCCACAAGGTACCCCTCTCTCTCCTTTTGCATGAACAGGAAAAAGACCCCCCAAAATGATGTCCCCATCCACCCGGATGGAATGGGCATACTCCTGGCTGTGAGTTCTTTGCATCATTGTGAGGATCCAGTAGAACTTGGCAGTCAAGAGGAAGAAACAAGGGCAAGAGGCTGAGCGCTTTCCCTCGCATACCATTTTCTCCACAGGTGGTATTGCAATCAGTGACCTGAAGTTTATTCTTGCCACAGAAGAAGGGGGACCACCTGAAGCTGCACCTGTTGGAGTCTACCATCAGGGCCCATGGGGGAAGGCTCCGGGGGTTTCAGCAAGTTTTCTTGATTTGAACGTCACAGTGAATTTCCAACAGACCTTCGGTTCAAGTTTATTTCCACATAAAGCCAGCTTGCAAATAAATTAGAATAACATCTGAGGTTGTGATGTTGGGATGAGGTCAACAATTCATGTCCTTGAATTCAGCCCTGTAGCAGAATTACTCCTGGGGAGAAAGGAAAAGGGGGAAATTCAGTTCAATGAGGCTGTATTTTTTATATACTTAAGCCCTGTCTGCTCCAACTTTTTTATTTCCCCTATTCGATAAGAACTAACTCTTTTTGGTCCCCTGTGATTCTGAACACCTGGCTGCACGACATCTAAGCAGGGAGATTGATGACATGTTTAGAGCAAGAGGAACAGAAAAGTATCAGCAGCTAGCTCACTTCTTTCAAACCAGAACATATTTTTATTTATCATTTTATTTCAATAAGTCCTATTTCTAGAAAGGTAAAATTCCTGTGATCGGTGGCATTGTTTGTCAAATTTGCTTTACCTTTTACAGCTACATAAATTTCACATTTAAATCTTGTCCACAAGATAATGAAAGGTTATTTTCTGTGATGTGTTCAACAAGCCAGTCATCTGTTAATGAATTTTTCTTTTTTAGTATCCCAGATTTCCCAGTGGGAAACAGTGACTATTCCATCACAGAAAAGAAAGGAGGAAAGAAGAGGGAAGGGAGAAAAAGAGAGACAAGCTGCCAAAAGGTCTGAAAATACCTTCTAGCTTGCAGAAATATTTAGCAGAGAACATCCGCTACCTCATAGCAACTATCCTATTGTTCTCTGGCAATAAAACAAAGACTTGAAAATTAAACACATAGGGAGGGTTATGTGTGAAGATCTTCCTGTTACCATTGTCAGAGTTCCCAATTAATTTGTCAGGGTGGAAGCCATGGGCACGCTTGCAGTTCTGAAGTAAACGCGCCTTGATCCGAGAATCACTAGGAACACATCGGAGCTGCAGATCAGTTGGAAAGCTTCTTAATTTTGTCTAACTCAGTGGGGAAAACAGTCATTTCATCAAGACTAGAAATAACCTAGAGTGAAAGTGTCTATGGGAAAATCGAGAGGAAATCTCATTCTGGGGCCTTTGTCCTTAAAGAATTCCACAAGACCCTTACAGAACAATTCTGAAGGAAGTTTAACTGGAAACGAGAACTGACTTAGCGAAGGGAATCTGAGATTTGAAATGTTCCTGTAATGAAGAGCATGAGCAGCAACAATATCTCCTGGCAGGATGTTTAATCTAATGTTCACTTCTAACCTATTTCCACTTGAATCTGAAATCTGGACCATTTCCCTTCACCCCAGCCAACCCACATCTGCTTGTATTTCCCATTCACTCCTTCAAGTTCCAGTTCATAAAATTCTCTTTCCATCTTCTTTGTCCTAGGGGGAAAAAAAAAAAAGGATGGTGCCTCCCCAGGGGACAACTGAACATATGCCCAAGCGCCTTCAGAGAAAGTTACACTGTTTTTCACTTCCAGGTTTGAAAAGAGGCTCTTAGCCGACCACTGTGCTGGCTTCCGGCGTGTGTGCTGGGAGCCCCAGCCAAGTGCTGGCCCTTCTGCTGAGATGTTTCCAGGCTGCTCACACAAAAATGTCCCTTGCCTCCTGGCATGTGCTGTACCTTGATTCCCTCTGCACTGCCCTAGACATGTAGTCCTTTTACGATTTCCTCACCACCCAATTCACCTGGCAGCTGCTTCCCATCGGAGTTCATAACAGCCTGACCTGAAGTAGTCCACAAAAGGAAGCCCACCTGAGTTTCTGGATGAACATGGATATGCAATTAATTACTGGTGAGTACAATTAGGACTCTGTCTTACAGTCTCACAGGGAAGACTAGTCGCATCATGGTAAAATGTCATTAACGCTGACCACTAATTTAGAGTTTGAGACCAAGTCCACACTGGCTGAACCTAGTATAAATGGGCAAATGAAGAAGAAATTTCAATGGTTCTGCCCCTCCTCAACCAGCAGCAACACTCAGGAGAGCAGCCCTGCATCTCACATGGGCAGCACAGTAGAGCCAACCATGTTGGTGGAGGTGTGGGTGAGCCAGCCCTGATGTCCTGAGCATGGGAGAGCTGTCCCCATGACTCATCTGTCATGTGGCAGCATGGGAGGGGGAGAGATGCCCCCTCCCCCACCCATCAATGCCTCAGGCAAGTGGAAGAGCTGGCCCTAAGGTCATAAGAGCAGGAGAACTGTCTCAGCTCCTTATCAGCTGCAGCACCCACACCTCACCTGGGCAACACAGCAGAGCTGGGGCCCTGAAGGTGCAGGTGTGGGAGAACTGACCCCACCCCTTGCTGGAGAGCTCACCCAGGGAGGGGAGAGCTGGTGAGCTGACCAACCCTACAATGACCCAGGCCCAGAACCAGAGTTATGTGTTGGCCCACCCCAACATCCACCCCATCTGTGATCTACTGGAGCACAGGGGCAGGGGGTGTCGGGGATGATGTCAGTCTTGTAGACCCAAGTCTCCACAACACAGGGCAGCAACAGGATGTCCAGAAAGAGTCCCAGTGAGGACTCAATGGTATAGCAGACACCAGGGGCCTCAAACCAGACCAATGATTCTCTTTGATAAAGGTCCACATGTAAAAATATATGAATAAAGGAGTTTACTGTGTGACTCACTGTGCCACATGGAGCTTCCATGATCAGATTTTCCCCTTCTTCCCTCCCGCCCCCCTTTTTTCTCTTACATTTTATTTTGTTTTATGGGAGGGGTGAGAGATGGGTGGGAATAGCAGGCATGATGTGAAAGACACAAAGAATAAATAAAAAGAAAGTTAAAAAAAGAAGAAGAAATTTCAAGGGTAGGCCCGTACTCCAAAGCCTGTCTTCATTGAGCCAAACCACCGCAAACACCCTTACACGCCTAAGAGGACAAACAGTTTTCACCTACAAAGATGCACTTCATCAGCTGCTCACATTTCCACATCTACTCGTGAGGCACTAAGTTAGTTCCACTTGCTGGTATACTCCTAAAAATTAATTTCTTTTCAAATTATTGGTATTTGCCATAATGTGTAGTCTCTTCAGCATCCCATAACTCTGTTCAGAGCTCTAATTTAAAGAAAGGTTGGGGTATGGAAAGCAATAAGGTGGGAACCATTTGGGTTAGCAGACAAAGACTGAAATGGAAAGTGGGGGGCGGGGTTTCCACTTGGGTTATGGATTATTGGACAGCTTGTTAGACTTTTGCTGGAGTTTCCTCCTCTGCAGCATGAAATTCGTTGCAGGCAAGCTCTCTAACCCTTGGTTTTCTTGTCTGTAAGTGGGGAGAGCACCTGCCAATGGGCGCACACTGCAAAACTGCATCTGGCCCAGGGTACGTGCTCTGGAAACAGGCATCAGTCTGGTCTGTCGTTCTTTTTAAGCGGAAAGCAAAGCAACTTTTTGACTACTCGCCCAGTTGGTGAAGTGTTTACTGAATTCTGCTCACTGCTTGAAACATAAAAATCAGAGCTATGTATAAAATATTTAAATATTGCAGTTGTTTCAGAGACTGATACATTGCCATAAAAATCACAGACCTGATAGGTTTCTCAGTTTCTCTTTTAAATTCTAAGGACAAATAATGTGTGAAAGACTAAATAACTACAAAGTTTATGTTTCACGGCATAATCTTATACTGCTTAATCCAGCTCTCCTAGAATTTTGGTGGACTTTAATCCAAACAGTGATGGAATCAATATTTTTAAAGAAATAATGACCTTTCTGAGCTACAGATCCATACAGCTTTTCTTCATGTGATGTGTTTGATTTGAAGTAAAATAGCTTTCCCCCCAAGCTGACCATAGTCTCGTCTTGGTTGAAACCCTTCCTGCTCCAGTAGACTTTTTCAAGAAGGTGAGAGTCCTGTTCTCTGGCACAGGACTGAGGCCAGCAAGCTGCTGACACACCATGGTGGCTAACACTCAGGGAGCTTAACCATGCACTCTTCCATCTCACCTTTCTTTCTCTGTCCCCTCTAAGTGCTGTGCCACTGACCCTGACTGTCCTACAGACCTGGATGTCTTTACAAGAAATTCCCTGGCTGGATGATAGGCTTGTGATACAGGCCCACATTTTATTTTCTATGTGTGTTCCCAATGTCAAAGTCTCCAAGAACATAACTGTATCTCAAAGGATTTCCAAATGCTGCTTATTATTAACTCTGTTTAAGTGAGGGAGAAAAAAACTCAGATAAAACAAGTTCAGCCCTAAGCCCATATGTAGTAAACAGCAACACCCCCAAAATCATCAGATCCCCAAGGTGGGCGCTGTTCTTTGAGACAGCCCCAGCAGTGCAGAGCCTGGCTGTGACGGTATAATGAGGGTGAGGACCCCGCCACTCCATGGAAATCTTTTATAATTGTGTATATTTTCCAATGGTTAGCTCAAGAAACAATGTGCAAATTAGAAAGGGACAGCTGTGGGACATTTCCAGAAGGGATATTTCTGAACCCCTCAAAGGGTCAGGAAATACCTGAACTTCCAAACTTCAGATCTGGTTTCCTGGCCAGCTGCTGCCAATGGGACAAGACCACCCACACAAAGAGGGTCTATCAAGATCACCCCTCATGCCTTCCATGAGTGTGTAGCACTGACAGAGTAAGATTCTTGTGTAAAAAATAGCATTAGCCAAGAAATAAAAAGCATTTCTTACAAAAGCAGCAGTCCAATCCTAGATCTGTCTGGCTCTCTAACACAAAGGGCTATCCTGGGGAAGTACTATATCTGTTCAGCTCTCTAACACAAAGGGCTATCCTGGGGAAGCACTGTCATCAGCTCCTAAGGCTGCAAACCCAGGCATTTCCCACACTTGCAGCTCTTGAGATTGTTTGTAAATACATCATATTTTGTCTATGTCCCAGACTGCTGCCTGTGTGGATTCTTAGTGGAGACAGAGTGAGTCCTCCCCTGGCAACAGAAGCCTGGAATTGGGTCTTTGACTGACAGTCACTAGCTGGAGACATTGAGCAGGTCACCTCATCTCATTGTGTTCCCACTTGCTAGTCTGTGAAATGGTGCTGTGACCGACCAGCTCTAAGGTGTCTTCCAGCTTCCTCTTCTAAGACTGTGTTACTCAGTAATAAGGGACTATGGGATTGCACTCAAACAGGAGTGCAAGGCTTTGTCAACTGAGTACAATAACTGGTTTTGTTTGCAAGCAGGTAACCCCCACCCACCCCCAATCAGTGAGAGAAGATTCTAAAAGCTCATTTATACAAGCAGGGAAGACATGAAGAAAATCGGGTCCAGAAGACTCTCAACTACTAAAAAGATAAATTAGACTGTGGTTATTTGCATAACAAAAGAATTCACCACAGGTTTCCTTTAAATACCTAAACCCCATGCATTTAAAAAACAATCTGATTTAGTAGAATTCAATTTACATCCTTCTTTGTAGATAACACAGCCATTGGATAAAAAGAGCACATTTATAGTATGTATCAGATTAGAGGAGGGGAAGAGCATGAAACCGGCTTCCTGAATGCTGACAGTGGAACCATCACACACAGTCTCATTTCCTCCTAAAATTCACCTAGAAGGTTGGCATCACAGCCCCCATCTGGATGTGAGAACCTGATAGCAGACAGGTGTTGTGGCTGTCTGGAGGCTCAGGCCAGAGTTCACATGCAGGACTATAGTTACATTCTGTCCACCACTACCTCCAAAGCCTCTGGGCATGAGACTCTGACCAAACTGTGCAAGGTGTTAGTAGGATGCCTGGGATCCTAGGAGAGCCTGAGTCTAGTCTTTGGGTAAGTTACTTAGTTAGCCTGCTTGTTTGTTTGTTTGTTTGTTTGTTTGTTTTTCCTAAAGTGTGAACTGATTTCTGCCCCCCTGCTGAATTATGACATCAAAAATCATAATGTACATTAAGGGACTTGTTGAACTGTCAAGTGATATAAGAGTGCACAGGGGTAGTATTGGTGTAATAACCAGTCCCAGTACTAAAATATTTTACTCATAGATCATACTTGGAGCTGAGGGAAACACTTTCCCATGACCAGCATGGAGGGTCAGACCTTAGCAACAGGCATGTAGCCAAGAATCAACTTTAGAAAGTCCATACCAAAAAGGAGATCTCAGAGGAAAACTGGAAGGCACGAGGGGAAGTTCTTAGAACTACAATATCTGACCTGAAGGCCACAGATATCCAAAGCACCCAAAGGGCCATTCTTAAAATACAAGACATCCTTCTTCAGTGAGAACAGGAAAACTTTTTTAGTAGTGAGCAAAATATAACACTTTTAGTACTAAAGTGTACAAAGTACTAAAAGTATTACAAAATATAACACTATTAGCACTGGAAAACCCAGCCAGCAGATTTGCATCTGAATGCATTACCTTGTCAGGAAAAGTAGGAAATTGACAATACATGTGTTCAATAACTGCTATATAATCCTCTGGGGCTTTCTCTACATCTTCCCACTTCTCTTTATCTGTTCCCTGCCCCTTTACAGAGTAGGCTCCTACTGCCCAACAGACTGATGTGTCCTGTGGTCAAGGACCTCAAAACTATGTTTCTTTTGGCCTTGGTTCTCCCGGGGGAGTAAGTACATTCATCTGCAGGTGTCAAGACCTGATGGGGCCCAGATAAGACAACTCTCTGCTCAAGGTCCTCCCAGTCAGTGGATGAGTCTGCTCCAACTTGCCAAAGTACCAAGAAGAACTTAAAATCAGAGAAAACGTAAGTGGACAAGTGGACGGGAAGGGGAGAAAGAGAGGGTAGGAGAAAGGGAGGGAGGGAGGGGGTAAGGAGAAGGAAGGAAAGAGAAAGGAAAAGAAGATGGAAGGGAGGGAAGAAGGGAGGGAGGGAGGAGGGAGGGAGGGAGGGAGGGAGGAGGGAGGGAGGGAGGGAGGGAGGGAAACCTAAATTCCTAACAGTAAAGAAAAGCTCCCTTGAAATGGAAATAAAAATATGATACAACTGACTGCCAGGCTCACAACCTCTCCTCTTACAACATGAACTAAGCACTCCTGCTAGGCAAATCTAGTATGAGAGTCTGGTAACACCCAGGTTCTGTCCTGAAAACAGAAACCATTTCCTGGACCTTTCAAAGCCAGCCTATTCAACAGGCACTGGGATATGGTCAGATTTTTGCTGTGGTTCTAAGCAAAAGATAAATCCATGTAGCGTCTTGGTCTAAGATACTGAGACAGAGCAATGGCACTCTGACTAAAGCAGGGTCCTCTTGATGTTCCCCACTGGGAGAAGACAGTGGGATAAAAACTTAGAAGGAAAAATATCATTGCACAAGCATGTGTGTGCAGTATTCAGTGCGCCATGCCCTAAAGACAATGGAACATTCTTATACAAAGATTGGTGCTTGATACTGCCAACGTGAATGTCAGCTGGGCTGTTTGCTGCATAAATATCAATTAAATAAGCCCAGAAGCAGCTTCAACCTGCCCAGCCAAGTCTGAAAAGAGCACATCACTCCAGACCTCTAACTTTCTTCTGCACTCCTTCAGTTCAGCTCATCTAGGCTCATCCTTTTCCTTCCTTCTTTTCCATCTGAATGGTTAGAACTATTCAATCAGCCACAACTTGCAATGGGTGGCAGGGGTGGGAGTGGGGGCGCACTAGCCAGAGCTAGCCAGCACAAACCAAATAGAATGAATTGAGCCTACAAGACAGCATTCAACTGTGTTCTCAGCATCTTCTGAGAAAATGTCTCCTAGAAAGCTTCCCCTCCTAAATTGTTTCCACATGCCTTATTGAAGAGCAGATATTCTCTTTATCTCGGGTGTAGTACAACCTGTAGTTGACTCTGAGATAGGAAAATTGCATTAGAAAAGCATTTCTCTGGTGAATGGGACTCTTTTCAAAATTATCAAGCCATATATTTGCAAGACCCGGAGAATGCATTTCGTACAGCTGATTGTCTCCTATCGAGATCTTTCAAGACACTATTCACAAGCAAGTGACCAAGATAAACTCGAGTGGTTCCTGTAGCCATTTGCAATTATTGACAAACAGTTTCATAACGGAAAATGAAAATTACAGTCAAGTGCAATAAGCTGTTTATCCAAGATCTACCTGCTGGTGGCTCTTTCTCTCTTTTCATTTTTCTTTCAAGCAAAACACAAGCTATCTTCGGAATGCATTTGTCATGATAGTAATTTTTCTTGCAAATACCTCCACCGCAAACCCTGTCTTCAGTTCTTCCAGTGGTAAGATTAATGGCCAAGATCCTAGTGTATTCTCAGATGTTCACGAGATTCCCACACTGTCGGGTCTATGGGAAAAGATCACTCCCCAATTGACAAATAAGGTATTCCCTCCAGGGGTGGAACTCCCAGGGGGTGTGGGGGGTGGTCTTCTGCAATTCACACACCACCACTATCCTGAGCACACAGACATCCTTTGAAGACTGGCTCCCCAATTTAGGCTAGAAGCAATTCCTCAGGGAAGCTCGGAGGTGCCTTCTTGCGCAACGGGTGACTCGCACGCGCCTCTGCATTTCATTTGCACCAAAGAAGCGTGTCAGACAACGGGGGTGGGGGGTACTGGTGGGGATATGATTCTGTTATATTTTTCACCAACTGTATGAACCTCAAGGGACCTAGGAGCCCTTTGAGTAGATGGGCTCACTCCGGCCTCGCGGCTGAGAGGTCTCCATCTAAATCTCACCCCACCCGGGGTCCGCTCCTCCCCGCCGCATTTTCCTTTTCCTTCCCAGTTCCTTAGACAGTATAATCCCAACGCACAGTAGAGTGTAGGGCCGCGGGGAAAGACCTGGTTACTCTAGCTTTTCCCAGGCACCCCGGCACCGCCCCAGTCCTCGCCACCAACACCCCCGCGCGCCCTAGGCTCCAGTCTCCTGAGCGCACCGGTCCGAGAGCGCCTCCGCCCCCGCCACACCTGCCGGCTGCAGACGCCCATACCCCTCTCTGGTCCGCCAGATACGGGGCCACTCTGACCGTAGGTGCTGCCAAGGAGCTGCAGGGAGCGTCTGCCTTGGCTTCGGAAACTCTAGATCCTGGAATCTAGATTCCCCCCACCCCCAACAGGACTCGGAACTCCAGCGTTTTCCCCAGAGCTGGGGGGAGGGGCAAGGAAATCCCAACCTCGCGGAGCTAACTTGGGGACCACAAACTCAAGGCAGAGTGTGTGCGCTACACAGGGGTTGCAGGTCTCGAGGACCCCCTACATCATCAGGCTTTTCCTGCGACACCCCCCCCCCACACACTCTTCCCCAGATCCTTGTTACACATCCATCTAGCTGGAGCTCAGGAAGGCGGGGGTTACCCCAACTCATCCCGGAAGCCGCTAACTTCGGAAATCCTTCGATTTAGATTCGCATAACCAATGTACCTGGGCATCTCGGCCGGGCAAGTCCAGATTCCGTCAGGGCAGGTCCAGGAGGTCACTCAGGCCAAGCAATCTCAGTCAGAGCGATTTAAAACCCTGCCGCCGCACGCCCGGTTAGAGCATCCAAGGAGCGCCGGCCCACTCCCATCACCCTTCAGTCTCCCATTCACCGTCTAAACTTTCGGGGGATCACATCTCTAAGTCTTGGGAAATTCAAGCTAAGCTCCCTCTATTCCACACCTCTTCACTGGAATGTAATCATGGGAAGACAAGAGGGGTGGCCGCCTTGTTATTTGCAACGTAAAATCAACAGACACCCAATCAAGCTCCAATGCCCGGCCAGCCCCTCGCCCCCTGGTGCCCACTCCCCCTCTCTCCCCATCCGCGTTTCTCCGCCCGCCAATTTTTTTTCCCAGACTCTGGTGTGCAAAGCCATCTACTTATGCCCAGAAAAAGCAGATCATTAAAGTAATCAGAGAAGAAAACATACACCTGGCTGTCAGCTGCATGGCTTGGGGAGAGAAAATGGAAATGGCAATAAAATCGGGGGGTTCTAGTTTTGCAGCCAGCTTGGGGCTGGGGGAGAGTTGAAAGGTGGGGGCTTTTCTGGCGTGCTTCAGCACTTGCTTTCTTCTTCCGTGCCTGCTGTTCAGCAGAGAGTCTTACCCTGCTCCCCGCAGAGGGCGAGGTGAGGAAGCCCGCTGGGGGCCCGCATCTCCAAGTCAGCGCCGCCGCCGCCGCCTTCGCCACCGCGCCAGGCGAGCACCGCGGCCGCACTTGTGGCTGATCTCCGGGCTGAGGGGGTTGAGCTGGCCGAGCCACCCGCGAGTCTCTTCCATGTGAATAACAAATACTCCCACCGGCGGCCGCGATTGGTCTGCGCCCTGCGCCTCGCGATCCTCCTCCCGCGGCCATTCACCCCACGCGGCGCGTGGATCCGCGCTCGGGATCGCGCCCGGGATCGCCAATCGCTTCGCGCCAACCAGTCACCCCGGAAAGAGGGAGGAGGATCCCCGAGGGGCAGAGGCCCCGGCGTGGGTAGTGACGGGGACGCCCCAGTGGCAGGACCCCTTCGGCGCTCAAGTCGGAATCAACTCGGGGACCAGGAATAACAGAGTTCTGGTTTTTGTTCTTATTGTTGCTGGTGTTGTTTAAATATCACCCCCACCTGCCCCGCCCCGGACAAAGAAGGCAGGGTTCGAAGATAGGGAAAGACGGGGTGGCTGGAAGAGAACCGCGGCAGCGGCCCAGTGAGCTCGAGACCCACGCGGAAAAGCGCTGCTCGATGCAGACCTGAAGCGGGGGGGGGGGGGGCGGGGGGGGGAGACGGCTCTGGCGAACCCGGGACCCCTTCCCTCCCAATGAGCATAGCTCCGAGTAGGGTGACCATGACAGATGACAAGTGTCCTGACACTTGCTTTCTTTTCAGTGATGTTCAAAGTAGTTCCCGCAAGCCGCGCACTTCCATGCAAAGTTTGCCTCCTGCTAGCGGCTGTCTGGTCCTCTGTACAGCCCAGTGGCTTGGACACCGGAGGATGCCAGGGGACGCCTTCTGTCGCGCCCCTGAAGCTGGAGGAGGGACAGAGCACAGTCCCACCGTGGGCACTGTACGGGACCAGGCAACCAAGGAGACTGTCATTTTGTGGAGAGGATTAGAGGAGCCCAGATCAAGGCGTGAAACTCCTGAGGAGCTCGCTCACCGGGGAAACCTCAGGATTCCCTCCCATTCAGCGGCCCAGAACCCGCTGGGCTCCGAGTGCACAAGCCCGTGCCCCTTCCTGCTGGCTACCGCCCAGATGCCTCCACTGGGCGCCCGTCCCGCAGAGAGAAGGAGGGAACCCCCTGGCCGCAACACCCTGAACCAGGGGTGCTCTGGGTTGGTGAGAAAGTTCCATCTAGAGGTGGCCGCGCGCAACTGCAGCCCAAGACCAGAGCCCAGGAGAGAGGAGTACTGGGGGAGTTGGGGGCTGGGGGGAGGGGGCGTGTAATCAATGAAAAGAGAGGGGTTGGGGCGGGAGGAGGTTAGACCCAGTACGCTACAGAGATTTTTTTCAACTTCATAAGCATCGTGAACTTTATAAGCTTCACCACAGGTCACAGGTACAGGTTATGAACTTTATCCTGTTCACGTTTCTTTAACTTTCTAACCAACTCTAAAATGATCAAAATTATTGATCCCTCTCTACAGAGGAAGAAAGAAATCTGGATTTATAGCTACGCTTGGAAAGTGCCAGCCTTGGAAATCGGAGTTGAAAATCTCTATAGATGATTACTTCCCCGATGCCCTCGCTGTCCCCAAGTCTGGCATTAAGGCATGAAGTTTCAATGAGAAGACCACAGTCTCCTCCCTGGTTTCCTAAAGCCACCCAGACCCTGTTAGCAAAGAGTCAACAGATTTGCAGATCTGGGGTCCTTCTCTCTATTCATTCACTCTGTCTCTTGTCTCTACAAGAGAAACTCCTGGCTTCTAAAACCATTCTTTTATGGGGGGGAGGTGGGAATTTGGAGGGATAAGTCAGTACCTTTTAAGGTGAAGAGAAACCAGAAATGATGCCAAAATGGACTGAATAGGCTCAATGACTGCGACTCTGCGGTGGAGTTGAGGAGTTTCCTTGGGGACTTGAGTTGCTCCCTCCTCCCCCTGGAGGTAGGGAGGCAATTTTGGCAGCCTGGTTTCTATGCAGGCAGTCCAGCTCAGACAGGTCACCAATCTGGGGCCTGCGGTCATCTAGACAGGTGACCTCTGTCTGAGTAAAGCTATCCTAGGATGCGTATGGATTTGAATAAACTCCTCCTTGGGCTCTTTACTGCGTGTGTCTTAGTACATTTAGGTGAAAGATGAACATAAAGGAAGCAGAAGACAGCTCAAGGCTGAAAACACTCCGAAAAACAGAGCTGCTGACCACATTCTGGTCTTCAGGGTCTGGCCCAGAGTCCCTGCAGTGTTAATGCCTAGTGTTAGCCAAGAGGGCAGTGCTCTGGTGGGCCCATTTCCATAATGAGGACAACACAGCTGGCTGTGGCTTTGGACGTTTGACAAGGCCCAGTGAGCTGCTAGGGAGAGAAGTGGCTAATGAGCTATCTTTCTCCTTTTCCTATTGATCATCACCTGCAGAGAACCACTGTCTTCCAGGCATGTTGCTGCCCTTTCTGATGCAGACCTCTGAGAAATAAGTGGGCCTGATCTCTCTCAGGGACAGTATCCTTTGCATCATCCTTTCTTCGATGCACAGTATAGAATCATCATCTCTCAAACCCCACATGAAATCTGGTCAATAGGGAATAGAACATTTCTACATACAAGTATTTCCAATGGCTTTACCTTGAAGTCCCTGAACATCTGACTTGGGCTCATACATACATTATAATCTACATGTAGTAATATCACAAAAGGAGAGAGATTGTCTGCTGTGGAGATGGATCCTTGTCGGCAGCATTCATATGAAAAAAAAAAACAAAACACCTCTTATCTAAACTTGGTTTATCCATCCCCATCCCATCCTCTGCTTCCCTTTTGCTACAGTCTAAGTCAATAGAGTATGGCAGTCCAGCCCCGACAAGCCTGTGATTCCAGAATCATCCACCTTGACACTTCTTGGAATTCCAATTTCTTCAGTATGAAATATGTCTTTGCAAAGAGTCTGACCTTATCATATCCACCACAAATATTTATATAAATCAAACACATTTCCTGGTAGTTAATCCTCCAAGAAGATTTGAATATAATCTTCTCATTTTCAGTTGATTTAAAATGTGAGAAACTGTCCATGTGTGGGAAAATGCAAAAAAAACAATACCATATGTTTGGGGGCCATTTAACTCAAACTGCAAGATGTAGTCCACATGTGGAGATTTATGCTGCAATTCCTGGTTGGGACAATGGTGAGATCAGGAAGGCCACTCCCCCAAGAGGAATGGCATCTCAGATTTTGGAAACAATGACAGTACTTTCTCTGTTAGACTTCTGAAAGTGTCAGTGAGTGTATCACGTGGGTTCTGTCTGCTGCAATCAAGATCAGACATGTTAGAGTGACAGTCACCCAGAGCCAATGAGTTTCATGAGAGCAACAGTCAGAACACTTTGCATACCTACAGAGTGGAGTGTCAAGAGACACCACGACCAACATAACTTATAAGAGAAAGCATTTAACCTATGACTGGCCTACAGTTTCAGAGGGTTAATTCATGATCATCACGGCAGGAAGGCAGGAAGGCTTACCACTGGAGAAGTACTTACATTCTGATCCACAAGCTGGAGACAAAGAGGGATTGGGCCTGGTGTGGGCTTTTGAAAGCTCAAAGCCCACCCTGAGTGACACACCTCCTCCAACAAGGTCACACCTCCTACTCCTTCTTAAAGCAGTTTTATCAACTAGGGACAAAACACGCAAAATATATGAGCCTATGGGGGCCATTCTCATTCAAACCACCACGTGGAACCACAGGGAAAATTCCCAGAGAGGATGTATATAGTCTCTGTCATTTTCATTTGTTCCCAGAAACACAACCTAAGACAAAGATTTCAGGGCAGATAGTTTAATTAGGAGGAGGAGGAGGAGGAGGAGGAGGAGGAGGAGGAGGAGGAGGAGGAGGAGGAGGAGGAGGAGGAAATCCCAGTCATCAGGAAGAGAAGTGAATCTGAGTCGTCGGGAAGAGAAATGAAGCCAGGCACTACTATAGGTACCTGGAACTTGTTCTCAGTCTTCTCCCAGTGGAGAATTCTGCAAACCAGTGTAAAATATTTACAACAGAGTGGCTCCAACAGACAGCTGAAGGAAGTAGAGGATCCATAGCCCTGCACCTATCAGCTGCTGATTAGGATGATGTTAATCTCCAGTACTCCCTTTGTAGGAGATGGTACATGTGTTGGCTGTTAGTGGGCAGGTGATATGTAAGTACTGACCAGTCTGTAAAGTTGTCTCAGGCAAACTTCATAAAGCATACTATCATCAAAGTGCTATCTCTTCATGAGTGACCTAATCACCCACTTGCCCTCAGGGATACTGGGATGCCAGTTATAAAACACAGGTTCATAGGCTATGCTGTAAAGTTGTCTGAATGAGATTTGATAACGTAAGTCTTGGGAATCTGCATGTTTTCCTAATACATAGTGAGTCTGATGATGCTCGTTAAAATTTGAAATCCAGAGCATTTGAGAAATCATTCTCCTGCATACAGTCAGTGCATTGCCCAAGGAGGCAGGTCTTAGGAACTGGATACCCCAGGAATGGATGTCTAGACTGCCCATACCTGTTCATGGCCACAAATGACAACAAATGCTGGTTTGGTTGTAGGCTAAAGGGTATCTTTTACATTGTTGGTGGAGTATATACTAGTGAAGCCACTTTGAAAATCAACCTGGAGGGTTCTCAAAAAACTGAAAATAAATACTAGAAAGATGGCTCAGTGGTTAATAACACTTCCTTCTTTTCTTAAGTTCAGTTCCCAGCATCTTTGTTGGGAAGATCCCAATTACCTATAACTCCAGCTCTAGGGGAGCCAATGTCCTCTTCAGGCCTCTGCAGACACCAGCGCACATTCACACACACGAAAGAAAAAAGGAAAGAAAGAAAGGAAGGAAGGAAGGAAGGAAGGAAGGAAGGAAGGAAGGAAGGAAGGAAGGAAGGAACAAAGAAACCCACACACAAATAAAAGTAAATATTTTTTTAAACTAGAAATAAAACTGATACAACCCAGCTATACCATTCCTGGGCAGATACCCAAACAGATCTACACCCTACTGCAGAGATAATTGCACATCCATGTTAATTGCTGCTCTATTCACAACAGCTAGGAAATGGAATCAGCCTAGATGTCCAACAACGGATGAATGAATAATGAAAATGTGATACATACACACAATAAAAATTTATTAGCAATGAAGAAAGAGATGTAATTCACAAGTAAATGGATGAAACTATAAAATATTATTCTGTGTATGGTAACCAGATACCAGTGTTCTCTCTCATAAGTGGATCGTAGTTTTAATTCTTTTGTGTGTTTAACTTAAAATACCTGTAGAAGCCACGTAACTACAGAGGGGCAAGTGGAAGTAGGCATTTTAAGGGATGGATGATACTAAAACATTGGTAAAATGGAAGTATAAAGGGGGAGAACCAGGGATATGAAGGGTTAAAAGGGAGAGGGTTATAGAGATGGGGAAGAAGTGGGGTGTGGGAAAGGAAAAAATACCATGTGGAAACCCATTGTCTTATAACTCAATTAAAAAATATTAAAAAGTTTGAAGGAGGCTTCCCAGTCTGGCTAGATAATTCTGCTCCTAGAAGCAGCAAGGCCCTAAGCAAGAACTTCAGTGCCAGGTATGGACTACCTCTATAGGAGTTACTTGTCAGGGAGGTTTCAGAAGCCTCCAAAGCAACACAGACTCTTACCTTTCTGTTTGGTTTCCCAGCAAAACTAGATGATAAAACACTTTTTCTGAAAACACCATGGTTTTAAGATTTAGAGGAATCAATCTGGTATTGAATTGGAGGCCTCCTCTCTGCTGGCTAGCTTTCAGAGTATTAGGAGGTGTTGTGCAGGCTGCAGGGGGAAGAAAAGACATCCGTGGTCTTACCCAGAAGTGAACTCTATGAACTATAGCATACCTGGCAAGATAGGCCCACTTGTGTAGTAGTGGCATGATAGTTATGGTGTCAACCAACTGCTCTCTGATTGGATTTGATCCCATACCTTGTGCCTGGGCAAAAACCCATGCCTTGGAAGGTCATAGTCCCTTTGAGGGAAATTACTATTGATGCTTCACCAAATAGACATAAAACTTATCTGCCTTCTAATTTTTATGTTTACATCTTTATATAAAGATTTCTCTCAACCCATAGAAAGAAGCCTCTGTTTTCAATGATAACTTCTAAATGCAGAGACTCGTGGCTGCCCCAAGATGCTGTGAATAAGTGACAGATGAGGGCTTAGCCTTTAACAGGCCATTTTATACCATTCTTCCGATGCTTTAGCAAACACTGATAAAGAGAGAATAAAAAAATGTAGGAAGGTAGAAAGAAGATGGCCAGAAGAATGTAGGTAACAAAAGGTGAGGAGAAAGGCAGCGACATCCCATCTTCTAGATACAGCGTAAGTGATTAATTACAAACTCACAGCAACTGTGATTACTTGCACAGGGCCTGCGCAGGTCAGAGCCTCTCAACAGTCAGTCATGGAAAAGAGAGGGGCTCATGATCCCCTACCCTTTCCTGCTAAACTGTAGGCTACTGAGGGGCTCTGGCAAAGGGGAAGCCATTGTCCTTGGCTGGGTACCAAATGATATACCCCAGACTCCAATGGCAAGTTCCAATCACAACATTGCACAGAAGACACTAGTTAAACCCAGAGGGACAAAAGGACATGTATATGGGAAAGAGTCCAGTGGGTGGGGGCATGTGGACAGGAGAAGAAGGGAGATCAAAGGGCTAGAGCAATCAGAATGCATTATATAATGTATGAAATTGTCAAAGAATGAATTTCACTAATTAAAAACTTTGAATATTTGTCATAGTGACAGAAAGTTAATATATCAACTGAAGGTGATGAGGTCCTGGGTTTCATGTCTCCATGCTGAAGAATGCTGCTTACCCACCAGAAGTATTCACATTGAATGCACATTGTTAAGAAAGTAAGAAACTTGTGTTAAGTCACTGAAACTTGGGAATTAATCATGACATCACCAAGTGGTATTCATACTAATAAAGTGAGCATGGTAATGTGTGGTCCCAGTGAAATGTTGGTTACATGTCCTTCCTTAGTAATGCTTATGTACTTAAAGGCACAGGGCTACCTTCTGGTCCTCCCTTGGCCTGGTCCTTCCCACGGGCCTGGCCTAGCCTGGGAGAAGACAGCTCTATGCCACAGTGTGGTGTTTGCCTCTTTCCTGAAGCATTGGCTTCAGAGATGTCTTTGTACCAAAGAGAAGAATTGCCTTTCAGCTTTCATGTGACTTCCTCCAAGTCTCCAAAAGCATGTTTCTTACACCACCTGAGAACTCTGTGGCTCACACCTGTACTGGAGCATGTTATTCCTTCTAGATCGCTTTCTCAGCAGACCAGTTAGTACTATCATCTCCTCAGACACCTCTCCAATTCCCAGAACAAATGTGGTCCACAGACTGCAGATGTTTTTGCTGGTCTTCCTTTATTTTGTCTCTTGTCATATGTCTGTTATGCTGAACTAGACTGTCCTTTGGTCTAGTGGTAATGGCTACTTTTGGGTCCCTGAGCATATAATAGATAATCAGAACTTGCTTGAATATTGACCGTGCAAAGAATCAAATAGACACATCTTCACTACCAGCATCATTGCTATCACACACACCCCCACACACACCCCCTCCACCCCCCACCCCACCCCCACGGCCCCCACCCCCCCACCCCCGCCACATCCGCCACACAACCACTATCACCACCACCACCACTAGCCCTGTCACCAGCACCTAGACAGAATATCATCCCCTCTCAGGCTAGTAAGTGACACAAAAGAAATCTTAGCACATACCATAATTTTCAATCATTTTGTAGAAACTGCTACATGTAACTTGGGTCTTGATGTGACTTCCATTTCAGCTCTTTGAGCTTAAATTTTACTTAAACTTTATATTATTTTTAAATTATTAATTGAATTTTAAACATGGATCTCTGAGATTTGAATCAGAAAGTGCTTAGCATGGTGGCAAATAAAAAGAACATACGAGGGAGCTATAGCTCATATTATCTAGAAAACAATCTGCATTCCATGAAAGTTCAGATTTATAACAAAGATTTTTGTGATAATTGTGAAACTCAGAAATGAGACTTCCGGTGGCAGAATTTTGTTTTTGCTGTCTATTGGCTGGCTAGGTATTGATGCCAGATAAAGTACATAAATGATCAAGAACTCAATAATAAGTCCACTTAAGCTATTTGAATCTTTCCAAGGTTAATAATCAAATGACTCATGATTACTGTTTGGCTCAGGGACCCAAATGAAGCCATAGCCACTACAGCATAAGGCATTCCAATCCTCCCTGACAGATGTGCAATAATGCAGCAAAATTAACAACCTGCCGTTAAATCATGTAGGTCAGATTGGGGTATGTTGAGAGTTTGGAGAGGCTGTGGGAAAAGATCAAGCTGGTTCAGAGAGGATGTGGAGAGAAGAGTAACCTGTGGTTTACCACGCTTGTAAGACACAGCTTCCCCTTCCAGAATTGTTCAAAAGAATCTTACTAAAATGTGAATTTCTAGTTGTAAAATATAACTAAAGACAATCAAACCGTGAACTCATTTTTATATTCAGAAACAGAGGGAGTGTGCCTGTTAAGAGTTCATTTCATACTACCTACTGCTGTGTAACAAATTGCCTCTAAACGAATGGCTGTAGCAGTTTTTGTGTCTCCCAGTTTCTGTTGATCAGGAATCCTTGCTAGCTGTTGACTGGCCATCACCGCTAATTCCTTGCTACACAAGCCTCCCAGTAAGGAGCTCACACCACATCAGGTTTCATCATATTAGTAAGCAAGAAAGAGAGCAATGAACGCCAGGAAGATGGCAGTCACAGCCCTTTGTAACCTAATATCAAAAGTGACATCACATCGTATTTGTCATATTCTGTTCATTAAAAGTGACACTCTAGGTCCAGTCCACACTGAAGGGAAACAAGGAGATTACATATGGTGTGGGTACAAGAAAACAGGGATTATGGGGACCTCTACCAGAAGTCTGCTGCCACAGGATGATGTGAGGTTAGTGTATGGCATACCCTTGCAGAGTACAGTTTGCTCTTTGTTAATGAAAACGCTGTGTAGGTGGTCTATGAAACAACTGCTTAGAGTATTTTAGAGTCAGATTTACTGGAGTGGAAGTTACAGGCAGTTGTGACCCACTACCACCACGACCCCCTGAGGGGCAAGGGTGGTAAGCCTCAGTCACTGCTGTGTTTTATTGCCTGAAACTGAAAATGTGAAGGATAAAGATCCCCCTCTTGTCTCAGAAGAAGAAACCTGAATCTCCAGAAAACCCAGGCAAGTTCTGGTGTAGTCGGGTTTTTGTTACTGTTGTGCTGTTGTTGTTTTGTGTTTGCTTGGGAAGAAACGTGATGATGGGGCAAACACGCAGCCTGTAGGGGACACGGGGCGCTGCTGCAGGCTGTAAGGAGTGTTGGAGTCTGATGGGCAGTAGCTATGGAAACAGAGCACAGGGCAGTGGCCCGCCCATAAGCAGTCGAGGGGGATCTACTCAGCTCAGAAGCTACGGGCAGATCTAAGTCCAGATAAGGGTTTATGAAAACTGAGAACTTGGAAGAGAGCCAGGGAAGAAGTAATCTGTCCTCAGGGATATATTATGGGGGCGGGGGCAAACTGAGAAGGGTTCAGATTGGTCCATGCAAACTCCCCCTCTCTGTCTTGTGCTTGCTCATTTCTCTCTTACCTTAGCTTCTCTACCGTTGTCCCCTAACTTTCTCTTCCCCTCTCCCTTCCTTTCAGTTTTCTTTGTTCATTTCTTTTGGCCCTCTCTCCTTAAGTGACTTTTATCAAGAGCCGGGGGTATTTTTATGTGTTTTACTTTCAGAATAGAATGACTTGTTCCCTGTTTTTAGGAGAAGAACCTAGATAGCTGGCTACTTGTTAGAAAACTTCGTTTTAACTTCGTTATATTATTTGTAGTGTGTTGAATGCCAATTCATTTCCTCTCCATGAAAAACAAAAGTTGTAACCGTACTGAAAACTCTGAAGTGAGCTGAGCCCCTCTGTGTTATAGTCTGCTGTCAGGCTACAAGAACATCCTTATCAGTAAATTCTCCATTTACAGAAGGGTTATTTTCCAAAATAAGCCCCAAGGTTTCCGATTGGAAAGTAGAACGAACTATCAAATCTGTGTTAAATTTAAAATCAGACAGCCTAATGCTGGAAGGCTTCTTACAGTACAAAGTCAGTACGAAGAGGGACTCTGCTGTTGCAAACACAGTATCACATTATGACAAGTGACAGTCAAGAACTTCACAGCCAGCATGACGCCAAAAGATGGACTCAACTGTGGTGGTACAGTGCACCCTAATAAACTTATCTGGGGTCAGAGACAGAACAGCCACTAGATACAAAGGCTAGAAAATGGTGGCACTCACACCTTTAATCCTAGCATTTACGAGGTAGAAATTCCTCTGGATCTCTGTGAGTTCAAGGCCACTTTGGAAACAGCCAGGCATGGTGACACATGCCTTTAATCCCAGGGAGTGATGGCAGAAAGGAAAGATATATAAGGCGTGAAGACCAGAAACTAGAAGCATTTGGCTGGTTAAGCATTTGGTTAGTTAAGCTTCAGACTTTCGAGCAGCAGTTCAGCTGAGAGCCATTGGGATGAGGACTCAGAGGCTTCCAGCCTGAGGAAACAGGACCAGCTGAGAAATTGGCAAAGTGAGGTAGCTGTGGCTTGTTCTGCATCTGATCTACCAGCATTCACCCCAATAACTGGCCTCAGGTTTGATTTTATTAATAAGAATTGTTAAGATTCCTGCTACACTCAACCATTTAATCTCAGACTCAGAGGAGGGAGCCTAGATTTTTAAAGGCCTAAAATTAAACCTTTCACCTCAGTCCTGAGGGTATTTTAGCAGCATGTGCAGGGCCTCCAGCTGCTGCACCATGAGGTGTAATCCTGTCACTGCCGCAGTTTAATGAGAACAGTGTGACAGCCATGCGCTGACTAGGAAAAATCCCAGAGACAACTGAGTGTCACTGGATCACCCCCTACCCAGCTGCTACAGTCCAGGAGGGACTTCACCTTTACCACAACCAGGCAAGGCAAAAGCATTCTCAACACCAGAACCATTGCTGGCAAACCCAGTGCCCTATCATAAAGATATTTATATATGTTATTGTGTTCAAGCCTGAATCAGACAGGGGCCTTGTAAACTGCATAATAAACAGACAATACAATCCTCTCTTCCCAGGTTACAATGAGGCTACCCGTCAGAGCAGGCAGGGAGACATCTTTTCATCTGGCAAGACCAGCTTCCT
Organism: Peromyscus leucopus; assembly: GCF_004664715.2. NCBI lineage: Eukaryota > Metazoa > Chordata > Mammalia > Rodentia > Cricetidae > Peromyscus > Peromyscus leucopus. The sequence continues at coordinate 65,560 of NC_051065.1, read as the reverse complement.
CTAAAGAGTTGTTTTGAGACAAACACATCCTCTCACATACAGTTTTTGAGCAAAAATTAAGCAAATAAACACTGAGAATTTCTTTTATAAAATGTTCAGAAGTATCCAGGGGAAGAAATTAGTATCTCTCTTCTACTAATGAGAACTGGCACTCCCACCTGGGCTCTGAAGAAAGACAAAGAAAAAGACAAAAGGGGAAAAGAGAAAATAAGACAAGGCAGGGAGAAAATCCAGAAAGTTGCTACAGAACAAAGAACAGAATTAAAGTCACAAAATAAGCAGATTTTTTTTTTTTCACAATTCAAACCTCGGTTATATCTAGAATCCTCAAACTAGACAAGGCTATTGAGATAATCTTATCCAAGTCTTCATATCAATCATAATGAAAACTGAAGCCCAGAGCAAGAAAATTGCTTGTCCAAGGTCCCCCAATGTGCTGAGAAAAGGATGTAAGTAAAAGACTGGCCTCATGAGAGACACGTGTGCAGAGAATTCTCAGAATCATGCTGCTAACAAACTCTTAGGAGACTGGAGCTGCTGAACTTGGCATTAGCCATGGGTATAATGGACCTTTTTTTTTTCAGTTACATTCAAAAAGAACTAAAATGAATATACGGGTAGAGGATCCATTGCCCTAAAATCTGAAGTGATAAATTCTCCAGAATCTGAAACTTTGAGTGGAGCATAATGCCTCAAGTGGAAATTCCGTACCATGACACTTTGCTTCCTACATGAAGTTATTTAAAATATTATATCAAGTTAACTTGAAGACTCTGACTTTAGACCTGGGTCCCATCCTCAAATTATCTCATTACATATACGAAAATATTCCCAACTTCAAGAAAAATCTCCTAACTCCAAAATACTTCTGGACCTAAGAATATAAGGGGGAAAAGTATATTCCACCTTAATCAGTCTCTCTCTCTCTCTTTCTCTCTCTCTCTCTCTCTCTCTCTCTCTCTCTCTCTCTCTCTCTCTCCACACACACACACACACACACACACACACACACACACACACACACATTGTGTATGTGTGTTATATTATTAGGTAAGGTTTATATTGTTATAGTAGCATTATAGGGTCTTCATCTGTGTTCATAGATTGATCTATATAACATACTTTACAAACTACAGCAATAATACGCTCTCTACTAAATCATGCTTTGAAGTTTAATGAGTTTTTTAATTTACCTGACCAAAAGTCTTAAGCACAAGCAGTTTCTAAGAAGGAGACAGATAAGAACATGAACACCGAAACTTATTTACGATTCCCAAAGCACATATGTATCACCCATGCCTGAGCATGGCATTGTCCTCGCTGTAGATTTATATATTTAATCTTATTTTCAAGATATATTAATAAGAAAGGACAGGTCCTGTACCTCTCAGTGAGAATGGGATTAAATTCTTGGCCATGCTGACAAATTGGCAAACCTTGCCAAGCTTCTCACCCTAAGTTAATCTCACCTGGGTCTCCGGCCACTGTCTTACTAAACTGTGAACATTTTAACACCAGGATAATAATGGAAACTCTGTTATTAACACATGCAGAGTATTTCTTCTTTAATGAAGACAGCTCAGACAACTAAATTGTGTCAAACTAAATTATACAGTTCTGAAAGCATCCATACACATGCAAATTGTATAGACAAGGAAATGCTTTTCCTTAGGAATTGCCCTCTTCTAGGGCAAAGGTACCTGGCTTCTCAGGGGTGGATTGCAAGCAGTTTACAGTCCAATCTCTCTAACAGGTTGAGACAAGTGTCTATGAATAATAGCCAGGCTGTGGAGCCCTCTCTGCTTCTGGAGAGCTCATTTTCTCTGCCTGCTCTATTCCTGCTTTCAGTAGGACTCCATTGTCTGGGGCGCATCACACCAAGGTGGAATTTCTATGATGGCCTTCTCTCCCTTCTATTCCTTTCTTTCTTTAACCAATCAAAAACCAACCAGCTAATCCTCTGTCCTCCAGAACACAAACCAAAAATAAAATAATTCTACAGCAAATACATTCTTAAGTGACTGGAATTCCTGTGCTGTAGTTTGGATCAGTGGGTCACGATTAAAACTTAATACACAGGGCAATGCTGCAGGAGTGTGGAGTCTTTAAGAGAGTGAAACCTACCAGGAAGTCTTTAAGTCATCAGGTATGCCCTTAAAGGGGACTGTGGAGACCTATTCCACAGTTTTCTTTCTTTGCTCCCAGGCTATGAGGTGAGAAGCTTTGTCCTACTACATACTCCTGCCATGATGTGTCGCCTCATTGCAGCCCAAAGCAACAGAGCCATCTTCCAAAACTGTGAACCAAATACATCTTCTCTCCGTGAAATAACTTGGATATTTCTCTTACAGTAATGGGGAGCTAGCTAATACACCCATTATTGAGTTTCTTCACTCAGTTGCTTAAAAAGAAACACCCTGAATATTCAAGTCCCCTTATATTTTCTTTTCTATTCAAAATATCTTCTCGGCTGGAGAGATGGCTCAGCCGTTAAAGGCTAGGCTCACAACCAAAAAAATATCTTCTCAAAAAAAAAGAGAAAGAAAGGAAAGAAGGAAGAGAGGGAGGGAAGGAGGAAGGAAGGAAGGAAGGAAGGAAGGAAGGAAGGAAGGAAGGAAGGAAGGAAGGAAGGAAGGAAGAAGGGAGGGAGGGAGGGAGGAATGCTAGGTGGGCATACTGCTGCATGCCAGTACTCTCAGGACTTGGGCAGGGGGAATACCAAAATAGGAGGGAGCGATTGTCAGGAACACTTATAAGGCTGTGCTAGATTTGGCTTTTTATTTTCTGGCCAGTTGATAAGTCTGTAGGGACAGAAGTTAACTTGTAAACTTTCTTTTGGTAGAACAGATAACCAGAGAGGTTATGCTTTATGGCTCTGTTAGCTGTTAACCACTTTAGAATTTGATCTTTCCATCCTATTTTGGCACTGCCTACAAATGCCTGATGCCTGAACTATTCTCTGACTCAGCTGTAACATATCACTGCTTCCCTTATTCATCAGCGAATAGAGTAAAATGTTGGCAATTGTTTGTTTTATATTTGTAATAATCACAATTTTTCTCTTTACAGAAATTATCAGGGATTTTGAAAACACATCAGTAAGGAAACATTTGGCAACTAATGTTCCTCCTGGTTCTCAGGCTCCGCAATGCATCCAGACATCAGCTAGTGCCTAGGCATCTGGTAATGTTCCTCCTGGTTCTAGGGCTCTGCAATGCATTCAGACATCAGCTAGTGCCTAGGCATCTGGTTTCTCTTCTCTAACAGTCCTGTTATCTTCATCCAGTGCCATCAGTGACTAATACAAGTACAGATAGTTCAGTCTTGGTAAACAAGACAATTATTAAATCTTTCAAAGGTAAAGGTAGACATATTTTCATCCATTTTTTATTTATTGAGAATGTACATATTTCTGTACTAATAAATGCAGAAAAATGAACTTCTGAGAAATTGCAATTACTTTCAAATTATAGGGCTTCACAGAGCCATCAAATAGGTTTTTTTTAACATATTAAAAAAAAACGTAATAGTTCCTTTTTTATTGGAAGGCAATTAAACTCTGAAATTCTATGACTTTGTAAAAATAAGGCTTTAACTTGGTAAGGAAAATACAAGGTCCAAATGCTGATATTTGAAATTTTCAAGAAAATAAGGATAATGAAAACTTTAGGCAATTCTTAAGCAAGTCCCTCAAGATGCAGCAATTAGATTGAGGTCTATAGGAAACAAGCATATCCCATCATCCCCTCCATAATGGCAAGGAGATAACTGGTGATCTGAAGAAGCCCACAGAATGGCTTCTCCTCAGAATGCTGTGAAGAAGATCTAGACCATAGTTTCTCTTGTAAGAGGACCTAGATGATGTTGAGTTCTACCACTGAAAACTGTTCTCCTTGCTTCCATTTTCTATAGGAGTGGAAGGCAATATAAGCCAAAGGAAAGAGGCCATGCTGAGGACACAGAAGGACTTAGGACTCTGCCACTAACAAACTAAGTGGCCTTAGATATGTCATAAACCACTCTGATCCTCAAGGTCATCCTCAAGATTACGTCCTCAGAGAAACTAGCTGTTATTCTTATTACAGCTGATTCAGATAGTTTGCTAATAAAATTGAGGATCAGAAAATAATGATTAAAAATGTAACAATATAAAATTATATCCTAATGAGATTCCACTATACCCAGAGATTGGTGCCTAGCCCAATTGTCATCAGAGAGACTTTATCCAGCAGGTGATAAAAAACGGTGCAGAGACCCACAGCCAAACATTAGGCCAAGTTCAGGGAATCCTGCTGAAGAGAGGGAGGAAGGATTGTATGAGCCAGAGGGGTCAAGGACACCACAAGAAAACCCACAGAACCAACTCAACTGGCCTCATAGGGGCTCACAGAGACTGAACGGACAATCAGGGAGCCTGCATGGGACTGACCTAGGCTCTCCACATATTTGTTACAGTTGTGTAATTTGGTCCTCTTGTGGGACTCCTAACAGTATGAGCAGGGGCTGTTTCTGACTCTTTTGCTGGCTTTTGGAACCCTTTTCCTCGTACTGGGTGCCTTGCTCAGCCTTAATATGTGGGGAGGTGCTTTGTCTTACTGCAATCTGATATGCCACACTTGGTTGATATCTATGAGAGGCCTATCATCATGGGGGGTACAGGGGGTCGGGGGAGGGACTGAGAGGAGAAGAGGGAGGGGGAACTTCAGTCAGGATGTAAATAATAATAATAATAATTTTTAATAAAAATGAAGTTATTGTATCATTATGAAGAGATGTTATAATAAAAGTGTGTGGTAGTTGATGAAAATTTAAAAAAAAACAGATTCATCTAAATAAATACATGAAACTCCAGCTCAGAAGAAAAAAGAGAATTTCTTGCAAATAGATGATCAGGCCCTATTGAAAAACAAAATCCTAAACTGGAGAAAAATAACCTGGAAAGCACTATTACCTAGGCTAAGTACTATCTTCATAACACTTTATTTCCTCACTCTTCAGCCTGCACAGCCTGGGGACATTCCCAGCAATCCTGCCAGACCCACCCAGGAGGGGTACATTGGGATTCTAGTTTGTCATTAACGCCTCCTGTGAATTCATCTTTATATAGTCAACCCTAAGACAGGTTATGCCTCATGAATAACAAGTTTAATTTCATGGCTTTAAAAAATAGTCCCCCCCCCCCAAAAAAAATAGTTTTTCCAGCACTTGAGAGGCAGAGGCGGGTGGATCTCTGTGAGTTCGAGGCCAGCCTGGTCTACAAAGTGAGTTCCAGGAAAGGCACAAAGCTACACAGAGAAACCCTGTCTCAAAAAACCAAAATAAATAAATAAATAGATTAAAAATAAATGAATGAATGAATGAACAAACAAACAAATAAATAAATTGTCTTTTACCCTGAGCTAGAGTTGCCAGTCTAAAACTGCAACCTCTGAGGCTGCCCTTGAGAAAGACAACCAGCCAACCCCTTACCTGAAACTGGAGTGAGGGTACAGTGAGGGTTCTGTTTGCCTGTTGGCAACAGAAGAATGCTATTCATATTAGCAAACTCTACGATTAGGCCACCTCTTAACGACAACTCTGTTGAGTTATATATGGCCACTACACGCTGATAACAAAGAGAACTTAAGGAGAAGGGTATTTTCTCAACAATTGAAGGCATCTCTTCAGTGTTTTCACCACCCTGGACTACTCGTAGACAGAGCTTGGGAGAGTGGCTTAGCAACGTGGATGCTTAAGACATTAATGCTTAAGCTTGGTGATGTAGAGGGAATAATTATTAGCTTTCATTTGCATTTCGACTCAAGAAATATTACCAGAAGGCATGTTGCACCCAAGGACTGCACATTTCAATCTCTCCCTGTCAGCAGGCTCCAACCACTAAGCAGCCAAATGGCAAAGGCTCCCTAGAGAGAGCTGTTAAGCCAATTTAAATGTCTTAATATGACATAATTCTCCACTTTTTTTTAGAGAAAGGGATAAAATTTAAATATTCCACATTTCAGAGATTTGATACATCCCTGAAGTCATTTTTTTTTCATTTACAAGCCTTGGGGCCAGGTTTCAGGCTGTCATCTCTGGGTCACCTGCTTGACAAAACCGTCACTTAAAAGCTTGTTGAGAATGTAGATTTTGAGGTCACAAACTTACTTACTGAGCACCTCTGGAGTTGAGCAGATGTTAATTTTTAATATACTGCTTAAGAAATATCTAAACGCATACAAGTCTGAGTGGTGTATCTTAAGAGATGTTGGACAAACAAGGACCCAAAAATAAAAATCAAGCCAAGTGTCACATTGCTTACTATCAATTATTTCCATTCTTCTATTAATACATTCTAGTCAACCATATCTATATGATTCTTCTCCCATTTCCTCTAGATTAATTTATTTTATGTGCAAATTCAATAATATGTAGTTCATCTGTCTGCAGTCATTTCCTCTGTCCAAGTCATTTCAGGCTGTTATAACAAAACATGTGACTTATAAACAATAGAAATTTATGTCCTATAGGTCTGAAGGCTACAAAGTTCATATCAAGGGTACCCAAAGATAGAGTGTTTGTTAAGGCCTTTCTCACTTATAGATGGTGCCTTCTAGCTGGAGCCTCACATTGTGGCAGGTGAATTACCCTTTTTATTAGGGGAAAAAAAGCCATCCTTACTAAAACTAGTAGAGGAAAGAAATTTATAGGACTGCATGGACAGAAAGGAAATGTGAAAGGATGGGGAAGCAAAAGCATAAGAATGCACGGTGTGTGTGTGTGTGTGTGTGTGTGTGTGTGTGTGTGTGTGTGTGTGTATGTGTGTTTCCAGCTGACTTACAGGAGGGTTGGCCAGATGCATAGCCATTCTGGTCAGTTTCATGGTAGCCGTGGCTGTGTCCTACTTAGGAGGTGTTCTCTTTGCAGCTCCTCTCCCCATGAACTGGCTCTTTCATTCCTTCCATCTCCTCTTCCACAATGTTCTCTGTGCTTTAAGGGGGTGACGTAATTTTCTTGTCTACAGCTGAACCCTTAAATATCCTTTATTCTCAGCACTCTGTACAGCTATGGGTCTTTGCATTTATATCCATTTACTGCAAGGATAGGTTTCTCTAAAGCTGAGTCTTTGTGTATATAAACATAGATATTTAAGAGGTTTTTTTTTTTTAATAGCAAACCTCAAATTCAACTAGAGAGTGGTTGTTTACCCCCATAACAGTAATGCCACTAATGACATCAGTGGTCATATCCTTCCTGGGGGGTTGGTGTTACAGCTTGTAAAGTTCATAGCTGAGCTAGACTATCAGTGCCTTCATCACACAGCAGCCTACATAGCATCGTTCAGGACCATGAGAACCAGCAGGCAGGGAGGAATCTTCTAGCCCAATTTCAGCCTGATTTCTCTATATTATGCATCCTAGACATGTGGTGTTTACAGCATTAGCATCTCACCAATTGTTCTAGTGGGTAATCAAGAAGAATTACAAGAGCCTGTATTGTTTGGGGTACCTCTGGGACTTCTCTGACCAATGACTCCTAAAGGTCTGCCACACTTAGTACTGGGGTTTTTATTTAATAATGTATTGCTTCTAGGATCTGCATCATCTAGTCTTGCAGAGTACCTGACTTTTCAAACTCTACAAATCCCATTATTAAGTGTTCTATCCTAGTAGCCAAACCACCTCCCAAAGTATATAGCTGCTAATAATAATCAACTCAGGGGTTTAGAATTTCAACACACATTTTTAGAGGGATAAGCATTCAGATCGTTCATAGCACCTTCTCTCTGATCCTCAAGCCCCCACTCTAAAATCTCAAGACTACATCACAGTTCATGCTCAAGCTTAGACTCACAAAGCCCACAAGCTCCCTTGATCTGTGTGACTTTCTTCCATCATGCTATAGCAAACCATGATTCATTCTGTGTTTTATGAACCATAATTCTGTTCCAGAGGGTGGGAGGCTGGCACTGAGGAAAGCACACAGACTTTGGAAACAAAAAGACCAGAATATGCCATGTCACTCGCTTGTACTAACTCGTTTTAATTGAACAAGATAGCTAACCTCACTGAGCTCCAGTTTTCTTGCTTGGAAAATGGCAATCATGGTGGTTGGTAGTTTTCAAATAATGAAAGATCATTTCTGGGGTGAGTTTTTTTTAATGTACCAATCATTCATTCAAAAGATATTTGAATAGCATTAGTGGCTGACATTAGTGAGAGAAACAAACATTCCTATCCCAATGGAGCTCACAATTAAAGAAATGCAAGCTAAACACTAAACAATAGATAAGTTATACTATAGGTATAAAGTGGTAAATACAATGTTTTAAACTTTTCATGAAAGAGGTTTATTTTGGCTCATTCTTCAGAGTTCTAGGGTTCATATCTGGTGAATGCTTTCTTCCTGGCATGAGTCTATTATGTAACTAAGGTGATGAAATTCTGACACTTTGCATGATTATAGATCCACTGATTTGTGTCCTGTCTTAAAATCTCCTGTCTCCATGTTCAGATACAGCCATCATAATGAATTCTATGACAGCTGCTGTCATCTTTTAAAGACATGATTCAACAATTCTTAATCCATAGCCCTTGATACTTCTCCCCAACTTCCTTTATTGCATCTTTTCTACCCAGGTGGCATAGAAAACATACACGACTTCTTGTACTCCTAAAAATGTAACTCAAAAGTGCAGAAACATTAATTAATACCTTTGAGCCACTACTTGCAAAATTCAGATGTTTTCATGTCCCTGAAAACAACTATTTTCTTTCATGCTTTAAATGAACAGTTCTGAGATTCTTTCTAAAGATTGACCATCTCAGATACAGATGATCAATTTAATAACATCTCTTGTGTTGATATTATTTCCTTCCTGGTCTTATTTCAACCAACCCTCACTCCAGCTCCCTAGGAACACAGTATGCACACATTTGCACACACATATGCATACATGCACACTCAGGTTTTCTTTGGGGAAGACCATTAAACAATTTGAAATGGCTTCAATACTTGAATTATTCAATTATGTTCTATCTAATTTTTTAAAATATTTCCCTCAGTGATTACTCCCTTATGTAGAATTTTAGGAGCTTAGTGAAAGATTCACATAAAGACAATCACTCTTTTTCACATCTTCACATTTAATTGGCATTTTTAATATAGATGAGTGTGTATTTAAGTACTGAAAGGATGCAGACTCTAAGAGATCACAGATTCTAGCCCAGACTACTATAGTCAGGAAAACTTTCTAAGACCATAGATGAAAAAAATAAGATTCCATGGTAAAATCAAATCTAAGTAATATCTATCTATAAATCCAGCCCTACACAAGGTTCTAGAAGAAAAACTCCAACCTAAGGAGGTTAACTACATACATATGAAAACAAAAGGAATAATCTCACACCAGTAAAATCAAAAGAAGGAAAGTACACACACACACACACACACACACACACACACACACACACCACAACCACCAAAATAACAATAACAAAATAACTGGAATTGGCAATCATTGGTCATTGATACCTCTCAATATCAGTGGTCTCAATTTTACCCAATAAAAAGGCACAGACAAACAGAATGGATATGCAAACAGTATCCATCCTGTTGTCGCATCCAAGAAACATACCTCAATATCAAGGATAAACATTACCTCAGGGTAAAGGGTTGTAAAAAGATATTCTGAGCAAATGGACATAAGAAGAAAGCTGGTATAGCCATTTTAATATCTAACAAAATAGACTTCAAGACAAAATTAATTAAAAGAGATAGGGAAGTTCATTACAAACTCATCAAAGGAAAAATCCACCAAATAACATTTTAATTCTTAACACCTATGCCCCCCAAAAAGGCACCCAAGATTGTAAAAGAAACACTGCTGCAGCTTAAATCACATATTGGTTCTCACACACTGATAGTGGGAGACCTCAATACCTCACTCTTGCCAATAGACAGACCATCCAGACAAAAACTAAACAGAGGAGCTATCAAATGTTATAAACCAAATGGACCTAACAGATATTTACAGAACAGTTCACCCAAACACAAAAGAATATACCTTTTTTTCTGAACCTCATGGAACTTTCTTCAAAATGGACCACATACTCAAACACAAACCAAACCTTAACATATATAAAAAATTAGAGTAACTCCCTACATTCTATCAGACCACCATTGATTAAAGCTGGATGTCAAAAACAGAAACAACAGAAAGCCTACAAAGGCATGGAAACAAAACAATTCACTACTGAATGAAAAACAAGAAAAAATTTAAAGACCTTCTAGAACCCAATGAAAATGAATAAACTGCATAACCAAACTTATGGGACACAATGAAAGCGATACTAAGAGGTGTTCAAAGCATGGATATAAAAAAATTGGAGAGATTTTTAAGTGTCTAATAAAAAAATTAGAGAGATATCATACTAGCAACTTACCAGCACACCTAAAAGCTCTAGAACAAAAAGAAGTAATCACACTCAAGAGGAGTAGATTGCAAGAAATAATCAAACTAAGGGCTGAGATCAATAAAATAGAAACAGAAAGCAATACAAAGAATCAATGGAACAAAGAATTTGTTCTTTGAGAAAATCAACAAGAAAGACAAACCCTTATCCAAACAAGCTAGAAGGCCGAGGGAGAATATTTAAATCAACAAAATCAGAAAGGAAAAGAGGGACATAACAACAGACCCAGGAAATCCAGAGAATCATCAGGACAAACTCTGAAAACCTGTACTCTGCCAAACCGGAAAATCTAAAAGAAATGGATGATTTTCTCAATATATACCACTCACCAAAGTTAAATCAAGATCAGATAAATAATTTAAATAGACCTATACCCCCCTACTGAGATAGAAGCAGTCACTAAAAGTCTCCCAAACCAAAAACAGACTAAAGATAGATAGTTTTAGCACAGAATTCTACAAGACTTTCAAAGAAGAGTTAATGTCAACACTCCTCAAATTATTCCACAAATAGAAACAGAAGAAACAATGCTCAATTTATTTTATGGGACCACAGTTACCCTGATACCCAAACCACATAAAGACTCAACAGAGGAAGAAAATTACAGATCAACTTCCCTTATACTTGAAACCAAATCTAAGAACACATTAAAAAGATCATCCACCATGATCTTTTTAATCAAGTAGGTTTCATCCCAGAGAGGCAAGGATGGTTCAATATATGAAAATCAGTCAAATTAATCTACCATATAAACAAGCTGAAAGAACAAAATTGCATCATCATCTCATTAGATGCAGAAAAGGCCTTTGACAAAGTCCAACACCTCTTCATAATAAATGTCCTGAAGAGATTAGGGAGACAGAAGACATACCTCAACATAATAAAGACAGTTTACAGGAAGCCCATAGCTAACTAATATCAACTTAAATTGAGAGAAACTCAAAGCAATTCTGATATTCAGGAACAAGATAAGGTTGTCGACTCTTTCCATATCTATTCAATATAGTTCTTGAAGCTTTAGCAAGATCAATAAAACAATTGAAGGAGATCAAGGAGATATTAATTCAAAAGGAAGAAGTCAAAGTATCATTATTTACAGATGATATTATAATATGTATAAGTGACCCTAAAAATTTCACCAGGGAACATCTGATAAACACTTTCAACAAAGTGGCTGGATACAAGATTAACACACAAAAAAATCAGTAGTCCTTCTATATATTAGTGACAAACAGACTGAGAAAAAAATCAGAGAAATAACACCTTTCACAATAGCCTCAAATAATACAAAATATCTTGGGTTAACTCTAACCAAGCAAGTAAAAGGCTTGAATGATAAAGACTTCAAGCATTTGAAGAAAGCAATTGAAGAAGATATCAGGAGATGGAAAGATCTCCCATGTTCATGGATTGGAAAGATTATCATCGTAAAGATGGTCATCATCCCAAAAGCAATATACAGATTCAATGAAATCCCCATTAAAATTGCAACATAACTCCAACATAATTCTTTACAGACCTTCCAAGGTCAATTCTCAACTTCATATGGGAAAAAAGCCAAGATAGCTAAAACATCCTGAACAATAAAAGAACTGCAGAGCGTCCCATCATTCCTGATGTCAAGTTGTACTATTGAGCTAATAGTAATAAAAAAAGAAAAACTACATGGTATTGGCATAAAAACAGACACATTGACCAATGGAATCAAATGAAAGATGCAGACATAAATCCATACACATATGAACACCTAATTCTTGATAAAGAAGCCAGAAATACACACTGGAAAAAAGACAGCATCTTCAGCAAATGATGCTGATCAAACTGGATGTTAGCATGTAGAAGAATGCAAAAAGATCCATATTTATCACCCTGCAAGAAGTGAAGTCCAAGTGCATTAAAGACCAAAACATAAAACCAGATACACTGAGCCTTAAAGAAAAGAAAGTAAAGCATAGCCTTGAACACATTGGTACAGGAGAAAACTCTTTGAATGACAGAGCATCCATAGCTCAGGCACTAAGATCAATAATTAATAAATGGGACTTCATAAAACTGAAAAACTTCTGTAAGGCGAAGGACAATCATACAAAGTGGCAGACTACAGAACAGGAAAAGACTTTTACCAATTAAACTCCTAACAAAAGACTAATATCCAAAATATATAAAGAACTCAAGAAGCTAGATATCAAAAAACCAAACAATCTAATTACAAATTGAGTACAGATCTAGACAGAGAATTCTCAATAGAGTAATCTCATATGGCTGAGATCAATAACACAAGTGACAACTCATGCTGGCAAAGATGTGGAGCAAGGGGAACATTCCTCCATTGCTGGTGGGAGTGCAAACTTGTACCACCACTATGGAAATCAATACAGCAGTTCCTCAGAAAATTGAAAATAGATCTACATCCAAAACCATCTATACCACTCTTGGGCATATGCCCAAAGGATACTCCATCCTACCACAGGACACTTACTCAACCATGTTCATTGTGGTCTTATTCATAATAGTCAGAAATTAGAAACAGCCTAGATGTCCTTCAACAGAAGAATGGATAGAGAAAATGTGGTACATTTACACAATAGAGTATTGCTTAGCTGTTTAGAAAATGACATCATGAAATTTTCAGGCAAAAAAAAACATCCTGAGTGAGGTAACCCAGACCCAGAAAGATAATTATGGTATATATTTACTTATAAGTAGATATTAGCTATTAAATAAATAATAACTAAGCTACAATCCATAGGCCCAGAGAGGTTAGATAAAGAAGAGTCTAGGGGTTCTGGGAGTGGGAAATAGATTAGATTTTATTAATAGACTTGGGGTGAGAAGGGGTGGAAGGGAAGGGACAAGGTGGAGGGGGAGAGTGCAGGGAGAGGGTAGTGTCAAGACCTAGTGCTGTGGAAACTTCCTGGAATCCATGAATGTGATCCTTGTGAGTCCTGGTAAAGAGGGATAGAGAGTCTCAACTGGTCATCTCTTATAGCCAGGCAAGGCTTCCAGAGTTGGGACTAGGTACATTCAATTGAGTTGTTTGCCAAGGGGGTCCCATGAAAATCCCTAAACAACCCAGGCTGTTGCTGAAAGAAAACCCTGTTCTACACAAACTGACAGTGGGGCCCCATTGCCAAGGATGGCACTCACATAATTCATTGAACATGGGAAAGTCAAGTTGGTGCCCACATGGAGCCCTCACCCCTATGTTCTAGTCTCTTTAATGTGAGGAAGTACTCTGTAGGCTACTGAAAAATAAATGTGGACTCTAATCCAGCCACAAAACCTTTGACCTACAATCTGTCCTACCTGAAAACTATGCCAGGGCAATGGTGGCACAGAATCTGTGGTAGTAGCCTACCAATGTCTGATTTTAGCTAAGTCCCACTCCATGAGGAGAAACTCATACCCAACACTGCTTGAATACCCAAGAACCAAAGACTAGATGGCTCAGAGATCTAGGATAAAAACAAACACTAGTAGTCTTTAAAAAAATGTCAGTGAAATGATTCCTGTTGATACTCTTCTATATTCATATAGATTGGTGCCTTACACAGTCATCATCAGAGAGGCTTCCTCCAGCATCATATAGAAACAGATGCAGAGACCCATGGCCAGAAATTATGTGGAGAGAGAGTCTAAATTGGAAGTCTCTATCAAATCCCTCCCCTTAAGAGCTCAGGGAATTCCCAGAAAGAGAAAGCAGAAAGATTGTAAGAACCAGAGGGGATGAAGGATACCAGAAGAAGGCCCTCTGAATCAACTAAGGAGGGTGCGTATGAGCTCTCAAAGACTGAAGCAGCAAGCATAGGGTCTACACAGTTCTGTACTAGGTCCTCTGTGTTTATAGTACAGCTTTCAGCTTAGTATTTTTATGGAACTCCTGACTGAGTGGGTCTCTAATTCTGTGCCTGCTCTTGGGACTCTTTTCCTCCTGTTGGGTTGCTGTGTCCAACTTTGATGTGATAGTTTTTGCTTCATCTTATGATATTTTACTGTCATGTTTGGTTGTTATCTCTTAGAAGCATGTTCTTTTCTAATGAGAGACAGAAAGAAAATGGTTCTGGAGGGGAAGGAAGGCAGGAAAGAACTGAGGGGAGTAGAGTGAAGGACAACTATAATCAGGATACACTGTATAAGAAAAGATATATGATTAGATATGCACTGGAGCATACTGCAGATAGATGATGATGCTTAAGGCACATAAGTAATGAAAAGTAAAACTTTACTCCATCTTTCTTTCTTTCTTTCTTTCTTTCTTTCTTTCTTCCTTCCTTCCTTCCTTCCTTCCTTTCTTTCTTTCTTTCTTTTTTTTTGGGGGGGGGTTTGAGGCAGGGTTTCTCTGTGTAGCTTTGTGCCTTTCCTGGATCTTGCTCTGTAGACCAGTCGGGCGGTGGTGGCACACACCTTTAATCCCAGCATTTGGAAGGCAGAGGAAGGTGGATGTTTGTGAGTTCAAGGCCAGCCTGGTCTACTCTGTCTTTCTAAATGCACAAGCAGAAAATACAGTATACATCCTGGAAGTCATTTTTTTTTTCATGAAGCCATTGAATATCTACTTCATTGTCAAGATATTGCTTGTTTTGACATTATCTCCTTCCAAATTTTATTCTAGCTATCTCTCCCTTCTGCTTTCTAGGAGCATTGCACACATGTGTGTACACACACACACACACACACACACACACACACACACACACACACATATATACCAAGTGTAAAAATGATACATTTTACTTTCTCATTTCCCCAGTAAAATATAGTTTAGTTTCTTTTTTCCCTTTTATTGAAAATAGATTCATTTTTCTTGCATAATATATTCTGACTAGAGTTTCCCCTCTCCCTACTCTTCCCAGCTCCTCCTTTTGCCCCTCCTATTTGGATCCACTCCCTTTCTATCTCTCATTAGAAAACAAACAGGCTTTTATGATATAATAACATAATATATTAATATGCATGGTATAGAACAAAAACTAACACAGCAGAGCTAGACAAAACAAATAATCAGAAGGAAAGAGCCCAAGAGAAGACACAAGAATCAGAGGCCCCCTAGTTAGCACACTCAGGAGTCCCATAAAACACTAAACTGGAAGCTATAATATATAAACAGGGGACCTGGTGCACACACATGCGGGCCCTGTGCATGCTGCTTCAGTCTCTGTGAGTTCATATGACCTTCGATATGTTGATTTAGAAGGCCTTCTTTTCTTGCTCTCCTCAATACCCTATGGTTCTTACACTCTTTCTGTTTCCTTTTCCAGAGGGTTCCCTAAGCTCTGAAGGGAGGGAATTGTTGGAGATATCCCACTTAGGACTGAGTGTTCCAAGGTCTCTTGCTCTCTACTGTGAGTCTCTATACTTGTTCTCATCTGCTGAAAGGAAGCTTCTCCAATGGTTGCTGAGCAAGGCACTGATCTGTGAATATAGCAGAATAGAATGTCATTAAAAGGCATTTTATTGCTGTTTTTTTTAGAACAGTATTATTTGGTTTTGCCCTATCTAGTCTCAGGTTCTTAGTGACCCAAGCAGTGTCGGGTATTGGTTACATCTCATGGAGTGGGACTTAAGTCAAATCAGATATTGGATGTTTACTTCCACAAGCTTTGTGCCACCATGGCCTTAGCATTTCATGCAGGCAAGACAGCACTATAGATCAAAAGGATTGTGTCTGGGTTTGTGTTTAAATCTCTTTTGCTAGCATGCAGAGTACCTTCCTATACCAAAGACACTAGAACATAGGGGTGAGACCTCTATGAAGGCACCAGCTCAACTTCTCCATGTTCAATGAGTTGTGCAGATGTTGTCTTCAGCAATGGGACCTTGCCATCAGTTTGTCGAGAGCAGTGTGTAGTCTTGACAAGAGCCTGGGTTGTTTGGGGATTCCCTTGGGAACCCTTTGTCTAACCACCAAATTAGATGTAACCATATCCTGGTATTGAAAGCATCATTTGGTGACAAATGATGACCAGTTGGGCCTCTGTCTTCCCCACTATTTGGCAATTTCATTTAGATAAACTTCATATATGTATATTTTATGAAGTTTCTGCTGTGTTAGTTTTCCATATTACTCCTCAAATGCCCTTTAATTTTAACTATCTCTCCATATATTCCCTCCCTCATCCCTCTTTCTCCTCCCCTTCTCCCCTCAATCCTCCCATTCCATCCCCCATCCATCCAAAGCTATCTATTCTATTTCCCTTTCCTAAGGAGATCTATTTGCCTACTCACCCCTCAGTCCCTTACTCTACACCTAACCTCTGTGGTTCTATGAGCTGTAGCTTAGTTATCATTTAATTAACAGCTAATATGCACATATAATTCTGAGTCTGGGATATCTTACTCGAGTCCAATCCATTTACCTGTGACGTTCATGAGGTCATATTTTTTAACAGCTGAGTAATACTCCATCGTGTAAATGTAATACATTTTCTTTATTCATTCTTCAGTTGAGAGTCATCTGGGTTTTTTCCAGTTTCTGGAAATGAATATAGTTGAGCAAGTGCCTTGGTGGTAGGTTGAAGTGTTTGGGGTATATGCCCAAGAGTGATATAGCTAGATCTTTACTTAGATGGATTTCCATATTCCTAAGAAACTGCCAAACTGATTTCCATAGTGGATGGACAAGCAGCATCCACCAGCAATGGATGAGTATTCCTCTTATTCCACATCCTCGCTGGCATGAGCTGTCCCTTCTTTTATTGATTTTAGGCATTCTGACAGGCAAATACAATCTCAACATCATTTTGACTGCATGTCCCTGTAGCTTGAGTTTTCCAGCCTTGCCCACAGTCAGGACAAATCTTTGTCACCCGCCAGTCCCACAGCCGCTCAGACCCAACCAAGTAAACACAGAGACTTATATTGCATACAAACTGTATGGCCGTGGCAGGCTTCTTGCTAACTGTTCTTATAGCTTAAATTAATCCATTTCCATAAATCTATACCTTGCCACGTGGCTGGTGGCTTACCGGCATCTTCACATGCTGCTGGTCATGGCAGCTGGCAGTGTCTCTCCGCCTCAGCCTTCCACTTCCCAGAATTCTCCTCTCTCCTTGTCCCACCTACTTCCTGCCTGGCCACTGGCCAACCAGTGTTTTATTTATTGACCAATCAGAGCAATTTGACATACAGACCGTCCCACAGCATGTCCCTGAAGGCTTAGGATGTTGAACATTTAAGTGTTTCTTGGCCATTTGAGTGTCCTCTTTTGAAAATTCTTGGTGTAGATATATACCCCATTTTTAAATTGGGTTCTTTTCTTGATATCTAGTTTTTTGAGTTCTTTATGTTTTTGCATATTAGGCCCCCATCAAATGTGTAGTTGGTAAAAGTCTTTTCTCACTCTGTAAGCTGTCACTTTGTTTGAATAATGGTGTCTTTTGCCATGCAGAAGCTTTTCAGTCTCATGAGGTCCAATTTATTAATTGTTGCTCCTAGTGCCTGTGTAATGGTGTTCTATTCAGAAAGTCTTTTCCTGGACCAATGAGTTCAAGACTAGTCCTCACTTTATCTTCTCTCAGGTTCAGTGTATCTGGTTTTATTTTGGGGTCTTTGATCCACTGGGAGGTGAGTTTTGTGCATGGTAATAAATATGGATCAATTTGGATTCTTCTACTTGCCCCTATGTGATTTGACCAGCACCATTTGTTGAAGATGCTGCCTTTTTTACAATGTATATTTCTGGCATCATTATCAAAAAAATCAAGTGTCCATATTGTCTGGATTAATGTCCAGGTCTTCAATTTGATCCCATTGATCAATATGTCTGTTTTTGTGCCAACACCATATTGTTTTAAAATAGTATAGTTTTGTGGTACAATCTGAAATCAGGGATAGTGTTAGCTCCAGCATTTCTTTTATTATTCTGGATTGTTTTTAGCTATCCTTAATTTTGGGGGTTTGTTTTGTTTTGTTTGTTCTGTCTTTGGTGTGTGTGTGTGTGTGTGTGTGTGTGTGTTTCCATATGAAGCTGAAAATTGATCTTTCAAGATCTGTGAAAATTTGTGTTAGAATTAAGACAGTGTAGATGAAATTCTAAATGGTCTTATTAACTAAGAAACAAAGAGCCGAATACAGAGTTAAAGCCTAAGAGATCAGAGCAAGAGCCAAGACTCCCTTTAGCTTACCACTCGCTGTCATCCTTCCCCTGAGAGAGCTTCTTCCTGTGTGTCTTGAGTTTTATTGCTTTCCTGTTCTGCCACATGAATTTCATTGACTCTAAGCCCAGTCATGTGACTTTCTCATCACTGTCTGTCTATACAGACCTCTTGTTCTATATGGTTGGTACTGGGATTAAAGACTCAAAGGTCACCATGCTTGGCCATATCTAGTGCAACTCAGCATTGGAAACTGACTAAAACAGGAGATCCTCTTCAGTCCAATATACTGTACTTGCTGAGAACAGACGTGAGTGTTATTTGCACTGTGTATGGCAAGAAGAACCTTACATTTAAAACACCTAGCTTTTTAGAAAGGGGCATAAACGCAGTAGAGTACCAGAGTTTCCAATGCTGAGTTGCACTAGATATGGCCTGTGTGTGTAGGAATCAAGTTCTTTTGTTGTGAGCCAGCTCACTGTTCTGGCTCTATAGGAAACACAGTAGAGTACCAGAGTGCCCCTTTCTCAAAAGCAGAGTGTTTTTCTTGTAAGGCAAGCTAGGGTTCCATTCCCCTTCCTAAACAGAGTTGAATACCATTCCGTTTGAAGTTCTAGCTGCAAAAGTTAGTTTGGGGTAAGGACAAACACTCTTGTGCTCCTCTTGCCATACACAGTGCAAATAACACTGGCGTCTGTTCCCAGCAAGTACAGTGTATTGGACTGAAAAGGAGATCCTGTTTTAGTCAGTTTCTTATGCTGAGGTGAAATAGATATGGCCTGTGTGTGTAGGAAGCACAGTTTTTGTTCTGAGCAAGCTCACTGTTCTGGCCCATAGGAAACACAGTAGACTACCAGAGTGCCCCTTTCTCAAAAGCAGAGTGTTTTTCTTGTAAGGCAAGCTAGGATTCCAATCCCCTTCCTAACTGGAGTTGAATCCTATTCATTTTGAAGTTCTAGCTGCAGAATTATTTTGGGATAAGGACAACCACTCTTGTGCTCCTTTTGCCATACACAGTGCAAATAACAATCGCATCTGTCCCCAACCAAGTACAGTGTATACAGAGCTGAAACCCATTCAGTTTGAACTTCTAGCAGCAAGAGTTAGTTTAGGGTAAGGACAACCACTCTTTTGCTCCCCTTGCCATACACCATGCAAATAACACTGGCGTCTGTTCCCAGCAAGTACAGTGTATTGGACTGAAGAGGAGCTTCTGTTTTAGTCAGTTTCCTATGCTGAGTTGAACTGGATGTGGCCCGTGTGTGTAGGAATCACAGTTCTTTTGTTCTGAGCCAGCTCACAGTTCTGGCCCTATAGGAAACATAATAGAGTCCCAGAGTGCCCCTTTCTCAAAAGCAGATAGTTTTTCTTGTAAGCCAAACTAGGGTTCAATTCCCCTTCATATATGGAGTTGAATCCCATTCAGTTAAAACTTCTATCAGCAAGAGTTAGTTTAGGGTAAGGACAACCACTCTTGTGTTCCCCTTGCCATAAACAGTGCAAATAGCACTCGTGTCTGTTCCCTCCAAGTACAGTGTATTGGAAAGAAGAGGAGCTCCTGTTTCAGTTTCCTATGCTCAGTTGAACTGGATATGGCCCGTGTGTAGGAATCACAGTTCTTTTGTTCTGAGCCAGCTCATTGTTCTGGCCGTATAGGCAACACAATAGTTTACTTGAGTGCCTCTTAATCAAAAGCAGAGTGTTTTTCTTGTAAGCCAGGCAAGGATTCCATTCCCCTTCCTAAATGCAGTTGAATCCCATTCAGTTTGAAGTTCTAGCTGCAAGAGTTAGTTTGGCGTAAGGACAACCACTCTTTTGCTCTTCTTGCCATACACAGTGCAAATAGCACTCGTTTCTCTTCCAAGCATGTACAGTGTATTAGACTGAATTGGAGCTCCTGTTTTAGTCAGTGTCCTATGCTGAGTTGAACTGGATGTGGGCTGTGTGTAGGAATCACAGTTCTTTTGTTCAGAGCCAGCTCACTGTTCTGGCCCTATAGGAAACACAGTATAGTACCAGAGTGCCCCTTTCTCAAAAGCAGAGTGTGTTGCTGGAGGTCTTCTCTCCAGGTTCCCCAAGCCCCGCAGTCCCACAATCCACTTATAAAATAATCACTCAGACGCTTATATCACTTATAAACTGTATGGCCATGGCAGGCTTCTTGCTAACTGTTCTATTATCTTAAATTAACCCATTTTTATAAATATATACCTTGCCACATGGCTGGTGGCTTACCAGAGTCTTTACATGCTGCTTGTCCTGGCGGTGGCTGCATTGTCTCCCCTCTCAGCCTTCTGTTTCCCAGAATTCTCCTCTCTCTTTGTCCCACCTACTTCCTGCCTGGCAACCTACTTCCTGCCTGGTCACTGCCCATCAGTGTTTTATTTATATAGAGCAATATCCACAGCAAGAGTGTTTTTCTTGTAAGGCAAGCTAGGGTTCCATTCCAATTCCTAAACGGATTTGAATCCCATTGAGTTTGAAGTACTAGCAGCAAGAGTTAGTTTAGAGTAAGGACAACCACTCTTGTGCTCCCCTTGCAATACACAGTGGAAATAGCACTTGCATCTGTTCTCAGGAAGTACAGTGTATTAGACTGAAGAGGAGCTCCTGTATTAATCAGTTTCCTATACTGAGTTGAATTGGATATGGCCCGTGTGTAGGAAGCACAGTTCTTTTGTTGTGAGCCAGCTCACTGTTCTGGCCCTATCTGAAACACAGTAGAGTACCCGAGTGCCCCTTTCTCAAAAGCAGCGTGTTTTTCTTGTAAGCCTAGCTAGGTTCCATTCCTCTTCCTAAACGGACTTGAATCTCATTCAGTTTGAAGTTCTAGCAGCAGGAGTTAGTTTGGGGTAAGGACAACCACTATTGTGCTCCCCTTGCCATACACAGTGCAAATAGCACTCACATCTGTTCCCAGGAAGTACAGTGTATTGGTATGAAAATGAGCTCCTGTATTAGTCAGTTTCCTATGCTGAGTTGAACTGGATGTGACCCATGTGTAGGAAGCACAGTTCTTTTGTTGTGAGCCAGCTCACTGTTCTGGCCCTATAGGAAACACAGTAGAGTACCAGAGTGCCCCTTTCTCAAAAGCAGAGTGTTTTTCTTGTAAGCCAAGCTAGGGTTCAATTCCCCTTCATATACAGAGTTGAATCCCATTCAATTAAAATTTCTATCAGCAAGAGTTAGTTTAGGGTAAGGACAACAACTCTTGTGTTCCCCTTGCCATACACAGTGCAAATAGTACTTGCATCTGTTCCCAGGAAGTACAGTGTATTGGACTGAAGAAGAGATGCTGTTTTTGTCAGTTTCCTATACTCAGTTGACCTGAATATGGCCGGTGTGTGTAGGAAGCACATTTCTTTTGTTCTAAGCCAGCTCACTGTTCTGACATTATAGGAAACACAGTAGACTACCAGAGTGCCCCTTTCTCAAAAGCAGAGTGTTGTTCTCGTAAGCCAAGCTAGGGTTCCATTCCCCTTCCTAAACAGAGTTGATTCCATTTCAGTTTGAAGTTATAGCTGCAAGAATTATTTTGGGGTAAGGACAATCACTCTTGTGGTCCCCTTGCCATACACCATGCAAATAACACTCGCCTCTGTTCCCAGCAAGTACAGTGTATTGGACTGAAGAGGAGCTTCTGTTTTAGTCAGTTTCCTATGCTGAATTGAACTGGTTGTGGCCCGTGTGTGTAGGAATCACAGTTCTTTTGTTCTGAGCCAGCTCACAGTTCTGGCCCTATAGGAAACATAATAGAGTACCAGAGTGCCCCTTTCTCAAACGCAGAGTGTTTTTCTTATAAGCCAAGCAAGGATTCCATTCCCCTTCCAAAATGCAGTTGAAACCCATTCAGTTTGAAATTCTAGCTGCAAGAGTTAGTTTGGGGGAAGGAAAACCACTCTTGTGCTCTTCTTGCCATACACAGTGCAAATAGCACTCGTGTATCTTCTGAGCATGTACAGTGTATTAGACAGAAGTGGAGATCCTGTTTTAGTCAGTGTCCTATGCTGAGTTGAACAGGTTTTGGCTCGTGTGTGTAGGAATCATAGTTATTTTATTCTCAGCAAGCTCACTGTTCTGGCGATATAGGAAACACACTAGAGGACTAGAGTGCCTCTTTCTCAAAAGCAGAGTGTTTTTCTTGTAAGCCAGGCTAGGATTCCATTGCCCTTCCTAAATGGAGTTGAAACCCATTTAGTTTGAAGTTCTAGCAACAAGAGTTAGTTTAGGGTAAGGACAACCACTCTTGTGCTCCCATTGCCATACACAGTGCAAATAGTACTCGCATCTGTTTCCAGCAAGTACAGTGTATTGGACTGCAGAGGAGATCCTGTTTTAGTCAGTTTCCTATGCTGACTTGAACTGCATATATCCTGTGTGTGTAGGAATCACATTTCTTTTGTTCTGGTCCAGCACACTGTTCTGACTCTATAGGAAACACAGTAGAGTACAAGAGTGCCCCTTTATCAAAAGCAGAGTGTTTTTCTTGTAAGGAAAGCTAGGATTCCAATCCCCTTCCTACCTGGAGTTGAATCCTATTCATTTTGAAGTTCTAGCTGCAGAGTTATTTTGGGATAAGGACAACCACTCTTGTGCTCCTCTTGCCATACACAGTGCAAATAGCATTAGCATCTGTCCACAAACAAGTACAGTGTATTGGACTTAAGAGGAGCTGCTGTTTTAGTCAGTTTTCTATGCTGACTTGAACTGGATGTGGCCCGTGTATGTAGAAATCACATTTCTGTTGTTCTTAGCCAGCGCACTGTTCTGGCCCTATAGAAAACAGCAGAGTACTAGAGTACCTCTTTCTCAAAAGCAGAGTGTTTTTCTTGTAAGCCTAGCTAGGGTTCTATTCCCCTTCCTATACAGAGTTGAAACACACTCAGTTTGAACTTCTTACAGCAAGAATTAGTTTAGGGTAAGGACAACCACTCTTGAGCTCCCCTTGCCATATAGAGTGCAAATAGCACTCGCGTCTGTTCCCAGCAAGTACAGTATATTAGACTGCAGAGGTGATCCTGTTTTAGTCAGTTTCTTATGCTGAGTTGAACTGCATATGGCCCCTGTGTGTAGGAATTACATTTCGTTTGTTCTGAGCCAGGTCACTGTTCTAGCCCTATATAAACACAGTAGAGTACCAGAGTGCCCCTCTCTCAAAAGCAGAGTTTTTTTCTTGTAAGGCAAGCCAGAGTTCCAATCCCCTTCCTAAATGGAAATGAATCCCATTCAGTTTGAAGTTCTTGCTGTAAGGGTTAGTTTGGGGTAAGGACAACCACTCTTGTGCTCCCCTTGCCATTCACAGTGCAAATAGAACTGGCATCTGTTCCCAGCAAGTACAGTGTATTAGACTGCAGAGGAGCTCCTGTTTTCATCAGTTTCCTATGCTGAGTTCAACTGCATATTACCCCTGTGTTTAGGAATCACATTTCTTTTGTTCTGAGCCAGCTCACTATTCTGACCCTTTAGTAACCACAGTACAGTACTAGAGTGCCCCTTTCTCAAAAGCAGAGTGTTTTTCTTGAAAGCAAAGCTAGGATTCCATTCCCCATCCTAAACGGAGTTGAAACCCATTCAATTTGAACTTCTAGCAGCAAGAGTTAGTTTATGGTAAGGACAACCACTCTTGTGCTCCCCTTGCCACATACATTGCAAATAGTAGTCGTGTCTGTTCCCAGCAATACAGTATATTGGACTGAACAGAAGATCCTGTTTTAGTTAGTTTCCTATGCTCAGTTGAACTGAATATGGCCCGTGTGTGAAGGAAGCACATTTCTTTTGTTCTGAGCCAGCTCACCATTCTGGCCCTATAGGAAACACAGTAGAGTACCACAGTGCCCCTTTCTCAATAGCAGAGTGTTTTTCTTGTAAGGCAAGCTAGGGTTCCATTCCCCTTCCTAAATGGAGTTGAATCCCTCATTTTCAAGTTCTAGCTGCAAGAGTTAATTTGGTGTAAGGACAACCACTCTTGTGCTCCTCTTGCCATACACAGTGAAAATAGCATTCGCATTTGTTCCCAGCAAGTACAGTGTATTGGACTGAAGAGGAGCTTCTGTTTTAGTCAGTTTCTTATGCTGAGTTGAACTGAATGTGTCCCGTGTGTGTAGAAATCAAACTTCTTTTGTTCTGAGCCAGCTCACTGTTCTAACTCTATAGGAAACACAGTAGACTACCAGAGTGCCCCTCTCTCAAAAGAAGATAGTTTTTCTTGTAAGGAAAGGTAGGGATCCATTCCAATTCCTAAATGGAATTGAATCCCATTCAGTTTGAAGTTCTAGCTGCAAGACTTAGTTTGTGGTAAGGACAACTACTCTTGTGCTCCTCTTGCCATACACAGTGCAAATAGCACTCGCGTCTGTTCCCAGCAAGTACAGTGTATTAGACTGAAGAGGAGCTCTTGTTTTAGTCACTTTCCTATGCTGAGTTAAACTGGATGTGGCCCATGTGTGTAGGAATCACAGTTATTTTGTTCTGAGCCAGCTCACTGTTCTGGCCCTATAGGAAACACAGTAGAATACCAGAGTGTTGCTTTGTCAAGAGCAGAGTGTTTTTCTTGTAAGGCAAGCTAGGGTTCCATTCCCTCTCCTAAATGGAGTTGAATCCCATTCTGTTTGAACTTCTAGCTGCAAGACTTAGTTTGGGGTAAGGAAAACCACTCTTGTGCTCCCCTTGCCTCATACAGTGCAAATAGCACTCACATCTGCTCCCAGCAAGTACAGTGTATTGGACTGAGTATGAGCTTCAGTTTTAGTCAGTTTCTTATGCTGAGTTGAACTGGATATGGCCCGTGTGTGTAAGAATCACAGATCTTTTTTCTGAGCCAGCTCACTGTTCTGGCTTTATAGGAAACACAGTAGAGTACCAGATTGCCCCTTTCTCAAGAGCAGAGTGTTTTTCTTGTAAGGAAAGCTAGGTTCCATTCCCCTTCCTAAATGGAGTTGAATCCCTCATTTTGAAGTTCTAGCTGCAAGAGTTAATTTGGGGTAAGGACAAGCACTCTTGTGTTCCCCTGGACATACACATTGCAAATAGCACTCGGGTCTCTTACCAGCATGTGCAGTGTATTGGACTGAAGAGGAGATCCTGTTTTAGTCAGTTTCCTATGCTCAGTTGAAGTGAATATGGCCCGTGTGTGGAGGAATCACAGTTTTTTTGTTCTGAGCCAGCTCACTGTTCTGGCTCTATAGGAAACACAGTAGACTACCCGAGTGCCCCTTTCTCAAAAGCAGAGTGTTTTTCTTGTAAAGCAAGCTAGGGATCCATTCCCCTTCCTAAATGGAGTTGATTCCAATTCTGTTTGAAGTTTTTGCTGCAAGACTTAGTTTGTGGTAAGGACAACCACTCTTGTGGTCCTCTTGCCATACACAGTGCAAATAGCACTAGTGTCTGTTCCCAGCAAGTACAGTTTATGGGACTGAAGAGGAGCTCCTGTTTTAGTCAGTTCTATGCTGAGTTGAACTGGATGTGGCCCATGTGTGTAGGAATCACAATTCTTTTGTTCTGAGCCAGCTCTCTGTTCTAGCCCTGTAGGAAACACATTAGAGTACCAGAGTGCACCTCTCTCAAAAGCAGAGTAATTTTCTTGTAAGGCAAGCTAGGGTTCCATTCCCCTTCCTAAATGGATTTGAATCCTATTCAGTTTGAAGTTCTAGCTGCAAGACTTAGTGTGTGGTAAGGACAATCACACTTGAGTTCCCCTGGCCATATACAGTGCAAATAGCACTCCTGTATGTTCCCAGCAAGTACAATGCATTGGAATGATGAGGAGCTCCTGTTTCAGTCTGTTTCCTATGCTGAGTTGAACTAGATAAGGCCCATGTGTTTAGGTAGCACAGTTCTTTTGTTCTGAGCCAGTTCACTCTTCTGGCTCTCTAGGAAACACAGTAGAGTACCAGAGTGCCCATTTCTTAAAAGCAGAGTGGTTATCTTGTATGGCAAGCTAGGGTTCATTTCCCCTTCTTAAATGGAGTTGAATCTTATTCAGTTTCAAGTTCTAGCAGCAAGAGTAAGTTTGGGTAAGGACAACTACTCTTGTGCTCCTCTTCCCATACACAGTGCAAATAGCACTTGAGTCTGTTCTGAGCAAGCACAGTGTATAGGACTGAAGAGGATCTACTGTTTTAGTCAGTCTCCTATGTCGAATTCAATTGGATATTTCTCGTGTGTCTGGGAAGCATAGTTCTTTTGTTCTGAGCCAGCATACTGTCCTTGCCCTATAGGAAACACATTAGAATACCAGAGTGCCCCTTTCTCAAAATCAGAGTGTTTTTCTTGTAAGCCAATCTAGGGTTCAATTCCCCTTCCTAAATGTAGTTCAATCTCATTCGGTTTTAAGTTCTAGCAGGAAGAGTATTTTGGGGGTAAGGACAAACACTCTTGTGTTCCTCTTGCCATACACAGAGCAAATAGCACTCGCATCTGCTCCCAGCAAGTACAGTGTATTGGACTGAAGAGGAGCTCCTATTTTAGTCAGTTTCCTATGCTAAGTTGAACTGGATATGGCCCGTGTTTGTTGGAAGCTCATTTCTTTTATTCTGAGCCAGCTCACTTCTCTGGCCCTATAGGAAACACAGTAGAGTACCAGAGTGCCCCTTTCTCAAAAGCAGAGTGTTTTTCTTGTAAGCCAAGCTAGGGTTCTATTCCCCTTCCTAAATGGAGTTGAATCCCATTCAGTTTGAAGTTCTAACAGCAATAGTTAGTTTGGGATAAGGACAACCACTCTTGAGCTCCCTTTGCCATACATAGTGCAAATAGCACTCATGTCTGTTCCCAGTTACTACAGTGTCTTGGACTGAAGAGGAGCTCTTGTTTTAGTCAGTTTCCTATTCTGAGTTGAACTAGATAGGGCCCATGTGTGTAGTAAGCACAGTCCTTTAGTTCTGAGGCAGCTCACTGTTCTGGCCCTATAGGAAATGCAGCAGAGTACAAGAGTGCCCCTTTTCAAATGTAAAGTTTTTATTTTGGAAGGCAAGCTAGGGTTCAATTCCCCTTCCTAAACGGAGTTGAATCGCATTCAGTTTCAAGTTCTAGCAGCAGCAGTTTGGGGTAAGGACAGGCACTCTTGTGTTCCCCTTGCCATACTCAGTACAAATAGCCCTCGTGTCTGTTCCCAGCATGTACAGCGTATTGGACGGAAGAGAAGCTCCTGATTTAGTCAGTTTCCTCTGCTGAGTTGAACTAGATATAGCCTGTTTGTAGGAAGCACAGTTCTTTGGTCTGAGCAAGCTCTTATGTTCTAGCCATATAAGAAACTCAGTAGAGTATAATAGTGCTCCTTTCTCAAAAGGAGAGTGTGTTTATTGTATGGCAAGCTAGTGTTCAATTCCCCTTCCTAAAAGCAGTTGATTTACATGCAGTTTCTTTTTCTATGAGCAACAGTATTTTTCCTTTAAGGAGAGTCACTATTGAGCTTCCATTGCCATACTCAGTGCACATAGCACTTATGTCTGTTTCCAGCATATAGAGTGTATTGTTTAGAAGAAAAGCTACTGTTCTAGTCATTGTCCTATGCAGAGATGAACTAGATATGTCCTATTTTTAGGAAGCTCTGTTCTACTTTTCTGAGCATCTCACTATTCTGGTCCTTTCAGAAACACAGTAAAGTAGAAGAGTGCTGATTTCTCAAAAGCAGAGTGTGTTTCTTTTAAGGCAATCCCCTTCCTACAAAGAGTTGAATCACATGAAGTTCTTTCTTTTCCATGCAATAATTCTTTTCTTGTAAGGAGAATCTTTATTTTGCTCCCACCACAATTCCAAGTGCAAATAGCACTCACGTCTGTTCCCAGCAAGTACAGTGTATTGGACAAATGTGAAGCTAGTGTTCTAGTCAGTTTCCTAAGCAGAGTTAAACTAGAAATGGCCTTTTCTGGTAAGGAGAGTCACTATTGTGCTTCCCTTGTTATAAACAGTGCAAATAGCTCTCGCATATGTTCCTAGCATGTAGAGTGTATTGGTCGGAAGAGAACCTACTGTTCTAGTCAGATTCCTCAGCAGAGTTTAACTAGATGTGGCCCATGTGTGTAGGAAGCACAGTTCTTTTGTTCTGAGCCAGCTCACTGTTCTGGCCCTATAGGAAACACAGTAGAGTACAAGAGTGCCCCTTTTTCAAAAGTAGAGTATTTTTCTTGTAAGGCATACTAGGCTTAAATTCCCCTTTTCAAATGTGGTTGAATCACATGCAGTTTCTCATTCTAGCAACAACAGTTCTTCTTGGGTAAGGAAAGTCACTATTATGCTCCCTTTGCCATACACAGTGCAAATAGCTCTAGCATCTGTTCTAAGCAAGTAAGTACATTGGACAGAAGAGAAGCCACTGCTGTGCTCCGTTTCTGAAGCAGAGTTGAACTAGATATGGACTGTGTATGTAGGAAGCACAGCTCTTTTGTTGTGAGCAAGCTCATTGTTCTGGCTATATAGGAAACACTGTAGAGTAGAGGAGTGCTCTTTTTGCAAAAGCAGGCTGTGTTTCTCATTAGGCAACCCAGGTTTAAATTCCCCTTCATACATGGAGTTGAATCACATACAGTCTCTTATACTGTGAGCGACAAATCTTTTTGGGTAAGGAAAATCCATAATGGGTTTTGTTTCAGACACATAGTGGAAATGGGACTCGTGTTTCTTCTCAGCTAGTAGAGTGCATTGGATGGAAGAAAGGCTATTGTTGTGCACAGTTTCCTAAGAAGAGGTGAATTAGATATGGCCACTGTGTGGAAAAGCACACTTATTTTGTTCTTAGCATGCTCACAGTTCTGGCCTTATAGGAATTACAGAGGAGTAGAAGAGTGCTTTTTTCTTAAAACCAGATTCTGTTTCTCGTTAGGCAAACCAGAGTTGAATTCTCCTCAGTAAACAGAGTTGAATCCCATGCAGGCTCTTACACTATGAGCAACAGTTCTTTTTTTGTAAGGAAAGTCAAATTTGATTCCCTTTGAGATACACAGCAGAAATTGCACTCCTATATGATCCAAGGAGGTCCAGTGCATTGGAGGGAAGAGATGCTACTGCTGTGCTCAGTTTCCTAAGCAGACTTGAAAGAGATATGGCCCATGTATTTAGGAAGCAGTTTGTTTGTTCTGAGGAAGCTCACTGTTCTGCCTGTATAGGAAACACCGTGGAATAGAAGAGGGCTCCTTTCTAAAAACCAGAGTGTGTTTCTTGTAAGTCAAGCTAGTGTTGAATCCCCCTTCATAAACAGAGTTGAATCACATGTAGTTTCTTTTCCTACCAGTGACAGTTCTTTTCTGGTAAGAAAGTAACTGTTGGGCTCCCATTGACATACACAGTATAAATAGCACTTGTGCATGTTCCCAGCAATACAGTGTATTGGAAGGAACTGAAGCTACTGTTCTTGTCAGTTTCCTAAGCAGAGTTGACCTAGTTATGGACTATGTGTTTATGAGGCACAGTTTCTTTGTTCTGAGTAAGCTCACTGTTCTGGCTGTATAGGAAACACATTAGAGTACAGAATGATCCTTTCTCAAAAGCAGAGTTTGTTCCTTTTAAGGCAAGCTTGTGTTGAATTCCCCTTCATAAATGGAGTTGAATCACATACACTTTCTTGTCCTACTAGCAACTTTTCATTTTCTGGTAAAGAATGAATCTATTGTGCTCCCATTGACATACAAAGTGCAAAAAAGCCCTCGGCATAAGTTCTCAGCAAGTATAGTGTATTTGACAGAAGTGAAGATACTGTTCTGGTCAGTTTTCTAAGAGATTTGACCTAAATATGGCCCGTGTGTGTTCTGAGATATTTCACTGTTCTGGTGCTATAGCAATCACAGTAGTGTAGAAGATGGCTCCTTACTCAAAAGCAGAGTGTGTTCTTTGTAAGGCAAGCTTGTGTTGAATTCCCCTTTATAAATGGAGTTGAATCACATGCAGTTTTTTGTCCTAGAGCAAAGGTTTCTTTAGGGTAGAAAGTCACTATTTGGTTCCCTTTGAGATACACAGTATAAATAGCACTCCAGTCTGTTCCTAGCAAACACAGTGTATTGGACAGAAGTGCAGCTACTGTTCTTGTCAATTTCCTAAGAAGAGTTGAAAAAGATATGGACCCTTTGTGTAGGATGCACAGTTCTTTAGTTCTGAGCAAGCTCCCTGTTCTGGCAGTATAGGAAACACAGTAGAGTTGAGAGTGCAGCTTTCTCAAAAGCAGAGTGTGTTTCTTATAAGGCAAGCTTGTGTTGAATTTCCCTTTATAAACGGAATTGCATCACAAGCAGTTTGTTGTCCTTGAGCAACAGTTCTTTTCTGGTAAGGAAAGTCACAAATGGGGTCTCATTGACTTAAAATTGCAAATAACACTCGCATCTGTTCCCAGCAAGTACTGTGTATTTCACAAAAAAGAAGTTACAGTTCTTGTCAGGTTCCTAAGCAGAGTTGAACTAGATATGGAACTGTGTCAGAAGCACAGTTCTTTTGTTTTAAGCCAGCTCTCTGATCTGTTTGTATAGGAAAAACAGTAGAGTAGACGAGGGGTCCTTACCCAAAGCAGAGTGTGTTTCTTGAAAAGCAAGCTAGGGTTGAATTCCCCTTCATAAATGGAGTCGAATCACATGCAGTTTCTTGTCCTGTTGCAGCAGTTCTTTTCTGGTAAGGGAGTCACTATTTTGCTCCCATTGTCATACACAGTACAAATACCACTTGTGTCTGTTACCAACAAGTACAGTGAACTGGATGGAAATGAAGCTACTGTTCTAGTCTGTTTCCTAAGCAGATTTGAACTAGATATGGCCTGGGTGTGTAGGAAGCACAGTTCTTTTCTTTGAGCAAGCTTATTGTTCTGGCGGTCTTGGAAACCTAGTAAAGTAGAAGAGTGCTCCTATCCAAAAGCAGAATGTGCTTCTTGTAAGACAAGCTAGTATTCAATTCCCCATGATAAACGAAGTTGAATCACAAGCAGTTTTGTCGCCAAGAGCCACAGTTCTTTTCTGGTAAGAAAAGTCACTATTGGAGTCTCCTTGACTTACACAGTGCAAATAGCACTTACATCTGTTCCCGGCAAGTACAGTATATTGGTCGGAAATGAATTGAGCGTTCTTGTCTGTTTTTGCAGTAGAATTGAACTAGATATGGCCCCTGTGTGTAGGAACCACAGTTCTTTGTTCTGAGCAAGAAAACAGTTTGGGCTGTATTAGAAATACAGTAGAGTAGAAGTGTGCTCCTTTCTCAAAAGCAGAGTGTGTACCTTGTAAGGAATAGTTGAATTCCCCTTCATAAGTGAATTTGAATCACATGCTCTCTCTTCTCATAAAAACAACAGTTCTTTTCTGGTAAGGAAAGTCTCTATTGGGCATCCATTGACATACACAGTGCAAAAAACACTCGCATCTGTTCCCAGCAAGTACAGTGTATTGAAAAGAAAAGAAGCTCCTCTTCTTTTCAGTTTCCTAAGCAGAGGTGAACTAGATATGGCCTGTGGGTGTAGGAAACACAGTTCTTTTGTTCTGAGCAAGCTCACTGTTCTGGCTGCATAGGAAACACAGTATAGTACAGAATGATCGTTTCTCAAAAGCAGAGTGTGTTACTTGTATGACAAGCTCGTGTTGAATTCCCTTTCATATACATAGTTGAATCACATGCAGTACTTTGTCCTAAGAGCAACAGTTCTTTTCTGCTAGGAAAGTCACTATTGAGTGCCCATTGACATACACAGTGCAAATAGCAATCGCGTCAGTTCCCAGCAAATACAGTGTATTAGATGGAAGAGAAGCTACTGTTCTAGTCATTTTCCTAAGCAGAGTTGAACTAGATATGATCCATGTGTGTAGGAAGCACAGTTCTTTTGTTCTGAACAAGCTCACTGTTTGGCAGTATAAGAAACACAATAGAGTCAGAATTGTCATTTCTCAAAATCAGAGTTTGTTCCTTGTAAGGTAATCTAGTGTTGAATTCCCCTTCTTAATTGGAGTTGAATCACATCCAGTTTCTTGTCCTATGAGCAACAGTTCTTTTCTGTTAAGGAAAGTAACTATTGGGCTCCCACTCACATACCTAGTGCAAATAGCATTCGCATCTGTCCCCAGCATGTACAGTGTATTGGATGGAAAAGAAGCTACTGTTCTAGTCAGTTTCCTAAGCGTAGTTGAACTAGATATGACCCGTGTCTGTAGGAGGCACAGTTCTTTTGTTCCAAGCAAACTCACTGTTCTGGCAGCATGGGAAACACATTAGAGTAGAAGAGTGCTCCTTTCTCAAAAGCAGAATGTGTTTCTTGTGAGGCATACTAGTGTTGAATTCTCCTTCATAAAATGAGTTGTGCTGTGGGATGGTCTGTATGTCAAATCTGTTGCTCTGATGGTCAGTAAATAAAACACTGATTGGCCAGTGGCTAGGCAGGAAGTATAGGCAGGACTAACGGAGAGGAGAAAAGAAAAAACAGGAAGGTGGATAGAGACACTGACTGCTGCCGCCATGACAAGAAGCATGTGAAGACACTGGTGAGCCACCAGCCACATGGCAAGGTATAGATTTATGGAAATGGATTAATTTAAGCTATAAGAACAATTAGCAAGAAGTCTGCCACAGCCATACAGTTTGTATGCAATATAAGTCTCTGTGTTTACTTGGTCGGTTCTGAGCAGCTGTTGGACTGGCAGGTGATAGAAATTTGTCCTAACTGTGGGCAAGGCAGGAAAACTCTAGCTACAAATGGCACCCAATGTGGGGCATGCATTTCTATCTAAAACCTGAGAAAAGATTCCAAAACAGAGCTAAAAACAACTTCCTAATTATTTCTCTCAAATGAGTGCCAGCATACCAGTTTGAGCTACTGGTGCATTCCTAGCATGTGTGCTCAAGCTGCAATTTGGCGGGAATGAGGCCTCTGGGAATGAGGCCTCTGCAAGTGACACAATAGGCTGCGTGGTGAATTTAGCCTTTGCTAGTACAAAACAATAAAAGTTTCTGGGGTACACGCTGCTTGGATATGAGCACAGACCCACTATTTCTGAGAGTTGATGGCTCCCAGACCTGGCAGAAAACATACCGGTGCCATGTTGGGAAGCTGAAGTGGGTAGAGACACCAATCAGTGCTGTTTCAGGCTTAGAAGGCTGCAGTTTAAAGCAATAGGCTCAATGTAATATAAAAAATAAGCCAGGTAAAGATGGCTACCACAAAGAGAATCTGGATTATGTTGTCTTTGATATTTGTAACTGAAGAAAAACATTTGATTGCAAAAGCTGTTAAGATATGCCAAAATGTATATTTTAAAGGTACATTGACTTCAAAACTTGGATGTAAGGTTATGTTGCTTTGGAAAGGAAGCTCTGGTTTTGTTTCTACAGAAATCAAGAGGCTATGGATTTGTTCCAGATTAAGATACATCAGGTTTGACCAGCTGAGACTCCCTGGAAGGTCTCTGATGATACCATGGCCCAGATGATCCAACATCCAGAATCATTTCAAGGCAACTGGCTCAGACAATACAGCCTCACAGACTACTCCATGATCCTAAAATTTTCTTTGTATCCCCATAAGATACAGCACCCTTCTTCTACAAGAATTATTAAGAGAAGGTATGCCCAAATTCCCAAATATACCAAGCTGGCTTTGGAGATGTGTAAAAGTTAAAACCATCTTTTTAAAAAAGAAAAGGGGAAGTGCTGTGGGATGGTCTGTATGTCAAATCTGTTGCTCTGATTGGTCAATAAATAAAATACTGATTGGCCAGTGACTAGGCAGGAAGTATAGGCAGGACTAACAGAGAGGAGAAAAGAAAGAACAGGAAGGCAGACTGAGACACTGACAGCCGCCATGACAAGAAGCATATGAAGACACCAGTGAGCCACCAGCCACATGGCAAGGTATAGATTTATGGAAATGGATTAATTTAAGCTATAAGAACAGTTAGCAAGAAGCCTGTAACACCCATACAATTTGTAAGCAATATAAGTCTCAGTGTTTACTTGGTCGGGCCTGAGCAGCTGTGGGACTGGTGGGTGATAGAGATTTGTACTGACTGTGGGCAAGGCAGGAAAACTCTAGCTACAAAGTTGAATCACATGTACTTTCTGGTCATACAAGCAACAGTTATTTGCTTGCAAAGAAAGTCCCCATTGGGTGCCCATTAACATACAGAGTGCAAAAATCCTTCGCATCTGATCCAGGCATATACAGTGTATTGGACAAAAAAGAAGGGAATATTCTTTTCAGTTTCCTAAGTAGAGTTGAACTAGATATGGCCCGTGTGTATAGAAAGCACAGTTCTTTTATTCTGAGCAACTTCACAGAACTGGCTATACAGGAAACACAGTAGAATAGAAGAGGGCTCCTCTCAAAAAAGCAGAGTGTGTTTCTTGTTAGGCAAGGTAGTGTGGAATTCCTTTCATAAATGCATTTGAATCACATGCAGCTTCATGTACTACAAGCAACAGTTCTTTCTGGAAGAAAATCACTTTTGGGAACCCATTGGCATACACAGTTCATATAGCACTCGCATCTGGTCCCAGCAAGTACAGTGTATTAGATGGAAAAGAATCTAGTGTTCTTGTATGTTTTCTAAGCAGAGTTGAACTAGATATGGCCTGTGTGTGTAGGAAGCACAGTTCTTTTGTTCTGAGCAAGCTCACAGCTTTGAATGTATAGGAAACACAGAAGGGTAGAAGTGTGCTCCTTTCACAAAAGCAGAGTGTGTTCCTTGTAAGACAAGCTTGTGTTGAATTCCACTTCATAAATGAATTGAATCACATGAAGTTTCTTGTCCTACAAGCAACAGTTCTTTTCTGGTAAGGAAAGTCACTATTGGACTCCCATTGCCATACACAGTGCAAATAGCACTCGCGTCTGTTCCCAGCAAGTACAGTGTATTGAACTGAAGAGAAGCTACTGTTCTAGTCAGTTTCCTAAGCAGAGTTGAACTAGACATGGCCTGTATGTGTAGGAAGCAGATTTCATTTGTTCTGAGCAAGCTCACTGTTCTGCCTGTATAGGAAACACAGTAGAGTAGAAGATTGCTCCTTTCTCCAAAGCAGAGTGTGTTCATTGTAAGGCAGGCTTGTGTTGAGTATCCCTTCATAAACAGAGTTGATACACATGCGATTTCTGTCCTATGAGCATCCATTCTATTCTGGTAAGGAAAGTCACTGTTGGACTCCCATTGCCATATACTGTGCAAATAGCACTCGCGTCTGTTCCTAGCAAGTACAGTGTATTGGACTGAAGAGAAGCTACTATTCTAGTCAGTTTCCTAAGAAGAGTTGAACTAGACATGGCCTGTAGGTGAAGGAAGCTCATTTCATTTGTTCTGAGCAAGCTCACTGTTCTGCCTGTATAGGAAACATAGTAGATTGCCCCTTTCTCCAAAGCAGAGTGTGTTCATTGTAAGGCAAGCTTGTGTTCAGTATCTCTTCATAAACAGAGTTGAATCACATGCAGTTTCTTGTCCTATGAGCATTCATTCTTTTCTGGTAAGAAATGTCACTATTGGGCGTCCATTTACATGCACAGTGCAAATTGCACTCACGACTTTTCCCAGCAAGTACAGTGTATTGGATGGGAAAGAAGGTACTGTTCTTCTCTGTTTCCTAAGCAGAGTTGAACTAGGTATGGCCCGTGTCTTTCGGAAGCACACTTCTTTTGTTCTGAGCAAGTTGACTGTTCTGGCTGTATAGGAAACACAGTAGATTATAGAATGATCATTTTTCAAGGCAGAGTTTGTTCCTTGTAAGGTGCACTTGTGTTGATTACTCTTCATAAATGAAGTTGAATCACATGTAGTTTCTTGTTCTACAAGCAACAGTTCTTTTCTGTTAAAGAAAGTCACTATTGTGCGCCCATTGACATGCACAGTGCAAATAGAACTCGTGTCTGTTTCCAGCAAGTACAGTGTTTTAGGCAGAATAGAAGCTACTGTTCTAGTCATTTTCCTAAGCAGAGGTGAACTAGATATGACCTGTATGTTTAGGAAGCACATTTCATTTGTTCTGAGCAAACTCACTGTTCTACCTGTAAAAGAAACACAGTAGAGTAGAATATTCTTCCTTTCTCCAAAGCAGAACAATTCCTTGTAAGGCAATCTAGTGTTGAATTTCCCTTCATAAATGGAGTTGCATCACATCCAGTTTCTTGTATTGTGAGCAACAGTTCTTTTCTGGTAAGGAAAGTCACTATTGGGTTCTCATTCATAATCACAATGCAAATAGCACTTGCATCTGTTCCCAGCAAGTACAGTGTATTGGATGGAAGAGAAGCTACTGTTCTTGTCAGTTTCCTAAGTAGAGTTGAACTAGATATGGGCCACATTTGTAGGAAGCAAAGTTCTTTATTCTGAGAAAGTTCACTCTTCTGACATTATAGCAAAGCCAGTAGAGTAGAAGAGGGCTCCTTTTCAAAAGCAGAGTGAGTTCCTTGTAAGGCAAGCTTGTGTTCAATTCCCATTCATAAACAAGTTGAATCAAATGCTGTATTTCGTCCTACAAGCAACAGTTCTTTTCTGTAGGGAAGTCACTATTGTGTGCCCATTGACATACACAGTGCAAATAGCATTCGCATCTGTTCCCAGCAAGTACAGTGTATTGGACGGAAGAGAAGCTACTGTTCATGTCAGTTTCCTTAGCATGGTTGAACTAAATATTGCCCCTGGGTGTAGGAAGCACAGGTCTTTTGTACTGAGCAAGCTCACTGATCTGGCTGTATAGGAACATAGTAGAGAAGAAGAGTGCTTCATTTTAAAAGGAGAGAGAGTTTCTTGTAAGCCAAGCAGGTGTTAAATTCTCCTTCATAAACAGAGTTGATTCACATGTTCACATGCAGTTTCTTCTCCTACTAGCAACAGTTCTTTTCTGGTAAGTAAAGTCACTATTGCACTCCCACTCACATACCCAGTGCAAATAACCCTCGCATCTGTTCCCAGCATGTACAGTGTATTGGATGGAAAAGAATCTACTGTTCTTGTCTGTTTTCTAAGCAGTTGAACTAGATATGGCCCGTGTGTGTAGGAAGCACAGTTCTTTTGTTCTGAGCAAGTTCACAGCTTTGGATGTATAGGAAACACAGTAGAATAGAAGTGTGCTCCTTTTGCAAAAGCAGAGTGTGTTCCTTGTAAGATAAGCTTGTGTTGAATTCCACTTCATAAACGAATTGAGTCACATGAAGTTTCTTGTCCTACAAGCAACAGTTCTTTTCTGGTAAAGAAAGTCACTATTGGACTCCCATTGCCATACACAGTGCAAATAGCACTCGCGTCTGTTCCCAGCAAGTACAGTGTATTGGACTGAAGAGAAACTACTGTTCTAGTCAGTTTCCTAAGCAGAGTTGAACTAGACACGGCCTGTAGATGTAGGAAGCTCATTTCATTTGTTCTGAGCAAGCTCACTGTTCTGCCTGCATAGGAAACATAGTAGATTGCTCCTTTCTCGAAAGCAGAGCATTTTCATTGTAAGGCAAGCTTGTGTTGAATATCCTTTCATAAACGGTGTTGAATCACATGCAGTTTCTTGTCCTATGAGCATCCGATCTTTTCTGGTAAGGAAAGTCACTATTGTGCATCGATTGACAAACACAATGCAAATAGCACTTGTCTCTGTTCCCAGAAAGTACAGTGTTTTTTGGCAGAATAGAAGCTACTGTTCTAGTCAGTTTCCTAAGCAGAGTTGAACCACATATGGCCATGTGTGTAGGAAACACAGGTCTTTTGTTCTGAGCAAGCTCACTCTTCTGGCCCTTAGCAAACACAGAAGAGTAGAAGAAGGTTCCTTTCTCCAAAGCAGAGTGTGTTCCTGGTAAGGCAAGCTTATGTTGAATTCCTCTTCATAAACGGAGTTGAATCACACACAGTTTCTTGTCCTACAAGCAACAGTTCTTTTCTGGTAAGGAAAGTCATTCTTGGGCTCCCATTGACATACACAGTGTAAATAGTACTCGCAACTGTTCCCAGCAAATGCATTTTATCAGAGGGAAACGAAGCTACTGTTCTCATCAGTTTCCTAAAGAGTTGAACTAGATATGGCCCATTTGTGTAGGAATCATAGTTTTTTTTTTGTTGTTGTTGTTGTTCTGAGCAAGCTCACTGTTCTGGCTCTATAGGAAACACAGTAGAGTACAACAGTGCTCCTTTCTCAAAAGCACAGTGTGTTTCTTGTAAGCAAGCAGTGGTGAATTTCCCTTCATAATCAGAGTTGAATCACATGCAGTTTCTTTTCCTATGAGCAACATTTCTTTTCTCATAAAGTCAGTTTTGCTCTCCC
This sequence comes from Peromyscus leucopus, assembly GCF_004664715.2. Lineage (NCBI taxonomy): Eukaryota > Metazoa > Chordata > Mammalia > Rodentia > Cricetidae > Peromyscus > Peromyscus leucopus. The sequence goes on along the minus strand of NC_051065.1, from coordinate 26,832 downwards.
TTTGACATTCACAGTGCAAATAGCTCTCGTGTCTCTAGCTAGAGTTTTCTTTGCTTACCCACAATCAGGACAAATCTCTGTCACCCACCAGTCCCACAGCTGCTCAGAACCAACAAAGTAATCACGGAGATTTATATTGCCTAAAAAATGTATGGCCATGACAGGATACTTGCTAACTGTTCTCATATCTTATATTAATTCATTTCTATAAATCTATACCTTGCCACTTGACTGATGGCTTACTGGCATCTTCACATGCTGCTTATCATGGCAATGGCTAGCAGTGTCTTTCTCAGCCTTCTGCTTCCCAATTCTCCTCTCCTCTTGTCCCACCTATACTTCCTGCCTGGCCACTGGCCAATCAGTATTTTATTTATACAGAAGGATATCCACATCACTTCCCCTTTTCTTTTTTTTTCAAAAAAGAAGTTTTTAACCTTAACATAGTAAAATTCCATATAATTTTGGAATTTGGGCATAGCTTCTCTTACTACTTCCTGCTGGAGGGGGGCGCTGTATCTTATGGGGACACAAAGAAAATTTTAGAATCATAGAGTAGTCCATGAGGCTGTATTGTCTGAGCCAGTTGCCTTTAAACCATTCTTGATGTTGGATCATCTGGGCCATTGTGTCATTGTAGACCTTTCAGGAGGTCTTGGCTGGTCAAACCTGGTGTATCTTACTTAATCTGGAACAAATCCATAGCCTCTTGCTTTCTGTGGAAACAAAACCAGAGCCTCCTTTCCAAGGTAACATATCCTTACATTCAAATTTTGAAATCAAGGTACCTTTAAAAAATACATTTTGGCATAACTCAACAGCTTTTACAATCAAATGTTTTTCTTCAGTTATGAATATCAAAGAGAATATAATCCAGATTCTCTGTGTGGTAGCCATCTTTACGTGGCTTATTTTTTATGTTACCTTGAAACTGCTGCTATAAACTGCAGCATTCTAAGACAGAAATGGCACTGTGGCTGCTGACTCCACCAACTTCAGCTTCCAAACATGGTGGTGGTACGTTTTCTGCCTGCTCTGGGAGCCATCAACTCTCAGAAATAGTGGGTCTATGTTTCTATCAAAGCAGCATGTATCCTGAAATCCTCTTTTTTTTGTACACTACCAAAGGCTAAATCAACCAGGCAGCTTAATGCACCACTTGCGGAGGCCTAATTCCAGCCACATTGCAGGTCGAGCGCACACTCCAGGAACCCGCACTAGTAGCTCAAATACACAGGCTGCCACTAACTTGAGAGAAATGACAAGGAACTATTTTTAGCTCCATTTTGAAATCTTTTTTCTCAGGTTTTAGGTGGAAACTCTTGCCCCACTTTGGGTGCCATTTGTAGCTAGAGTTTTCCTGCCTTGGCCACAGTCAAGACAAATCTCTGTCACGCCCTAGTCTCACAGGGACTCAGACCCAATAAAGTAAACACAGAGATTTATATTGCTTACAAACTGTGTGGCTGTAGCAGGCTACTTGCTAACTGTTCTCATGTCTTGAATTAATCCATTTCTATAAATCTATACCTTGCCACGTGGCTCATGGCTTACCGGCATCTTCACATGCTGCTTGTCATGACAGTGGCTGGCACTCGCATCTGGTCCCAGCAAGTACAGTGTATTAGATGGAAAAGAATCTAGTGTTCTTGTATGTTTTTTAAGCAGAGTTGAACTAGATATGGCCTGTGTGTGTAGGAAGCACAGTTTTTTGGCAGTGAGCAAGCTCACTTTTCTGGCTCTATAGGAAACACAGTAAACAGGAATTTTGCTCCTCTCTCAAAACCACAGTATGTTTCTTGTAAGGCAACTCAGTGTTAATTTCCCCTTCATAAACGGATTTGAATGACATGCTGTCTCTTCTCCTATGAGCAAGAGTTATTTTAGGGTAATGAAAGTCACTATTGGACTCCCATTGAGGTACACAGTGCAAAAAACACCAGCATCTGTTTTCAGCAATTGCAGTGCATTAGATGTAATATATACTACGGTTCATCTCAGTTTCCTAAGTAGAATTGCACTAGATATGGCCCTTATGTGTAGGAACCACAGATCCTTTGTTGTGAGTAAGCTCATTCTTCTGGCTTATAGGAAACACACTTGAGTAGAATGGTGCTCCTTTCTCAAAAGCAGAGTGTGTTTCTTTTAAGTAAACTCTGTGTTAATTTCCCCTTAATAAACGGAGTTTAACCACATGCAGTCTCCTGACCTATGAGCAACAGTTCTTTTTGGGTAAGTAAAGTCACTATTAGGCACCCTTTGAGCTACACAGTGGAAAAAAAAAAACCCTCGAATGTTCCCAGCACATACAGTATATTGGATATAATTGAAGCTATGGTTCTTCTCAGTTTCATAAGCAGAGTTGAATTAGATATGGCCCGTGTGTGTTGGAAGCACAGTTCTTCTGTTGTGAGCAAGCTAACTGTTCTGGCTCTAATGGACACCCTGTAGAGTAGAAGAGTGCTCCATTCACAAAAGCAGGGTGTGTTTCTTGTAAGACAACTCTGTGTTAATTTCTCCTTCATAAATGGATTTGAATCACATGCTGTCTCTTTTTCTACAAGCAGCAGTTCTTTTTGGGTAATGAAAGACACTATTGGGCTCCCATTGAGATACACAGTGAAATTAGAACCTGTGTGTTCCCTGTTACTACAGTGCACTGGATGTAAGAGAAGCTGTGGTTCTTCTGATTTTCCTAAGCACAGTTGAACTAGATATAGCTCATGTGTGTAGGATACATCATTCTTTTGTTTTGAGCAATCTCACTGTTCTGGCTCTATAGGAAACACAGTAGAGGAGAAGAGTGCTCCTTTCTCAAAAGCAGAGTGTTTTTCTTGTAAGGCTACTAATTTTCCCTTCATAAACAGAGTTGAATCACATGCTGCCTCTTCTTCTACCAGCAATGGTTCTTTTCTAATAATAAAAATCACTATTCGGCTCCATTTGAGATATACAATACAAATAGCACCTGGTTCTCTTATGAGCAAATACATCCCATTGGATGTAGGAGCAGCTATGGTTTTCTCGGTTTTCTAATCAGAGTTGTACTAGATATGCCCCGTGTGTGTAGGAAGCACAGTTTTTCTTTGCAGTGAGCAAGCTCACTTTTTTGACTCTCTAAAAAACACAATAGAGTAGAAGAGAACTCGTTCTCAAAAGCAGAGTGTGTTTCTTTTAAGGCAACTCAGTGTTGAATTTGACTTTAAAAACAGAGTTGAATCACATGATGTATGTTGTCATATGAGCAACAGTACTTTTAAAGTAAGAAAAGTCACTATTGGGCTCTTTTTGAGAAACACAGTGCAAATAGCACCTGAGTCTCTTCCCAGCAACTACAGTGCATTGGATAAGAGAAGCTTTGGTTCTTCTCAGTTTTCTAAGTAGAGTTTAACTAGATTTGGCCCATGTGTAGGAAGCACAGTTCCTTTGTTGTGGGGAAGCTCACTCTTCTGGCTCTATAGGAAATACAGTTGAGTAGAAGGGTGCTCCTTTTTCAAAAGCAGAGCGTCTTTCTTGTAAGGCATCTCTGTGTTACTTTCCCCTTCATATACACAGCTGAATCACAATCTGTCTCTTGTCCTACGAGCAACTGTTCTTTTTGTGTCAAGAAAGACACTATTGGGCTCCCTTGAGACACACAGTGCAAATGCAACCAAGTCTGTTCCCTACAACTACATTGCATTGAATGTAAGAGAAGCTGCGATTCTTCTTAGTTTCCTAAGCAAAGTTGAACTAGATATGGCCCGTGTGTGTAGAAAGCACAGTTCTTTTGTTCTGAGCAAGTTCACTGTTCTGGCTCTATAGGAAACACAGTAGAGTAGAAGCATTCTGGTTCTCAAAAGCAGAGTGCAACTCAGTGTTAATTTCCCCTTCATAAATGGAGTTGAATCACATGCTGTCTTTTGTCCTATGAGCAACAGTTCTTTTCGGATAAGGAAATTCCCTATTGGGCTCCTGTTGAGATTCACAGTGCAAATAACACCCTCATCTGTTCTCAGCAACTGCGGTTCATTAATGTAATACAATCTACATTTCTTTTTCCTAAGTAGAGTTTAACTAGATATTGCCCGAGTGTGTAGCAATCACAGTTCTTTCATTCTGAGCAAGCTCACACTCTGGCTGTATAAGAAACACAGTAGTGTAGAAGAGTGTTTCTTTTTCAATAACTGAGTGTGTTTCTTGTAAGGCAACTCAGTGTTAATTTCCCTTGCATTAATGGAGTTGAATCAATCACATGCTGTCTTTTGTCCTATGAGCAACAGTTCTTTTCAGGAAAGAAAGTCACTATTGGGCTCCCATTGAGATACACAGTGCAAGTAGCACCTATGTCTCTTCCCAGAAACTATGATGTATTGGATGTAATAGAAGCTATGGTTCTTATGTTTTCTAAATAGAGTTGAACAAGATATGGCCCATGTGTGTAGGACACACAGTTCTTTTGTTCTGTGCAAGCTCACTGTTCTGGCTATAAAGGAAACACAATAGAGTAGAAGAGTGCTCTTTACTCAAAAGCAGAGTGTGTTTATTGTAAGACAACTGAGTGTTTATTTTCTATTCACAAACAGAGTAGAATCACATGCTCTCTCTTGTCCTACGAGTAAGAGTTATTTTCGGGTAAGAAAGTCACTATTGGGGTCCCATTGAGATATACCATGTTAATAACACACACATCTGTTCTCAGCAACTACGGTGTATTGGATGTAAGAGAAGCTATATTTCTTTTCAGTTTCCTAGGCAGAGCTGAACTAGGTATGGCCCATGTGTGTAGGAAACACATTGCTTCTGTTGTGAACAAGCTCACTCTTCTGGCTCTATAGAAAACAGTAGAGTAAAAGATTGCTCCTTTCTCAAAAGCAGAGTGTGTTTCTTGTAAGGAAACTCACCATTAATTTCCCCTCCATAAACTGAGTTGAATCACAAGCTGTCTCTTGTCCTAACAACAACAGTTATTTTCGGGTAAGGAAAATCAATAAGGGTACCTATTGAGTCACAGTGCAAATAGCAATCATGTCCTTTCCCAACAAATACAGTGCATTGAATCTAAGAAAAATATGGTTTTTCTCTGTTTTCTAAGCAGAGTTGAAATAGATATGGACCCCCGTGTGTAGAAAGCACAGTTCTTTTATTCTGAGCAAGCTCGCAGTTCTGGCTCTATAGGAAACACAGTAAAGTAGATGACTGCTCCTTTCCCAAAAGCAGAGTTTGTTTTTTGTAAGGCAACTAAGTGTTAATTTCCCCTTCATAAAAGGAGGTGAATCACATGCTGTCTCTTGTCCTACCAGCAACAGTTCATTTCAAATAAGGGAAGTCACTATTGGGCTTCAATAGAGATACACAATGCAAATAACACCTGCATCTGTTCTCAGCTACTACAGTGCATTGGTTTAAGAGAAGCTACGGTTCTTTACAGTTTCCAAAGTAGAGTTGAACTAGATAGGGCCCGTGTGTGTAGGAAGCACAGTTCTTTTCTTGTGAGCAATCTCACTACTCTGGCTCTACAGGAAACATTTGAATAGAAGGGTGCTCTTTTCTCAAAAGCAGAGTGTATTTCTTATAAGGCAACTCAGTGTTAATATCCCCTTAATAAATGGAGTTGAACCACATGTTGCTTCTTCTCCTATGAGCAACAGTTCTTCTCTGGTAAGGAAAGTCACTATTTGGCTCCCATTGAAATACACAGTGCAAATAACACCTGTGTCTGTTCCAAGCAAATACAGTGCATTGAATGGAAGAGAAGCTACTCTTCTTCTCAGTTTCCTAAGCACAGTTGATCTTAATATGGCCTGTGTGTAGGAAGCTCAGTTCTTTTGTTCTGAGCAAGCTCACTGTTCTGGCTCTTTAGGAAACACAGTAGAGTAGAAGAGTACTCCTATCTCAAAAGCAGAAGATGTTTCTTGTAAGGCAACTCAGTGTTGAATTCCCCTTCTTAAAGGAGTTGAATTACATGCTGTCTCTTGTCCTACAAGCAACAGTTTTTTACAGGTAAGGAAAGTCACTCAGGCTCCTATTGAAATACACCATGGAAATTGCACTCGTGTGTGTTCCCAGCACCTATAGCATATTGGATGTAAGAGAAGGTACTGTTCTTCTCAGTTTCCTAAGCAGAGATGAACTAGATAGGGCCCGTGTAAGTAGAAAGCACAGTTCTTTTGTTCTGCATAACCTCACTTTTCTGGCTCTATAGGAAACACAGTATAGAGGATGCGTGCTCAATTCTGAAAAGCAAAGTGTGTTTCTTTTAAGCAAATTGGTGTTGAATTCCCCTTCATAAAAAGAATTTTCTCACATGCTGTCTCTTGTCCTATGAGCAACAGTTCTTTATTGGAAAGGAAAGACACTATTGGGCTGTTATTGATTCCACAATGCAAATAGCACCATCTTCTGTTCCCAGCAAGTACAGTGCATTGGAAGTACGAGAAGCTACTTCTGTTTCCTAAGCAGAATTGAACTAGATATGGCCCGTTGATGTAGAAAGCACACTTCTTTTGTTCTAGCAAGCTCTGTGTTCTGACTATTTAGGAAACACGGTTGAGTAGTAGGGTGCTCCTTTCTCAAAAGCAGATTGTGTTTCTTGTATGCAACTCAATGTTAATTTCCCCTTCGCAAACAGAGTGGAACTGTAGCTAGAGTTTTCCTGCCTTGCCCACAGTCAGGACAAATCTTTGTCACCTGCCAGTCCCAAAGCCACTCAGACCCAAACAAGTATATAGAGACTTATATTGCTTACAAACTGTATGGCCATGGCAGGCTTCTTGCTAACTGTTCTTATAGCTTAAATTAATCCATTTCCATAAATCTATACCTTGCCACATGGCTCATGGCTTACCGGCATCTTCACATGCTGCTTGTCCTGGCGGCGCCTGGCAGTGACTTCTTCTGTCTTTCTTTTCTTTCTTTTCTCCTCTCTGTTAGTCCCACCTATACTTCCTGCCTAGCCACTGGCCAATCAGTGTTTTATTTATTGACCAATCAGAGCAACACATTTACCATACAGAACATCCCACAGCACTACCCCCCTTTTGTTTTTTCAAAAAGTAGTTTTTAACCTTAACAAAGTAAAATTACATATAATTTGGGAATTTGGGCTTAGCTTCTCTTACTACTTCCTGCTGGAGGGGGGTGCTCTATCTTATGGGGACACAAAGAAAATTTTAGGATTATGGAATAGTCCATGAGGCTGTATTGTCTGAGCCAGTTGCCTTCAAACCATTCTGAATGTTGGATCATCTGGGCCATGGTGACATTGGAGACATTTCAGGGGTCTTGCATGGTCAGACCTGATTTATCTTAATCTAGAACAAATCCATAGCCTCTGGCTTTCTGTGGGAACAAAAGCAGAGTATCCTTTCCAAAGCAACACATCTTTACATCCGAACTTTGAAGTCAAGGTATCTTTAAACTATACATATTGGTTTAACTCAACATCTTTTATGATCAAATGTTTTTCTGCAGTTAAAAATCCCAAAGACAACACAATCCAGATTCTCTGTGTAATATTCATCTTTATGTGGCTTATTTTTTATAATAGTTTTACTGTCTCTTTAAAGACGTTATTTTTTAAAACTATGTATTTGTTTATATAACTGTAAATAACACATTTTTGACTCTTTCAAGCCTACGTATATTTTACACACATTGTAAACTATTACATTTGAATCTGTCTTATTATGAATCTATTTTTTAAAAAAATACCATGAGATTTTATTTATATTTATACTATTTTTTAATTAATTAATTTATTTTTTCCTTTTATTTTATTTTACAATACCAATCAGTTCTATATTACAGCCACAGATTCCCTTGTTCTCCCCCTTCCTGCCCCCCTCACCTTCCCCCCAGCCCACCCCCCCCCATTCCCACCTCCTCCAGGGCAAAGCCTCCCACAAGGACTGAGATCAACCTGGTAGACTCAGTCCAGGCAGGTCCAGTCCCCTTCTCCCAGATTGAGTCAAGCGTTCCTGCATAAGTCCCAGGTTTCAAACAGCGAACACATGCAATGAGCCCAGGACCTGGTACCACTGCCTAGATGCCTCCCAAACAGATCAAGCCAATCAACTGTCTCACCTATTCAGAGGGCCTGATCCAGTTGGGGGCCCCTCAGCCTTTGGTTCATAGTTCATGTGTTTCCATTCGTTTGGCTATTTGTCCCTGTGCTTTATCCAACCTTGGTTTCAACAATTCTCGCTCATATAAACCCTCCTCTTTCTCACTAATTAGACTCCCAGCGCTCCACCTGGGGCCTAGCCGTGGATGTCTGTATCCAGATTCCTCAGTCCTTGGATGGGGTTTCTGGCACAACTATTAGGGTGTTTGGCTATCCCATCACCAGAGTAGGTCAGTCCCGGCTGTCTCTCGACCATTGCCAGCAGTCTTTTGTGGGGGTATCTTTGTAGATTTCTGTGGGCCTCTTTAGCACTTTGTTTCTTCCATTTCTAAAGTGGTCTTCATTTACCATGGTCTCCTATTCCTTGTTCTCCCTCTCTGTTCTTGATCCAGGTGGGATCTCCCGCTCTCTTTCCCTCGACCCTCGCCCTTCATTGCTCCCACTCATGTCCAGGTTGTTCATGTAGATCTCAGCCATTTCTCCATCATTGGGCGATCCTCGTGTCTTTCTTGGGGTCCTGTTTTCCAGGTAGCCTCACTGGTGATGTGAGTAGCAGTCCAGTCATCCTTGTTCCACATCTAGTATCCTCCTATGAGTGAGTACATACCATATTTGTATTTCTGAGTCTGGGTTACCTCACTCAGGATGATTTTTTCTAGATCCATCCATTTGCCTGAAAACCTCATGATGTCATTGTTTTTCTCTGCTGAGTAGTATTCCATTGTGTATATGTGCCACAATTTATTTATCCATTCTTCAGTTGAAGGGCATCTAGGTTGTTTCCAGGTTTTGGCTATTACAAACAATGCTGATATGAACATTTGTGGTGGTATTGTGTTCCCCAAAATATTGTGTACTCTAATAAATTTATCTGGGGTCAGAGAACAGACAGCCACTAGATACAAAGGCTAGGAAATGGTGGCACTCACACCTTTAATCCTAGCATTCCAGAGATAGAAATCCCTCTGGATCTCTGTGAGTTCAAGGCCACATTGGAAACAGCCAGGCATGGTGACTCACGCCTTTAATCCCAGGAAGCAAGGCTTTAATCCTAGGGAGTGATGGTAGAAAGCATAAATGTATATAAGGCATGAGGACCAGAAACTAGAGGCATTTGGCTGGTTAAGCATTTGGCTGGTTAAGCATGTGGCTGATTAAGCATTCAGGCTTTTAAGCAGCAGTTCAGCTGAGAGCTATTGGGATGAGGACACAGCAGCTTCCAGTCTGAGGAAACAGGACCAGCTGAGGAATTGGCAAGGTGAGATAGCTGTGGCTTGTTCTGTCTCTCTGATCTACCAGCATTGACCCCGATAACTGGCCTCAGGTTTGATTTTATTAATAAGTACTTTTAAGATTCCTGCTACAAACATTAGCTGAGCAAGTGCTCTTGTGGTAAGATTGAGCATTTCTTGGGTATATGCCCAAGAGTGGTATAGTTGGATCTTGGGGGAGATTGATTCCCAATTTTCTAAGAAAGCACCATATTGATTTCCAAAGGGGTTGTACAAGCTTCCATTCCCACCAGCAGTGGAGGAGAATTCCCCTAGTTCCACATCCTCTCCAGCATAAAGTGTCTTCAGTGTTTTTGATCTTAGCCATTCTGACAGGCATAAGGTGGTATCTCAGAGTTGTTCTGATTTGCATTTCCCTGATGATTAGGGATGTTGAGCAATTCCTTAAATGTCTTTCAGCCATTTGAGTTTCCTCTGTTGAGAATTCTCTGTTTAGTTCTATAGCCCATTTCTTAATTGAACTGTTGGTCGTTTTGATGTCTAATTTCTTGAGTCCCTTATATATTCTGGATATCAGTCCTCTGTCAGATGTGGGGTTGGTGAAGGTCTTTTCCCATTCTGTAGGCTGTTGCTTTGCCTTGTTGACCATATCCTTTGCTCTACAAAAGCTTCTCAGTTTCAAGAGGTCCCATTGATTGATTGTTTCTCTCAGTGTCTGTGCTACTGGTGTTATATTTAGGAAGTGATATCCTATGCCAATGCATTCAAGACTACTTCCTACTTTCTCTTCTAGCAGGTTCAGAGTAGCTGGATTTATGTTGAGGTCCTTGATCCACTTAGACTTAAGTTTTGTGCACGGTGACAGATATGGATCTATTTGCAGCCTTCTACACGTTGATATCCAGTTATGCCAGCAACATTTGTTGAAGATGCTTTCTTTTTTCCATTGTACACTTTTGGCTTCTTTGTCAAAAATTATATGTTCATAGGTGTGCGGGTTAATGTCAGGGTCTTCAATTCGAGTCCATTGGTTCACATGTTGGTTTTTATGCCAATACCAAGCTGTTTTTATTACTGTAGCTCTATAGTAGAGCTTAAAGTCAGGGATCATGATGCCTCCAGAGGTTGTTTTATTGTACAGAATTCTTTTGGCTATCCTGGGTTTTTCGTTTTTCTATATGAAGTTGATTATTATTCTTTCCAGGTCTGTGAAGAATTGTGTTGGTATTTTGATGGGGATTGCATTGAATCTGTAGATTCCTTTTGGTAAAATTGCCATTTTTACTATGTTGGTCCTGCCTATCCATGGGCATCGGAGATCTTTTCATTTTCTGACATCTTCTTCAATTTCTTTTTTCAGGGACTTAAAGTTCTTATCATATAAGTCCTTCACTTGCTTGGTTAGTGTTACCCCAAGGTATTTTATGTCATTTGTGGCTATTGTAAAGGGTGATGTATCTCTGATTTTCTTCTCAGCTTCTTTGTCCATTGTATATAGGAGGGCTACTGATTTTTTTGAGTTGATCTTGTATCCTGCTATGTTGCTGAAGGTGTTTATAAGCTTAATCAGTTCCTGGGTTGAATCTTTGGGGTCACTCAAGTATACTATCATGTCATCTGCAAATAGGGAAAGCTTGACTTCTTCCTTTCTAATTTGTATCCCCTGAATCTCCTTATGTTGTCTTTTTGCTCTGGCTAGAACTTCAAGTACTATATTGAATAAGTATGGGGAGAGTGGACAGCCTTGCCTCGTTCCTGATTTTAGTGGAATTGCTTTGAGTTTTTCTCCATTTAATTTGATGTTGGCTGTTAGCTTGCTGTAAATTGCCTTTATTGTGTGTAGGTATGTTCCCTGTATTCCTGATCGCTCCAAGACTTTTATCATGAAGGGGTGTTGGATTTTGTCAAATGCCTTTTCTGCAACTAGTGAGATGATCATGTGGTTTTTTTCTTTGAGTTTATTTATATGGTGTATTCCATTGACAGACTTTCGTATGTAGAACCACCCTTGCATCCCTGGGATGAAGCCTACTTGATGATGGTGGATAATTGTTTTGATGTGTTCTTGTTTGTGTCTGTTTGCCAGTATTTTATTGAGTATTTTTGCATCAATGTTCATGAGGGAGCTTGGTCTGTAGTTCTCGTTCTTTGTTGTATCCTTGTTTGGTTTAGGAATCAGGATAATTGTAGCCTCATAGAAGGAGTTTGGTGATTTTCCTTATGTTTCTATTATGTGGAACAATTTAGAGAGTATTGGTATTAACTCTTCTTTGAAGATCTGGTAGAATTCTGTGCTGAAACCATCTGGTCCTGGGCTTTTTTTGGTTGGGAGACTTTTAATGACTGTTTCTATTTCCTTAGGGGTTATTGGACTATTTAAATAGTTTATCTGGTCTTTATTTAACTTAGGTATGTGGTACCTATCCAGAAAATTTTCCATTTCTCTTAGGTTTTCCAGTATTGTGGAGTAGAGGTTTTTGAAATATGACCTTATAATTCTCTGGATTTCCTCAATATCTGTTGTTATGCCCCCCTTTTCATTTCTGATTTTGTTGGTTTGAATTCTCTCTCTCTCTGTCTTTTGGTTAGTTTAGATAAGGGCTTGTCTATCTTGTTTATTTTCTAAATGAACCAACTCTTTGTTTCATTAATTTTTGTATTGTTCTCTTAGTTTCTATTTTATTAATTTCACCTCTTACTTTGATAATTTCCTGGCTTCTATTCTTCCTGGGAGACTTTGCTTCTTCTTGTTCTAGAGCTTTCAGGTGTGCGGTTAAGTCACTAGTGTGAGATTTCTCCAACTTCTTTATGTGGGCATTTAGTGCTATGAATTCCCCTCTTAGCACTGCTTTCATAGTGTCCCATAAGTTTGGGTATGTGGTGTCTTCATTTCTAATACTTGTTATAAATTTACAATGTTGCTTCTTTGCCATATGTCCTCAACCTAACAATGGTCAGCATTTTGCATTTAGTTTGCCTTCTAACCCTGCCATGTTAAAGGCCAAAGCTGACATACAGAGCAGGAGTAACAAGTTCTGTTTATTCAGGACTCATTTTATTCAGCAAAGTTCCTCATTATATATACAGATTAACTGGCATTTACTTTCCTCACAGTCCCCCAACCCAAAAATAATGTATGTATGTATGTATGTATGTATGTATGTATGTATATATGTACATACATATATATCACAATATATTTATTGCACAGGTGATATTATATTTATATCAAATTATAAAACTTAGGAATCTATAGATTGACAGATAGATCTACAGGATATACTTGTACTTTTTTATATCTGTCCAACAATTACAATTGCTCTCCTTATGGAAGCTCACCCATGAGGTGTATGGTCTATGGGAACTAAGTATTGGTGGTTCCATTCTGACACTTCTGTTCTTTAAGTATATAGCTGTGGTATCACCTTGGAATGATATGCTGAAAATGAATTTTGTAAGGAGACCCTGCCCCATTGCCACACCAACTCCAGTGTCATCTGTGTGACATGCACAATTATGTCAATAATAGCAGGCAGGAGATACATGTCCCACAGGACTAAACTCCCTGGAGATCCCTAGCAGAATGCCCACATTGTGCTTCCTTCTCGAAGAAGATGTACTTCACAGATCATGAGCTCCCTGGGCTATGAGTTCTGTATAACTGCTTTTCTGATAATGTTCTAATTAATCTATGAAGCACAGCCAAAATTAATAAATGCTTGGGTTGTGAACAATGGAGGAAAGGGGAAGCTGGACATAGACCTTAATTAGATATAACAAAATGAGCTATTTTTTAAAGACCCCAAGCCACTAGATAAAGAAAGTATAATAGTTTAGGCACTTCTAGGAAATGAACACTCACCCACTAGGAATCCTTTAGGAATCCCAACTAAAGTGATTTATGGTAATATATATATATATATATATATATATATATATATATATATATATATATATATATATTATCTCATAGGAGACAGATGGTGGGCCCCTCTGTTGAGGAAGTTCAGCATGGGAAACTTACAGACTACAGCATAACCCCTTCCCCTTACAGGCAAAAAAGTATGAGTCCATATCCCAACAGGTAAAAAGGTTTTATATTAAAAGAAATATGTGGGGGAGAACTAAAAAAAAAGACTAAGAGAGTGTCTGCAGCATCCAAATTGGCTAAGTGGGCCATAAAAACCAAAAAAAAAAGTATAATAAACTAAAAATTGCTGAGATAAGATAAGGAACACAGCTGCAACCACAAAAAGTCTACACAAGTCAAGGGACTGTACTAAGTTTAAAAACCACAGACTGCTCTTTGGGTGATAAAGTTCTTGTGGGTGAAGGGATATGTCTAGTGCTAATTAATAATTGTGTGCTTGCTGTTTTTTAAAGATGATGTAATTGAATTATTGCCAAGCTCTTGTTGTTCCTTGTATTACTTGATAGTTTTCTTTTCTGTATATAAACTACTGATTTACAAAAATAAAATTACAACAGATTCAAACCACTTCTGAGTGTGTTGTCTGTCTGTCATTCACCAAATCCTTGCCTTCTTGACTACCTAAGCCCTGGGTCTCCTATGGTCATGGTACCCCCGGTGGGCCAGTCCATGACACCCCATGACCCTGTCTACACAGTTTTGTCCTGTGTCCCCATCTACACAGTCTGGACTCTGTTGCTGGAGTTTTCTCCAGTCCTGCCTGGCCCATGGTCAGGACAAATCTCTCTCACCCACCAGTCCCACAGCCGCTTAGACCCAACCAAGTAAACACACAGAGACTTATATTGCTTACAAACTGTATGGCCGCAGCACACTTCTTGTTATCTAGTTCTTATATCTTAACCCATATCTATAAATCTAGACCTTGCCACATGGCTCATGGCTTACCAGTATCTTACATGTTGGTACTCATGGCAGTGGCTGGCAGTGTCTCTCTGACCCAGCCTTCCTGTTCCCAGAATTCTCTTCTCTGCTTGTCCCGCCTATACTTTCTGCCTGGCTACTGGCCAATCAGCATTTTGTTTATATAGAGCAATATCCACAGCACGACTCCATGGCCTATACCCTGTGACCCTGCCCCAGTGACACCACCCCATAACCCTGTGCACACAATCCCACTCCATAACCCCATCTATACAGTCCTGTCCCAGTCACCCTGCCCCATGACACCTGCCACACAGTCCTGTCATACTACTCCATCTACACAGTCTGGTCTCCATGGCCATGACACCATGACCTTGCCCCATGACCCCCCATGACCCTGTCCATACAGTCCTATTCTATCACCCTATCTACACAGTCTGGTCTCCATGGCCATGACCTCGTGACCTTCCCCAGTAACCCTGCCCCATGACCACACAGTCCTGCAACCATGATCCCAATACCCTGTCCACACAATCCCACCCCCATGACCCCCCTTGTGCCTGTCCACACAGCCCTTACCTATGACCCTGCTCCATGACCCTGTCCACACAGTCCTGCCCCCATAATCCTGTCCACATAGTCCTGTTCTATGATCCTATCTAAACAGTCTGGTCTCCATGGCCATGACCCTGTGACCCTGACCCATGACCCTGCCCCACGACCCTGCCCCATGAGCCAGTCCACACAATCCTGCCCCCATGACCCCCCAATGACCCTGTCTACACATTCCTACCCCATGAGCCTGCCCCATGACCTCCCATGACCCTGTCCACACATTTCTGTCCCCATGATCCCACCCAATGACCCCATTCACACAGTCCTGCCCTATGACCTCTCCCTGTGACCCTGCCCACACAGTCCTGTCTTATTACTCTATCTACACAGTCCTGTCTTCATGACCATGACCCCATGACCCTGCCCCATGACCCTGTCAACACAGTCCTATCCTATGACCCCATCTACACAGTCTAGTCTCCATGGCCATGACACTCTGACTCTCCCCAGTGATCCCACTTCATGACCCCATCCACATAGTCCTGTCCTACGACCCCATCTACACAGTCTGGTCTCCATGGCCATGACCCCATGACCCCACCCCAAGACTCCACTCCATGACCCCACCATGACCTTGTTGACACAGTCCTGTCTCCATGACTCCACCCTAAGACCCCATCCACACAGTCCTGTCTTATGACCCCATCTAAACAATCTGGTCTCCATGGCCGTGATCCTGTGACCCCAACCCATGACCCTATCCACTCAGACAGGGTCATAGCATATGACCTGTCTACACAATCTGGTCTCCATGGCCATGACCTGTGACTCTGCCCCATGGCTTGTTCCACACAATCCCACCTCCATGACCCCAGTCCAGTGACCCCACCTCTTGACCCCATCCACACAATCCTGCCTTATGAACCCTATCCACACAATCCCAACCCCATGACACTATCTACACAGTCCTTCCCTCATTCTCCACCCCATGACCCCATCCACACTCTCCTGCCCCAATGACCCTGACTCTATGAACCTATCCATAAAGTCCTGCCATAGTGATCAAGGCTTGTGGCCCTCTTCACACAATCCTACCCTCATTACCCTACCTTGTGACCCTGTCCTCATACTACCACCCAACAGCCATTCTCAGGACCCTGTCCACATAACCCACACCATGACCTGTTCACACAGTCCCACCTATATGACACCATCTACATAATCCCACCTCCATTCCCTGACCTCATTCACAAAATCCTGACCTGTGAACCCTGTCTCCACTGTCCTGGCCCATGACCCTGTCCACACAATTCTGCCACCATGACATTGACCCCTTTATCCCATCCACACAATTCAACCCATGACCCTGTCCACACTGTCTTGCCCCATGACCCCATCCACAAAATCCCACTCTGTAACCCTGTCCACACAGTCCTTCCCTGTGACCTCACCCCAGTGACCCTGGCCAAATAATCCCTCCCCATGACCTTTCCCCAGTGTCCCCAGCTCAGCCTCAGTCCCGCCCCCATAACCACGACCCAGTGACCCATCCATACAATCCCACACCTGTGACCCCATCCATACAATCCAGCCCATGACCCCGTCTAGCCAATCCCACCCCAGTGACCCAGACCTTAAGACCCCATCCACACAATACTGCCCATGACTGTGTCCACACAATCCTGCACCCATGACCCCACCCTGTGATCCTGACCACACAATCCTGCCCCCATACCCTGCCCCATGACCCCCACACACTACTGCCCCCATGACCATGCCCTGTGACCCCTTCCAAACAATCCCACCCCCATAACCCTGCCCCTGATCTCACCCTGTGACTCCACACACGCAATCCTGCCTTGTGACCCTGTCCATACAATCATACAATCAGATACCTGTAACCCCATCCAAACAATCCCTTCCCATGACCTCATCCACACAATCCCACCCCTGTTACCTTATCCACACTATCCTGCCCCAGTGATCCCATCCTCACAGTCCCACCCCCATGACCCTGTCTACACAGATCTGCCACTATTGGTTCCCTGAGACAGAGCCTACCAGCACCCGATTGGACTAAGTTTGCAGCTACTCCCTGAGACAGAGCCCACAAGTGCCAATTGGACTAAGAGCTGCTCCCTGAGACAAAGAGTCTATCAGCACCAATTAGACCAAGAGCTCCCACTAAACCAAGAATACTGATCAGACCAAGAGAGGCTCCCTCAGATACAGACACCACTTGCACCAAGTGGAGAAAGAGATGGGTAGATGCCAGTGCAAAAATACAGTCAACAGCATAAAAACCAATATGGCTCCATCACAACATACATCAGCAAGACCTGAACATCCCAACACAGAAGACACAGAAGAAATTGACCTTAAAAATGAGCTTAAGATGATAAAGGTCTTTAAAGAACAAATGAAAAATTCCCTTAAAGAATTCGAGAAAAAGTCAAATAAAAATGGGAAGAAATCAGTAAATCCCTTAAAGAAAGCCAAGACAAATCAATTAAACAAGTGAGGGAAACAGATTTGAAAAATGAAATTGAGACAATAAAGAAGACACAAACTGAGGTAATGCTCGAAGTGGAAAATCTGAGTAAACAAACAGGAAATACAGATGCAAGCATAACCAACAGAATGCAATAGATGGAAGAACAGATCTCTGGCATTGAAGATACGATAGAGGAAATAGATTCATCAGTCAAAGAAAACACTAAAGCCAATAAGGTCATGACGCAAAATGTCCAGGAAATTTGGGACACCATGAAAAGACCAAACCTAAGAATAATAGGGATAGAAGAAAGAGAAGAATACCAACTCAAAGGCACAGAAAATATATTCAACAAAATCATAGAAGAAAACTTTCCCAACCTAAAGAAGGTAATGCCTATAAAGATATCAAATAGATTGGATCAAAAAAAAGCCACCTTACCACATAATAATCAAACCACTAAACATACAGGATAATGAAAAAATAGTAAGAACTGCAAAGGAAAAAGGCCAAGTAACATATAAAGGCAGACCCATAAGAATAACACCTGACTTCTCAATGGAGACTCTAAAAGCCAAAAGGTCCTAGACAGACATTATGCAGACACTAGGAGACCATGGATGCCAACCCAGACTATTATACCCAGCAAAACTGTCAATCAACATAGATGGAGTAAACAAAATATTCCATGATAATACCAGATTTAAACAATATCTTTCCACTAATCCAGCCCTACAGAAAGCACTAGAAGGAAAAATCCAACCTAAGGAAGTTAGATATACCCATGAAAACACAGGCAATAGACAGTCCCACACCAACAAATACCAAATAAGGGCAACATACAACACTACCACCAAAAAATAACAGAAATTAACAATCACTGGTTACTAATATCAATGGTCTCAATTCACCTATAAAAAGACACAGTCTAACAGAATGGATATGAAAACAAGATCCATCCTTCTGCTGCATACAAAAAAACACATCTCAACTTCAAAGACTGACTAAAACACTGTGAAAAGACTTTCCAATCAAATGTAGTTAAGAAGCAAGCTGTTGTAGCTATCCTAATATCTAATAAAATAGACTTCAAACTAAAAGCAATCAAAAGAGATCAGAGAGGACATTACATATTTATCACAGGGATAATCGGCAAGATGAAGTCTCAATTCTAAATATTTATGCCCAAAATACAAGGGCACCTACCTTTGTAAAAGAAACATTACTAAAGCTTAAATCACACATCAAACCCCATACACTAGTAGTGGGTGAGTTCAACACCCCACTCTCACCAATAGGTCTTCTAGACAGAAACTTAATAGAGAAATAAGGAAATAACAAACATTATGACTCAAGTGTACTTAATAGATATCTACAGAATATTTCACCCTAACACAAAAGAATGTATCTTCTCCTCAGCACCCCATGGAACCTTCTCCAAAATCGACCACATGCTTGGTCACAAAGCAAATCTCAACAGATACAAAAAAAAATTGAAAATCACCTCCTGTATCTTATCGGACCACTATGGCTTAAAGTTTGATTTCAACAACAACAAAAATTACAGAAATCCTACAATTTCATGGAAGCTGATAATGACCAAATGAATCACCAATGGGTCAAGGAAGAAATAAAGAAAGAAATTAATGATTTCCTACAATTCAATGAAAACTAATGTACAACATGCCCAAATTTATGGGACACTATGAAAGCAGTGCTAAGAGGAAAACTCACAGCACTAAATGCCCACATAAAGAAGGTGGAGAGATCTCACACTAGTGACTTAACAGCACAACTGAAAGCTCTAGAACAAGAAGAAGCAAACTTACCCAGGAGAAACAGATGCCAAGAAATAATCAAATTAAGGACTGAAATCAATAAAATGGAAAGAAAGAGAACAATACAAAGAATCAATGAAACAGAGTTGGTTCTTTGAGAAAATCAACAAGATAGACAAGCCCTTATCCAAATTAACCAAAAAGCAGAGAGAGAGAGAGAGAGAGCATCCAAATTAACAAAATCAGAAATGAAAAGGCAGACATAACAGACAATGAGGAAATCCAAAGAATCATCAGGTCATACTTCAAAAAAAAAATGGACTATTTTCTGGATAGGTGCCACATACCAAAGTTAAATCAAGACCAGATAAACTATTTAAATAGACCAATAACCACTAAGAAAATAGAAACAGTCATTAAAAGTCTCCCAACCAGATGGTTACAGCACAGAATGCTACCAGATTTTCAAAGAAGAGCTAATACCAATACACTTCAAATTGTCTTCAAAGAGAATTACAGACCAATCTCCCTCATGAACATTGATGCAAAAATACTCAATAAAACACTGGCTAACAGAATCCAGGAACACATAAAAAAATATCCACCATGACCAAGTAGGCTTCATCCCAGGGATGCAAGAATGGTTCAACATAGGAAAATCTGTCAATGTAATACACAATATAAACAAACTTAAAGAAAAAACCCACATGACCATCTCATTACATGCTGAAAACCCCTTTGACAAAACCCAACACCTCTTCATGATAAATGTTCTAGAGAGATCCGGAATACAAGAAACATACCTAAACATAATAAAGGCAATTTATAGCAAGCTGACAGCCAACATCAAAGTAAATGGAGAGAAAGTCAAAGCGATTCCACTAAATTCAGGAACAAGACAAGGCTTGTCCACTCTTGCCATACTTGTTCAACTTGAAGAGAACTAGAGCAATAAGACAACAAAAGGAGATTAAGGGGATACAAATTGGAAAGGAAGAATTCAAACTTTCACTATTTGCAGATGATATGATAGTACATATAAGTGACCCTAAAAATTCTACCAGGGAACTCCTACAGCTGATAAACTCCTTCAGTACAAGATTAACTGAAAAAAAAAATAGGTAGCCCTCCTATATACAAATGATAAATGGGCTGAGAAAGAAATCAGAGAAACATCACCATGGCTATACAATAGCCATGAATAGTATAAAATACCTTGGGGTAACCTTAACTAAGCAAATGAAAGACCTGTATGATAAGAACTTTAAGTCTCTGAAGAAAGAAATCAAAGGAGATATCAGTAAATGGAAAGATCTCCCATGTTCATGGATAGGTAGAATTAACACAGTAAAAATGGCAATCTTACCAAAAGCAATCTCTACAGATTCAATGTAATCCCCATGAAAATCCCAAAACAATTCTTCACAGAAGTGGAACGAACAATACTTAACTTTATATGGAAAAACAACAAACCAAGGATATCTAAAAGAATCCTGTATAATAAAGCAACCTCAGGAGGCATCATAACCCCTGACCTCAAGCTCCACTATAGAGCTATAGTAATAAAAAAACAGCTTGGTACTGGCATAAAAACTGACATATGAACCAATGGAATCAAATTGAAGACCCTGATATTAATCCACACACCTATGAACATATGAATTTTGACAAAGAAGCCAAAATTGTACCATGGAATAAAGAAAACATCTTCAACAAAAGGTGCTGGCATAACTGGATGTAACATGCAGAAAATTGCAAATAGATCCATGTCTGTCACCATGCATAAAACTCAATTCTAAGTGGATCAAAGACCTCAGCATAAATCCAGTTACACTGAATTTGATAGAAAGTAGGAAGTAATATGGAATGCATTGGCACAGGAGAACACTTCCTAAATATAACACCAGTAGCACAGATACTGAGAGCAACAATTAATAAGTGGGACCTGCATTGGGTAGCCATTCCAGCTTTGATCTGGAAATTCCAACCCCCATTGTGGCTTCAGCAACTGTCATGCCTACAAGGCGGGGCCAAGGGAAGTTCTGAGAGACCCGAGATGTGGATGGGCCAGCACATGCTCACTGTTCCTGGACCCTAGAAGGTGGAGGTTGACGGAGCAGAGCTCCAGAGAACACCGCTGGACTTTGATACACCTTCCCCAGACCCCATGACCTACCTTTCCCTTTTTTGTAAGTTACTCACTAAATAAATCTTCCTTTTAACTAAGAGGAATGGCCTTAATAATTTCACCAATATCTGGTGCTCACGTGGGGCAAATTCCAAAGGCCTGTGTGGCTCCCACCCTCAGCCTCCTCCCCACCTAGCGGGTACCTAAACCCACCTGCAAAGTTCCATATAACCAGGGAATGCCTACACGGTTCCATTCCCAAAAAAAGGTAGCAGCTAGTCCAGTCTCAGTTCCCTAGCTTAGCCCTGGCTCTGGCTCCCCGCCATCTGGATTCCTGCCTGCAGCTGCAGTCAGCCAAGGTCGCCAGCAGGCCCTGCTTTGGAGCTGTACTAATGCCACCTTCTGGCTGAAAAGTCCTACTACACCCCAAGAACTGTGGAAAGGTAAGTTAAGCAAAGCAGTGTCTTATTTCAAGTAAAAGTACTTGATAATTTTATATTTTAAAATTGACTAACAAATTTTGAGTAATTCTTGTAATATGGCCAACAACATTACCTCACAAGAATTTAAAAACCTTTTTGCCTGTATGATGAATGACATTCTCCTGGAAATATACGATCTTCCTCAGGCATATTTGGTCTGTACCATTTTGGCATTCATCGTAATAATTCATACAGTATTCAAACACTAGTTTAATAATAAGAAGAAAGATGAGTCATTATTGGGACTGATACAGGCTTTAAAAGATAGCAATGAAGGCTTACAGAAAAAGAATCTCCTTCTGGAATCTGCTTTCAAAGATAGCAATGAAGACTTACAGAAAAAGATTCTCTTTCTGGAATCTGCTTTCAAAGATAGCAATGAAGGCTTACAGAAAAAGATTCTCTTTCTGGAATCTGCTTTCAAAGATAGCTATGAAGGCTTACAGAAAAAGGTTCTCTTTCTGGAATCTGCTTTAAAAGAAAGCAGTTAAGGCTTACAGGAAAAGATTCTTTCTGTGGAATCTGCTAATCAGGATTTACAAAACAGGCTTGTACCCAAAATTGATTTTATTGATAATAAATATGAATATTTAATGGATATAACACTAACTCTCCAGAAGTGAAGTTATATCTACTCATACACTATATAAGGAAGAAAGTTTATCATTAATTGATAAGATAAGGTACATGGAATCATGTGTTTCTGAGGAACATAAAAACTTCTATGATTCCATGAGAAATCTGGAGTCCCTTGCAAGAGAGGAGGTTTACTCCCTAGAACAGACCCTAGGTGCTCGTTTGCAAGCCCTAGAAGAAACTCTTATTAAACATGACAAGGGACCTAATAAGCAGAAGGGCAAGACCATAGAGGTTGTAACATCTCCAAATGGCTTTCATACAATGGCTTATCCTGTTATCATCCCTGAGAAGCAAGCAGATGACACACACCCTGAGCCATATAATACATATACATTACAACCAATTTCAACAAGAGACTTTAAAATATAAAGGAAGCAGTAGTTACGTATGGGATACACTCCACATACATAAGACAGATGTTAAATTCGTGGTCTACCTCACATAGAATCATCACAGATGACTGGCATCAGTTAATTTCAGCTGTTCTAGAATATAGCCAGCAGCTACAGTGGAAAAGCTGGTTGAGAGAAGAGGCAAAAAATTTAGAACAACAAGGTAAACTCAGAGGTTTTGTGATCTCCCAAGGTCAAATACTTGGTGAGGGATGTTTCACTGACAGGAATGTACAAGCCACTTATGATGAGCATACAATATCCCTATGCCATACAGCAGCTCTAAATGCTTGGGAAAAAATTCCAGAACCTGGAAAAACAACTGAGGTATACACAAAGATATTTCAGGGACTGCATGAACCCTTCACTGATATTTTACAAAGGCTGAACACAGCTATAACAAAAGCTGTATCAGATAAAGAATTAAGGAAAGTATTAACTGAGTCCTTGGCGTTCAACAATGCTAATGCAGAATGCAGAAGAATACTTACACCACTAAAGATCAGATCAGTTCCTTTGGAAGAATGGATTCAGTATACTAATGATGTTGAGTCTCTTAACTACAGTAATGAGGCTTGGATAGGAGAGACAAATCTCAGAGGTGAAAGAAGACCCCGTGTTACCAAATGTTTTAAATGTGGTACACCAGGTCATATAACTAAAAACTGTACTTGGGGTACTCCTAGAAGTAATACTCCTTTTAGGAATAGCCTAAACAGGAGACCCCAACCACCTCTTGGGTTATGTAGAAGGTGTGGCAAAGGCCGACATTGAACCAGTGAGTGCAGATCAAAAATAGATATACGAGGCAACCCTTTACTGGAGAGAAACGCCTCAGGGGGCCTCTTGCAGGCCCCCAAATCAAACGCAGTACGAACATTCCCAGCCACTGTGGAAGAAATTCCTCTCCAGGACAACTGAATAAACAAATGCCTGATGTAAAAACTGACACTGTATTGGATGATAAAATAGCTCTGATAGATGGATCACAGTTTACAAAGAACACCATAAAACAAATATTTTGGCAGACTTCCATGAATGAACAAAGACCAAAGCTTAGAATTCGAATTAATGGCCTGGTTCTGGAGGGCCTGGTAAACACAGGTGAAGATGTGACTATAATTACACCAAAATCATGGCATCTGAATTGGCCTCTTCAAGAGGTAGATGTCCAACTTTTAGGTATTGGCACCCTATCTCAGATAGAACAGAGTTTGAGATGGGTTGAATGCATAGGGCCAGAAGGACAGAGAGGAAGGCTGAAGCCATATTAGCAAATGTAGCAGTAAATCTTTGGGGCCGAGATCTGTTACAACAGTGGAATACCCAGATTAAAATTCCTATACTCTCAGAAAAGGAATACAGACCAATGCATGTTCCTAGGAATAATATCATAGCATGCTATAAAAAACAGTCACCAACCATTCAGGCTGTATACAAACAGAGCACAACTGCTGCTGAACTCTCAGAAGTACCAACTGCCTTGTCTTTAAAATGGCTAACTAATAAACCTGTCTGGGTTGGACAATGGCCCTTGACAAAAGAGAAGCTACAAACTTTAGAAAAGCTGGTTCAAGAGCAGTTAAATGCTCAACACAGCCCTTCCTTTGAATCCTCCTGTATTTGCTATTTTAAAAAAAAAAGTCTGGTAATTGGAGAGTGCTGACAGATCTGAGAGCTATTAATAAAGTAATTCAGCCAATGGGCTCCCTACAGTCTGGCATGCCCTTGCTCTCTCTGCTACCCAAAGAATGGCCTATAATAGTTATTGACTTAAAAGACTGTTTCTTTACCATACCCTTACAAGAAAATGATAGAGAAAAATTTGCCTTCACAGTACCTAATTTTAATAATTCTCAGCCAGTCAAGAGATAATCAATGGAAGGTCCTCCCACACGGAATGTTAAGCAGCCCTACTTTGTGCCAATACTTTGTGCAGCAACCATTGGAGATAATTTGTGTAAAGTTTCCACAATCCATAATTTATCTCTATATGGATGATATCCTATTAGCTAATCCAAAGTTAGATACATTAGAAAGCATGTATGAAGAAGTAAAAAAAAAAAGTTTTGCCTTGCTGGGGACTGCAAATTGCTCCTGAAAAAATACAAAGAGGAGATTCTATTAATTACTTAAGATATAAGATAGAGTTACAAAAAAATTAGACCCCAAAAGGTACAACTAAGGAGAGACTGATTGAAGACTCTTAATGATTTTCAAAAGTTATTAGGAAGCATTTCCAACTTACTGGGTATCATGGGAATACCCAAAGATGGACTACAAAATTTGGCTAATACTCGAGAAGGGGTTAATAATTTCACCAATAGGGACCTCTTGAAACTGAGAAGCTTTTGTAGAGTAAAGGACATGGTCAATAAGACAAAATGACAGCCTACAGAATGGGAAAAGATCTTCATCAACCCCACATCCGACAGAGGGCTGATCTCCAATATAGATAAAGAACTCAAATAGCTAGACTTCAAAATACTGAACATTCCAATTAAAAAATGGACTATAGAGCTAAACAGAGAATTATCAACAGAAGAATTTCAAATGGCTGAAAGACATTTAAGAAATTGCTCAACATCCTTAGTCATCAGGAAAATGTAAATCGAAAGAACTCTGAGATACCATCTTACACCTGTCAGATGGTTAAAATCAAAAACACTGCAGACAATGTATGTTGGAAAGGAGGTGGAGCAACACTCCTTCACTGTTGGTGGGAATGCAAACTTGTACAGTCACTCTGGAAATCAGTATGGCTGTTTCTCAGAAAATTGGAAATAAGTCTTCCTCAAGACCCAGTTATTCCACTCTTGGGCATATACCCAAGGAATGCTCCATCTTACCACAAGGACACATGCTCAACTATGTTCATTCAGCATTATTCATAACAGCAAGAACCTGGAAACAGCCTAGATGCCCCTCAACTGAAGAATGGATACATAAAATGTGGCACATATACACAATGGACTACTACTCAGCAGTTAAAAAAAAAGCCACAATGATATCATGAAATTTGCAGGCAAATGGATGGGACTAGAAAATATCATCCTGAGTGAGGTAACCCAGACTCAGATGGACAAGTATAGTATGTATCCACTTATGAGGATGTGAGGGAAGGGATGGCCAGACTGCTACCCACAGCTCCAGAGAGGCTAGCTAACAGGGACAGACCCTAGGAGGGACTCATGGATGACTCTGTGAAGGAGAAGTGGATGAGATCTATATGAGTGGACTGGGAGTGGGGGGCGGTGGCAGAGGGTGAGGAGTGAGGGATGAGAACATAGGGAAATGGGAGGGTTGAGCTGGAACAGGGACAGAGTGGGATGGCAGGGAGGGAGATACCATGATAGATGAGGACATCATGGGAATAGGAAGAGGCAGGGTGCCAGGGAGGCTCTCAGGAATTGACAAGTATGACCCCACCTGGGAGTGCTGGCAGTGGTCCAGATGGTGCCTGAACTCATCTACTCTGGTGACCAGTCTAGTGAATACCCTAACTGCCATCATAGAGCCTTTGTCCAGTGACTGATAGAGGCAGATGCAGAAATCCACAGCCAGGTGCCAGGCTGAGCTCCGGGAATCCAATTGAGGAGAGAGAGGAGGGATTCTGCTGGGGTGGGGGAATGTTGCAATTATGATGGGAAGATGTGCAGAGATGACAGGCCACACTAGAGGAAGCCCTTGAACTGTAGACTAGTGGCTGTGGAGCCCCCATGGGACTGGACTAGGACCTCTGGATATGGAAGATGGTTGTTTGGCTCGAACTGCTTTGGGGACACCCAGACAGGGGGATCAAGATCCATTCCCTGGTGCATGGGCAGGCTTTGGGGAGCCCAGTGATGGTGATGTGTCACCTTGTGCAGCCTTGTTGCAAAAAGGAAGGGCTTGGACCTGCCTAGGCTCAGTGTACTGGGCTCCTATGACAACCTATGGGAGACCTTGAATTGGGGGATGTTGGGATGTGGTTTGGCTTAGGACGAAGGGCTGTGGGGTGGGAGGAGGGAGGAGATGGGATCTGTATGTAGAGTAAGTAGAAAATTTCTTAATGAAGAAAAATTAAAATAAAATTATGCCCTTCAAAACAAAAACAAAAACAAATCTGCCACTATTATCCTCTCTACAAAATCCCACCCCTAGGTATGCATCTACACAATCCCACTCCAATGA